>NC_134959.1:7707693-8342971 GCF_965638725.1 Aptenodytes patagonicus
CTGCTGAATCTAGGCATTTAGCAAAATCTCTAATTCTGTCTCTTCATCCTGTAGTCTGCATTTGTTTCTCAACAAGTAAGGCCTTTCTTTGCCTATTAGTTTATTTAAGGTTTTAATTTTTCATTCTTGTTTTTTTTAAATTCTTGTATGACTGTGTATTTTACTAACACTCCATCTTGGATGCTGTGATAAGCACAGGCAAAATGTCAGGCACCTAAGTAAGCCTGTGCTTATGTCATGGATTAACCCCAGTCGGCAACCAGGCACCACACAGCCGCTCGCTCACCCTCCCCACTCCCTGGTGGGATGAGGGAGAGAATCAGAAGAGCAAAAGCAAGAAAACTCGTAGGTTGAGATAAGAACAGTTTAATATGTGAAATATTAGAATAGTAGTAGTAGTAGTAGTAGTAGTAGTAGTAGTAGTAATAATAATAATAATAATAATAAATTGTCATGGAAAGTAAAACAACGAGAGAGAGAGAGGAAAAAAACACAAACAAACAAACAGGGGAAGGAAAAAAAAAAAAATCGATGCAATTGTTCACCACCCGCCAAGCAACACCCAGTCAGTCCCTGAGAAGTGATCACTGCCCCCCCAGCCAACTCCCCCCAGCTCATATACTGAGCATGACGTCATATGGTATGGAATAGCCCTTTGGCCAGTTGGGGTCAGCTGTCCTGGCTGTGCCCCCTCCCAGCTCTTGTGCACCTCCTCACTGGCAGAGTATGGGAAGCTGAAAAGTCCTTGACTTAATATAAACACTGCTTAGCAACAACTAAAACATCAGCGTGTTATCACATTATTCTCATGCTAAATCCAAAACACGGCACTATGCCAGCTACTAGGAAGAAAATTAACTCTATCTCAGCCGAAACCAGGACAGCTTAAGACACATAAATCTGCAGAAGTTAAATACATGTCTAAATGCTCTCTTGAACTCTTACTGACAAAAAGATTTGCGAACTTTTTGCACTGGACTCTGCTGATGTCTCTGTTTTATACTATTGGTAACAACAGCACTTAACCAGCTTCCTTTCTGGTGTGATATTCCTAGGAACTTTCAGTAAATCAGTTGCAATTGGGGAAAAAAACCCTTGAAAGATAATAAATGTCAATTCATTTGTACAATGAGAATAAAAACTCAGGCTGATTGCAAAACACAGTTTAGATAAAACAGTGGAAACACTATGAATTATATTCCTATTCATGACACAGAATTTAAAAGCACAGACTTTGCCCAGATTAAAAAAAGTCCTGGAGAGATTATATTATTTTACCCATTTCTACTAGTTTTCACGATTTATCTTGCAGTGATGGTTCTGTGGAGATATAACACTGCTTAGCGTACTAAATAGTGTCACTTTCTTCTGATTCTGTCGAGTTTTAATGTCGACTAGCACAAGGAAATGTTAACCTCTCCTGTTCTCACTCCTCCAGTGTGATTTCTAATACATCTGACACAATCCCTTGCAAGTCCTTATTTCTCTGTAATTACATTAACATGATGATGTGCCTTCATCTGGGACTTCATCAGGATTTCATCTTGTAAAGAAAAAAAAGTCCTAGATCATTGAACTACCTTTTTCTTATGAAACCATCTTCAAAGCCTTAACCTCAATGTTTCTAGAGATCTGTCAGCTTAGAAGTAACACCTGACACCGTCAAATTATTGCCATTATCACATCCAGGGCAATCACTCCTCCCTCCCCTGCCATCCCAAGGTTTTCACAAAACAAAAAGTAGGGTTTCTTTCAACTTTGAAAGTTGTTAGCTATGAGTGTGACTTAGATTTACTGACTTATTCTACTGTAGTGTCCCAGGAAGACTTGGCAGAGATTGATTCCAGCCACACCGAGGATGACACATATCAAACTCCTTCACAGATGCTTATTCACCCATCAGATTATATAACGTTGACCCTGGAATTGCTGAGAACTAAAAGGAGTAAAAAGAGGGTTGGATGTGTTTTATCTGGGATGCCAGGTCATTAAGACTATTCTGGTAAGATAGAACAGAATGGTATGATGCAGACTTTCTACCTCAGGCTATGAACTTGTCATCTTACAAGTGAAGTGAAGCCAGTCTGCTTAACTGCCTAGGCAATAAATAGAACCTCTTTCCTAGCACATAATAAAAGCAATGGACAACTTCTACTTAACTTTTTCTTCTTCATTTTCTCTTCTAAAAGTGCCCTGAGCTCTGTTGCAGTGCTTGTTTAAGAGTGTTCACTGTTGGTACTTGTAAGTAAGTAGCCATGGTAATTGTGCTATTTTTTATGCCATGAATGTCATTATATGTTTACAAATACAATGTCATAACTTCATTAAGTGGTGGAACGTGGCTTATTTTTTGCAACCTGAAACAATGCTTAAGATGGGAAAGAAGAAAAACTGTAGTTATTTCCTAAAAATTTCCCACAGCATGTCATTAAGTAAACTGGAATGTGAGCAAACACAGGACCTGGGTCATTGCCATAGAGCTAAGACATTTCTCTGATGACATAGTCTAATGCTAAATATGCATTCGATTAGATGTTCCATTTTAAGATGGTTTCCTTCCCTATAGCAGAAACCTGCCTATTGCACAGGAGACAGAATAGAGGAAATACAGCAAGCATCCAGTTTTAACTCCATTATTATAAAGGTTGGTTCAGACTGTACTACTGAAAAAGTGTTCTATAGTTACGCAAAAAATGATTTAAGGTTTATTAAAAATCCTGCATTGGTGACGGACAGATATTACACTGACTGACTTCTCTCCCCCTCTTGATATTCACAGAATTTAAGGCAGCTGGGCCAATTTATCTTCTGTATCTTGCAGGACATTAATTTCAGTTACCTCTAGGTTCAGCCCAATATCCTGGTCTAGACTAAGGCATTTTGATCCTCAACAGACAAACCCGTGGCAACCACAGGCAGACAGTGGAAAGGCCTGATGGTATGCCACACCATGCAAGGCATGGTTCACACAATAGTGCTGACTGAATCATGATCTGAAAAAGGTTGTTTGTATTGGCCCTTTTCCTATGGTAATATACTAAAGCCACCTGTTGAAGCAACTGCGTGTCATGACCCTTACATCCTTCTCTGATTGCTGCTTTTTAGTTGCCTCAATTTTGCAGTCATAACAAGTTGCCGTTCTTCCCAGGCAGTTAAAACTTCACTTCTGGCCATTGTGTCATACCAGTCATTGGGTTTCTTTAAAGAAAACATACGTTAAAGGCTAATATATGATCTTTGGTACTCCTGTCTTTTGAGGAATATGTTTTCCTTCCTACGAATGGCTTCACATTGATCTAAATAAAAACATGGCTTGTCTTCAGTGTCCTGGCACAGTCCATACACTCAGCTCTAGCCCTCTTTTTCTTAGGACTTTAGGCTTTGAGTTGGCAGAATTTGCATCTTCAGTTACTGCAACAAAATTATGTTTACAAACAAGGAAGATAATCAGGTCCCTTTAAATATCAGGTTTATGGGAACTAATCTAAATGTGAAGTTAACTCATTTTTAAAGCTGCAGCTTAAACTGTCATTAAAGCAAAAAAATAAAGGCCTTTAGAGAGAAGGGAACATTAAGAGGAAGGAACTGAGACATCAGGTTACAGATAGAGTTGTTTCTTGCCCAGCGAACAAGTAGTAGAGCTAACCACTTCATCTTCCATCTCACATAAACAAGTAGTTGATGATACAATAAATGCAGCAAAAGTGAATCTCAATAGTGCAAATTGTTTTATGCCAAAGTGCAACAAAAATCAGGCTCTGAGGTTGTATAAGCTCTTTATAAACAGGCAACCTAAGACTGCAATATTACACAAGATCATTTAAAGCCTCTAAAAACCTTTAGAATTTCTCTCCCTCTTTCACTAGCACTTTAATAAAGCAATTCCCAATATTTGAGTTGTGAAATAGCCTGGAATATAACAGTTGTATCAGCAGCCTGTAGCTAGGCTGTTCCTTATTGGTCCTCTGTGAACATTTTAAACACCCTTTGTAACATGATGAAAGCCATACCTATTTCAAGGCTTATTTGCACAGAGGGAGTAGTTAAAAGTTTTGATTATTGGGACTGCAGATGGTGGGGCTGATTCTGGGAGTAGCAGTCTATTCTCCCAGTCCCCAGCATCTGGAGACCACTGGCTATACCGGCACCCATTTTTTCTGAACTAAGTCCTTTTCATCTGATAACAAATCTGTGACTCACATTGTTCATTTCAGTAATCTAGCTCGGTGTCACATCAGCTTTGTCCCCATCTTTAAATATATTCATGCCATCTGTCTCATGGTCTCAACTGGTAAAACAATTGCATCGTAGGTTACTTACAATCAATTCCCAGTTGTTCTGAACAGCTTGAGATGTCTCACATCTTACTCAGTGGCTTGTGGAAGAGACTGATAAATGATCTTTTATAGGAAGATGATCAGTTTAGGATTCCCTTTACTGACATTTCAGATGCCAAGAAGTTCAGATTTTAGCTTGATGTCTTTGCACTTTTTCCCCATATGGTTTTGGTTCCTCTTGCAAAGAAATGTGTTTCTCTCCATATGTCTCTTATCTTGAGCTTTCAGTGTCATCTTTAATTAGAAATTGAAAATCAGTTGGTTTGATTTATATCAGTATTTGTCATTGCTGCTATTGTCTTTCAGACAATCATATTCAGATGTTAATGTCAAATTAAAATTATTCTTTATAGGGTCATAAATATGAAATATGCCATTAAAACGTTCCCATTAAGAAATAACAGAGTGTATGACAGACTCTTGTTCACGATGCTTCAGCAGCACACCCAATCAGCACTGTCCTTGGGAGAGAGCGTTGTGAATCTCTGTCACTCAGACCTACCACAGCAAAAACCTAGATTAAATCTGTGGCTGCAGGTGTGACACAGTTCAAATTCAGACACCAGGGGAGTTAAATTTGCTTTCAGCTCTTGTGATCATGATGAAATTGTCAAAGTGAATGATGACACATCATCCAAATGGAGAACGTAGGTGGTCTTCGCTGAAAGCTGTGTATCAGGAGCAATGGGGTCCCCTTACATCCGTGGGAACAAAACCCAGGGGGAGCAAGGCTGTGGTCCCTGGCAGGATACAGCTGCTCCCTTCTGGATATGAAAGGCTAACCATACGTAGAGAGAATAATGAAGAATGTGGAAAAGCACAGGCCTGAACAGGCAGGCCAGCACTTGCTACACAGATTTGTAAGCAAAATCACTCTCACCCCAATTCTATTTCTGAAAGTACATCATATTCCTAATTATTTTTTTGGGCTTGAAAAACATCCAGCTTCCTTATGAGGTAACTCCACACTAACCTGTGGGTTCTAGTGACAATAGGTAGGTCCTTGCCTTGAAGCCTCTGGAAAGAGCTGGGTTTTGTCTTTTTCTTTAAACGAAAGGAGCTTTAACAAATGTATAACTTCATTTTGGTAGGTCCTTTTTCATCCTGAGTCTATAACCAGCATTTCTTTTTCATAAGGAACCCTCTACAGTAACTTAGCTAACCCTTTTGTTCTGTTACACATGAGCAGAGTAGTGTGAGAATTTCCAGCATTCACTCATTACCTTACCCAGAGGTGGTACTAGGGCCTCAGATAATCCATAAATAGTGCTAAGAGCTACGTGTGAAGAGCCGTACACAAAAGAAGCCTTTTACAATGAAGCATAAAACAAGGTATTTGATTTATCCTGCAAATCACAGGAACAAATGCTGCATACTCCTGCATGCTAGCTACTGACACACTGTCTTCAAACTAGTTATTCAAGCTGGTTATTTTCACATTCTCAGAAATCAGTTTTGTCATTATGAATGCCTGCAGCCGGCTGTATGTTCAGAGCTGTCCCGAAGCAGAGAGTATATCCCTCTTCCCCACAGCCCATCACACATGGCGGTGGCAGGGAAAAGGGAACCTCAAGGTTCCTGGAGGAATATGGGAAAGCAAGAATTTGATAGGACTGATGGCATGGAGGACAGACTGGTCCTTATAAGTAAGGGAGCAGGTAAAATATTCATTTTAGCAAACTTCTAGAATTTTCTTGAATGCAGAGAAAAGGACACAAACTCAAGCACAAACTGCCCTACTGGCTCCTCCATCTGAGATCAACAGTGTCTGGAAAGATAATAAATACCTTCCAGAAATGGCCAGGCCTCTATTCTATGGGAATTTTATTTCTGTGTAACATTTTTGATCATTCAAACCAGTTTTAATGTGGAATTTCTTCTGCTCTCAGCCATTCCGTGAAGCCCTGTTTTTGTGACAAGGTGCTAGTTATCTTGGAAATTGTTTTACCACCTGAGATGCTTCAGCTCTGTGCAGGGTTATGGGGACATTGACCATAAAATGATAATATCTGAAGCACTGCTTCTGGATACTGACCTGAGTAAAATCAGTCACATTTTTGGAAGGCACCCAAGTAGTTCTAGCCTCCATATTTTCTTCTCTCCTATTAGGTAAACTGAGAATAAATCATGGTCTTTTATTGTGATACAAAAGAAACAACCTGTTACACTGGGCTTCATGGGTCAGTGCTTTGATGTCTGTGCCAGTATAAATCAGAGCTAAAATGTATTTCCTAACTACACAGGGAGAACAGTAAAGAATGTGAAAGGAGCTCAGAGGATAAGTAGACTAAAACGTGAGATAGGTTTTCAGTAGACATTGCATTCATCTGCATGAATAAAATGGGTACGGTCTTGATTTTGCTTCCATGACAGTCAATGGCAACACCGCCTTGTCTGTACAGGGAAGAATAGGACCACGCAGATTATCACCTACAGTGCACTTGCAAATTTCTGCTTGAACAGACTGGTGCAAATACAGCATCTTATATATTTTCTGGAGCTCTATTTCCCCTGTAACATACCGACTGAGTGAGACGGAGAGATGGTAAAAAGACTGAAGGACTACATTCAGGAATTTGTCTAGCAAGCCTTAAGAGGGGTCAGTGAGATTGTGGAGTCACAAAGTTTATTGAGAAGCAAATTAAAATGCAAAATATGGGGGAGTCATACTTCAATGTCACTGTAAGAAGTCTAGTGAATATCAATCTAAATTAATTTTGGCCTCTTTAATCAATCATCTCTTTATGAAATACAAATAAAGCCACATCAGTATGACATGTTATTAAGGAAGAAAAGAGATGTGCCCTAAACTTCTGGTGACAATTTACATAAATGTCATTTGAGGCAGCAAGGTTAGACCTCAGGGAGAGGATTATAATATTCTAAAGAGCATCAGCGACTTCACTATATACAAACCATGAAACAAAGAGGATTGATGCCCAGGAACCGGAGGGTGCTGGAGGAGTGAGAGAGAAGAAAGTTAATTTGGCATCTCTGTAAATCTTAGAGAGTTTTCATAGCATAAAAGGAATGTAAACAAGTCATCAAAAGAGAATGGCCTGAAAGAAGAATGTTTAGTGCCATTTTTTTAAAAGAACTATGATCCTTAACTCATCCAAAAAATTCTACTTTAGTAAAAGATCCGTGTAACTAAGGTACATGGTTATTGTATTTATTATATTATACTATTACTGTTACAGTATTTGTATTACTGTAACTCCCAAGTCACCAGATCAAAGTGGGATCCTGTTATGCCACACGTTTGCTATAGAGGAAAGTCACACTGGGAATTTTATATTCTAAAGAGTGGAGAAATGGAAGGAGACTGATTTCCCAGGGATATATTGAACATGGCTGGTTAAACCACGATTAAAGCCCAGGAAATGCCATTCACAGCCAGTGCCTTAGTCAGTACACAACCCAGCTCTTGCACCCTATATGCCTCTGATATACACCATGGGTATTCACAAAAAGGTCATCGGATCACACTGAAATCTCAGTCGTAGCCAATTTCTCTCATCAGGTCTCTAATGTGTGTTTTGCTTTCCTTCCCTCCAGCCTGTTTATCATTTATTCCCATTCTCCTCTATCAAAAATGAACAAAGACACTTTCTAAAGGCCATTTCACAGCTTTAGGGAGCTGTATTCGGGAGAGTAATGTGAGATCTAAGGCAAGCTGAGGAGCATTATTTTCCTATCACCACCCCACAGATGATGGGGAGTGACAGATTACATGTCAGTCACAGCACACTAGGCGAGGGGCCAGTCTGCCAGTAGTTCTGTCCTTTCTGGCTCCAGCCAAAGCATTGTTGAGAATGAAAGAATGTTTTATAAATAGCTCACACTGAAGTCAGTCTATCATAGAGGCTGCAGATCAGCCTGGTCTTTATTCAGGCTGTTCAAGATGATGTCTGTATGCTCATGTACACACAGGTGTTGCATACACAGCCTGCAAGGATCATGTCCCAGAGCTATTCCCTTCCTAGCTGTCACCTTTCTTTGCAAGAAAAATAAAACCTACTGCGAGCACATTTAACTTCATTCCCTTCACTCCTTTTTAACTTCCCTCTCATTTGATAGATTCCACATTAATTTGTACTTTCCTAGAAAGACTTTTTAAAAAAAAATAATTTTCAAGTATCCAACCTTTCCCTGAAAAACTGACAATGAAAAAAGAACAATATCTTATTAGCAATCATGTTAACAGATCTCCTACAGAAAGTGTAATATGGAGAGTAGGTATTCAGTAACAGAAGCGAGCAAAACCTTCTGCCAAAACTGAAATGAATCAGTCTGGAGGCACCACAAAGGATTCATTATTCTCTAACCCTTCCCTGAATGTTCACACACAAAAACTATATGGATTTTCAAGACGTTCTGCTTATACTATGAAATTAAATCTATCTGAATCAAAGTATGAGTGCCCTCAGTCTGCTGAGAAAATTTCTTAGCAGTCCTAGAGGCAAAGTGGGCACATGACATTTTTATGCAGTCTTCCCACTACTTAACCTATGGGCAGACTCCAGAAGACCCCCCACCTGCCCAGGATTTTGTGATGCCCCAGCCTCTCTGTCCTGTAATTGAACACAGCTACCAAAAAGTGTCTCCTTTGCCAAGTAAGTGACAGGGAAGATTGTTATGGAGCCAGCTGCGACAGACCTGCAGCAGCATTCCCTGTATTAGATGACTCCTGAATTGCTGTGGCGTGGTAGCTTTACACAAAGGGACTTGAAGAGGGACTGACTTTCTAATGTATACCTCCACCTGGTTTATTTTTAAATAACCTCTCTGAAATTAACTTTCTGCATTATCCATTAAACTTGTTCTTGGTGCTGCCAATAGGAGGGAAGATGAATAAGGCTATTTGTTTCAGAAGAGGAGTCCTAAGCTACAATAAAATTTTATTGCCAAAAGCAAAAACAGAACAGATTGGAACAGAAGCTGTGCCCACAGAAGATTTTTTTTTAAATTATCATTAAATATCATTTATCCAGTTTTAATCTTATGCGCAGAATATCATTACTCCTGATATATTGACCAAGAATAAAACCCGACAAGCTACTCAATAGCTAAAGGTGTAAGATGAAGACTAATGAATTATACATATGTTTTGGACATACCTTAAATCAAGATAGTATGGGTCGAAATAAGGACTCACACCTACCAAAATCATACCATATGAAATTTTCAGCCATGTACCTTCTGTCCATTCTGCATCATTCTCAGATGTAAGAGCAATGACTGCCTAGTGCATCAATAATTGTACAAAAAGAGAATTACACTACAGCTCATCTATGATACTGCATACATTGTTTGTGGACTTATTCCTTTCGGGGGGGGGGGGGAGAAAGAAGAAGATAGATAGATAGCTAGACAGACAGACAGAAAGATAGATAGATAAGATACCGCATGCTTGTTCTATCATCTACACTCATATAAATCACTGAAACAGACACCACTTTTTGCCAATGTAAGGGTAAGCATTCAAACCTTGGCTGCTATGTAATGGAGAGGTACATAGATTAGCTTCCTTAGAGGATTAACTTACCCTTTAGAAAAACTCTGCACTACAATCAAAGGTTGCTTCTAATATCTGACACATGGGCTTTTATAGCTAACTGGGTATCTTAATACTGCAGTACTACCTGCTTATTAAATATATACTGAGTGGAAAATGTATCGGGCTCTCCCTCAGTATTGCAGAATTCATGTTTCTGTGTCTGTGGTGATTTTCCATTAAATGTTGGTCTGGCTCTGAAAATACTTCCTACCAAACGCAGTGCATTGACACAAACAGGACAATTCTCCTGAGTTCACATTGCCACCACTGTTTCCTGTTTTCTGACTGTGTAGGGTAATGCTGAACTCCTGGCAAGCACCAGAAAGATGGTGACAAGCAGTTCTTTGTGCAACAGCTGAAAATAGATCTGTCTTAAAAGAGAGCCTAAGTGTTATTCATTGATCATGTCTGTTATTGTCTACATAAATAGAAGCAGCTGATTGCAAAAGTCCTCCACTTTGGGAAAATGAGGATCGTGCTGCCAATTTAAGGCCAGATTGCACATGGCTGAACAGCAAACTAAAGACGGAGGAATGGGAAGTGCTCTGCTCAAAGGTAGCAAGGGTACTTATATGTGTTTTGTGGTTGATCCTCTCCTAGGGGGCCTTCAAAGCAATTAAAAGTCTAGGTAAGCTTTTACTTATGAAGAGTCATCCTCAGCTAATGAAAATTGGCATAGTTGATTAACTTGAACAGTGAGACGCTGATTTACATGGACGAGTATATGGTCTGACAGTTACACTGAAGTCATTGACAGGAAAACCAGAAACTATGTTAACAAGGATAACTCAGTCTCTGAAATCCAGGCCTGAACTTAATCAACAGCAGAATTTTAAAGCTTCTGTGCCCTGAGGTTTTTATAGCATGTGTAATACTATTACAATAACCAGTTACAAATAAAATTATTTGATGAGGTTATTTATTGCTCTTGTGGTCATTTTTCTACCACTGCGACCCTGGCCAGAGAAGTCACTTACAAAGTTTGGCTGTGATCCTTCATTGTGAAGACTGAAAATTTAATGAAAATTCTATTCTGTTTTTTTTATCAATAACTTCATTATTGGTCCATCTCAGACAATAAGCCTGCTATTTTCCCTGAACCTTGACACAAGATGAATCCTGCAGGTTGTTAAGTGCAACTAAAATCACAGCAGGCATTTCTTGCAACAAATCCAAAATAATTCTGTTTTACTCTGCTCCTTCATCCCTTTCAGTGGCGGGAGGTCAGGACCTGCCCTACCATCAACCGGAAGTTGCAGAGGATGAACTTGGCTTCCAGAAGGAAAGTAAGAAATCAGGGAAGATGGGCCTTTTGTAGAAATCATTGAGAGTCAGGCATCACAGCACTTTTGAAAACCCCACCAGAGGCCCAGCAACATCATTTGGAGGCTAAATACTTTTCAAAATCTTCCTTTAATGTTTTAGACTCCCTTAAACCTACAACATGAAAGACCATATTATCAAAGATTAAAACAAATATCTTTTGTCTTAGTGCCCTCTGAGTGAAGCTATTCTTAGAGGAAGCATAAAGAATGGAAAAGAAAAGAAATAAAAGCTGTACCACTTATCTCTTTAGTGTATAGGAATAGCAATGCTAAGCTAATACAAATATTGCTTAGCCAGATCCTGTTTTGACATTCCAGTGGTGCATGTAGTTCTAAAACAATATCTTTAATATTGAATTCCCTAAATAATTATTCACTGTAAAAGATATTCAGTCCACAGAATTTTTCCTTTTATTTTCAGAGATTGAATCTGGAAGTCCTTATTTAGGTAAGATGCTGCAGAAATCCACAGGGCTTACCCAAGTTAAGAGCTCAGGAGCTGGTCCTGCATATGCACATAAATTGCTTTGGGAACTGAAAGATTCTAATGTAACAAAAAAAGAGTCCATAATGCATGCAGGCTTCTGACAGTTTTTGCAAACATCAAGGAATATGACACCTACCCTTAATATGTTTCTGCTCTGATTATGAATCCCCAACTGCACTGAGTCCATCTTTGCATATGCTAGATGAATCATTTTTCCAACCTGAGCTGTCTGGTATTTCTTTGAGTGGATGAAGAACTTGTTAAAAATGAAATACAGAGTAATGGGTACTTATAATTTAAATGAATCACTGCATGAAAAGTAATTTCTTTAAACTATCTGCCAGGTAAATCTTGAATCACCAGCATGACACATTTGAAATTTTAAAAATTTGAACGTATATTATTTAAATACTAGTACCATTAATTGACATTCAACAGAGTACAATTCATTGTTTAAGGGAAAAATCCCAAGATGCTTGTGCAAGAAAAACTTCCAAAGTCAAGAGAAGTTGCAAGCTGCAGATGGAGAACAGGTTACAAAGGTCCCATTCTTCTCCGTTAGACAGGCTAACCTAATGTTTACCTTTATCAAATTGCAAGGAAGAACATTCACACTTTGTATGATGGAGGAAAAGGTTATCTACCTCATTATCTAGAGACCTTCTACTGGGCAAGCTACAAAAGGCTTAGGAAGGTAACATATGCAGTTGCCCAGAGAATCAAGCTTATATGTCTATGTGCTGTTTGCAGAAGCTGTAAACATGCACATCATTTGCCTTACTTGGCTTCTTCTGAAGCTGGGTCAATGCTATGTGATTCTGAAAACAGTCTAAATGTAGACTGACATATTTGGAATTGGTCAAAATCTTTAATTTTTACTATATACAGTTAAGATTCTGATGTAAAAGTTTTCCCCTTAAGAACACTACATACTTTTAGGAACATGCATATCTGGGTAGGAACATAGGAGGATGAGGCAGGAGGTTGGTAGGAAAGGATATGAGGTTGGGAGATTGTGTCCTACTGTTCTGGGAGATTTTCTGCAATGTTATGTTACAATCAAACTTTCATCAAACCTAGCAGTAAAATTCAGCCATATTTTCTACATACCTGACTGAAATAGCCAAAGCATTATGATGAGCAGCTGTGCAGATGCATCAATCTATGCAAGTTTTACAAAGGTCTAAAATGAGAATGGGCGATGTGTAGATGAGTAGATTTTACCTTGCAGGTATACTATCTTTCCCTTTGAAAATGCTGATCAGTGCTTTGTAATACCTTAGGTACACTCCTTAGCTCATATGACATGAACTAATGAGACTATGGCATGTTCTTCCAGCATAACAGCAGGATCAGGCGCTGTATGGCTGTCATCATGCATATCACAAATTTGTCCTGGTGTGATTATTAATTATGTCTAATATTAGGGACACCTTTCCACTATTATAAAATGCTAAAAAATCAGATTGCTGATATCTGACTTAAGCTAAACATTCTTGTTCTATGAAGCAATGCTCCTCATATAGACATCACTTCTTTTAAAAGGTTAAGAGCTATTATTGGTTTAGTTTATAAGCATCCCTAAGATTGAAACAGTAATGAGGAAAAAAGAAAAATGCAATGTGTCCAACACAACACTTTCAGAGTTTTTAAAACTCTGTATTTCCTTTTATCAGACCTAAAGCAAAGCTATGCTATGCTATTCTATACTATTTTGCCTTCATCACTGGGGAACCAGAGTGGATTTTTAAAGTGCATTAAGTGACAGGACTAGGTCACATGAGGACTGATGCTAAATTGAAGAAAACTGAGAAATCTGTTCTTTAACTACAGTTTTCTGTTACATTTGAACTTATTTTTCGCATGGTGATTTTGAAAGCTTTGCCTCACACTAAAAATAATTAGCCTAATACTCAATAATGCATTTGAAATCAATGAAATTAAGCAGGTATACAACAGGTGTAACTAGTATCACCTATTAGAACAAATTTTGGAATTATTTGGGTTGCTTTATGTCAAGGGGTAGTATCTCATTGACTTCAATGAGCTTGAATAAAGCTCTCAAATTCTCTGCCTCACTTGATTTTGAATTTGTACAATGAGGACAAAACAAGATGGTTCCACTGAAATAAATGGAGCTACACTTGTAGACAATCAAGGTAGAATCAGAACTGGGATTACTGAAATTACATTTTTGGCAATGCTAGTGTAAGAGAGTTCAAAATCAGATTCCTATTATGGTCATTCTGGAAAAGCATTTTCCTTTTGTTTGTTTTAGTAAATGTTTTTAATAGAACAAAAGTGCTTTACAGGCAACATTCATATTACCAAAACCAATTGGATTTACAATTTCTTTTTATTACCACTAAAGGAATACTAATTCACGTTTCGGGTGCAATGTAATGCCATGAAACAACAATATTCTTATTTTTATAGCCCTACACATGTAGAATAGCTTAGGCTTTCTTCTATTACATAGTGCCCAAATGACATTACACTTGGTAAATGTAGCTGACAGTCATGATTTGTCTTTCTGTTGTCTTCATGTTTCTAACCACAAGTACTTTTTCTCAGTATTAGGCCAGTTCTTCAGGTTAAGCAAAACCCCTACATTTTCAATGTCTTTCAGCCAAAAAGCTGTTGCTGTTTTATCTAGCTTTCTCAGGCCCAGTTACAATTCTCAGAAATGCTGTAAATGTAACAGGTGGAGTCACCCCAACACACAATACTTGAATTATATTTAGATGTTTGCAAAGTTCACTGCTTGACTTTGTTTATACTCAATGCCCATCTTTCTGTTGACTTCGGTAGCCTTTAAACCAGCCCTTTAAAGACTACACTAATTCAATCACTGTGTAAAAAGCCAGCTAAGTCAGTTCAGCTATGACCCTTTGCTGGAATAAGCTATTAAATTAAGTTTTATGGGGAAATAATACTCTCATTATAAATAACCTGCTGCAAACCCAACATTATTAGAACAAAAGAAGACAAACTAGCAAATCAGTAAATGCCAAGTTGGAGGCTAGATTACATGTTGAGTAGGCAGAGCCTTCTATCTTGTCCCAGAAGATGGGAAATGTGTTTAGAAATGAAAGCCACTGCAGTAGTTTGCACCCTGCAAGACAGTGGGTTGCAGGGCTTGTGAAAGCCTGACCGGGAAATCAACTTACATGTGTATACAGCTTCTGAACAGCCTTGATTCCCAGAATCTCCTCTGCCAGACTAATACAAGTGTCACCTTAGCAAGAAGGTTTCGGGATCCATCTGGAGCATGTCCACTCTCTCTAGTATTTTCAGCTATGAAGCATAGAATATTTTGTAGTTTTGACTGGATGATTAGAGTGGC
Organism: Aptenodytes patagonicus; assembly: GCF_965638725.1. NCBI lineage: Eukaryota > Metazoa > Chordata > Aves > Sphenisciformes > Spheniscidae > Aptenodytes > Aptenodytes patagonicus. Next base: position 7,722,749 of record NC_134959.1, read on the forward strand.
ATGAGGAAGAGGACATAAGCAAATCAGAATGTGCTACTAAGGTCATCTGTCAGGAAGATGTCATCAGGGAAAATGCCACACTAAAGATGTTGGTGGGCAGTTCAGAGCTTGCTGTCCCTTTGCAAAGGATCGTTAAACTTGATTGTGTCTTTAGAGGTGATTTTACAATGGAGGAATATCACTGATGAGCAGGGAAAGGATTAAATGCAGGGCAGCTGATGAGAGTGGGACCTGATGAAAATGGTATTTCTACCCGTTCCTGTATTTGACACATTTGTTCAAACAGAATTACGGGAGTGAATCCTACTCTTTTGTAAGCTCTGTTTGATTGGTACAATTTGTATTTAACATCTGCCTTTGATTTCCTGGCTTTATAAAGTTACTCCCATGGCTCCTATTATCTAGCCCAGGCATACCACTAAGTTAAAACTGGCAAGGTGGGAAGGGCATGACTGAAGCTAACAGCAGAAAGCCCTGACAAGTACAAACTACCCAATCTTTAAACAAAGAAAGCAACTGACAATCTTTTATACATGTTTACATGTATATTTTGCCATTAAGCACGACACAAAGTTTGTCACAAGAAACCAAAAGTGTATGAGCAATGTGCCATTGCTTTATTTTAAAGCGTGTGCTTGGGGGAAGTTGCTGGGAGACAATAGGAGAATGTCACTGTTGAAAAATGGTTGGCTTTGTTCACAGCTGTGTAATTTCCACCTGATAGATTGTCTACACACAGACAGAAAAAATATGTGTTGTCCTGAAAGCCTGAACGTTTTTTTTCCCTTTAGAATTATTTTTTTTCCAGTTGGAAATGAACATATTCTATCAGTGTAGAAACCCCAGAGTGCAAATGTAATTTCCCACAGCTAAAGCAGAGCCCCCATAAAGTCACTTATGTCTATCATTCTTACCCAGGAAATAGTTTCTTCAATGGTATTAATAAAATTGACAACTCAAACATTTCCTCAAGTGGCAAAGGGGGATATTTTTTAATATAACTTTTACTTAATATATTCTTCTGTTACAGTTTATCCTTAAAAATCAAAATGAAATTAACATACCTATCTGCTACACTGAAGAAGTTATACAAACAGGCCATGGACTCAAATAGGTTCTTGAGCATTAGTAAGCTACACATAAACGAGAAAGTATTGCTCTTTTTAAGGTGAGTGCCATTATTCTTAGGGACCTGTTGTAATATTCTGAATGCTTCAGCTTATACTAGTTATAGGTATGAGATGGTGACTGAAACCAGTGTCAGATGGGAAGAACGTGGAAATATTGTAGAGTTTAGAAAATGACACAACAGCAAATTACAACAGAAAGAGCAGTGAAGGCCTGGAGACAATTTTAAAGTGTTCCCCCTCCCCAGCATAGTTATGTATATAACAGCAATTCCTGATATCAGTAAAAACACAAGCATAGCCTCAGAAGTTAAACTTCAGAGACAGTGACTGAAGTGATATATTGGCCAGATGCCACTCCCCGCTACTGCACATCTGTGTGCATCAGTGTTTCCACCAGAGTGACTAAATCTAGAACAACTCCACTGGCCCTATTTCTAATTAAACTTTTATTAAGAGAATGTTATGGATGTTATGCATATACAATGAAAGCAGGAGGTGGTCCACTGTACATCATTTTCCACACAGCTTGTTCACACATTGTATATCATTTTGATAATCTATAAAATGTTCTTTGTAGTTTTTGTTCTGAGCTCATTTATAATACATAATAAATTATGCAATCTAAAAAGTTCATGCATTGCTATACCATAATCTTATATGTCTACTAGGTTGGTGACCTAATCTTCTAGAACTCTTTAAGCAGGCACAAAAAACATATAGCTAATGAAGTTTTAAACCTTGGTAGTTTAAAAGCATGTTGCATATACTTTGTGGGGAAAATGCTAATTTACATGTGAGTGGACGCCAGTCAGCTTAGATTTTCTAATTAATAGTAAAATAAATATATCGAAAGATAAAAAAGATTCTAAAAATGTTAAATTGTCTACTTTCCATCTCCCTTCACTGATCAGAATACTGGTCTTAAGAGAGAAAAAAAGAATTTTAAGAAATGCTGTTTCTTTGTGCTTAATAATTCTTTCTTTTTAGAAACAGGCTTTTGTGAAAAAATAATTGATGTATCAGCCAATATACTTTGTTATTCCAGAAGGATTTCCAGTAAGAATTTATGCTTTGTGTTTCCTTATACAGATTTTTTTTCTCTAAGAAGGGCTGAGTTACTGACGCTGTACTAATACAGTCCCTTGTTTAAATACTCTGCTAAATGTTTCAGTGTGCCTTTTGATCAGGGAAAGAATTTGGCCAGCCATCAGTAGGTTAACCAATTAATATGCACAAAGCAACAAATGTGACAGCAGGTACTTACACTCAGCTGTAATTATACCTATTGTGATATAATATTGTTGGAATTCTGTGCCCTAATTGCAGACGTTGGGGATCTGGCAGGTCAGCTTCTCAGTGGAAGAGAAATTAGTGTCATGGAATATGGGAAATACTCTTAAAGCAGCTTGTTATTTTAGTCCTGTATGCAGTAATCTGGGAAACAGTGTTGTTCCAAATGACAATGGCTGCTCACATCATTCAGCAACCTTGCTCTGTACGCCTATGACTGTATCTAGGGCTTGGCTCTGCCTCAAGCGTTGGTTCTAGTTCAAGAAATGAAGAAGAAAAATTCCTGGGCTGCTCACTAGTACTTCCTCCAGAAAAACCCCTCAAGCAAAAGCCATGAAATGTTTCTTCACAAGCTACACATCATTTGTATGCTATCAAAGTAAGCTGTAGAGAACTGCCTCTCCTTCCTGCCTTGGGTGACTTCTGCTAAAAATAATATAGATTTCCTTTCTCTTAGTTCAGAAAGGATGGCCAGGTCAAAGGACTGAATAATCCTTACTCAGAGTGAAGAACTACCTTTCTTAGAAGAAAGTCTGGGATAAGTTCTCTCTGTGAAGCCATATTTTTCCATCTCGTCCTCACTATGTAAAGGATAAAGATGTACAATCTGTTCCTCACTACCACTCCCTTAGTCTAATGCAGGTGAAGGGAAAGCTTGGAGTGGTTTGTGAAAATGGAGGATGATGTAAGATTGAAAGAGGCAGGTCAGATAGGACAACACATAAAAAAATGAATAAAAAAGACAAAGGATGGTGGGTGATGTACATGACGGTAATGTTTAAACTATATTCCTCCTAAAAGGACTTCATAATGTTCTGTGCCTCCTAAAAAGTCTCAACAGGCTTTTGGTATTAGCCAATTGTGCCATAGTTTGGGAACTAACTTGAGAAAAAATGCCACTTTGTTTGCAACCTTTTCAAGAGAGTTAACTTATTCATATTGGCAATGTAACTAATGAAATAAGAAATGAGAGACAGCATCGGCACTAGCACAATTCTAATTCTAATTGATTGTTCATTTTTCAGAAGGAATTGATTCATTTTATCCCACCGTGATGCCCACCACCATTTTACTTCCCTGAAAATGGAGGTGTGAAGGTCTAAATATCACCCATTAGAAATAAAGCAATTAGCATGTCCTACACAGAACTCTATTAATCTCACAGCTACAATATTCAAGCCCAAAGAAATTTACTAAAATGATGTATCTCTATTTAAATCTAAAAAAAGAATCATAACTCTGTATCAATCAGGCGACTTGTAGGGGTGTGGTTATTATGAAACACACATATTTATGGGGAGCACTCAGCTTTTATATAGCAAAATGCCCAAGGATATTATTGTCTCATGATAATCACATCCCATGCTGGGTTTTATTGCTTATAATTCTCACTTTCTTATTAGAAAGACCATCTTCCATTAAGTTTTTTACGTTATCAACTAGCATAGACAGTAACTGAACCTTATCTCCTGTATTCAAAGTAATTATTAGGAGAGTTCAACTGTTGGTTTAGAAATCAATTATTTAGAAAAATCTCTCATTTTAGTGCTTCTCTAAAAAGCCTGGGTTTTATGATGTGCATGCATTTTCTTTGCACAGCAAAGTGAACTCCCTAAATCTATCTGTCAAATTTGTGTGCTATGCAAATACATTTATGGAGGTAAATAGGAATGTGTCTGAAAAATATTATTATAACCAAAACCTAATAGTTAAAACTATACAAGCAATTTTTAAAATGTTTTCTTGCTGTGGCATGTGTTGGGGAACAAGTTCTGTTAGGTACTTGTCCTACTTCAACAGTTTATGTAGTATGATCAACTCATGAGGGAAAAGAATCACCACCTTTAATGTCATTCACACTGAAGAAATGCAGATGGGCTGTGACCGTGATATCTTGGGATCTGAAAATGACAGGCTAGGTCCCGAACTCGGCTTTGGTTACGTGATGCAATGGTACTATTTTCCAGACAAGTAGTATTACAATTCAGAATCCTACAGGTGGTACTGGGGAAGACTGTTCCATCCTTTGTTACTCTTTTGTATTTTAGGGCAGTCCTTGCTTATTAATATTGGTCTGGAAATATTTTTCCTGAACATGACATAGTTGCCATGTTCATAAATAGTTCTGACCTGATACAAGAAAGGAAAAATCATAACAAGGATAATTAAGCACTGCAACAGGAGTCAAATAAGGCTGTGGAAGTCTCCAAATGTGGAAGTTCTCAAGACAGCCCTGGTCTGAATTCAGAGGTTGGAGCAGGAGCCCTCCTGTGATCCCTCCCAACCAGACTCTTTCTGTGATTCTGTGAAATGTTGATGATGCACCACTAAGAATCACTCTAGAAAGGGATTCCCAACTCTATGGACCACAGGACATGGCTGTTAACTCTGCCTGCAGCGTTTTTCAGAAAGAGAGGATACAAACCAAATAAGTAATAACTTATCCACCAGGTTAAGAGAATATGATAAAACTGTAGGTTTTTAGTATGTTTATAGTTCTTTCATATGTAAAAGAACCAGCTCAATGCCTCGGGCAAATTGCAACTGGTATTTTGCACAACTCCTCCAGAAAATAGGTTTCATTGCATAGGCTTGCTGGTACAATCTGTCTTTGAGAAGTCATTTTTGAGGCATACAAGTGAACACTGCAGTTCAAATACTATATTCTAGTTGCAGTAATACCAGCCTGTATTAGACAGATGGGAGTAACACACAGATCTGGTATTTGTTTGGGGAACTTGCTGTGAGAGGTGACGGTGCCACTGGCCAAAACAGAAACTCTAGATCAAGATCATTTTGCAGGCTGCAAAATCAAAATCTTGAATCTAAATCCAAATGTAAGATTTCTTTTTCACCTACCACTTGGTTGCACTACATCACCTGTTGCTTACACAACACATTACTAGTCTTCATGTACAACAGTCAAAATGAGATTGAGAATAAGATCTTTTACTGGTAACCTGTATTTCACTGAGGGTCTGCGTCAAGAACCTATATCCAAATGCCTGAAACAAAACAAAAACCTGGATATGGCCTCTGTTTTTAGATTACAGTTCTTTAGAAGACAAACATAACCAACATGGGGTGGTTTTTTTTGAAGTTTGCTTCTTTGTCAGGCTTTTCATTACTCTAAACTAATTATGAGAGTTCTGACTGATGATGGTGATGTTGATGCCAGTCCATATCAGGGTACAATATTAATTGAAGCAGAACTGCATGAAGGAAATCTGCTCTGCTTACGTTTAGCATTTACTTGTGGCAAATGTTCTCAACATCCTATTTTTATCATGTGGCAAGTGAACAGGGAACAATTCAGAAAGCACCAGAGCTGTGACAAGAATGGCATTTTCATTTTTCTAAAGAATTTGTAATTTCAAAACTGTTTTCATGCCCATCGGGAAGCAAATCCTATCACTTCAAAATTCTCCATGAAAGAAGATTCTAACTGTAACAAACCAAAATACTGTCTGAGGCCAGCTATTGACAGATTTTATTTTGACAAAAATCAAGATGCTTCATTTGGTTGCAACTGCACTTTAGTGTAGATTACAAAATAGAAAGACATTTGAAACGAAGACCTCATTTGAAAGGAAAAATAAAAATATTTTGTTAGAAAATACAAAAGCTGGGCAAGTCAAAAAGTGCTTCACCAGCACATGCCTCTATTATTCCCAAAATAAAAATTCAACAAAATTAACAATCTTTCAAAGCATTTAGGTATGATAAAAATGTACTTCCCAATAAAATTTCAAAAATATTTTCAATGAACACTTAAAAAATACCTCAGGGAAGATTTTCTGATGAATCAGTTCCTGATATACCACCTCTTAGAAATCAGAGACAAAAGTCCCTTTTAGACGTAGCTTGCAGCTGAGGGTACTGTACTGCCACAGTTGGTTGCATCCTAAATGCCTTCTGACATAACCATGGATAAGATTATGAGAGACAGGACAGATGATTAGAGCCAGCCTTGACAGACTCAGAAGTCTTCCAGTCGCTTCCCACTGTTAAGGCTTACTCCTGCTGACGCCTCCCATCTCTCTGCAGGATAGTGCAGGACTGCTCAGGAACTCATTCAGAGGAACAATCCCATTACCACCTTCTTCTGTGTCATAGTGTGAAGTTTCCTTTCACCTAACTTTATTTGGCCAATCAGGAATAAAAGATGCCTGAAGTCTCTTGAGTAACATCCTGACATGAATATTCTTAGGAAAATCAGTGATTTTGTAATTATATGTGTAATTACTTGAGTTCAGCTACTGCTTGAGTAGTTGCCTGAGTAGAGTATTACTTCTTCTTCAAACTGTTGTACTGTAACACAAAAATATGCTAGCAGCTTTTTATTTTGTCCTTCTGTCCCTTGAAATATGACCCCTTTGTTCTTAATGCAAGAAAATATATTTGGAAAGGAATATGTTACCATTTAGTAGGTCAGATGATTTTAACACAGTCTCCAGTGTAAATTGGGAAATGCTCCAATGAGCTCCATGAGTTTACACAAGTAATCTGCTCATACCTTTGCATTCCTAATTAGTGCACAGGACCAAAATGTTGAGACTCTTAAAAGTTAGTAACTCATTTATTTGTACAAGGATACAGTACTACTAGAACCATATTTCACAGACTTCTGCAAGCAGATATAAGTCAAGGAAGGTATTACAGGCAATGAAAGTATACTCCTACACAGAAAAAAATGGTTGAATTTTGCAGACATTTCTAAAGTGTACGCTCAAGGAACATAGCAAAAAAAAGGGTATTCATCAAGCTCCTTATTATTCTTTACATTTAACAGCCACGCTGGAATGGTTTTTGTCTTATTTTAAGAAGAGTAATTTCTCATTGACCTTAGATTTGTGAAAATTAGGTAGAATTAGGTATAGTATGTCAAATAGGAACACCTGTTTAGTAACATAAACATATTTAAATATCAACCTTTCCCTCTGATTGGTTTTTGTAGAAGCAACTACTGATTAGAAACAGAAATTACAAACCATGACCTTCCATGAGAGGAGCTAACATGTAGTGCCATTAAATTCTGTTATTGAATCATCTCATTAAGTAAAAAGGACAGTTTTCAAAAACTATTTTTTTTAAATTTTTTCAAATCAACATGACTTGCACTGTTGTAAAGTAATCTTGAAAGCAAAATTTCTGGTCTGTATCCATGCTTGCACAAAGCACTCTTGTCAACACATATATTACAAATAGAAATAAAACACACCAAAGGCATCTGTCATAATGAAAACCACCTTTTTTCTTTTAGAGATGTTTTGAATAAGCAGTGGGTTTTTTGTGCCACAGTTCTCTCCACCAAGTTGGAAAAGATATTGTTCAGAATATAGGTAAGATTGTTAGTCTAAATAGCATCTGATAAAAAAAAGACTATTTTTTGGTTGAACATTTATTACAGCAAATATATGCACCGGTATAGTAACTGGTCAAATCCTTAGATTTTCTAATAAATCCTGTGTTGGTGTTAAAGTTCAAACTTGGAGCAATTGCAGATGCAAAGAAATTATATATTTTAGGATTTTTTTGAAGTCATAATCTTGTCACAACAGATTATCAAATGATCAAACCAATAAAAGAATGAATTGGGGTTTAAACTTTCATGAAAAAGCAGTTATATTGTAAGATCAGACTTTTTAATAGACTGCAGGCATTAAACAGACCTTGTATTAGACTTTGAAATTAATGGGTCACTGTATAACATTCCAGTCTTCATAGATTGATAAGATTAATGCTTGCTTATATAGCAAATTCAATGGCTCATTTAATTTCATATGAATGTTTAAAGTTAAATTGCTTTTGGATTAAGTCTAAACTCATTATTCATTTTAATGTCTGAAAGAACTTTCATTTTTCTTTCATTTTATTTAATCAAGTGCATCATCATTAAGTAAAGGCTATGAACTTAGATAGCTGAGAAATAAGGAAGTTTATTAATTTAGTTTTAAAAAGATATATTTGTTAAACTTTAATTCAATGACCATTTTAGGTTCAATAAGAAGTTAGGAAAAACAGTGACTGCAACTTACTCAGTTTTCCTGTAATGATATTAGAGGGAGAGGGTGCTTTTGGGCAATATGTTTGCAGCATATTAATCCCTCTGAGAATTTGGAAGGTAAATTTTGTTGTTAAACAGACTGTTGTATTCACATCTCTCTCTTGCATTTTGAAAGACTGATCCTCTTTCATTGTAACTCAGCAAGACTTTTGCTAACAGTTGGCTCACAATGCATATAAATTAATTGATTTCAGTGAATATACATCAGTTTACACCGGGTAAGACTGACTCTGCATTGCCCACTGATGTACTGGGGTACACTGGGCTGATAAAAGGCTTTTTCCTCAATACTGTATTAAACTTCAGAAATCTGAGTGCCAAGCAAAAACTACAGTACACTTTCAAATGGAAGAAGATGCATTAACTTACTTATCAACAGAAGCCATACATCAGTTTCCACTGCCGCTCCATGCAGAATGCACTCTATTACCATACGCATTCACTTTCATCACAGAATTAGACACTGTGCACTGATTACAAGTTCCAGAATAAATATCTCTTTAAAAACACTCACACATCCTCTTACTATGTAAACCTTAACGCATTTGATGAGGAGCATGGCTGAGGGACCACAAAACCGCTCTCTGGAATTTACCTGGGACTATCAGAGTTTAAGAGTGTTAGCTAATGAATTATTCAAAATGAATTAATAGCTTGGGAGAGTCCTTCACCTGTCTGACACAACTTTATTTTCCTTAGATAAGGTTTCTCAGCAGAGTCAGACACTGGCAAACAACTTTGTTTTCCCTTTTTAGTGTGTGAGACAATTTGCACTACAGACAATGAAAAATATATTACCTTGCAGAATAATAATAATTTCACCTAGCTGCAATGTAATTTAAAGATGGACCTCTGAATGCTTTGCAGTGCAGGTGCAATTACCACCATTACAGATGATAACCTGACCATGTCCAAAACCCAGGACAGAAACAAAACCCAGGACAAAACCCAGGCTGCTTTGTCCAACTGAGTGCTCTGTTCTTTAGGTAACATTGCTCATTTTCTCAGAAAGGAAGTACAGCTTTCCATAAAGATATGAGATAACATTTTAAGTTACTTTTTCCTGTTCATTGTATATAAAAAGCACTTTTTAATGAGAGGACATATTATATGATTCCATGATTCTTATGAGGAGCGGCTGAGGGAACTGGGGTTGTTTAGCATGCAGAAAAGGAGGCTCAAGGGAGACCTTATCGCGCTCTACAACTACCTGAAAGGAGGTTGTAGCGAGGTGGGTGTCGGTCTCTTCTCCCAAGTAACAAGCGATAGGACAAGAGGAAATGGCCTCAAGTTGCTCCAGGGGAGGTTTAGTTTGGATATTAGGAAAAAATTTTTCACCGAAAGGGTTGTCAAGCACTGGAACAGGCTGCCCTGGGAAGTGGTGGAGTCACCATCCCTGGAGGTATTTAAAAGACATGTAGGCGTGGTGTTTAGGGACATGGTTTAGTGGTGGACTTGGCAGTGTTAGGTTTATGGTTGGACTCGATGATCTTAAGGGTCTTTTCCAACCTGAACGATTCTATGATTCTACGATTCTATACTTGTATCATATTTGTCAGTTCTTTTCCCTGAATAATATCTTATTCAGGAGCTGAAGAACAATTTGCCTGTCATAGTACTGCTGTCTTTTATTTATTTATGGATTTATTTAATTAACAACAGGAACCTACTTTTCTTTATAATCAACTTTGCGTGGTGTGTCTAATGCCAGTATCTCATAGTTTGCAAATGGTGTGAATCTGTGTGCAGAGACACATACACACCTACAAAAACTGTAGCATCATGTCTTAGTTTGTGATTTATTGTAAATTGTTAAGCACTTCTAAATAAAAAACACTTTATTAGAATGCTTTTTACAATGTTTGAATTGGTGTTAATCATACAGTAACAGAATAAATTCAGATCAGGTCTATGTCCTCTTGCTGGATGTTCCTTTATATAAGAAAGCAGAAAACAATTCCCAGAGCATCTAGTAACCTGTCACTAAAACTGGACATTTTAAACTATATAATGACTTTGACTCCATGCTGAGTCAGGGACAAATAAAATTAAGGTTCCTCCTCCCTTCACCTCAAATGTCAACCATGTGGAACATAGGTATGCAAGATCAGTGAGTTTTATAGTGCGATACTCCTCCTGCATATCCTGAGAAGCCACAGGAGTTATTGCTGTGCTTTCTCTTCCATCTTACATGATGGGCAGGCAAACCGACCTGCCATCAGTATAGTGTAATTTGTTGCTGCCTTTGGTTTACAGCAAATTACTACTGCCCTGAAGCAAAGGAGAAGCAAGGAGGGAATATGTCTCTGAGGCACATTTCCTTTGAGGCTATTCCAGGGGGGATGGCAGCTTATGCTCAACATATGATCAATGTTGTTGATCAACAACTATCTTTGAAAATAAATCTGCTCAAGAGTCCCAGGAGGTTTGATACAGCCCCTCAATCACTCACAGCTCTCGGGGGATCCTGCTGCAGCAGATCCAATCCTCTCACTCCCCTTTCTCCTCTAGGGAAGACCAGCCACAGCTGGGGTTAAAGCAGACAGTAAGACGGGAAAAGAATATGGACTATGGGCTGGAAGCAACAATAATGAAAATAGTAATGTAACATGGCATCAGTAGTGACATGGAGGCTGAAAGAGCAGCAATATTGTAGAGATCAAAGCAGTGGGGAACTGTTCTTTGTACTATTAATATGTCCCATATTTTTAAAGTTGAGAAGAAATGTAAAAGCAAACTGTATACTGTTTTCCCTCAGGCCACCACCATTAGAGGCACTTGATAAGCCTTGCAAACTCGTACAGAAGGACAGCAGATCACTGGAGTATAGAATATAACATGTACTATCTAAAAAGCTAACATGACAGATACAAGGCAAGGCAAGTATTCAATTTGGGCTATCACGAAAAGAAAGAAAAACAAGAAAAGAATCTTTTGTGACAGTTCACCAAGGAAACAGCTCTGCTGTATCTGGAAGCGCAGCCCCGAGCCAAGAGAGTGCCTGTGTTGTGTGCCTGTATGGGGTATGTGAGACAGTCCTTATCAGGAGCAGTCTTGGGAAACAGTGATGTTCCCAAGATTTTTGTCATGTGTTTACTTTCTTTCCTTCTTATTCTTGATGAATAACTCTTAAGGCATCTGTCTTTTATTTCTAGCTGGACCAAAAAGAAACTGCATCATTCTTCCTACTTTACCGCCCTCCACTGTTACATCAGAGACCTTGAAGGGCAACATGAGGTATGTACACAAGACCAAGCTTTGCCTATCCCCTGCTTGTAATTAAGCAAGTAGCATGTTTACTCTCGTAGGGTTGGACTGTAGATCTTGCTAACTCATGCAGAAAAGAGAGTTTTCTTGCCTGTATAGGGAATCAACTGAATTTTTAAAAAGTAAGTAATTTGCAAAAATGGATTAAGAGGGAACATGGATGTCTAGAAATGGTATAGGGCAGAGTCAGGTCACTTGGTTTGTTTTACTCATTTACTCATATTTCCCTTACTGTCTTTCCATACTTTCTGTATTTCCCTCTCTGTCTCATCTAGCTACACTGCAAGCTCTTTGGAGCTGGAACTGTCTCTTCCATAACTCAACAGGGGCTCTAGGAGAAGGGGGGTTTGATCTTGGTTGTATCTATGGGTGACATCATAGCATAAATAATAATGTTAGAAGCAGGATTACTGAGCAAAATATTTGCCAAAGATGACAGTGGATATTGTAACAGCAATGCACTGCCTGCTTGACATAGATTGAATATAAATGTATCCTTAGATTATAAGCAAATTAATTGGTTTAATATTTCCAACAAAATAATCCTCTGTTGGAAAATATGAGTGAAATGGAGCTTTACTTATTTTTATTTCTTATTAAAATGTCTTATTAAACATTGGTCATTAAAATTTCTTATAAAAAACTTCAACTGGTTTATCAAAATTGAATATTTATTTCAACATTAAAGTTTAATTTAAAATATTCTGTATTTTCATTCACGTTATTTCACGACCTGTCAGCAGTACAAAATTTAACACTATATCCTATATAAGGATATTGCAAACAGCTCCTTCTCTGTTATACTGATAAAGAAATCAGCAAAGTCTCTGATGATGCTTTTGTTCTTAGCAAATTCTCCCATAGTCATTTCCTTAACCAGACTATGACATCAAAATAATAAAAAATAAAAAGACAATTTTAAACCTAAACCTTTCAGTTTGAAATGCACACTACTTTTTGAAGCTGCTATGTAGAATTTTCCTTTTGTAGAGAAGTTATTTGTTCCATTTCTGAACAAAATTGAACTTCAAGATGTCCACATTTCCCAAATAGAAATTCTATATTCTGTTTGGCTCTGTTTAAAAATTCAGCATGTTATGCGGTGCTCTCATTGTTCAGAATAGTGCTATTTAGAATTGTGCTATTTGTGGAATATTTGACAATTATTAACAAAATATCATTTCAGCCTAGCTTATAACTTCAGTTCAAATTTTACTTGATAGTGTTTACGTGCTAGCTGAAGTGTTTTTCATGTGTTACAATGACACCTTCAGATGTCTTGCACTATCTTACAGTTTTCAAATGAGGCAGCTCAAACGGGACTCTTTTTAGTGGCAATTTCATGAAAATCATCTAAAGAAAAAGGTTATTTAGAAGTAAATGGAAGGGGGGAGAACAAGAAAAGTAAATGAGGCAATACATTTCCAGCTAGGATCGATGTCAGATTAGAATTCAAAGAAACAATAATGGTAGGCAACTGTTGTCAGACTCAAATGACTGAGAAATGATGGGTCTGATTCTACAGATGCTATAGAAGCTGCCATATTTGGTAATTTCAAAAGCTGAACGGGGCAGATTCTCAGTGGATGTAAATCTTTAAAAGCCCTAGAAGATGTCAGATGGAAGTTGACAATTTATATCAGATGAAGATCTGACTCATGTTATATTACTTATACTATTTGATATATATATTATATATGCAATATAAAACATAAATACAAACATATCTAATATGTTATATTACTTATATGACCTTCCCTTAGTGTTAAAAGATGGTCCTATCCTTACACTATCAAAAATCCTTATATTATTTTTTTCAACTAAGTGGTATAGTTTTGAAATATCCCCTGTGCAAATAAAATCCAGACCGTATATTTGTCTCAAACTATGCATGTATCTGTGCTTGTCTTAAGCGTGCAAAGAGACACACCCTGCTGTACAAAATACTTGCTCTAGCTATTAAATATTTTCTACTTGCCTTTTTCTTTTGGCAGGCAGAGAGATTCTGGTATTGCAGGATCATCCCCTGAGTAGTGGCATGTAAAAACATCATCTAACAAATTGCCAGATTGGTGGTGGAACGGCACAGACTTCACGTTTGCCTTCCTCCCTGTAGTGCTTTGACTTTTAGGAACAAATATGCACATTTCCCTGTTGGTCTCTAGCAAAATACAAGAATAATATTTTTTTTCTTTACCTTCCCCACTCCTTTGTGAATTATGGAGTAGTAAGCACATTTTTAAATACAGCTTTGCAGACACTGAGATACAGCTCCACTCTGTGCAAGACAAATTGAAGCTCATTTATGAAAGTACATCTAAAAATGCCAAGGGAGTAGACTTATCAAAGAGATGACATCAAGTTGTCACTCATTCTTCGTACATGCACCTGTGATTGAGAAAAGTGTTTTCTTTAATATAACTTGATATTTGAAGAGAATATGACAAAATGAAGTCCCATCCCTTCATCATTTACATTATGCCTTAGGGGTACAAAGTTGATCTAAGACATTTTGATTTATGCTTATTAGTGAAGCTGTACCCACAGATGATCAAAAGACTCATTCTGATTCCTATAAAATAGTCAATATCACAGTTAGGGAAACCTATTAGGTATAATTAAATTACAGCTATAAATGACATAAACCTGAGCTATTTTATGATAAATATCATTTGATACACCAGCCTTTTTAAAGAGTTCATCCCATCCACCCTCCTTCTAAAGACAGGTCCTAAACTACAGGGCATGAAAAACGATGAACGTAAAAAAAGGGAGCTACCCCGCTTACAGACTTACAGCTAACCTCTTGTGCTTTCCCATTTGACATTATACAAGCTATATCATAAAAGGACAAGCATAATGGAAGTACCTTTTGTCTTTATTTCAATCATATGTATCCTTTGCAAATCAAGATGTAATAGAGATGTGCATAAAGGGAAAACAGAGCGATACACTGCCACTGGAATCTAGCAGAGCTCAATGTACAATTTACAAAAGTCAGTGGGCTTTTGTATGCAAGCAAAAAGCTTTGGATGGGACTGAGGCAAGAGAAGAAAGACAGCATGTTGCAAGAAATTTATTTCGCATATTCAATGTGCAGAAGACATGCAACAAACTCTGTGGCAAACATTAAGGGTCAAGAGTCAGAAGTATGCCCAAATGTGCACATTAGCCAGGAACAGAGCAAAACCAGTTATAATATGCCAAGTGTGTCTGTTTGGAATTACTAGGTTACCTTTACAATTGTAATAAAAGGTAAATAGGCTGCAGATACTCTACGCAAAAAAGAGATGGGATTAATACATTGTTTCAATTTGTTTCAGGAGCAAAGATGTGAAAATTATTTCCACATGGAGAAAATCCTAGTTAACTAGTGACATGAGGGCAGGGAGCAAACACGAGAACTGCAATTATGTTTGACCTATGCTCAGTCTAGTCTGATGTACTCTCTGGATGATGCAAGCACCACATCCTTGGGCTATGTCTAAGAAGCTTCCAGAAAAATAAAAACCTAAAATTGTGCTAAATCCTATTACTGAAGGAGTTCATGCTACCCTCACACTTGGTAAGAGTTCACTGTAAATACACATAAAACTATTGTATAATCCTTCCTCCTTAGGACATTTCCACTTCTCAAAGCCTATGAAAAGCTTATTGAAGGACAGGCTGTAGTGCATTGAGCCAGCTGCCTGTCATGCTGGTAAGTATAATTTCCAATACCATTTTCTTCCAGCAGTCGGTATTCTTCTGTTAGCTCTTATTTCATTCTTTAGACTGCAACTTTCCTGGGCATAAAATCATCTTTTTGTTCTTGCATGAGAACTTCTACATTTGAAGAGAAGTGATGGAAAGCAACTGGGCACATGACCTCTTAAGGGATGCCCATGCATGGTAACTAGACTTGCCAGATTAGTGACAGAAGTATACCTAAGCGAAGGTGGGGAAAAATAGAAGTCATATGCAGGTATGGAGTGCGAAAAAGTGACCCGAGAGAGGAAGTGCATAGCCAGCTTGGAGTGTCTTGGTAAAAAAGAATGGTTTGCAATGTGGCCAGGCATTTGGTAACCATCTGAAACAAGCTACTCCACTCGGGTCCTGATTCAGCAAGGGATTCTGGTGAACATCTAATTGTAATTGTTTTGACTTCAGTGAAAATGCTTGTCTGTTCAACATTAGACATCTGCTTAATTTCCTGAATGGATTGAGTCCTACAGAGCTAAACATACAGATATGACAAATGTTAGTTCAGGTCGGGGATTATGCCATTTTGCGACAGATGTTCATAAGCCACTGAATGCACTGAAGTCAATGGCACTAAAAGAGGGTTGAATTTGGCCCTGTTTCTACGTTTATACATCCTGCTGCATTACGTCTTTTCCTTTCCTTCACTTTTGCATTCCACTGTCTCACTTCACTACAAACTGTATGAGACAGAGCCTCCTCGGGGAGCAGCTAGAGATTTGAAATTCACATCACTTTTACCCTTAAGCCTGTCAGATGATCAGATAGCCGAGAAAGTGCTAATAGCTTATGCTCTGGTGAAATATGTTTTTCTGTACATGATTACCTTTGTATTTTGTTCCCCTTATCCCTGATTGTCAGCATTTTAATTAAAAGTAGAGGTGTGAGAACATGGGAAAACCTGTCTGCAGAACAAGGCTGACTTTGATTTAAGTTAGTGTACTAAGTTTGTAAATTTGGAACCCAATTTGCTGCTGCTATCATCTGGAGTGGTACCATGGAGCTTGATGCTGAACAATTCAGCTTGCTTTCTGAGGCACCTGTATCTCCCCAAATAGGGCAAAGGGAGTATAGATAGCAAGTAACCCTTGATGAAACTTTCCAAAGGTGGTTTAAGCTGCTATTGCTTCTCTGACTAAAAGTTTATGTCCCTACTACAACACTGGGACACCATGGGATGTCCACTCAGCTATGCCTGCTACTCAGCTCCTCCACAGCCAGTTTACTGGTGCTTAAAGGCTCTGTCTCATCAGCTTTATGGATGGATTTAAGAGCTTAATATCCACGACTTTTGTCTTCCAGGGACTACTGACCTTGTAGACAACACAATAGGTAGCTCGCCTAATTTCTCAGCTACTGTAGTTCACAGACTTCTGTATTTTAGTGTAAATTAATCCAGTGGTTGGTAAGGAGCACATTTACATTCATTCAGCCACCTCTGTCATGGGGCTGTAACTTCCAGAGGAAAATCAAGGACAGGTGCAGATGGCAACCTCTCTAATGAGCACAACTTGAATCTCTCCAGCTTGTAAGACCCCTCACCAAAAAAAGTGGCATGCTAACATGAGGATATACACTCCCCTCTACTGCAGGGGAAAAAACTGCTGCAGAAGGATGGGAAAGACAACGAAGGGCAGTAACGTTTTAATCTGCCACCACAATGTTTGCTAGTTTATTTGCCAACTTCTGTGGTTCCTTACATAAGGCTTCATTACATAAAAAACCCCAGTAACCTAATTTATCGACAACAGCCCTGGCTTTGACATGGTTGGCCTGTTCAAAGCTACATTTAAGCACAATCATGATCCAGAATTACGTCTCTTCCATATTCCCTGGGAGGCCCAACTGGTAGGAGCCACAGTTCTTTACTGGATTCAGCTTTGTGTAACTCACCTCTGGAGATGAAAATTTTGCTCCCGAGTTACATAAAGGCTTTTTAAAAGTAGCTAATCTCTAGTGAAGTCTGTAAAATAGAAATTGTGAAAGAAAGAGAAATCCTTATGTTTCTCCTTGTTATACAGTACTTGGAATCATTATTTTATTTTTCTCAGGGTTTTTATGATCAAAAAATACCTTTTTGATGCCAAAACAAAAAATTAGCACTCCATCACAAGGAGAAAACGTACTATTTTATCATAAATTGGTAAGAAGATTAGATTACATGATTTTTTTTTCAGATGGAAACACGCTGCGAAGCAACCATGACAGACCAGTATCTGATTGGTGAGGTGACACAATGATTTGACAGAAAAAAACTACAAGATGAAAGGAAGTAAAACAATATGAGAAAGATGAAAGATGATACAGCAAAACTACCAAAAGGAAAGAACTGAGCATGAAGTAGTAGCATTAGGACACAACAGAATATGATGTGATGGAAAAGAATTAGCCTGATATGGTTCATGATGCTGCTGCATAGGAAGAAGCATTATGATGATATATTGCAGTGACAAAAGACAATGTTGGATTACACAGAATATAACACATAAATGGACAAAGCAGAAAAATGCTGCAATACACTGGAAAGAAGACAAAGCATTCTGATATTTGTATTTTGATGATCTCATTCTAATTCTATGTAGCTGAAGTCAATAGCAGTGTTGATATGGACACTTATTAACTTCATTGAAGACATTCATTTGATATGAATAACCTAAAGGTCTCAACAGAGACAGCGATAGCCAGCAGAAATTCTCTACAAGCACTAAAGCCCTGCTCCCAGTGCTATATGGTGACACTCTCAGTAGTGACAAGATTGATGCACGACTGGGATTTGGGATCATGAGTGAGAGCAACACTTGACCCCCACTTGTGTGAGCAAAGACAAGATGTGCATGTGAGTCTGCTTTATTTCACTGTAATGTACCACACTATTGGGTCCCTAATAATAAAGTCCAGTATCTCTACTGTGTTTATGTATTGCCATATTTAAACCAATGTAAAATCACCAAAGTTTAGACAAATCTCAGTTTCAGATTGTCTGTGTGACTTTTAGGATGCTGTGCTTTCTTCCCCTGGCAGGAAAGTAGGTTGCTGATATTCTTGGTTCATCTTTGCTCACAGAGGTAAAATTAGAGGCCTTGAGACTCCTGCTGGTAGAACAAGCTCTCAATTTCTCACTGTCGAAATTCAATCTGATTTCTATCTTTTTCACTAAAAAGCTGTCAACAGAAAATAAGCAATTCCCATCAAAGAGTTATATTAGTTTCTGAGGTATATACATTCGTCTGGTAGATGAAGAAAAACTCAAAGTAATTTAAATTGCTTTTTTTATTTTAATTTGTATTTTCTAGGAAACTAAGCAAAAATATTAATGCAGGGCATAACTATAACCCACCCAAAAGAAAATAATCAAAAAGAGAGAGGCTGATTCACTGTTAGATCACTAATAACTTCTTTTCTTACCGTGGCCCTGGGTCTGATTTTCTCCTCCTTATGCTGGTGTAACTGTTGACCTGGTTATCCTTCATCTACTGTGGTGAAAGCAGGAAGACAGCACTTACTTACAATGAATAGCATATAACTGAAATCAGAAGCTTTCTTTGCAGTATAGGATAACATGAGGTCTATCAGTAGCCAATGGGACTATCTTGATATGCCAACAATACAACTCCACTTTTCGTGGAATAGCAGCATTAAAATACAGAGAATGTATACAGCTGATTTCAGGTATGTTTTAGCATTTGCCAGTCACGCTTCGAAAACTGATTTATGTTTTATTTATAAAGAAATATCTAAAAAAATAGATTATAATTTTTTTCTAACTATTTAAAATCTCAAAAGAAAATAATAGTGTGGGGTTTTTTTACTGCAGTTTTTACATTACACAATTTCTCAAGGGAATTTTAAAAGTGGACAATTTGTAGTTTAAAGTTAAATCCACACCTTCTGTGAAATCTCCTTCACCTTTCTCTGACCTTTGAGAATAACATCTGAATTGTCTACTTTTCCCTCTTTTTTGTCAGATATTTGAGCAATAAGGTTGTTCAGATTAGGATTCTATGGTTATTAAAGATTTTCTCTTTGTTACACAAATTTATTTATAGCTTTTTTTTCCTCTGGAGCACTACTACTGGAGCTGAGCGAACAAGTAGTTTAGATATTTCTTTTCTTCACCTGCAAGGCAGCTGTGCTAAGTGCTAGCTTGCTGTAAGTATACTGGTCTCTGAATTATGATCTGGTTTAGCTTTATTTCTCTTGGCCAAAGAAGTTACTATCCCCCTGCCCACCCTGTCCTTCTTCTGGAGATTACTTCCCCCAGAGCAACAGTGGCAAAGCAGGTGGTGTCTCTTCTGACATTGCAGTTCACAACCTGGTATATTAACATAAACTGAAACTGATGGTGGGTTGAGTTAATATGCCAGGCTGCAAACTGTGGCAGCTGAGCCTTTGCTACAACTCCCATTCTGCTGCCTTTGCCATGGGGTTGATAACCTCCTTGCAGGGACAGAGCGCTCAGCGACAGGCTTAGCCACTGTCCCTACAGCCAAAAGGAACTATGAAACTGAGCCTTATCTTTAAGAGTTGCCTATTTATTGTTTTCTTACAGATCTTTGTTCTTGCTCATTTTTTGTTCATCTTGGATTCTTGATAAGGACTTTAACCATAGTTCTTCCTTTCACTTAACCATTCTCCTTTCGCTGCTCAGAATTATCTAAATAGCCTAATTAACCTCAATTTCATCGTTTTTGTTTGCAATATAAAAGATGAATGAAAGAGAACTGTAGTGTTCCAGCTAAATACAAAAGTACAGCTGCAGTAGAGAGCATGAAATCCTTAAGAAAACCTGCAACAAGAATCCCAATGTGCTACAGCGTATTTCCCTGTACAGGCACTGGATCACACCATTTACGAGTAGAGCAGCCTATACATACTAAAAGAAAAACAAAACGGCAAGTGAATGAATAAATGAAATAAATGAAAAATATACAGGAAATTATCAAAAACATGAGACTTTACTTGATGAGAGGATGAGAAAAGGCAAGCACACGACAAACTTGTAGCTTGTTCACAATAGCTTCCTTAATGGGAGTTACTTAGATGCTTTAGTGCAGAACATTGTCTAAGGGGAAACATGGAAGAGAATATAGAGCAAGTAAAAATCTGAGTATTAAACTCAGTGCCTTCTCCCATCAGCTACATTTGATGCTTGTAATGCACTGGGGATATTTACTGTGCAGCATTTAATGGCACTTAAAATCATGCTTTCTCCCCATGGTGTGTTGAGGAAGTACCCACTCTATAATCGAAAACCTGTAGAGGAAGTAGATTTATCCACAGCTGCTAATGGCTTTCCTTTGCTTTCCCTGAGATTCTTTATTCATCCAAATATATTGCTTTCTATCTGAAAAATATTTATCAGACTGGAAAGACACACTAGGAAGCTTCTTCCCAGGAGGGATTAAATGACCACAAATCTTGTAACTTTCAGGAAAAAATCTAAATCTCAGTATTTTATTCTTGCTTTTTTATAAGTAAATCATTGCGAAAAGAAGAGCTGAGGAACAAAACAGAAATCCTTGACATTTGTCTCACAAATGTTTAAGGCATTTCCTGATGAACAGGTTATAACTACAAAGACAAATAAACTGAAATACTACATACAGAAAAGTAAATTCAGATATTTCAGTGAATCCCACCGTTTTTCAAGAGAACAGGTCCTGTGTTAAGATTCAGGACAAGAATATATGAGATCTGAATTTAGGTCTATGTTCTGTCCCAGAACGTGTGTGTGGCTTCAAGCGAGTCCCTTTGAGCCAGGTTTCAAAGATGCTTACATACCCAAGGAAATAGATATGTGAGTACTTCATGTAGGAAATGGACATCTTCATACATTTGGAAATCCCACTTGGCACCACAGCAGCCATTTGACTCTTTAAGTCTCCAACTGTCTATAAAAAATCCAGCCCTTAATCCCTCTTCACCTTAGTAGAACAGGAAGAGCTGCTTTTTTTTTTTTCTGTCTTGTGTATTTAATTTGCAGCTTAAAGCAGGGCTTCTCTTACTAAATACAGTTATGTCCTCCAGCCTTCTCCATCAACAGCAGTGAATAATCACCTGAATACCCAAGGCTATAGTCAAAGTATTCCAACATCCTGGGGCTGCAATACAAGAGCAGAAGTCTCATGAGAAGAGAATGAGCGATGTAGAAGGAGAAACAGATGCCACCAACAAGCTGAAGTGCGGAAAGGAATGAGGGTGTATGCCTTTGTGCGTAAAAAGATGGAGTGGTGGAAGGGGAGATAAATCACTTTTTTTTTAAAAAGCTTCAGAAGAAATTTGGTTCAGTTTTGCACTGAAATCAAAGTATACTGAGGAAAATCCTGCAGAAAATCCATGCAAAGATGGTGACAACAGGCAATAATTGTCCCTGCTAACACATGGCTTGCTTTTTAGATCTGATCATTGTGTATAACTGTGGAGGGGTCAGCATCATGGGGAGAAGGGAGGGCAGTGCAGCCTTCTAGCCAGCCTAGATGATGTGACCCAGAGGCCTGTGATGGGCTGGCTGATGATAGCGATGGCAGGGGAGCAAACGTCCCTTTGGCACTGACCAGCAGTCCGCTCCCACACACAACACAGCACAGGAATACACACTCATGGGACCAACAAGCTTTTGAGTGTGTCACAGCTGTAAGAAAACATGGGTCCAGAAGAAAGAAAACTCAGAACCTGAAAAAATGTTCTTAACCTGACAGGCCTGAAAATACATAGAAAAGGGCACAGAGAATAAGATGTTACAGCAAACAAACTTATAAATAAGAACAAAAACTCAGAAATGAAAGGGAAAGGAGGCTCTAAATCTTGCCCTAGTACAAAGCATTAGCAGTTGGGAATGTTGAACAGCTGCACTTATAAATATCCTGCTCAGTTCTAGGTATCTGAAAAGCAAGATTTTCCTTCCCCCGTGACACAAAGCACCACACCGCATAATTTGTTCTGTGATTTTTTTGTACTTGATTGCTGCAGCTGATCTCAATCCTTTATAGTCTTACGGTGCCCAGTAATAAGAATCCCATAATCCAGTTGTATTTCCCACATGCTGGGACTGCCATCTTCTTATTACATTGTCTAGCCAGTCAAAGCTCCACAGTAAATTTCTTTACTTTTGAATACAGATAGCTCTCTACTTCTTTAAACCCTCCAGAGATGGGTTCAAAAAACCTTTTTATAGTACCCTCATGGGTTTGATGAATATTATAACAAGCCAGTGCTTCTATTCTCATAGCAACAAGGTGAGGCTGAGGTGTACTAATATTCCTTCATAATTTACAGACCAAGAACCACAGCATAAACAGAAACTGAGAGTTTTTCTACATGATAAGGGTGAATATTCCTGAGCCCTGAACTGGTATAATGAGAGCTAGTTCTGGTCTCAAAGCCACTAAGTTGTGTTACTCTGGGACTTCCAAATCAAGACAGACTTGTGCATGGGATCAGAGGGACTTGAGGCTTGCAACTGTCTTTTCCCTACTACACTGACACATCTTAATCAGCCTTGTCAAGGTCAGCCAAGAACCTATGGCAGGAATTCCTCCTAGAAATTAAGCTTTTTGTTTCCCAGGGAATCCTCAGGGAGTTACAAAAATACAAATAGATATAAAAGATACTTCAATTTCCATGCAAATATTTTCCTTTTTCTTTCTTACTCCTCAATTCATTGTGATATGCTACTGCAAATTACAATTAATGCAAAACTTGTGCCATCATTTAACATACTGCTAGCTGCATGGATCTCTGCCTTAAATTGCATCGCCCCAGTCACTGTCATTTCTCTTGTCACTCTACTTTCAGCTATTCGAAAGAAAAAAAATCACTTCATAGACATCTTTATTTTTGCAGATAAAAAAACCTGGGGGGTTATTAATTTGCACTGTTACTACTTAAGAAAAAAATCTGCTTCGTAATCTCTGTGACTTTTCCTTACTAACATTAGTATTCTTGATAAAGTCTAAATACTAGCTGCTACACATAAATACTGTGATATTTCTTCATTGTTATGATAGACAGTTTCCCAATTGAGCCTCCAGAGGTGAACAGGTTGGTAAATGTTTCATGTATAAGATTATGTCTAGAAAATTTAAGAACTCCACAGGATATCTGAAAGAAAGAATAAAGACTAAATGTTGTATTGCCTTGGCTTTCTTTCTTCTTTTACAAAAACTCAGAACCTGGTATCAAGAATGAGTTATTTCCTGCAGACCCATGAAATATGAAATCATGAATATCTGAAAAACCTTCCTAAACAAAAAAAGAAAACTATCACCATCAGGGTAGCTGAGATGCAAGGGAAGGCAAGGGGAAATATGTTGTGGAACGGCACATTCTTTGTGATCACTTCAAAAAAAATTACTAAATTGAAGTGGATCTGGATAAAACAAGGAGGCAAACTAAGAGCTCATGTGGCTCTGAGATGTCATAGACAAATGCTATCACACCTTTTAATAATATCACGTAGTCAAACAACAGCAGCAGCAGATTGAGAAGGCTGTGTAAAATCCTAGAAGAGGCTCTGCAAAAACGATGTTGGAGTGTCAGCTGCTAAGGTAGGTTCTCAACATACATCAGTTATGCCTGACTGCATAGCAGGGCTAATTCATGCATATACCAGACAAAAAATATTTCATGTATTGTGGTATATTAGTACTAGGGAAGAAAGTTCAGGTACTCTTATGAGAATATTCAAAGAACCTGTGCTAACTGTGTCTTTATAGATTTAAACAGATATAGCATCCCATCCAAAATACTGAGCTGAGTAGGCACAGAGAAAGTTCACCAACAGGGCACAGAGAAAACATGAAAATACAAGAGAAAATATGCCAAAACTCTAAGTGCAAAAGCAAATTCACAAAGAGGAAATAAATAGAGTGCAAAAGAAGACCCATTGATGCTGTAGAGGAAAAATATGATAATGGAAAATGCCCTGCATATGAGGTCATAAGCAATAATTGTAGCAAGAGAACACATCATGTCAAAGGTTGTAGATGAAAAAAACACAGTACAAAGGCATCATATCAAGGAAGCAGGCAGTGGCTCAGGGGATGAAATTTTGCATGTCCAACATTAATGCAGCACAAAAATTAATAAATGGTTTATAAAGCTCAGGCTAGCATAAGATTCAAGGGCAGGCACAGAAACAACCAGAAAACTGAATGCCAATGAGAAAGTAGAGCATCAGAGGCTCTGCTGGCCTGTAAGGACTCACTTAGCCTTAAATAAGGAAAAAAGAAACCCAAGCAAGGCAAAATTGCACTAACCTGAACCAAATTAAGATTTCACTGGTGCACAGCCATAATGCTACTAAGATAATCTAAATTATAATCAGAATACAAAAGTAAAGCACATAGACCGAAGTATGGATTGTAAAAATATATGACATAGCTACCAGCTGAAACAAGTGAACTTATGAACCTAGAGAAATTATTAATAAAATATAAGAATGAGCAAAACACAAATAACACAGAGCAGGCAATTCTCTATGGTATTCCTATAGCAAAGCTGCTAAAAATTACCAAGCTGTATTTGAAAGACTGGGACGTCTTCCAAGGATGTTACACCTGGAAATAAATAAAACAATTCAGCCTGTGCAACACCTGTCTTGCAGAACACCCTTAGCATTAAAACAAACAAACAAAATAGTGGGAGCAATAAAGAAAATGAGGAAAAACCCCCAACCACCCCATCACTGCTAAACAAGTATCAAGGCAGTCATTGAGAACACTAGGCAAGCTGTGAATTTGCAAAGGTCCAAGTAGTTTAAACAAAGTACTAAGCCGAGATAATTACCAAATACTTACCTCTGCAGAAACCTTCTTGATTTAGCAAAACCTATTATACTTTGAAGATAGATACTATCTGGATTAGGAGGACAGTAACCTCTCCACACACCAGCAGAGACACAGCTTCCCTGTGGCAAGTAACAAAAGACTATCAGTTCTTGATAGTATTCTGCTGTATGGAAGAAAGACTTCAGGATAGAGTAGACAGCACTACGCAGGCAGTAACAGGTCCTTAACGCAACTTTGTATTTTTGTAAGAACGAGTCAAGAATGAGTCAAGAAAATAAACAAGGTGCTAAATAAGATTAAGACAAAATTGTAAGAAAACACAGTGCAATTCATACCTTTGCAAGGCCTATAAATCCTTCCCTAAACAAAGAATAAGAACTGATGAACCATACTAAAGAAATCAGGTCAGTTTGAAGACTATTGAGATTCATAAATCACATGCAAAACATTCTTTCCACTGTCTCACCTGTTTGTCTGCAGGCCATTTTCTGGTCAAAAATTCAGTATAAGTATGATTATTGTTCACTTTACACAGTATCAGCTTATTGAAATACAAACTGAAGACATGGCAACAATACATGGAATACCAGAGAAAGAAAGGCTGCAGTAGTTATTTTTAATTAAGATCAGTATTTCCAATGGCTCAATGTATTTGCATGGGAAAACTTCAAACTGCATGCTAAGGATGGAGAATCTTTGGAGCAGAAAATGACGTAATTGTCAGTGCCCTGAGCGCATTCCTCCACTTTCCCTCCCTGGGGGTTTGGCTGCCTGGGCTCAAGGCCAGCTTCAATAGTGCAGCTGTGTGGCCCTGAAAAGCTATTTGAAAAGCCACAGCTAACTTAGGAGCTGCTTATAAGCTCAGTCTCTCATCCTTGGTCACTGCCTGAGCTACTCTGCAACCATGACCATGCTTAGCCATGTACCCCATTGATCCTGACCCTGACCCTGACACACAGGTTGTACTTCCTGGCTTGACCTCAGACCCGTCTCTTCTCTAAAGGCCTGTCTGACAATCTGGACTCTTGACTGAACCAGGTCACTGTCACTGGACCTGCTTTGGTCTCTCTGCTCAGGCACTGTGGGACTCTCCCCATGGTAGTGAGACCCCTGCCCCTGCCTGCCCTGCTGTCACACTCGGCTCCCAGCTTGCCTTCCCATATGGAGCAGTGCCTGCCCTTGCTGCTTGCTGGTAATAGCCACGAGGAGAATGTTTTTATGACAACACTGATAAGGACTCCCAAAACCTCCAGTTTACGCTAGCAAAATCTCAAGAATTAGGCTTAGAAATATGCATGTCCAGAAAGGAATCAATTTCTATTTGGCTGCCTGCTTATCCCGAGCAGAACAGCACTGCGAGATCATGAACGTAACAGAAACAGAAATCTTGGGAAGCATTGTCCAAGTCAATTATATGCTAGGTTCAAGACAGGGCTTGGAAAGAATCCAGGAATCCACTACAGACAAAGATTTACATGTGCTGTGATCCATTATCCTGTTCAAACTGCCAAGCACTGCAAGAGTAGCTCCACCTGCAACTTGACAGCATCAGAATCACTGTCATTATTTGGACATATAAATTGCTTCAAATAAACAGGTAGAAAAATCACAATCCTGCTTTTACATAACCAAATACAAAGCCTGTCTCAGGAACACAGTGATCTAGAACAAAATTTTGTATCCAGAAGGCTAGACATGCTGGACTAAGATTAATAACAAAATTTGAGGTCTGGTGGATGGATGTGATACATATGAAAAAATGCAAGCCAAGCAACAGAAAGAAACAAATTACTTTTGTAGCACCAGGACCCAGACTGAAACAGGAGCACGTTTTTTCTCACAACAAACCATATATAAAATATCTCATTATTATAGGCAAGTCAGGCTTCTATAAAGTAGCTGAACTGACAGACATGATTGTAACGACAGTCACAGGCAAAGCAATACAGCATGTCAGTAGTTTGATGGCAGAACTGGGTTTCCTTGCATTGAGTTTCTGCAATTTTCCTGGGAATGAAAATTCAGATTAATCATATCATCACCAATTCCATAATCAGCCAGTCAAAAGCAAAGCTGAACCAGCATTACAATTTCAAAGCTTCTAATAAAGAGATGTGCTAAAAACCTTACCACAGGCCAGAACAAATGTGGCAAGACAGTCCCATAGAAAGCCCAATAAACATTCTGATGTTGAGATGTACATGTATGATAATGCCTGTAGCATTACTAGAACTCCTGATAGTTGAAGGGTAATGCACTAAAAGGAGGAAAAGACACGTTAACATCAAATTCTACTATGACAAACTAAAGACATCTAAAAATACAGTTTTGATAGCACGTTTTGATCAAACTGTTCCTTATTTACACAGTGCTATGGTGGATTAACATCAGCTCTTTCCCCAAACCACAGAGATTCACTCAATAGCAACACAGAAACAGTCAAAGGTTGAGTGCTCCTAAGTCCTCTGAGAGAAAAGAAAGAGGCATCTAAGTTCAGAAGCTGTTTTCTGGTTGTGAAACAGATACTTCCCCACAGTCCCATGATAGGACTGACAAGTCCTTTGCTCACTCTCAGACCCTGTCTGCTGGATGACTTTAAGCAGCTGCATACTGTCCTTTGGTAGCTTACCTTTCCTTAGTCAAATATATTAGATTCCATTAAGAGGTACCTAACTCTTCCTATAATCGCAGAGATGCACCAAGGTGCTTCCTTCACTCAGGAATTCAGGATTTCACTGTAGGAGTCAAATGCTTAGATGTTTCACACCAAGTCCTTTACTAGATTTGTTAGGAGTATTTGCAGACTGCATATATTTGTAACTGTAGAAAGGTAGGAGTAAAGTACCTTAAAATGAAATAATTAAAGAAGGTACTGAAATGCACAAAGATAAAGCCAACAGGACTGTGAGAGATAATAGTTATCTGCAGTAATAAACATTAAGTGAGAACAATTCATGATTTGTGATAACATTTAATGTGAGGATATATATCAGATGAAAAGAGTACAGTTGAAAGATGGAAAACACACACACAGCTAGACAGAAATAAGGAAAATATAAAGAGCCTTTTGTTATCTTCAACTTGTAATTGAGATAATGCTTGTCTTTAACGAAACACCCTTAGAGCAGCTCCTGCACTTAGCTGCAAGTCTGCAACAAAGACACAGTAACATCTAAGTTACACGGATATACCTGATTAGCACAGGTCTATATTAGGCACTGCTAAGCCTGTTGCTTGCTGAGTCACACTGAAGACCCTGAACTTATCATTGTATGCCTGGCACTTTGAAACATTTAGCTGTAAATCTGTACATCAGGTAAGGATTCAAAATTGTTTAGGCAAATGATGTATTTCTTGATGTTGTCAAAGTCTGATGTGTAAAGTAATTCATATTTTCAAGGCCTAAGCTGCACCTGCACAGGTGAAATTAAAAAAGGTAAGAATGAAGCAGAGATGCCATATGACCGATGGTGTCAGGCTTCTTGCTTTAAGAATGCCATTGCTATTACAGGAGGTACTGCTAGAAGGCAGTTGGAAGACAGAAGGTGGCAGTTTCTTTTCTTCCTCACAGGAATATTATTCAAAAGAAAAAAGACAAAATAAATTGAAAGAGCCAATATACCAGAATTTTAAAGAAGACGTGTTCATACTGGTTCCCTTGAAGCTTCTGGCATTGCTTCACACAACATTTTCTAAACCTGTAGAAGCATCCTATAGATGAAATAATTACAAGGGGAGGAAAAGGAACAAAAACTTTAGCCTGAGATGAGTTATGAATATTTCATGGCCTTACTGAAAGGATATTTCAGGTGAGTCTCCATAGCAATCTGCTTTGTATCTGGTATTATTAAATACTTTCAAATTAATGACTTGGCTAACGAAGCAGGCATTAAATTTGCACTTAAAACTGAGGTGGAAGGGACTGCAAATCTGCTGGAGGAATAAAAATGGTAAAACCAAACTGGAGAAATGCTCCAAAGCAAAGTGCAACTGTTTAGGGATGAGAACAAACCTCTGCACACAAGCAGCAGAAAGAGTCATGCAATACATGAAACTGCTAGCTGAGCAAGAGTTCTGCAGAAAATCTAGGGGTGTGTACTGGATCATAATCTGAACATGAGTCAAAAATAACATGCTGTTATGAAAAGCATGCCACAGGAAGATGAGTATAGGCTGCAAGACATAAGTAGTACTCTCCGAACTTTTCAGCGGTCCTAAGACTTTAGCTAGAGTACTGTATTGGGCACTGGATGGCAGTACGGAAGAACTAAAGCAGCACAAGAATAATTGGAAATACAGAGGACCTGACTTTTCAGGAAATGAATGAATTGGGGTACTTTAGCCTGAAGAGGAGAAGGGTGAGGCAGAACATAGTAACAGCCTTCATATGTAAAAGCCAACTGCAAGGAAGAACAAGAGTATGATTTGTGGAGTACATCTGTGAAAGTTGAAACAAGAAGTAGTGGGCTCAAATTGCATCACAAAGTTCAGGCTAGACCTTAGAAAAGCTTTTGTACAGTATGGACAGTGAAACAATGATGAAATAAATTGCCAAAGTACAGTACTTTCACCTTTGGAGGTATATAAAACAGGATGGTCAACCACTTATCAAGAATAACAAAGAAAGAGAGTGAAATGACTTCCTGAGTTCTTCCCAGCCCTAATTTTCTATTTCTTACACTTCTCAGCTACTAAGTTTCCATGATTGAAAGAGCATAGTTCTCTAGTATTCTGTTCTCCCAGTTAAGCCTTTCTCTTCATATTCAAAAATGCTGTGACTTTCCATGACACTGACTAAGCACAAGGAACTTGTCATGAATATATATGGACAGGGAATTTTCACATGAGTAGCGTTTAAACATTAAAACTCACTCTCAGAAAACCTAATAGTGTCCCTACCACTACTGGTTCTTTTGAAATCAAAAGGCAAAACTTAATTTCTCTTGACAGTACTTTTTTACTGTCATTTTTACAGCAGGGTGTACAAGGCAGTCATTTTCTTTAAAAAAAACCCGCTTAACGTACATTTTTAAATTCAGGTTGGTGAAGGAAAAGAGGCAGGAAAAATGTCTTAATATGGACAATGCTCTACAGGGCCATAAAAGAAATAAAATCACATGCAAATACAACATTATTCTTTGAAAATCATTTTTCTACCTTTAGAGTAAGTAATTTAACTGAGAATAACACACTTTGGAATGTCTCAGCTTTAGATCCCTAAATATTTTTAAAAATCTAATCATGTATGATGTTAATACTGCCAATATTCTCTGAGGTATGCAAAATTTAATGAGGGTTTTTTCCATTCTTATTGGCCAAAGAAAACAAATTTTCTGACTGCTCATAAACAAGTATTTAACTATTACTTCAGCTGTGGTAGCTCTTCGTTTACTTACCCTTATAAAATGAAACAGTCTTTTCCATTAAATTTTCACATACCTTCCATGTATGCTTTTGACAATTCAGTTTTGATTAAGAAGTAGCAGAGTAGCAGCCAGTACCCTTTTGTATTTCAAGAATTTTCTAAAGAGCCCACGGAAGTCAAGGCCTTTGAAAATCCCTGACTGTTTATTTGCTTTCTGGATAACTATCCTGAATTGTGTTATTCACTGGTAAAATGTTACTAACACTTTTTAATTTAGTGTCTCCAGCAAGCATTTAATTCAAATTTAGCAAGCCAGATGATACTGCTTTTTAATTAAATATAAGATGATTGTTAAAAGAGAACTTACTGAGCATTTAGAAGATAAATCTAATAGTCTTGTAATTAGCTCAAAATTACATAAGCAAGAAATGCCTAATCTCATTCTTAGTTTCACATGGACTTTGTAAGGAATTTGTAGATACTTAATTAACAGTTATAAAAAGGTTTCTATTAATTGTTAAAATACTGATATTTAATAAGCTTGTTAAATGTTAATACACTTGGGACAACAGACTCATTTAGTTTTTAAGTATTCCATTGTAATTCCCTAATGTCTTTATCAATATATTATATTGCCAGTTTGTCCAAAGTAACCAGTGATTTTGCATTATTTAATTAAGTTTGTAAAGAGGTATCACCTTCAGAAGTAGCTGTTTAGCTCCTCTTAAATATTGCTAGTCCATGTTCACTTTTGAAAGTTCTGATCGCAACAATTTAAGATTTAACTTTTGGGCAGGGGGGACAACCTTGCCAGTTCATTTTTGTTTGCAAACCTGAACTGTTCATCTTCCACAAGCAAGTTACAGTCATAAAGTAACCCTATTAGAAACTCTTCCCTTTGCTGTGCCTTTCATTTCCCCTTCCTTATTACTACAAAGAAGGTGTTTTTTAGGGAAGCTTAGTTTTTTAGCATGAAGAAATCTTTAAGTAGTTTAGAGAGGCTATACTGGCACTGTACTTAGTACTTCAAGAAGACTTCATTCTCCTTGGCTAAGACTGTTTACAGTTTCTCCTATGATAGCATTACCTGGAATACCCTTCCCCCTGCTTGAATTTTCAGCAGTATAACGACAAGGTCTAACAATTTTCTATCACTGTAGATGAAGTAATGAAGGCTGTGCTTATCACCAATGGAAGAAAAATATGTTGATGATGGTACCTAATTGCAAGACCAGATTTCTGAGCCAGTGAAAGAACCTCCAAGTTCCCAGGCTAAACTGCTAAGTACCACTAAATGTTGTTTACAGATAGAAAAAGATTTGCTAATGCAAGAAATAGTAACAAAGAAACAGTATTTGTATGCGGTTAAAACAAAGAAAACAAAACACTGTTTGTTTAGAGTTCAAAAACGTAGAAGTACCAATCCTATCACAAGTTTCTTAAAAGGACCAGTAAAAGAGAATGTTTACAGATATTTTTTCATTTACTTAAAAAAGAAGGGATCTCTGCAGCTTCTCTTCAGTCCATGAAAAAAAGGAATCATATCTGTATAAAAGAGATTTGGGAGGAAAACAACTGACACATATAACCTTTTGCAGTGGGGATTGGCTTCCAAATATATTTTCTTCAGAATGTCCTTTAGGAGTGAGAAATTACTTCAACCCAAGTAACTCAGAGGAAAGGTATTTTTCTGCTTCTTTTTGGTTTTGTGATTCTTTTTTTTGTTTGTTTGTTAAAGAGCTGGTAGACTGGAAAGAGGGCACTAACCCATGGCCCCTAGCCACGGGAGGTTAAATTAATTAGAGGAGTTAGAACACTTAGTATTATACATTACACAGTATGCTTCATACATTACACAGCATGCTTAATTCTGAAGAGCTCAGACTACAGTTGCTATTGTTAACTATATAGTGATTGTCACCAATAGTGTCTTTCTGTCTGTAGGGGAAACAAGAGAGTACTTCTTCTATCTGATACAACTGCAAAAAGGGAATAAGCTTTTCAGGAGCCAGTCCCTTCATGACATCTGACAAAGAAGCAGGTAACTCCAAATTAACAACAGATTCCAGTTTGACAGATTCCATCACCAACAGATGGATACCTTGCAAGTTAAATGAGGAACAGTGAAGAGATTGATGGGATCTTAAGTTTGCATTGTTCATACCAGTCTGAATTATACAATGCATTTGGAAAAGTATTCTCTTTCATAGCACAACAAAGCTGGCTGTCCCAGCAATGCCCTGTAGATCACGTATGACAATGCCTATTCAGATTGCATATTGATGTGTACACATTGCTTTAAATGGCATTTATTATTTCACAAGTAGCATGGGAGTCAGTGATGTGGTAATTCATTTAATTTGTTTAACCTATTTAATATACTGGAGACACTGTGCAAGTACTTGTCAGTCCATTAGCTGCTACAGTTCTAGGGGCTGTTTCATCTACATTTAAGCCCATTACTTCCCTAAAATGTTTGTAAAAATTGACTAATTTATTAAGTAAAAGTAACAATGATGCATTTCCTTATTCATTGTCTGTGATAGATAGAAGTTGAGATGTGATCAGTAATCAGTGAATGACAACGGAAGTGTTACCATATTCTGCGAATAACCCTGGCAGTGAACACACAGAAATTATCCTCTATAAATAATGCAAGAATAAAAAGAAATACATCATAATTATGGACAGAAGTCTTCTACAGGCAGATCTTTATGATCACAAAGAGAGAAATAAGTACATCCAGTACTATCTGTGGTAAATGTAGTTGCAGGAGAGGTAAAACGTATGTTTATGGGTGGGGGGGAAAAAAAAGGTAAGGAATAAAATGTGGCTTAAGTTTTTATTTAAAGACTTCCTGGCTTTTGAAGTTTGACATCAAGAACGTTATAGGCAGAAGCGTAAATGTTTCATTTAACAATATTTTGGAGAATTAATTTTGTAGCTTTTTATGAGTGTTTTAATGTTTTTAACAGTTTGTGTAAATAGGAGCAAGAGCTTTGTGAAATAGCTTCTGAAGTTTTGCCACAGAGGGGCAACTTCTGATAGAGAAAATCATATCTGAGTGGAAAGTATAGTTGCTGATGGAGAACATTTTACCTGCAGAGAAGCACAGATACTGCCAAAGCAGATTTTATCTGCCTGCTAACAGAAAAGACTTTACCTGGTGGTGAAATGCAACTACTGACAGAGAAGATTCCACTCATCAGCAGTTGAACTTCTGTGGCACATAAAACTTTTTCTGTCAGACACTGCACATATTTTTTTTTCTCCGTTGTAGGATAAAATCTAAGAAAAAAAGTAGTTGCTGATGAAGCTTGTGTGCATTTGTGTTATGGGAAAGAGTTCGTCGGTTCACTACCTGCTGGGGCATAAATTTTCACCAGCTGAGAATCTGTCCCAGTTATGTATTACACACACAAATGAAGCACTGCATCTCGGAGCAGGAGCCAAAACAGTAATAAACTCCAGAGAAGTAACCTTATTATGCAAAATTGAATATCAACACTGTAATGACTTCATTTTTTAGAGCAGTCGTGGAAAAAAGGATGCTTAATTGTTATTGCCATGGGCTGGAGAACCAAGATGACTGGCACACAAAGAAGGCAACTAAGAGCCCCAAAGCAGCCTTAACTTAATGTATCTGGGTTTGTTTGTTTTTCAGCCTTGGGTTACCTTCCTAAACCAGCCAGACAATTTGCTTCTCCAAATTTTTTGTGAGGTGATTGTGTGAGTGAAGCCCTATTTGTACAGGCACAAAGACTCTATGCATCCAGTAATCCACTTGGAAAGCACAAATACTCACTCAGACACAGATGAATATGCAGGCAGCTGGCAGAGCAGTAAGTGGCAAAGTCTGAAGAAATGTCTTGTTATTTGAGGTAGAGATATCGATCAGTAGTAAAGACCTTTGTCTTTCTAAATACATACATTGTGTTTGATTTCATGGGTTTCAGGCAGCTTTCTACTTCCCTGCAACTGCTAAGCAACTTGCTCCTGTGCTTTACTTTTAAGAAAATGCACAACTGCAAAGGTAACCGCAAATATCTCAGACCGCGAAACATACATATAAAAGACATTTCCCACTATTCTAGATTTCAGATTCTTTTCACGTAGGCTATTGAAAGAGATGAAAATGGATAAATGTGTAGCCACCAATGGCGTCAGCCTCTCACTTTATAGAGAGCTACCATTTCATTAGGTTTGAAGTTTTTGAAATAATATAATCATAATGAAAGAAAGGAAATAAAATTCTCAGAAAATTCTCAAAGGAGTATTAAAAGATGAGATTTGAATAAGACTGATCAAATGTTGGAATGGAAGATGCAGTTAGGTCATAAGCCTTTGCTTTTTTGATTGCCCATATTGTCTCGAAACTGTTCAGCAGAACAAAGAGTTTTGTGGATGAAAGACTGGTGTGAAGAAACATGAATGTCAACTTGAGTTCTGAAAGACAGTCTGCTAATGAAATATTCTAAAAGTCATTTTCAAGGTGGTAGAAAGTTCTCACTGATGTGCACCAATGCTTCTGATAAAAAGCATCAAATAGTTATGCAAGTATTGGCTTTTAGGTCTGAGAAAATAAAGCAATGCCTGTATGACTCCAAATGTTGCAGAAACATTTAGTTTTTATGCTTTCAGAGGATTAAAAACAATAATTAGGATGTTTGTTTAGATTTTAGTTTAGGCATACAAAACAATTCTGGATCAGTTAATTTTCAATATAACAAAATAAGATTATATATAGTGCAAATTGAGTAGAATGAAAATAAAAGAGATCCTAAATGTATTTTTAGTTCAAGAAAAAACCAATGCACTATTTGTTTGTGCAATAAGTATAGTAAGTATAATTTGATACAAACAGTAAATAATACATTTGGCTGCTCCTAGTAGGATAGACTTCTGAATCTGACATTGTGTGATATTTAATAGCTTCTTCATAATAGGAGTTCATGAGAGAGAAAGATCTAAAAGCAGTAAACATATTTCCAACAGTTCTAGGTGAGCAGATCTAATTAAATTTTGGAATATAAAAGCCTCTGAAGTAATACTGCCAATTCCCATCTTCTACAGGGATTTTCTTGCGCATTTGAACTAGCTTCTCAAAAACTTGCTTTATCTTTGATTTCTTGTAGGGCCAAATTTTAACAGCATTGAAGTTCATAAAGGGGAGGCCTAATTTACCTTGAGTACCCATTGCTTCTGACTTGGCACCCTTTCTCATTAAACTACTGAAATAAGACTGTAAGTCAGTAACCTTGGTGTGAGGATGAGCTGTCAGACAGAAAGACTAGATCCAGGGAAGATATTAAATACCTGAAGGGAAATTTAAGAAAATCTTTTGCTTTTAGAACAAAATATTGAAGCAAGAAGCAGTGCTGCCTGTAGTTACCTAAACCCCTTAAGTGACTTTTACGAAGTTCCCTGTATTCATCTCAGGGAGAGCCCAGTTACCCCAGCGTTTACATGGCTAAGGCACCTCTGCATTCAGCTATGCCCGCTCCTGACTGGCTTTCAGAAGCAAGGAGCTCAAAATCATCTGAGGCACGGGAACCTGTTGGCAGATTCAGGTTCCAGACCATAAACCAGCAGGAGAAAGTACAGTATAGAATTAAATTGCAATGATCACTTTTTTGTCAAATACAGTCAAAGGAGAGGTGGTTCATACTCAATCCAGTAATTAACACACTCTGCAAGAAGTGAGAGTTTCTGTCAGAGTGGATGAAATCCTACCTTTATTACCTTCCAGAAAACCCTAGTGACCAAGCTAAGGCTACTTAAAAACAGCGGAGGGTCATCCCTACCCCATCTTGCTTAAGTGATTTCACAGTGCAGGAAAGAAGTCAAGTTTAAATAGGTCAGAAAGGAGGTACATGAAATATGATTCTTAACAGGTAAAGGTAAACAAGGTATAACTCCACTGTTATCCTCAGCATATCTCAGTGGCTAACTCTGAATAGCTGCCAAGTCAATATCTTTCTTATCTTGAATCCCATTTGAAGGCACCTAGCTCTTGCTGTGCACTGTATAGGGACCTGGTCATCTAAGAAAGAGCTCTGAGCTCCACACAGGCAGCTTCCTTTTAGTTACGCCAACCTTCCTAAAATTTGGCTTTAAGTCTGCAACCCATAGCCATTTTCTTTTGCTTCTGAGAATGTCATAAATATATATCTTCTTGGTTGAGTTACAGCATCAGCTTTTATTTCTAGAGTCACTATTTTCCATTAGATTATGGTAGGGCATAGGTTCTTTATTCCAAAACAATTCAGGCAGGTTTCAAAAGGTAATACATATTGTACGCTAATGGAATAAAAAGTCTGTACTTGCTTTTAACACGTATCCCTTTGGAAACAGGAAATGACTGGCTGTTATTGGCTGCTCTCCCTTATGATTTAAAAGAAGAACTGTAGGAAGGCTTTGCTGAATGGCCTTTGATTTTCTGTCAATGCAGTTTTGCCAGAATTTTAACCGAGGTCCCATAAGTAAAAGTAAAACATTAATCTGCTCAGTCAGTCAGTCCCTGGATAAACCTTAGAAACTGAAAAAATATTTACAACAAAGATATCATAACCCTTTGAATACTTAAAAGAGTGAACAAAGCAAGTAATTCTCTATTTAAAACTAGTTAAGATGCAACACTACTGTTCTGAATCTAGATGAACAAATAAAGCCAAAGATAAGTTACAGTTTATATTTTAAAGTTAGCCTTTTTCTTAAAATCAGCCCTAAATGAAATGTTTAACTCTCTTTAAATGTGTGACACCATCCATCACAATTTTATAGTTAAGACACATAATAATGTATAATCTCAGCTTGCTGTCCACTTGTAAAAATGGGAATAGACTTCAAGAAATAAGCAATTTCCCAACAGAAAATTGGAAATTCTGCCAACCAATTCCAGGTGACCTGCCATCAATCAGTGTTAAATTCTCCTGAGCTATTGCTGAAGGGTATTGCCATTACTGATGGGCTTCACCTGGTGACTAATGGTATATAACAAATACATTCAAGAACTATAGAAATCCTAAGAATCTGTAATTGTCAGTTAACTTCCAGCAAAGACCTTCTCAGGCAATTCAGAAAGAAAGTGAGATTTCTATAACCTCAAAACTACTCATTTTTATTATAATGTTTTTTAAAAAAAATCAGAATGACTTGATGCCATGAAACTAAATTAAATCAGACTGCAAAACACTTATTTGTTGCAGAATGATTTAATGTAAATCTACTTTGCCATATGCACTGAATATGTGCTAATGTGACAGTTACTCTAAACCTGGACTTACATTCAAGTTTCTAGAAAAACCTTGTGTGATTAATAATTATGATTAATGTTTGAAGTGTGCTGTTCCAGGGTAATAGTTTCCTTCATTTGCCTGAGTATACATTTAGAATTAAGTATTCAAGTGCTTTGGTTACCCATGTAAAGCCAGAGTAGCTATGAATTACTTTACAGGTGAGAAACATGCTACAGACAAAAAATCTTGACTGTGTTCAACCAGTACCAGAGAAGCAGAGAGAAATGATGATGGATTCGTTACATGGAATCTCCAAGATAGGGAAATAGGGTTTTCACAGTTATCAAAACCAGAATCCATCAAGATTTTAAGCTCTTTGTGAAGTACAGAAACTTTAATTTCCACTGAACTTTCAATTAAAAAATAAAATAAAATTTAAAAAAGTAGTGGGAAGTACTGCTGGACCCATCCTGGAATCAGATCAAGAAGTCTCTTGTCCCCTAATAGCCCTTTCAAAGTCACTAATCCTGAGTTTAAAGGCCCACAGGACTGTCCTTGTCAGCGAAGCTATACACAGAGATCCAACTCAACAATTCTGGTTGCCTCATTTCTATGGGGCAACTCACAGCAAGGAAGAAAAGCACGTCTATGAATATTAGCAGGACCTAAATTTATAAAACCTGCAAGAAGATGGGCAATTAATCATGTGTTGGGGGAGCAAGAGATAGCAGTACCAGAATACATTTTTTTTTCTCTAAATAGATCTGCTTCATGCTGTGCTATGTTAGGATAATAATTGTGGGTTTCTAAGATAGATACTGCAACATTTTAATTCATGGTGAAAAGCTGTATTATAGTTCTAATGTCCATAGGACATCGGGACACTGCCAAAAATAATGCAAATCAACAAAAAAAAGGACATGAAAATATTTTATACGCATTCAGTATCTGCTTTGTTCAAAAAGGTGGAATACAATGAAGGCAGAGAATTAGATGTGAGCAGAAAAGAAACAGTCTTTATATCCCTGATAACGTTCAAAATAAGAAGCTTCCTCATGCCCTTCACCATGGCTCAGGTAAAATGTAGACAGAAGAAGGTATCTCTACATAAGAGAGACATCTGGATTTTCCCTGTATATATGTAACAGTGGAGATTTCATCCCAAGCTATACCGATGGTTTAGGAGTTCTGATTTTGTTCATAATTCACTATGTGCAGCCTTCTTATCCCTTGACCAGCCAGCCAGCAGTGACAAGAGCTGAACACTTGGCTTCCCAGAATTACTGTTAAGAGCAGAAATCTTCCCTCAAGCAGAGCAAGAGCCTTTTACTTTCAAATGATGTCACCTGATTAATTTAGTCAGGGTTTGCTTGCTGTTGAGCAGGTTAAATGCAGAAAAGTAAATTTTCAAAAGAGCAGCCAATTTCTCAATAAATACAGGGCTTGCTATGATGGGCTGCAAAGTCATCATGCACATTCTTTTCTGTTAAAAAACACGTATTAGTGTGTTTGCACTCACAGGTCAGTGCCAGTGAGGGCAATACTAAGAATAGGTATTGGTTATGAATATAGGGCTGAAGTAATGCTGAGGGCTTCATTCCGAAAGTCAGGAGATGCTCAGCATTTCATAAAATTCTGTGAATAATCAGATCATCTTTGCAGTGTTTATTAACTTTCTCACTGCATCCCTCTGTCAGAGGTGTTACTTAGAGCCATTTTACAGATGAAGTATAAAATGGAGAGGTGCTAAGTGGAAAAAGAATTAGTACCCAAGAGTGGGTTTCAGTCCCTTTGACATACTGAGAAATGATATGTCCCATTCTCTCCGTAGCTTGCTGTGCTCTCTGAGTGCTTAACACCATTTGTAAAAGAAATCGGCTCAGATTTTCAAAGTAGAGACTTAAAATAGCCTTAAATACTTAATGGCAGATTGAAAGATTAAGGAATAAAAGTAGAAATATATTGAACAAAATAGCATCTAAGATATTAATTTAATTACCAAGTCTCCTCTAAGGGTTCAGTAACTGATCTGTGGTAGCATGGACTTAATTTCTCCCTTCAAGTTCAGAACAGAGAAGAAGCGGATGACATGATCTTCTATTATTCTCTAGATATATATCAACGAACACTGTATTGCTGCATTTCATAGAACAATGGTCCTTCAAGTTTAGTATCTTGTCTCTAGACATGTTTTCTGAGAGTACAGTCACTAATGGAACTCACTGAAAGACTTCAAACTGAACATATATTAGATTAAAAATTAAATTTTCCTTTGAAATCACATTTTCTGGGATAATTGGTCTTTTTAAAAATTTTAAAGACAATTTAAAAATTATTCCAGTTTTCTGAGTTAAACCCCAGCCTGTCAGATAGTAACTGAACAGCTCCCTGCCATTAAGCAGCCTTAAATATTTTCAATCTGTTCAGTAACTGCCCATAACATATACTGGTATTCACTGAGTCACTGATGCTTCTAAATGACTTTTTGTAAAACCTGGACTTTGGTTATTTGGATTGCTTTAAAACAAATTAAATACAAGTATTTCTCTCATTACTGTTAAAAAACCCCAAGTATTAACACATTTCAACACACTGCAGTTTTCAAAACTCTTGAATTCTGACCACGTAAGTTCCATAAGCAAAAGATGTATTCTCAGTCACTGTAACTGCGTAAGTTCCGCTGATTACGCAGGAATAGGAGGAGTGTAAACCAGATGATTTCTAAACAGTTCTAAAGAGATATAGAGCTGTAAGTAACAGATCTGTATATGACAGGATATATGCAAGAGATAACCCTAAAAAAGACCTTTCTTCTTATGAATACTTGTACTACATTCACAGGAACAGCTCAGACAAATGTATTCTACTGAGCAGGAATAAAAATAGGCCTGTACATGCTGACATCTGAAAGAAGAAATAAGCAGATATTTTCATAATGTAGTGCGTTTTTACTGTATTAAAGAGAGTTGCCTTAGAAATCCAAAGACATAGCATTGTTTATGACAAATACTAATTAAAACTGCTCAAGCCTGGAGGTACGTGTCCACTTCAAGCTTTATGAACCTCTTACAAAGCCCATCAGGCTTTTCAGCCTTGTCCCATATTGTTCACACATTGCGTACTAACATCGCCATCTGTGATGCTTCACAGCCATGACACCTATGAAGGAGAGAACGAGCATTACAGTTCACAAAGAAATATGTGCTGTGGATTGTTTACAAAAATAAGCATATATAAAAAACTACAGGAAATAGGTCTCCTTACACCTTTAGCCTGGGAAGAAGAGCTTTCTATCTGACACATCTCATAGTAAATTATTATGGAAATTATAGGAATACCTTAGCATTATATCATTATGCAGAATTATGCCATTTCTGTAACATCACAGGAGTTACTGATAAACCTTAGGATATAATAAAGAGTTTAACCGAAATATTATCTCAGAGTAT
The DNA here is from genome assembly GCF_965638725.1 of Aptenodytes patagonicus. Taxonomy (NCBI): domain Eukaryota; kingdom Metazoa; phylum Chordata; class Aves; order Sphenisciformes; family Spheniscidae; genus Aptenodytes; species Aptenodytes patagonicus. The sequence continues at coordinate 7,764,084 of NC_134959.1, forward strand.
TACACTATTAGGGAAATCTAGATTTCCTGAAGGGGTAAATTCTGGCACCCATACTCATGCTAAGTAGAACCTTACTTCATGAGTTGTCTCATTGATTTAATAGACTTATTCATTGAAGAATTTCTTGGAGTGGTCTGGAGGCCTGTAAGCAAGCCTCTACTTTTTAATACACAAAGACTGTTTTCCAAATCCTTCCTCAGCTGACAATTTCCCCATTAAAGGCAGAACAGCATTAAAAAACCTGCAGCATTGCCAAGCTTGAAATAAGTGATTCTGATGTTTTAAATACAAATACTGAGACATGGTTATGCACTTTGCAAGGAAGACATTCCCCTTCCTTGAAAAATGCAGAAGAGCAAAACCACTAAAGTAGTTTTGATAAATGCTGTCATTCTCTAAGGAAATTTAGGAATTAGAATGCTATTAAATGGAGCTACTTTATATCCTCTTCGAGTTTTCATTTCTTCAACAATGGAAACTGCCTTTGGGAAGATGACAAATGCTTATCCCATGAGTACGTTAAGTGGCTCAATTATGTCCTTGTGAGTAGACTGAGGCAATGGAAAGCCAGACACTTTGCAGTCCCCTCACCTACTACTTCTGTAGTAAGCTTCTTCCAAGCCATTAAAAAAACTAAGCAAACGGCTCTACCATTCTTCACACACAGAGATAAATTTCTGTGATTCAGTAAAATTGCAAATATAAAAAAATGTTTGAAAGTGTATATTCGAACAACAAATATGCTTTTTGGGAACTTCTGTGTTTTGGACATATTAGTAAGTTTGGCCCAACTTTCTTCTCACATCACTGCCATCAGTGTCACTGTGGCTTATTTCCAAACTGCTAAATCCAGGCAAGATTATGTGAAGTTGTCTCATTTCTTTCAACGGTACCCTCCCAGCATGAGGATACCACCAGTCTGTGGGCTGGGCATGTGGCACCTTCGAGATTCTGAATAAATAACTGTAATTACAAGCAAGCTGGAGTAAAGAGCACAGTATCTGTTTTGGATTGCAACTAGTAATACCCTTTAACAAGCCAATTTGGAAAAACTTACAGTAAAAGGACACATAGTCATGATGGGAGAAGAAATGCAGAAGAAAGTCAAGACAGCATAGTGTGAACAGCACTGTTTTGAGATTTAAATATCAGAGGTTTTAGGAGTTATTAATTCAAAAAATAAACAGAATAGAAGGTTAAAGAAGTGAGAGGTGTTCTCTAACCCATACTAGCATGGCTCGCTTCATAACGGCCTCCACTGTAATCTTTCATTGAGCCACTTTCTATTCTCCCCAAGTAGGAGCTGTAGAATATTTTGTAAAGTTGCATCTTTTAAAGTCCAGAAAATAATCAGTGAAGCAAGATGCATCTCCTTTAGAAAGAGGAATTAAACTCACCTCATGCTCCATGAAGCCATCAAGCTCATGGCTGAGCAACACATTGTAGAGTTGAATATAATGAGGCTGCTGTATAATGTCACATTACAAAAAACTGTGCAACACTATAAAAAAAAAATCCTACTGCATTCTGATAACACAGCTCCCTTTCCCCCTACTAAAAAGGTTCAGAAGAAAACTAGGAACTGGATTCAGGCATAGCAATCTCTTACAGTTTATTACAGTTAATCAGCCAGTTTTTCAGTCAAAATATACGCAGTGAAACACTCAACTGAGATTCTTTAGAGATTATCAGAAATTAAGTATATGAATTGCACATGTTGTTATAAACTGATCTTTCTTCACTATAAATTATCACAACTGTGGAGAGCAAAATCATGGTTATTTGATTGCTAAAATATTATTTTTATAAGTGACCATTAATTAACTCTTCATTTGCAATTTCATTAGTTGACTGTAACTCTTTAGCCTTGAAAACTCTATTATAAGAGGAATTCAACCTAACTTTTAAATGGCTAACCTCTGAAACGGATGTTGAGTCTAATTATTCATTCATAATCCCAAATTTGGGGCATCCTTGATTATCCCAAACTTAAATAGACATAAATGCAACAACGAATCAGGCCTTAGACTTTTTCCTGGCCTTATATGTCTGAAACTTTTGGAGGCTTACCTTAAGAATAACCATACAAGGAGGCAATAAAAATCAGTTGCTTGGTAGACTGCAATAAAAATGGAGTAAGCAAGAATAAATAAGAGAAATCCTCCGTATGTCTCTTAAGAGATGACCCTGATGGCAAGAGCCATTTTCCTGTGCAGAAATCACTTCCTCATCTGCAATTTATGTTTGGCCATTTTTCTTCTCCTTTATTTGAAAACTGAAATTTCATAGTCTCTTATATCCTGCATTTTTAGAGGAAGGAAAAAAAAAACCCAACAACTAGAATATACTCCCGCAGCACTGAAGAGAGAAGCTGGCTACCTCAGTCATCTACACCTGAGAAGGTTCATGCAGTGCTTTCCCAGGGCCACGCCACAGATGCTGTCTTCCTACACAGTGGCTTCCTGGTACAGCTACAAACACAGTTCATTATTGAGCTATATCCCATTCTATATGAGGTAAGAAGATACAGTTTGTTCTGTGTCTTAATAGGCACCAGGCTGTGGACTGTGAAAGGCAAGTGTTGATATGAAATTTTTAAGAGAGTTCTCATAATGAAGCAGTACTAGTGACACAGATCTTCTAATCAGGCATTTAGTAATTTTGCTTTGCAGCTTGGAAAATGTCTTTCATTTAAATTCACCTCCTAGGAGCTGTGTGTCAGGCAATTATTCTCTACCAGAAGATTTCAAAGCCCAAGCAAATTAAATGGCCTCTGTTCTTAAAGTAATACTGCCCTCAAAGCATCATTACTGTTGTTAAGAAATAGCAAACCTGAAGGCACAAAGATTTCTGTTCTCTCCTATGAATACAGGTGCAATTCCTATTAATGTTAGTGGCAATCAGGTGTACATATTTACAGATCTAATGTAGAGTTTCTCTGGATGAGGAACACAGCTGAATACTCACAATTCTGAAAGAACACCACTGAAAAGGAGAACTGAGTTCAGTTTCCAGAACACTGAGACTTCTGAATTAATTTAATTCAAAATATGATGGCCTATAGTGATAATAGTTCCAAATCTGCCCAGATATTAGCTAGGTAGAATCAAGTTTTGTCAGGAATAGACTCCTGAGGAAGAACAACCTTGCAAGATATGGCATCAGTGAGCATTTGTCTTCCTTTGAGTTACTACTAGGTGAATGTTCTTGTGAACTACAGTAAACCTCTATATGTTGCTGAATTTTAGCCTTAGGTTGCCTCCTCACTGAAATAGAAAGTAAATGGTTGATTTTCATGTCAGACATTCAAAAAACTTATGGTTATTTACAATCAGTTGGAACCATTGCCCAAAGAAGAATCCATAGACCACAGAGAAGCAGCACAGCCCTGGAAAAAAGCACATGCAGCAAGCGTCAAAAAAGAGGTGAAGACAAGTTTTTAAGAAATCAGGTACATTTTCAAAGTGTTGCAAGGGAAATCAGGCACAGAAATCTTTTCAAACAGAACAGATTCTTTAGACAAACGTTCTGAAATCCTTGAATTAGAATCTGTTCTTCTAAGTACCTTCTCTAGCAATATCATGCCACTTAAAGAAGAGTCAAAAGAAAACAATGTGCGGGTTTACTTGAGAAACTGCAGAATATCTGGGCCATTTGCTGGTAAAACAGATCTATGGCAATAGAAAGCCAGCAACAGAATTCCAGCTTCTAATCCAGTACAATCTATGTTGCTAAAACACTACTTAAAATGACAGCATTTCCCCCGATCCCATAAAGAACCAATGCCATAATCAGACAGGCTTTCAACGCTGTAACACTGTGCTACTGTCATCCTTTCTCGGCCAGGTTCACAAAAGCAATATGCTCGCAGCAGTTCCCACTGAGAACATGCAAGTTGTTGGTTGTCATGCACTTCAGTAAATCTCTCTTCTTCCATTTATTTCTCTGTTATTTCTATGCCCATCCTGCATATCTATTCAGTAATGACATAATCTAGTTTGTGCGGTACTGCAGTCACTGTGGCTATGAAAACCTATGATTGGTTTGACAACGTAACAGTTTTACCTCAGTAAAATTTTCACTGTTTCTCAGAGGGCATCCCTCAGAGGGATTTATGCTTTTTTTTAGTTTATAAGTTGTTTGCATTCTCAACAAAAAGTATGCAAAATTTGGCATAGTCAGTTTATTGTCACCTGGTTATAATCGTTGGATTAAAGTTTTCCAGTTTAACTAGCTAGATATTTAGGTATCATTTCAGCTCCACTAAATAGCACAATTTTTACTTTAATGTCATTAAACTGAAGAAGATAAGACAAAAGACAAACATGAAGGTACCTAAACACTACTTTCAAAGGCAACTTAAGATAACACTGCCAAAAGCTTCTCAGTGATGAGAGATCTAGAAAACATAACCTGTGAAGAAAGGCTGAAAGAAGGGTTAAGTCTAGAGAAAAAGGACATTGAAAGACAGCAATATAATAATTGTCCTCAAACACATGAAGAAACATTTTATGAGGAAAAAGGGACAGTTATTCTCCACATGCACTTGGAATAGGACAATAAACAACGGGCTTAAATTGCAACAAAGAGGGGGGAGGACGATACCACTCTCACAAAAGGGGTGGTAAACTACTAGAATGAACTGCATGGACAGGCAGTGCAGCCTCTAGCACTGGACATTTAAGAACAAATTAGACGAACTATTGCCAGGAAGTGTTTAGACAGAGCTGATTCTACATGGGGATGGGGGCAATGCACCAGATGACCACTTCAGGCTCCTTCTGTACCTGTTTTCTATTATGTTACTATTTCCCACTATTAGTTCCCAAGCTCCAGATTTCCAAAGATACAGAGGTATGTGTAGAGCAGAATAATGGAAAGGAGATCGGTTGGCACTTTAGAAATTCTCCTTTTTACTTATCTTCATTTACTGGCACTTAAAAGCTTTCAAAAGCATCTAGAAGTGTCCAGATCACTTCTAAAAGCAGGCTCCCAGTCAGCTAAGTAGCACTGAAAATCTTATTCAAAGTGACTATTCCAAGTGTACACAAAAAGCATCTAATGATGGTACTTGGGTACTGTCCTAACTATAGGAGAGGTCAAACTGAGCTGAATAGAACTGTTCATGTTATTAAAGTTAACAGCAATAGAAACACTTCACTAAAGGGGGAGCTTAGTGTCAGAATTGTATCCAGAACGAAAGGAATTCCAGCCTTGAATACCAATACTGTGCTTTTCTGTCTCCCATGCTTTCAGAACAGCCAGCATAAGATATGGATAAATATAGGCAAATAGATGTAAATAACCTGTCCAAATATTTTCTGAAAGCACCTTCTTTGTGCAGTATGCCGGAATCAGCTCCCGAGCACGTGTTTTATAAAGGATATCATACCTCATAAATTTAAGTTAACTACTGTTAGAGACTAGAATGAAAATTCTGCAGGGCAGGTTATAGAATCATAGAATAGTTTGGGTTGGAAGGGACCTCTAAAGGTCATCTAGTCCAACCCCCCTGCCGTGGGCAGGGACATCTCCAACTACATCAGGTTGCTCAGAGCCCCGTCCAGCCTGACCTGGAATGTTTCCAGGGATGGGGCATCCACCACCTCTCTGGGCAACCTGTGCCAGTGTTTCACCACCCTCAGCGTAAAAAATTTCTTCCTTATAACCCCCCTTTAGTTTAAAGCCATTCCCCCTTGTCCTGTCGCAACAGGCCCTGCTAAAAAGTCTGCCGCCATCTTTTTTATAAGCCCCCTTTAAGTACTGATAGGCTGCAATAAGGTCTCCCCGAAGCCTTCTCTTCTCTAGGCTGAACAACCCCAACTCTCTCAGCTTTTTTTTTTTTTTTCTTTTTCCTCTCTCATCTGCCAGTTCCTTCAGGACCCACGGATGGACCTCATCGGGTCCCATGGACTTGTGCACCTTCAGGTGCCTTAGATGGTCTCGAACCTGATCTTCTCCCACAGTGGGCGGCTCTTCATTCTCCCAGTCCCTGCCTTTGCCTTCTGCGGCTTGGGCAGTGAGGCTCGAGCACTTGCTGGTGACTCAAAGTCATTGAGTACCTCCGCCTTCTCCATATCCCGGGTAACCAGGTCTCCTGTTTTGTTCCGGAGAGGGCCCACATTTTCCCTCGTCTTCCTTTTATCCCCGATGTACCTATAGAATATTTTCTTGTTGCCCTTGATGTCCCTGGCCAGATGTAATTCTGTCAGGGCTTTAGCTTTCCTAACCTGATCCCTGGCTGCTCGGACAATTTCTCTGTATTCCTCCCAGGCTCCCTGTCCTTGCTTCCACCCTCTGTAGGCTTCCTTCTTGTGTTTGAGTTTGTCCAGGAGCTCCTTGTTCATCCATGCAGGCCCCCTGGCTTTTTTGCCTGACTTCCTCTTTGTTGGGATGCATCGCTCCTGAGCTTGCAGGAGGTCATCCTTGAATATTACCCAGCTTTCTTGGGGCCCTCTTCCCTCCAGGGCTTTGTCCCATGGCACTCTGCCAAGCAGGTCCCTGAAGAGGCCAAAGTCTGCTCTCCTGAAGTCCAGAGTAGTGAGCTTGCTGTGTGCCCTCCTCTGTGCCCTAAGGATCTTGAACTCCACCATTTCGTGGTCACTGCAGCCCAGGCTGCCCTTGAGCTTCACATTCCCCACCAGCCCCTCCTTGTTGGTGAGAACAAGGTCCAGCGTAGCACTTCTCCTCGTTGGCTCCTCTACCACTTGGAGAAGGAAGTTATCATTGACGCATTCCAGGAACTTCCTGGATTGCTTATGCCCTGCCGTGTTGTCCCTCCAACAGATGTCGGGGTGGTTGAAATCCCCCATGAGGACCAGGGCTTGTGAGCGTGAGGCTGTTCCTATCTGTCTATAGAGGGTCTCATCCGCTCGGACTTCCTGGTCAGGTGGCCTGTAGCAGACCCCCACCATAATGTCACCTGTCCCTGCCTTCCCTTTAATCCTGACCCATAAGCTCTCGGTTGGCTCCTCATCCATCCCCAGGCAGAGCTCCACGCACTCCAGCTGGTCATTGACATAGAGGGTGACACCCCCTCCTTGTCTCCTCTGTCTGTCCTTCCTAAAGAGCCTGTATCCCTCCATCCCAACACTCCAATCATAGGAGCCATTCCACCACGTCTCCGTGATGCCAATAAGGCCGTAGCCCTGCAGGCGTGTGCACATCTCTAACTTCTCTTGTTTATTCCCCATGCTACGTGCGTTTGCATAGAGGCATTTAAGTCGGGCCCCCGATGAAGCTGTCTTACTGCCTATCATACTTTCACAGCAGCTACTGTCAGAGACAAGGTACTGGAGTAGCTAAAATTTGGGCCAGATGGCAGTTTTTATGCTCCTACAGTAGTTTTGCCTCATGAAGATCCTTACATGCCCTCATGATATTCAGTGAAGTTCATCTATTTCAAGCCAGTGCAATATCAAGTCCTCAGTCACTGATTCCAATTAAATCTCTGCTTAAAACCAACTCTTTCCACTAATTTTCCATTCTTCTTGCTCTTTCTTTCATTACTTCACTTACAAACAGAAAACAAACTGTTCATTGTTATTGAACCAAACTCTTGTAAGCACAGTGACATTGCAGCAGTATCTGTGAATGATTTAAAAAGATACTTAATATATTTTACTGTGTGTAATGCCATGGAGCCTTGACATTTAGATATTAGTGTAATGCAAATAACAAACAATAATACATAACTGTGATTAAAATTGAAACACTAAGCAGTGCATTATAAAAATGTAAAAAGAAAAGAAAAGGTGGTTTAGGTAGTAAACAAGGACACCGGAAAATCCATCAGGAGTCAAAGATAAGTATACTTAAAGCCATAAAATTACATTGTGTCAAAACTAATTGAGGGAAGCAGCTCATCACTAATGCAATTGTGCTTTAATAACCAACTTGGCATCTGCATGAGCCTGTGAGAAAGGCAGCTCTAAAAGACATAAATGAAAACTTTTGAAGAGATCGGGTTTATTCTCTCAGCTATTTGTGTTGTGCATCAAGCTGAAATAATTGGACGCATCGTTTCAAAACATACAGTTTCTGCTTGAGTGGGTAGGAGGACCTCCTGTAGTTCAGGGTAACCCACAGTCTGTTCTGGGGACCTTCAAAATTCACCAGGTGGTCCCCTGAGAAACAACCCATGTCATCCGATCTCCTAGCTATTTTCTACTCCAAATTTATACAGTCTGTCAAGGTTGTCAATGTGAAAGCCATTTAGGTGTTGTCTTGTTTTGCATTTCCTACTCTAACATGTTCCAGAAATGAATCCACTATCTCTAAATAGAGAACTGGTCTAAGAATTGGCAAGGACTTCATTTCGACTTCTATTAAGGGCTTATCAAGTAAAAAGGACTGGAACAACTAAGAATAAAATATTTTATTTCCCCGCCCTCCACCTAGTCTGAATGACAGTCCTTTTGAGGTCAGTATTGCTTAAGCCTGTAAAATGAAAGTGCTACGAATCACAATCAAATAACTGTCAGGCGCCTTATTAAATTTCATTCAATTCCATACAAAATCTTAAGGGACCATAGCTATCTTCCAATTTAGACAAAGATTAAATAAAAGCTGATCAAAGATTTATAGAATTCTAAAGTGATACTAAACACAATGTGCTATGCCTGGAAAGCTTTCTCTGGTACAATGGAGTTAGAAGTGGCCTGCTTTAATGGTTTTATTTAAGCACCACTTTTCATTGGAGGAAAAAATTAGCAGTTTACAACCACCTCACCTAATTAAAATCTCATCATTCACAGTCTAAATGAAGTTTACACTGATGCTAGGATTCATATTGTTGGCCAGATAGAATAAAAATCAGTAACCACCTCAACAGAAGAGGTATCATTACCATTCTTTTTTTGGTTCTTTTTTTTAATTCAGAAAAAACCCAAAACTTCACTTTTGGTGGGTTTCCAGACTAGCAATTTTCAGCCTATCTGCCGTCAAAGAAACGTACAGGTAAGCTAAGAAGGTCTCCTAAGTGCAGGTAGTAGCAGTAGTTACTACAGTGTCTATTTTCACCACTATAATATACCTGGGTTCTATCTATCTATCTATGGTAAAGTATGACATGCAATCATTACCCCACTATATGAAAAATATTAAACAGGACACATAAGGAAGAAAAAGAAGCAATGAGAAGAGAAAGGTGCATTAACAGAGAGAAGTTGCTTCATATTTTCTTTTCTTGCTGTAGAAGGAAAGAACTAAATAGGAAGAGTCACAAGCAGAGAAGTCTGCCTTACACATTTAGAAAGCTCTTAAAATTGTGTTTAATTGTTTTCAAGGCAACCAGGTTCATTACAAACTGAGTGCTTTATCAAGTGTTCCAGTGTTCGTCTACAACAGAAATCATACTTCTGTAAGAAAGATTTCAGCCTAAGGCTTAGCAAGAAATGTATGACTCTGAACATAAATTCAGAATTCTTCTGTGGTAGAACCTCTTGAGAGTCAATATACAATTATAGCAGACATACTGATTTCTGAAAAGGTTTTAATGATATGTAAGGTTTTGTATATCTGGTCTACTTTCTTCTACTGAGGCTCTTTGCAACCTTACCTGAATACCCACAGAACCCTTTGTTAGTGAGCTGATGCTGACTCCACTACTAGTGACTAAGTGTGCCCTAGAAATGTGGATCTATATTTATTGAAAAATTAAACTTAAGACAAAGACACAAAACTTGGATCCTCCCATACCTTCTTGACATTGGTGCAGCCTCACTGACCTCAGATAGATGTGAAAGCAAAGGCAAAATTTGCAGCACAAATGCCAAAAAACAGCACTTGTGACTCCTACAAGTTGTGGTATTTCAAAATCACTTTCAGACCTCAAAAGGAATATAAAACAAGATATCAACTAAGCCATCTTTCTGTTAGCAGTCCATGTAGTTTTCCATATTTCTAAATACACTTGGCACAAAATCATAAGGAGTACTGTCAATGACAGTTTATACTTGTAGTTCATAGATAAGGTTATTCTGTTATCTATACACGATAAACTTAAACCAGGCTCCTGTGAAGGCAATTCATAAATGTCAGCCACAAGGAAAAAGACAATAAAGTGGTTTACAATAAGCATGTTTCTTTTTACTAACAAGTTCAAACTAAGAACCTTTCACCTCTACTCAGTAACATCACAGGTAATTAAGCCAATACCCTTTTCTCATGCACTTAAAAAGGAGAATCACACATAATGGTTACTTGGGAAGACAAATGCCATCACTCCGAACGTCCCCCTCTTCCTTCTTCTTCCCCCAGCTTTCTGTGCTGAGCATGACGTCATATGGTGTGGGATATCCCTTGGGTCAGTTGGGGTCAGCTGTTCCAGCTGTGTCCCCTCCCAGCTTCTTATGCACCCCCAGCCTGCTCGCTGGTGGGGTGGGGTGAGAGGCAGAAAAGGCCTTGACTCTGTGTAAGCACTGCTCAGCAGTAACAAAAACATCCCTGTGTTATCAACACGGTTTCCAGCACAAATCCAAAAGATAGGCTCATATTACCTACTATGAAGAAAGTTAACTCTACCACAGCCAAAACCAGCACAAAAGTAAACTGAAACATAACAAGATTCATTGCCTGCTGATCAGAACTTCAGTGTTGGTATGACTAATTCCTTTTGATACTACTTAAAATATATGATTTAGGATGAATTCTGAAGGGGTAAGGTAGCTGTGTAGAGAGATGGATTAAACAGCAGTTAACAGGCTTTCTTGTGTATCATTTCAAATAATCACTTTGGTAATTTTTTTAGGATTAGCAAAGATCAAGCTTCAAGATCAGCAGATTAAAAAATAAGAGTAGCAAAAACTGAACTGAAGTGAAAACACATTGTATGCCACTCATTTATCTGCAAAAGATTTTCTTTGCATTCTTCCCTTAAAGCAGGATCTTCTTGCTAATGTTAAGCATGTGAATTGTAAGTACTTCTGAAACATGTTAATTTCCAACTGTCAGTGCCACAGAAACCTCTCTGCAAGCCTCTCCGATGGGACTCGTGTCTAAGGAAGGAGCTCCATCTGAATTCAGTACACTAGGATGGTTTAATATTCCTTTTTTTGGAACATCTCCAAGGAAACAGTTAGAGATGAATAGAAATGAGACAAAAATTAGGAAATCCCATCTTCCAACTTCTGTTGTTAAGAGCCATCTTACAAGCCGGAAGAAAAATAAATACAAGAACCAAACTCTCACAAAAAACCAGGACATACACATGGTGGGAATTTGGGTGAAAAATGTACATGTCATGATGTTCCTTCTTCTGGGGAATGAGGGATGAAGTTCTGTTATCTGGGCCTGACACAGGCAGTGCTTTTTCTCATCATCCGTTTTTGTCTGTGAGAAAAGAATTAGAAGAGAAGACTCCTAAATTTTCACTTCTACTGCCTCTTGGCCTCGGGTGATATGAGGCCTGTTACTGCCCAAAACCAGGAAAAAGACATACAGAAATTGTCATTTATATTACAGAGAAGAAAAGCTTATCCTTAATCCAGCACTTGGTGGCCACAGACAAATGATACACAGAGAAAAAGCCTGCTTCTCTTTTTTATCTGGCACCTTTCCCAAGGAAGCTGCGCCTCCTATACCTCTGTTTCACCCAACACATTCCTTGTATATTCTTTTATACATACTTGGATAAGTAAGTTGGCAGAGGAAGGACCAGTGATACAATAGCAAAGGTAGGTGAATTCTACTTTGGCCTAATTCAGAGGCAATATATAATGCATTTGCTCTCAGCAATATCACTGGTCATGAACCCTTCTGTTCTCTTATTGTTACTAGTGCTGTTCCTTTCAAAGAAATGCCATTTTACATGATTTCCCAGTTCCTACCTTGGCTCTGGAAACAGCATTCAGCAAAACCCCACCTTGAAACCTTTACCCATTGTTGGAGTTTAACCCCATTATACAGACCTTAATCTGAGTTTCTGGAACTTTCAGATGGCAACGCTGGGAATCTACTGAAGAGGGTCAAATCAGTTTGAAAAAGGGCTCCTGGTCTAATACATGGACAGGCAGGATTGATCACAGATACACAGTAGGGGTCAAATTCTGATGGAGCAAACTTTTTTTGTTTCATCAACAATGCCCACTATTAGATGAGCATATACCTTGAAATGAAGCCAATGGAACCTACGTGGAAAACTTGGTATTAACTCTTTAGACAAATTAAAAGCCAGGCACTCGATGAAATTACCTGTGTTCTCAACCTGTCCTGTTTTCACAGCTACTAAATTTCTGAGCTCACATAAACAACTTCTATTTCTCTTCACTTTGGGAATATAAACAAAGAAACATTTGATATTTTTTATGCTGATTTTGTATTTAGAACTATGAACTGACAGAAGAAAATCTGAAATGGAAATTAAAGTGCATAAACAACACATTCAGGCCCATTAGGAAAATAAATTTATTCCTGAAACCTTTACAGGACAACATACTTGATAAAAGGATTATACAAAACAGAAATACTTTGTATTTTTTTTGTCCAAAGCTATTTGGAGTATGAAAACTATGGTGTCAAAAGTGTATGACACATGTCTAAGTAATTTTTGACAAATCAGACAGAAGTTATTGAACTACTTCAACGTAATAGCGTATGTGTTGAAATAGAAAGCCTTAGTTGGGCTTAAACATACTGACATTGCTTTCTTGCTTTCTTTTTGTTTGAAAGTGAAGTTGAATAACATATCTGTTTATTTAATTATTTATAATCAATAAAACCAGTTGTAGAAACATACTCACTCTGTAAAATCAAAGTAGCCTCATTTTTAAAGCATGCTCTTAAATTTTCTAGAAACCAGTCTGAGATCTGTGCAGGGGCCTGCTTTTCAGCAAATGCTGAGTACCAGACAAGATTGAGCTATTTTATTTGTGTCCTATTTGTAAAAGATGACTTCATATGATAGCTTAGCAATTATTTTCAAATTGAACTTCTATTCTCTGAATATTTTGCTTTATGCATATAATCTTGCATCAATGTTTCTGCCACTCACGACACTTTTTTTAAAATCAAAGTCCTTCTTTCCACAGGAAAATGAAACTTTTGAATCCCTATTGACAAACTAAGAGCTTATGCACAACATAAAAAATTCCAAAGAACCAAAGAATGTTTAATAGAAAATGGCATCTATAAAGGACAAAGAAGCCAAGGTAGTCTCTTGGTAGCTAAAACATGTGACAGACCCACAGGCAGCTTCAAAGCTGCTACGATGATGCATCTGCCAAGCAGCCAGCTGTTCCTGCTAGACAATCTTCTTTGTGACTTGGCATCCAGGTCTTCTGTTTGCCATTCAGAAGGAACAGAAAGAGTCACGAGATATAGGATGGTAGCTACCCTTTCATATAACACAGAACATCTGTATAAACCCCTGTGGAGAAAGAGGGTGCTGTGGGAAGCGACAGTTTTGCTCTAAAATGCTGATGCAGTCATTCACAGGGAGGAAATGCAAACTGAAAAATAAATTTATCGTAAGACCTCCTTTGTCCTCTCAATAAAGTATCTCAGGACTCAGAAAAGCTCCTGTGGCATAAAGAAGTACTTTTTTCATTATTTTGAAGACAACTAAGATTAGATGGCTCACGAAAGGTCACAGAGGGTGTCTGTGAGAGTAAGGATGCAAGTATGTCTCCCCAGAAACAAGCCTGACATGGTACTTAATAGATCATCCCTTCTTCCCTACAAAGGATAGATCATTTCTATGTATAGCAAGAGGTTTGCTGTACAGCAACCATCAGGAATGAAACCATTACAACTAAGTTAAATTATAGTTGCACAGAATCTCTTCTTAAAAGCCTTTCACAGTTCTAATGAAGGATCATGTATTTCCTAGATATTATTTTTTACACCATTCTATACAATATTAAAGCAAATCCATAATTTACTATTACATTCTGTAAGATGATTCCGAGAAGTTAGCCTCTTCTCTCAAACCTTAAGAATTTTATAATAAGAGTAGGCTTGATTTGATTCCTTAACCCTCTTCAGGCTTATATATGAATTCTTATTATTATGGGTTCCTTGGAAGTGAATAAATCGTTGTTCAATCCTCTGTGAACTTAAAGGCAGCAGGCAACATCATGATGGAAACATTTGGTGTTGGTGCTACAGCATGGATAGCCAGGTTTAAAAGCTCATAGAGCAGTGATATGAAAGTCTCAGATTCATTTCAGCCAGGTTCATTCCCTGGCAAGAAGTGATGAGGTGAACAGAACACCACCTACTCCCTCTTGCAGTTGTTTCTATCCTAGCATTTACTTCATATACATTCACTGAGCTAGTTTCTGTGTCTAGAGGGCAGCCTGGTATCAGCTTCTTTGAAACGTTCATATATTATATCATATCCAGGGATATAGCAACATTTAAACAAGACAGACGATTAAAAGACAGTGAGAGCCATGCATTATGGATTAAAGTGTAGAATGAAAAGTTTTTGGAACACTAGTGTTCCAGAAATATTAACTATAAACCCATGTGAAGTATTGAAAATCATCACATTTAGTGATATTCTATGTTCTTACATTGGAAAACTGAAAAAAAAAATAGTAGAGAAACATATCCCAGTTGTAGGAACAAATTACATATTTATAATTCTTTATTAGGATTTTCTGAAAAGACAGTGTGCTCATAATCACACATAGGCAACAGAGGAGTTATGAAAGCTAATATTTGGTCTTAATATAGTCTTATTTATATTGCAGTAATTTGTGGGAGCAACAGTCAAGGATCTTCAACTTGTATAAAGCTCCAAAACTAAAGAAAACATGAGAAGAGAGATGATGTTCAAAAACACACTGACATGTTCATTGTCTTTGTTGTGTCACCTGTGGATTCCATCAAAAGATGAAGGCAAACTGAAAATTATTTGTCTTTTAAAATATACGTACAGGAAATATTTCTGATATATGACGGATTAAATATTGCAGCAGTCTCAGAAATAGAGAATTCCACTGGAAAACAGAGACAAGACATCATCTGGGAGGCCGACAGTCCTGACCAGCTGGGCTGTTCAGGTTGCTAGGTCCTCAAATTAGGTACGTTAAGATGCCATTTAGAAGGTAAACCCTATGAGCTGTCCTCTCAGTTGCTACAAAACAAATCTCAAAGGAAGTTCCACTCTGACAGAGATTTCCCTGCTGTTGGATCCACCTTAGCTACTACAGCTAAAAAGATGTGTTAGAGAAATGGGACATCTGGTGTATTTCAAGCCTGCATGATCTCATTGCCATAAGATGCCTCCTTAATAAACACTATTTGTTACATCTTTAGAAAGTGCAGAGAGGGTGCACAAAAAACCCTGAAATATTTACATTTCACAAGTACGCTGCGGTATTAGTAAAAAAGAAGATGCTACAGCTTAAGATACAGTTCTAAAGCAAAACAACACAACTGAATTATGATCTTCAGTATGACAAAAGGCAACAGGTAAGACAACAGGCCAAATTAAATAAAGGGGGATAGAAGACTGGGGTAACAACCAAAAGGGATCCCATTCTTGTATTATAGCATTTTCTACTCTTTGGGATTTTTGCTATAGGGTTTGAATGAAACGACATAGACCCATAGACAAGGCACTATACATTTCAGCCACGGATAAGGATGCTGCAGTAATGAGGATGTCTGGTGAATCTATTTGTGTTCTGAGGCCTGAATTTATAGCAAGTTGTTACATTCATTGAAATCATGAAGGGGAAGTAGTAATAGAAAAACGCTACAACTGCAACAAAAAGCTTGCAAGAAGGGCAAATAAGCCCCTCTGGAAGTTACTCAGATTGTTACCCTCATTTTGGGGAGTAGCTACTTGTTAATAAATAAAACTTTATGACTACGCTAGTTTGTTGCTCTGCTTTGCAAATTTCCTGATCTCTCCTGACTTTCAGTTCTGAAATACACATTGTCAGGACTAAAATGATTAAACTGTGTAATCTGTTTACTCAGATCATATGCTGAAAAGTATCTTATTTCATATCTATCTACTGTAAAGTGATTCCAACAAAACCAATAAACAAAAAATGAGCTCTCTGATAAAGGAAGACAATCCTTACCTTCTCTTCACACCTGTCTGCAGCCTCAACTCTCCATCGATAAACTGCCATATAAAAATTTAACTACCTAATTATCTTTGGCATTTAAATTGTATCTATCATAAAGGCAGGTGAATTCTTAAAAGCACTGCATTTTGACATGTATAACATCTGGGTTATACTTCAAGAAACACTGCAGCTCAACAGGACTGTGATATACATGTGTATGGATTAATAAAATAAATTTGCCCGAAACACTCCTTAGCCTCAGCCTCTGACTTCTCCATAATCTGCTTCCCAAGATCTTCCATCAGTATAATTAAATATGTCTGTGTTATTTCATGGAGCTAAGCCTGCTTATACCAGCTAAAGATCTGGTTCAATGTGCCTATGCAGCTACCTCACGTTTTATCCATCTTTTGGGATACGTGACAAATACAGATGTCCTGCATGAGAAAAAGTATGTACGATCCAATCCACCAACACTGTCAATATTGGCTACAGCTTACTAATTAACTTGTGAAAAGCGAATGAGCTAATTAGCAGGGAACACTAAATAGAATATCATTAGTCAGTCAATCAATGCTGGTTTCCACTAAGTGAATGAGTAATTCCCACACATTCTGTGTCACTGTCAACCTCTCAAATTTTCCATTGGACTAGCTTGTCCTCTCACCAAATCTAAAACTGAAAATACTAACAGCATGACCTGGTTCAACTTACTACTTGTACTCCTACAGATCACCAGCGGTTACATTCTGGGGAACACTGTAACAGCCTCAGTTGCTTCAGACTGGTTTCTGTTCCCTTCACTGAGAACAGCAAATGAGACTAATTTTTCCAGGTCCCAAGAGACCTCAAAAGTTGTTCCAACAAATATCCCCATTTGGGGAAGTATTTACTGAGGTATAAAACTTGCAGCCATAAAGAAACCCTGCCACAGGCACAAGTGACCTAAGGAAACTGCTTTAAGTGGTGCCTAGTCTTCGTTGATTGGCAGAGCCCCAAGACATTTTGAGTGTGGTAAAGTAAATTTAAGATTATTGACATCAGGCTCACTTTTCCTACTTACCTTTCATGGATTCCTCCAAATCAGTCTGCTGATCCCCAGCATGTTGTCAGACCATAGGCCACAAACCATTCTGCTGATATGTAACTCTAGAAACAATAGTACAATACAATACAATAGGCAACCCCTGAAGAATATGCTCAAATATGCTTTCACTACAAGGTCCACTGCCCAAACTTCAGCTCATTTACTGTAGTGCTTAAAGACTTACAGGAATGTCTCAGCTCTCTAAAGACTCTGATAGCTGAAAGTATAAACACTGACTGTCAGTCATGGCCCTTGCATTTTCACTGATAGCATGTAATTGTTTATGGTACCCTTTTAATACTAAAATAACAACAAATACTCAGACAGAGACAAGAGAAAAAGATAAAATGCTTATGGTGCTTATGAGTCTTGTCATTCTCTGATTTCAGAGTTTTTCTTACAGAAGTAGTTTATTTTGACTAATATCAATTCTTAATGCCTGTGCCATGCAAAATCTCCTGCTACATGTGCATTCAGACATCACAAGTAATATTTTGGAAATGAAACATTTCCATTAGTTAAGCTAACATCATCAAATTCAGTGGGAGAGAATGACTGATCCATATAAATACTGGCTGGAACAAGAGTGCATGATGAAGCATCTCTTATTGATTAGCAGATTTGCTCTTGTGTATGGTATTTCACAACATCCTTAATCAAGCCTTCTCTGAAAGATTCCAGCAAGATTCAAAGAAATTCTGATTTTGATAAATAGGCTGTCAAGCAAGGTTAGACTTACAATGTTTTTAATAATTTTTAACCTTATATTCTCATTTCAGACACAGACATAAGTCCTAACAAATAATACAAAAAACCCAAAAACCACATATGGTCCTAGAGAAATGATGTATTTTGCTATGAAAGAGTTGGCATTCTACTTTGAAAAAAAGCTGTTACCAGTATATGAGGTGATCTCATTCTGAGATGGTATATGCTCTTTGTAGCCTGCTCTTCACAAATCTATGTCTTTGTGTGATATAGCAGAGAAGGATGTAGCTCTGCAGTAAATACAGACATTGGAAGTCATCTCAAATGCACTTTCCAACATGATGCCTTTTTTTGGCTGCCATTTCAAAATTTCCATGTAACTTGAAAATGTGTTGAATCACCAGGAAAGCCAGAGAGAAAAGCTTGAGATACAAGATCTCTTCTCCACCAAGCACAATGAAACAAGGGAAATTACAATGTCAATCAGTGGAAGTGAGAAGATAGCAGGAAAACATGCTTATGTGCATTTTGCATAAAATAGAAATGAGGCTTATAGAATCATAGAATCATAGAATCATAGAATCATTAAGGTTGGAAGAGACCTCTAAGATCATCGAGTCCAACCAGCAACCCAACACCACCAGGCCCACTAAACCATGTCCCTAAGCGCCTCATCTACACGTCTTTTAAAAACCTCCAGGGATGGGGACTCCACCACTTCCCTGGGCAGCCTGTTCCAATGTTTCACCACTCTTTCAGTAAAGAAATTTTTCCTTACATCCAATCTAAACCTCCCCTGCCGCAACTTGAGGCCATTTCCTCTCGTCCTATCGCTTGTTACTTCGGAGAAAAGACCAACACCCACCTCGCTACAACCTCCTTTCAGGTAGTTGTAGAGAGCGATGAGGTCTCCCCTCAGCCTCCTTTTCTCCAGGCTAAACAACCCCAGTTCCCTCAGCCGCTCCTCATAAGACTTGTTCTCCAGACCCCTCACCAGCCTCGTTGCCCTTCTCTGGACACGCTCCAGCACCTCAACGTCCTTCTTGTAGTGAGGGGCCCAAAACTGAACACAGTATTCGAGGTGCGGCCTCACCAGTGCCGAGTACAGGGGCACGATCACTTCCCTACTCCTGCTGGCCACACTAGTTCTGATACAGGCCAGGATGCCATTGGCCTTCTTGGCCGCCTGGGCACACTGCCGGCTCATGTTCAGCCGGCTGTCGACCAACACCCCCAGGTCCTTTTCCGCCAGGCAGCTTTCCAGCCACTCTTCCCCAAGCCTGTAGCGCTGCATGGGGTTGTTGTGGCCCAAGTGCAGGACCCGGCACTTGTCCTTGTTGAACCTCATACAGTTGGCCTCGGCCCATCGATCCAGCCTGTCCAGGTCCCTCTGTAGAGCCTTCCTACCCTCGAGCAGATCAACACTCCCGCCCAACTTGGTGTCGTCTGCAAACTTACTGAGGGTGCACTCAATCCCCTCATCCAGATCATCAATAAAGATATTAAACAAGACCGGCCCCAGTACTGAGCCCTGGGGAACACCGCTCGTGACCGGCCGCCAACTGGATGTAACTCCATTCACCACAACTCTCTGGGCCCGGCCATCCAGCCAGTTTTTGACCCAGCGCAGAGTCCACCTGTCTAAGCCGTGAGCCGCCAGCTTCTCGAGGAGAATGCTGTGGGAGACAGTGTCAAAGGCCTTACTGAAGTCCAGGTAGACCACATCCACAGCCTTTCCCTAATTCATTCAACTTCATTCAGCTTCATTCAACCATTCCTGTTTTCCTAAGTTATTCCATCTGCAGGACATCCATCAAGAGCATTTTTCCCCCAATGTTGTCTACTAGAGCAAATACCAGTTTAGAGACACGAGAATGCTTGGTTGCATTAGTACATAGGGAATTAGTTGCTAATGATGATTAGAATTTGTATAAATGATCAATTAGCAGTATACAGATGCCAAATGTCTGGCAGAACCTGGAATCAGATCCTTAAAGTATGCAATTTTTTTTTCCTTACACTGTAGCCACCACAGAGGAGATAACTGCACATGATGCTGGCGTATAAATTTCAAACCTTTCCAATATGCATCTTTAGGATTAAATACACATTTTTTCAAATGCTTCAGTGAAAAAAGATTATCTTCAAGTACATAGCTGCTGTTTTTCAATGACAATTTTTCACTTTCACAAATAATATTTGGATTTGTTGGAGGCAAGCAAGACTCCAGTACAGAAAGCAAACATTAAGGCAATAAAATACCATCGCTTCTTTTGTCCGTAAGAGACCTTTCATGTGGAACACCAAAAATGAGCATTATCTTCTAATACCTACTGGAGGATTTCAGCTAGCCCAAGTGAAAAGAATAAGCACTGCATCATTGGTATATTACATTTTTAAAGTATTAATCTCCTTTTGATTTAGAACTGATATCCACTTCATACTTTATCCACTCATTCTGCAGGTGTATGCTAAGCACGGAGCATGTAGGCTCAAAAAAGCACTGAAATGAAGCAGTGCTCAAAATAATGGGAATGCTTCTTCTAAAGTTAGAGACTTGATTTATTAGAAATGGTTCAAACATTTTTCCTAATTAATGTGAGCAAAGTGCCTAACAAAGCTAGAAAAATGTCTCTAGCTTTGACTCCACTGAGACTAATACTCATCCTTCACACTTCAAAGGGCAAAGTTGGGTAGGAGAAAAGAGGAAGCACTGGTTTTAGTCTCAGTGACAACATTAAAAAGGGCCATTTAATGTTAGTATGTGAGCCATGGCTGATGAACAAGTTCTATGTTTTTCGACTTAAATCGTAAATAAATCTTGAAGTTGAGTTGAAAAATCTTGCTATTATCTCATACCCATATTTCTCTTCACATCCTAAGAGTCAGACAGATTTAGAAATATATGCAAATATTTTTCCTAGCACTGCAAGGAAGTTGTGCTTCTATTTTCTGACAGATAAAATGAGCTATACAGTCAAGATTCATCTCTGGAAGTGAATCTAAATCAGCGTTAGGTATCTAACTGTGGGAGTCATATTGTCCACCTTTAGCTTTCTAAAAGGTACATGTCTAAAATAGACACCCTGAGATGTAGATTTACTTCACAGATAACAATCTTAGGATATGTCTAAGCATAACACACATCTGTCAGTTTTCACTTCTCTCGTTCTAGCCTTTTTTGCTACACTAAGCAACATACCCATTCAGTGTACTGCCTCTGCCAAAACCCATTCAGGGCTGCCTCACTCTGTATATATGTCAGGGTTGTGAATTGTATTCCAGGAGCCAAGAAAACACCAAAGTCCCTCTGGAGATCTGGCTCAGAATGATTTGCCAACAGGTGTGACCCATGTCATTGTCAGCGCCAGAATTAGGGTTTCAGGAGACCTGGCTTCCAGTCCAAGGCACAAAAATTACTCTTGTGAGAGATACCTAATGCTCAAAAAATGCAGAATCCTTCATCTAATTTGTATGTACAGTCACTGTGGAGCCATATGTAAAAACCAGCCAACCAGTCCCTCAGTAACTGCAAATGCTGAATGTAGTCCCAGCATAAAAGCAGAGGGGGACAAGAAAATGCCTTCTTCCCACTGTTTGCAATTTGACTTCCATATAAACCATCCCAGGTAGAAGGACAGCTGCCAAACTTCATGAAGTTAACCCTTTATATATCTCTTGTGCAAGAATTTAGCTCAACTATTTATCAATGCTACTTACATTGTCAAATGTATATTGATGTATTAAAAGCTGTTCACTTATCAATTTCCTTTTGCCTAGGTTGAAGTCATGCCTCCAAAAATAGATTTCTTTCCAAATGTGCAAATCATCTCAGGTCAAATTATGAGAAACTTTGACAAACCACTTTTGCTAGTGAAACTAAAGAGCACTTACTCTAAAACATGTCTTCTGGCGTGGCCTTCGATGGCACAAACAGTATGGTAAGTATTCTAATTTTGGGATTTGCTAGAAGGAATGTCACAAAACTGTAAAGCTGTTTTTGTCATCCTGCCAGTGGGATGTGAAGAAAACACCCTGTCTGAAAGGAAACAAGGAAGGGTTTGAAAGTGCAAATAAAAAGGCTGGGATGTGTTGTGTGTGTCAAACTAGTAGATCACTGACAGAACTTGACACTCCTCTTCCACATGTTACTTCAGTGAAAAACCCCAAACTTTCATAGATCTTTACACAAAGAATAGCAGTATTGACAACAGTAGTGTGGATACTAAGGATATTGTTCTGTTTTGACATCTAGTGTGGTCTTGCTATCAACATGATTTGGTATCAAGAGTTAGTCAAGTTGGCACCATTAGCAGTGATTTAACAAAGTCTACCGAATTACCTTTTAACTTTTCTACATGCATAATCCAACTCATTAAGAAAAAACATTAAAATCAGTTTAACTAAATGTATTCATATGGTATTTTTCTTTTTCCTTGATTCTAGTTAAAAGCAAATATAACTCTTAATGGTATGCGTTCATAAGAAAGCTGCAGGAAGTCAGGTAGAAAATGACTGACTAACAAGGAAGACTAATGACACCAATAGCAGTAAAATGTATAATAAACTAAAGAATTACTATTTGATAAAGTCTTGCATTCATACACTCATGCATACATACTTCTTCCAGTCACACTTATGGATGTAGCTTATCATTATGCTTAAGTGTTAAAATGCTGTGTAAAATTTCCTTAGACAATACGATTTTGCACTTTACTGTACTGATGTTACTGTAGAAGTAGTTGTAAGTTTTGGCAAGTATGTACACTAAATGTAGGTTTGAAGGCCATCTTTACTGAAAACAATTAGAATATTACTTCTAGCTCTGGGAAAAAAACCTTTAAAATCTGAACTTTTCTACATAAAGCTTGTGGTTTCATTTAAGAAATTTTTTAAAAATTCCGTTTAGCGTGAAAATAGGACAACCCCCCCCAAACCTAAAGAAGCCAAGCACCCATTATTCCACGTAGACTGAGCTACCTTATTGAAGAATGTTTGACAAACTCATCCCTTTTTGTTAGTGAACGAACAGTAGATAGATTTCAATTTTTACAGACATGTTCATTATTCAAAACCATTTAGTGAAAGGTTTATTACCATGTATGTCTGCCTACAGCTTGTTCATGAATGAGTACCTGGGACTTTTTTAAAGTGATCAGCCTTGTATTAGTCACTCTGTGGTGTGGCTGAAACTGGCAATATTTAAAAAAGTAATTTCCAATTCTGATTTGCTAGTTTTTGGATACAAATCCAGTAGAAAATGTATTTCTGCTGACACAGGATAGATTTGCATCCACTTCTTTTTTTAAGCAATTTGGCTCTGGGTTCAAGTAGTAGATCCTAGCTCTGGCATTGTAAAATGGGGTTCTGTCCCACACTAGATGAACTCCTCCAGGTCTGTGCGAAGAAAATCCAAGGTCATCAAAACCAGTTAAACTTAAATGTTTGTGTGAATAAATGTCTGTGCCCCCCATTTCCTGCTATTATTATTGCAAGCAGAAATTGGTTAGTAGGATCGTTCTCAGAAAGTTGCTAGAAAGGCTTACATAGAAAGACAGAGTGCTTCAAGAAGTACCCTCTGCCTTCACTGGCAGTTCAGTTATGATTTACCTTGCCCAGTATCAAGACACAAGTTAGCTATGTGATACTACCAACATCATTCCTGTTCTGTGAAAAAAAAAAGAGAACTTCATACAGTAGAATTGTCAGTCTTCCCTAATGCACAAACCCATATCATACCTACAGATTCATACAAATGAAATATCTGGATAATTCAAAATGTTTACAGTTCTGGTATTTGTTTCAGAATGTTATTTTAGCAATACAACAATGGCATCAACAGTCAGTTCAGCTTTGAGCCTGATAATAATCAGAAAAAATATGGTACCTTCATACTTTCACATGAAGTTTTTCTTTATTTCATGATGCATTTTGTGTATGTACACGCATGGAGATGGAAACTAAAACATTCATTGGCTATGTTTATCATGTTTTGCAAACAGTGAGCTGATGGTGTTTGGAACTCTCTCATTAAAAAAAAAACCAAACCACCATCCTATTTAAACACAAATTTGTATAATTCCAAACTGTATGTTCAAAAGCATCCATCGTCAAACTCTGTCACAGAATTAATAATAATAAAAAAAAAAAAATCAGATTTAAGCTTCCGTTGAAGGAAAAGGTACTCCAAACTTGACAGCTAGTTTCTGGCTAGTTTCTGGGTTGACCTTACCCTAGAATTCTCCTTGTGGCAAAATCATCACAGTTATTAATCCTGGAAATTATTCTTTTTCTCCCAGAATTAACCACAGATCCATCCAAAACAATGATTAACCCATAGTTCTTTAATGCGCTAAACGCATCAGAATTCAAGTATGTATGTATCAAACACACGTGGTAATCCTTTATGCTATTTATGGTCTTTTTTTGATATGAGAATAATGGATTCAAATGGGTAATTCAAAAAGGTAATTTACGGTCTGGCATCTTGATTTTAAAGCTTTATTTTACTAACATCCACCAAAAGAGTAATCAATTTAGTCATGAGGCAGAGCTAATAATTCCACAGAAGTTTTATAATGTCTTCATGCTTTAGCATGAAGTTTTTGCTTATCCCTGTCCTTAATTTGTGTAATGGGGGCTATTTATTCCATCCACACATTTGCTTTTCATTGCATGATTCATTGAATCAGAAAAGAAACATAAAGTTGATCAACAAGCAAGTGAGTAATTATAAACCACTAAGTTACTTTCTGATTACCCTCCATTTTTACTGCAGCCTCCTTTTAAACCTACTTCTGAATCTGATGAACAAATTACTTCTCTATATGGTATTTTCTTCCCTTCTTTAAGTGCCTTAATATGCCAAGACTCTTTTTCAGTCATATAATTACAATGATTAGACTTTTTTCTATCCATTCTAATTCTCAGGAACACAGTACTATATGTAACCTTTCAGTATTGCTTTTATGAAAACAAAGGCAGTTAATATGTTTTGTAAGGAAAATTACAAATGAAAGAACTTCATGTACTTTTGGCATCAATTCAAGTTTTCTTTATTATAGTGTTCAGAATGATATTTAGGTAATACATTTGGATTCAAGTGGTGTAAAAAATACAGTGGACATTTTAAAGGCTCAGTCTCATTACTAAGGCATGTTGCCACAGATTGTTTACAAATATCCAGATGTTCTTGAGCTTACCTTGAATTTGTTTTGAAAGCCCAAGGCCATACATGTGTATTTTGTTTCTCCCATTCTGTACAATATGTACTAATAATATACTATAATTGAGAAAAAAAATATTCAAATTAAGAACTATGGAGGTACAGAAGAAGTGTATTTGACCTTGCCAGCAAAAGAAGAGGCCCATATTTATTGTTTTCTTTACACATTCTCAGAAAGACATTATGTAAATGCTGAACAAGAACCAAATGAGATACTGTTCTACAGCTTTAAGGCTAGCTCACACTGTGCCCAAGTGTATCTATACACAGTGTCACTAGTGAAAAAGAAACGAAAAAGGAACTAAGATGGCTGGAACAAAGTTGTGTAATACAGTGAGTTCATGACCTACTTCAAAAATGAGTCACCTACTACTTTCACAGCTGTTCACTGCTGTGAACTGTGCAGGATATTCCACTGTACTTCTATTTCTTTCTAATTTAAAAGGTGACAGTAATTTAAAAAATAAACAAAACAAAACTCAAACACACAAAAAATCCATTAATTTGTGAAGAAGTTTGGTTTGATTTTGAATTTAGTTTTTGTAAAATGGAAATATTAAATCAAAAGTCATTTAAAAATGGAAAAGTATACTCTTCCATTCTAAAAGCAACACAATAGAATACTCACACCACCTGGTTGGAAAGTGCTGCTCAAAGTAAATGAAACATCATTAAAATATGTCTCTCAAACTTTTTGCATTTGACAAACCCCACTTTCTTCCAACCAGAGAAAACATTCCCTCAAATATTTCCATTCAGGCAATCACAACCAACATCACTATATTGTTACAGACCTAGAATTCAGCAACAGACCACTCTGTTACAAAGTTAGAGCTTAAAAGGACTAGTGACTGTTTTCACTCCTCATTCTCCTGAACCTCATGCTCTAAGGAAGCATCCAATTGTTTAGCAGATAAGATCAACCAAATTTTGGAAAGACTTGGTACAGACCGAAGTATTAGAAACTGCACAAAGTTGTAGATATATTTTACTTGAGACTTTGACAGAGTGGTTTAGGTAGGATTTTTTAAAGAGGAATGGATAAATAAGGAAAATGAATGGGTCACTAGCAGGATAGAGGAAGAAATTGTAGGTATGTTCAGAGAGGAAGTTAACTTAAAAGGAAAGTTTTGCTTTTTCCACTCAGAGGAGTTGCTAGGCTCTAAATACCCTTTTTCCTGATCCCCCACTAATACTCTGCAAATTTATTTACACAGCCACTGAGTGTCCACCTGAAATACATAGCACACTGTCAGCTGTTGGCTTTACCAAGTAGACTACATCAGCAACCATTCAGTACCAAATTTTTAACTCTCTACCCTCAGAGCCCTGATAGGCTTACTCTTCCCCTCTCCTCTGTCCCAATCTGTTTAACATATTACTTGAAACTTTAAGACTCTGATGTAAACACTGACATCTCCATACCTCTGGCACTAGTATATAAAAATGTCATTGTCTAATTTTGCAAGGATGCATATTCCCAGCCAAACTGGATCTATGTAAGACAAAGGGGAATTTTACTAGTCAGAAGACATTTTTAGGAACTTGATTTTCTCAGTGTTTCATTAGTGCAGTATGCCATACTTTGGCTACTGATAGAACAGTTTATGGCAGCTGTCTCCTTTGTAAACGGGGGAATTACAGAAAGAAATCACCTTTAACATTTACATTTTTCATTTATTCACTAGTAAAGAAAACTATTAAAATGCTTTATAATCAGGAAATAATATAGGCTGGACAAGGCTTTCACGTTGATGCTTTCCCACCATGAGTTAGCACAGTAGTAGTCTTTCTTAAGATGCATTTTATTTCACTACAGCTAGTGAAAATTTACCACTTGCACACGTACTTTTGCTGAAATATGAGAATAACAAATAATAGCTTAGTGGTTTGTCTATAGTCTAAGAAAGGAAGTTCTTCTGGGTTACAAAATATTACAGTTCCAGTCAAAGGAGCTGTACTTTGCCGCTACCATTTGTCACATTAAGATACATCTTATATGTATGAAGAAAAAAAAGTTTCTTTACTCCTTTCCAAATCATCGTATTCCTGTGAAATTTTGTATCCCAAAAGTTTTGCCTCAAATTACTGCCTGAGCAGAAATCCTGTTTCTGCTTTTTCTAGTCACAGTTTATTCTTGTTCACTTGATTATTATTCCAGCAATTTAATCCTTCTTACCAACAGCAGCAATGAACGTAAGGCTTCTGTATGCCTCTAAAATTATATTACCTTCACCCTCTGTGCTTGTTTCTATATCCAAGTCACTTTTGTTAGGTAACTCCCCAGTGCAAGCTCTACAATGCATCAAGGAACAGATGCTTTGAGTGTCTGTACAATAGTTATTGGGGTATTCTGTTTATTTTAATGGGACCCTGGACCCCTGTAACTGCAAGGAACATTCACACATTTACAAAAGATTTTATAATGCATTCCAATGAGAAACCATAAGCAGATTCAGCTCTTTTGCACTCATGCAATAAAGAAATGTTTAAGGCCAGAGTCTGGAGACACAATAGAATGATTCAGCCACATGAGAAGAGAGAAGAGATTTCACTTCTCAGGAGAGCCACATGATTTGACATGGTTTTAAAACAAATTTTAACTATTAAGGAGTTTCTTGTCAGAAAATGTTCACCTTGTTCCCTTCAGAAAGGAAAGCTAAAAATAGCTGACCATTCCTATTTTCCTGAAATGGTCCCTGGGCTCTCATTTTTGTATTTACTTTCCCTCCCTCTAAAAACTGCGACACATACATACTGAGTTAACGAGATAAAGGGAAGGATTTTTAGCAGCAGAAGAGATAAATGCAATGGGTAAAATACTCAAAGGCACGATGCTAGAAGAAAATATGACTCAGCATGCATTGCACACAAAGATCCTAAGGCCTTATTGAAACAAACTTCTATTAAGCTGAGTGGGAAGTAGATATTTAAGAGAATAATACCTTACTTCCAAAGAAAGACACACGTGAAACATTCCTACCGTGATTCTAACAAACTGTACTGGTCCTAAACCACCCTTTCCTCTTACACTAGCTACTGCTGCCATCGATGCTTTCTGTCCTCATACATACTGTGGTAAACACTACTCCTTTTATCTTTGCCTTGGTAGGGTAGGAACCACCTGAAACTCTAACTACCTCATCTCTATTTTTACAGAAGTTTACTCACCACCAAAAATACAGTCCTGCCTCATTCACCTTCCTGTTCCTTCTGCTCAGTCCTGCTATGTAAGTGCTCATGCAGATCTGGACTGGGCCAGATTAAGGAGCTGATCTTTCTGAAAATAAAAGGTATCTTTGATTAGAATCATGATGTGGCTGCATTAATACTACTTCCAGCAGAAGAAAAGCCCTGGGAATGAGCAGGCAGAGAAAGGAGAGATGGTGGAACTGCCTCTTTCAGTAGTGGCATGGATTTTGGTTAGACCAAAGTAGCTGTCTAACTATGGACTTATACTGCAGGTGAAAATAAGCCATTAGAATGGGAGACTCCTTGGGAAATCACTTGGACCTTCACAGGATGGCTGTAACAAGAGGGACTCACCTGAATAACTGCTTTTGGCTCCCTTTGGTAAATAATGTAATATCTGGGGGAAGGCACAAAACATTTATTTCACACACACCCCAGTTGTTAATCAGCACCTACATTATTGAAGTCCCTAGCCCTTTTGATCCCCCCAAGACACCTATAAATAAAATACTCCCTTCCTTCCTCTTTCTTACCTTTTCGACTCTCCCCGCCTACACACAACAGAGAGACCCTCCTACCACAATGATATAACGGGGAGAGTCTCAGAGTTAATACCTCCTAAGTTACACGGACACAGAAGGTAATAAAATCTATTCTCCTGGGCTGCCCCTCCTTATTTAGGACTAAGAATGTAATTAATTTTTATTAACATTCTACATTAGCGTAAATTTTAAAAACATAAAATGTTTCTTGACACCTTTGCAAAACAAACATCCCTTTCCAAATTTGAGATAAAAATCTCCGAACTCCTGAACATTTTTTTTAATGCAAAGTGCTAACAACCACAGCAGACCATGAAGAGTAGCACCACAGAAAATAAACATGAGTGGCAGGAAAGAAGAGGAGGGAAAAAAACCCTCTTGTATGATTCCTTTTTGGCTTTGCAAAAACTTGCACTTGATATGTGAAGAGCTCTCTCTGAAACCATTAATAACAAAAACAATCACCAAATGAAAGAGCAGCCTTGCAAGCAACCATCCATGAAAAGAAAGCCAGTTAATTAAACAAATCACAAGCTATCTCCAGACTGTCTCTCTCACTTTAAAGTCCTCAGTGCAGAAAAAGAGAAGAAAAAAATCTCATCAAATGATATAATCATAACAGCCTCAAAATAACTCATACATATTTCCAGATAAATCACTTCTGAAATACTAAGTGCCTGGAAAAGCTTGGAGGGAAATGGCACCTTAGCTGCAATTCCTGCTTCTTGGAGGGGCTTTGGAGAATACTGGATCATCTTTCCCTTCACTAAATGTTTATTCCTATTCCTTAAATTGTCAATTTTTAATATAAAATTTTAACTAATCTCTAGATTTATTTCACTTGACGTTGCAGGGCCATTTCACTATGTCTCAGAAGGCACTTAATTGGAATTGAAGGCTCAGGGTTAGAAACACAGCATTTATCCCTTGCCAAAACCTACTAAGCTTTCTGGGTAGGGCCAAGGAGCCACAGCTGAACCGGAGAATTGGCTGCACGAACATGGTTAAAGGCAGTACTGACCCTATGCACATTATTGCCCTGATGGAAAAGGTAGCAGCGAGTTAATGGAACTGGATGTGCATTAATTTTTCTGAGATTATACACAGTGATGAGACTCTTTAATCAGGTTCTATGGGTCACAGCAGCTGGTAGGAGCCTTAACAGTGTCATTCCATTATAAGGCTATTATCGATCCAAAATATAATTTGAAGATCAATTTGGATTGGAATCAGAACCCAATATGACAATGATTTCAGAGCAGATGAGAGGTAATTTACTCCTCTGGGTGCCAGAAATCAATTTTTGGTTTTCTGTACTGACTCAGGTGCCAAAAAAAGAAGGGGAAAAAAAAAAGAAAAAAAATTGCTGAGGATAACGTGCAAATAAAGGATTACAGTAATCCAATCTGGAGGTGATAAAAGTACAAACCTGGCTGCAAACCCATCTGAGGTAAACAAACATTTAATCCCAGCTAAATATCTCAGATAATGGCAAAAAGGCTCCATGTTATTTTTGATGCATTTGGCTAATACAAAATACAGCTTTGAATTCAAAGCAACTTCTTGTATTTCTCACATAATTCTTTGTGGCAGTCAGCACCTGGGAAGCTTATGTCGGGATCTCAAGACTCATCACTACTATTTGTATTATAGCTGTGCTGGACACACTGGCAAATCTGCATTAAAGGGCTAACATCCAGACTCACCCAGGCTGTTAGGAGTCAAAATTACTTTTGCTATGCCTACATTGTGGGGTGCTGTGGCTTTTGGTTTTGTCCTCATCCCCGTGCATCCAGTTTCCTCCCAAAGAAAGGGAGGGTGCACAGGTAGCTGACATGTCCCCAGCTTCCTTGCTGTGTGCATCCAAGCCCATCTTCACCAGGAACAAGGACCTGCACCATGGTGCAGACACAATGACTGTGAATCCGGTCCTGAGTTACCTCATGTATCAGAGAAAAGATCTTTTGCAAACATAGAGGCACTGCACAGCACCTGCTGCTGCCCACCTCAGCACTGGGAGACATTGAGAGTAATGTATACTGAGGCCATTCCTGCCCCAGGGAAGACAGGGCAAAAAACAGGCAAGAGGTGGCATGAAAAAGTGAAGGGACTGTTGCTCGAAGTTGTTGGCAGAGCTGAGAATTTTCCACTCTCTACAGGGCTGGCCTTTAAACCCTTTTCACTTTTATTAAGTGCAGACGTACTGCAGAGATGCGAGACTTAGTTATCTACAGTGAAACTGGAAAGGGTTTTTTCTTCCTTTTTTTTTTCTTTTCCTCCAGACAACCACGGTGGAATCAGTTTTATTCAGATTTGGCTGTAATTGGAGCAAGGCTCTCACTGAATCCAATTTCAGCTGGAACTAATTATAGGGGGAAAAGGTCATAAATGTAGGATGGCAGCATAACTATGTTGGAAGAATATTGACATTATATAGTATTAACTCTACTCCTGTAAAGGCCATAAATACTTAGACTAGAAACAGCCATTAAGAGACAGAACAAAATGTACCTATTTCTTTTGATTAGAGGGGGGAAATGAGGGAGGAAAAAATCTCTAAAGGGAGATTTAAAATCATACAATAAGGAAGTACTGCACAAAAATACCCCACAAAAAACCCCAATCAAGAAATAGAGATCGACTGCCTCAGATGAAATCCTGAGCCATACTAGAAACAAACAGCACTACTGCATCTGGACCAAGCCCTATCCAAAATCTAATAGGAAAAATTAGTTGCAATAACAAAACCAGCCATACGAAATTGCAAAGACTGATAACCAAGCTAAAACCAGCAGTACTGACTCCACACAATCATACCATGTGCTAATGCTGGACACACCAAGCCACACCTTAAAGAAAATCCCTTATTACTTCTCCCCTAACCCTTGGCCCACTGGGGCCAAAATGGCTGCCAAAACCAGCCTGAGGGTGGGGCTGACCAGAGCCGTGCTCCAGGTGGGCGAGGAGGCCCTGCGCCCTCTGCCCCGCCACCTCAGCGCTTTGGGTGCACGCTGCCACTCAGACCACCCCAGCACCCGCTCTGTGCCAGAGGAACCCCTGTCCTGCCTTTTGGAGACTTCCAGCCCTTTCAGGCGACCGGAGGAGACACACCAGGCTCGGTCCCCGCTCATCGCTGAGTAACTTGTGCAGCTAGCGAGGGACTTCACTTCACTTCTCATAATCTTCCTCACTGGAGAAGGGAACCAGCACGTGTCACAGCTTGGTATGAGCCCAGCCCTCATGGAAACTGGCCGGATTCACTTCTCACCCGAGCCTCAGAGGCTTCAGGACGTTCTCTGCGAGGAAACCCACAGGCAGACCCAGCCAGGACTCCTCATCG
Organism: Aptenodytes patagonicus; assembly: GCF_965638725.1. Taxonomy (NCBI): domain Eukaryota; kingdom Metazoa; phylum Chordata; class Aves; order Sphenisciformes; family Spheniscidae; genus Aptenodytes; species Aptenodytes patagonicus. The sequence continues at coordinate 7,796,206 of NC_134959.1, forward strand.
GGAATCTTGTTGTTAAATGTTTCACGGAATTTTCTGATGGATTTGATTAAACGACTAACTTCAGCATTTTCTCTATAAATATGTTTTCTTGTAATCAACAGAACACCAGTACAAGCAGAATGACATTACAAATGAGAGTAAATTATACATGCAGCCTAAATTTTGACCATAATACGTTTCAATTAGTCAATGAATTGTTATTTAGACATAGCTGCACACTTACTTGTCTTTCTGAAATTAAGTGCTGCTTTGGTACTTAGATTTACAGAAGCTCAAAACCTAAACCAGTTACATGGACTGCTTTAGCCTCAAGGCTGAACTGCAATGATGACCCAAGTCAAATTAATAAAGACAGAAGCCTGCTAGACATCTCGTGATGAGCTGCATGGCAATGAACCTTTGTAGATTCTGTAGGAAGCAGCTGAAAGTAATTTCTGAAAGATCATCTGAAATAAGTTAGTAATTAATTTTTCTCTCTTTCTGTCTTAGCAACCCCACAAATGTATGACACTACCGGAGTCTGAATCAGAACGTTTTGCAGTCAGTGACTCTGACTGCAGTCTCTCCATCGAAGCTGTATGTCACAGGAGCAAAGGCTCACACTCAGTTAAGACTGTGCTTCATGTCACCTTCTTCTCCCCTGACTTCAGTCTGAAGCAAATTCCTACTAAGTTGATGGAGGTGCATAAACAGATCAAGCAACCAGTCTGCCTTTGACACAGTACAGTGTTTTCCTAACAGTGTTTATTGTTGCATCTGTATCAATGGAAAATCATGTTCCCTTTTGGGTCACTTGCCACCACTAAATTCCCTCTATGATCTCTGATTTATGGCCTTTTTAATAAGTACTTCTCAGTTGCCATCTATTGCCATCAACTGATCTCACCTATGTTTTCTCTCTGCTGTGGCCACAAGGAAGAGAATGACTTGTCCTTTCAACAGAACACACGTTTAATAAAGAGAAAGGGGACAATGATTAGCTTCTCAGAAGTACTCATGACAGATTCAGGACCAGATGATCATAAAATAAATGCTAGAAAAAGTGGAAAGTCAAGATCAAACACTTCATCATGGAAAGGAAGAAGATATTTTTATCCATACTTCGCTCTCCAGTCATTATTCTACTTGCTGGAACATTAGTTCTTCAAATTGCTTTTAATTACATGGCCTAGAAATAAATATGCACCACTATTAGCATGCTCTCAGGTTGAATACAAGGGGTACTCACTTTCATTCCAGTCAAGACACTATTCCAAGGTGATTTATACTCTCATTATAGGCTGTTGCCTTTCCTATGTAAATTTGTAATCAAATATTCTAAACAGGTGATGACAAATAATTTGGGTAACTACTGCTAGAAGCCAAATCACAGCCATAGGACCTCGCAAGTCCAAGAGGAGAATTTTACACACACATATGCACAAGCACATGAACAGTCCACACAGGTATGTTTCCATGTTATTAAATCTTCTAACAACTTTTGAATACATGAACCCAACCTACATCAAATTGGTGACAAAATTCTTTTACTATGCTTAATTTAGCAAACTTCCCTCTCATTATATAAGCTATTAGGACAAAAGGAGCATTAATTAACTTACTGAATTTTTGATCAGATGTTGCAATGATAATTTATCATTTTAATAGTCTGTTCTAGAGAGGATTTTTTTGAAATGTTTCACAGAGTGAACCAACAAATTAATGTAATAATTATAATCCTTTCGCATGATTCAAATATTATGCATCACTCTGTTGTTTAAACACCCTTTCAGTGCAACAGTACAATGGACAAGCATCTTTCCTACACACAAAAAGTCTTTTGCTGATACACCATCAATTAGTCCGCATACCATCCCCAAAGGTAGTGTTTAATGTTTTTGTTTTTTTTTTTTTCCTTAAAATTTAGGAGATCAGTTAGCTTCGAAAGGATCTTCTAAAAACAGTATTTGATTTTCTGTTTATTTAATTTCTGAACAAGTCACTTTTTGATTGAGATTCCAGGGTTGGACATCCACAGGCTGTTTGAAATGTAAGGAGTACTGTATAAAACTTTACCTGGATGGGAAAACTGCAGAGAATCAGGTGGGCTAACCTGTTGTCTCACAGCCAGCCCTGTTTTTCTGCACCAAGCTCGTCTCAGAGTAGGACAGAATTCAGGAACATTAGGATGCCAAACCCTGGAACACTTATACTGAGCATATCTGTGCATTACAGTCCCACAGAAACAAAAAAGGAAGAAAGAGATTGCCTTTTCTAATGGCACAGTACAATTTGTACAGAACTGCTGTCCTGATTCAACACTTCTCACTCATGACTCTCTGCCTCTGCATGCAATTGCTAGTCTTTTAAAATTCCAGCCTTAATGAAATAGGTAAGCTGCAGAAAAGATTAAGCTGAAAAATACAGCAGGAATACAGAATGAGGACAGGTGATTGATCTTTGAGTGGATATCCAACAGTGCAATGAAATTCTCAGGCTGGTTCTTCTTTATTTCAAAATGGTTTTGATTCAGAGGGATTTTATAGCAGCTAAATCATGCAGTTGGCACAGATTGTGCAAGCTTTTCAGCATGTTATACTCTGAAAGATGTCACATTTGGCAGAGGCAGTAAAGCTCCATGAATTTATTGTTGTATCCCATTGAACACCAAAATCCAGGGCATCAAAAGATGATAGAGCACACGTTACAACACTATTGTGTCGAGTCACCTGCTACCCTGGCTAGCATAAACCTCTGGTGGAATGCTATGAAATGCCAAATGGAAGCCACCTGTGTATGAGGAAAAAGAAAGTATAACTGTGTATAGACTAGTGAGTGACAGTTGCAAACTCAGTCCGTGATCCTGTAGATATACTGCACACGAGCAATTCAACTTATTTGCAAATCCATCTTTTAAATGAATGCACTTCAAGACTGCTCCCAAAAATAATAACTTTACTTATGGGAGTAGTATTTTTAGTCAGTAGGACCTCTTATGCATGCCAAATTATAGATATGCTTAAGTATTCCCAGAACCAGGACCACGTATTGGGTGTTTAATTACTTAATCTACATATTATGGACAACTGCCTGGTTCATAGTGAACAAGAGACTGCTTTATCAGCAAGTTTAGCTTGTGTGAACATAGCGCTAATTAGCTCTGTACAAAAAGTGTGCAAAGACACATGAAATAAGACTAAAATAATGTGCTTTTTTTTTTCCTGTCTAAACTATCAATAAACCAAACAAACTGAAATTTCACCATGGCTTAGTAATCTCTACTAAATTCCAGGTGAAAGCCAGTCCTTTTTCAGTCAAAAGTGGAGCAGAAAAAATGTCACTAGAAACAGATTAGAGTGGCTTCTTTGACACCCATTTTTCTTTTCCACTCAACTTGAGCTAATTGCAAACATTGCAGAGCATGCTTGAAACCTATATAATGATATATTCAAAAACCAAAATAAAACACCACTTTATATAGACCAAGACACTCATATATAAACAATCAACAGAAAAAGCTATTTGAAAATTTATCAGGAATTCTCTGAAATGGATGTAAGGCACAGCTGCCCTCTCATTATTTCCTATGGATCTACAAACTCAGAAAAAAAATTGCTGTCTTTTAAGATTCTGGAAGCCTCTTCCTTTAACAATTTATGTTGAAGGCTATGAGAGATGTTTAAGAAGCTTGTGCTTTTGTTTTCCAATTCTAAATATCTAGTCAGGAATTCAGTATCTCAGCAAGTACATGGCCACCACCTAAGTAGCAATACTATGAGCAGCTACTGCAAGAAAGTTCAAAAGAGTGTTCTGACCCTCAGTTTAACCTTGCAAAGAGTCTATTCTCACTACTGTTGGATATACAAAAGTAGCATTAATAGAGTTTGGGGTGTGCAATTTCTCTGTGCATTAAGAGCATTAGAAAGGTTTTACTATGTACATCACAAATAGATAAAGCATATCCAACATCCAAGTTTCTCATTATGGGAAATATTATATTAGATTGTTATTCACAACAGGAGAATGTCACACTTTTCTGTGTACTCTAGTTCAGCACTTTTCTAATTTCACGGACCTCAATTTACATTTGTCAGTGTTTGAAGTTAGATGATATTGGTCTACTCAGGAAATGAGTTAAAGGGGAGAGAGGTCATTCACCTTTTGGGCAGTACTATACTTTGATGATGCATAAATAAAGCACAGCACGAGTGTGTCAGCAAAAAATGGATGTCCTAAAGCCCTTTGATGCAAAGGATGATGTTTGTTAGAAACAGAAGGTTAAATATGTAGAAACGGTAAGGCTGAAGTGATGATGTGAAGAGAATCTGGCTAACGTCTCAGCAGAAATCCACCTTGTCGTTCACTGTGAGTTTACAGACATGGAGATTTCAATAGATTACCAATGCTGATTAGCAAATGTAGATGGAAATTATATTTACAAGCTGAATTGCTAGTAGTCTGTGGTATATGAACCCTAAAGAATTGATATTCATAATGGGCCTGATCCAAAGACCTGTCAGTGGTTTTTTCCATTATTTGAATGGGATTCAGATAAGACCCTCAGATGTTAATCTCCAATAAAGGGGCACCTGTGTCACCTAAGCTTATAGGTTCACACTTCCAGAGCAGGTTGTACACATTGCCACCTGTTACTTCAGGCTATGAGAACTTAGCAAATATTTTGTCCTAAGCATTCAAAAACATTTTCCTAAAGCTGAATAGTAGAGCTAAAGATAAAAATCCTTGGATGCCTAACTCAATTTATCCAAATATTAACTTGAAAATGTTTCAGAACTTTTTCCAAATTTCTGATGCAGCTTCATTCACATTCATGGCTGCAGTTTAGAATCAGCTGAGGTTACACACTATCTTACCAACACCTGAATGAAAATGAACACATTCTTATGTACTCCTGCCTTTCTGTTTGGACTTGGTCAATGGTTTGAATGAGCACAAAAGTCTAACATCAGAGCTTATATGCACAAAAAAGAAGTCATAAACACGCCACAGGTAAGCTGCCCAAAAGTACCTGGCAGACAATCTTGAGGACACAGTTTTAGACCTTCACACTTAAGCTTTTTCTAAGTCTAACGAGTCAAAAAGATTTGTACTTACATACCACATTTTCCATCTGTTGTGGAAAAGGAAGTAAAATCTTAAACCAGACACAAAAGTCAGAGGAACAGTGAAGTTTTGAGTTAGAACAATGAATTCATTAAACCAAACCAAACAAACAAAAACCTAGTGTTAAAACAGGGCATTTGAATAGTAACAACTGTTAAAATGAGCTCTGAAATCTCCATGCAACATGAGATTTTTATTGGCAAACAATTAAATCTCTCTTTAAGTGCACTTTCTCTGTAGAACCTAATTTATAATCTTATCAGGCATGTCTCTCAGAAGAATTTGCTACTAGTCTAAGTCTTTATCTGCACAATGCAGAATACTAACAATTGTCTTGTATGTTTGTTTCCAATGTCAAAGACTGAAATTCCAATTTAAGGTTCTGACTGCTTTCAGAATTTGACATTATTTTTAAAGTGCTGTCACTTTTGTTCACATGGTGTGTCAGAAAAAGAAAATGTAAGAATAAAAAAAACTGTGTTGATGGTAAGAAAGAAGGAGAAAGGTGATGTACTCGGGAATCAGTTTGCTATAGCTCATTTGCTGTCTTATCATTTTCCTGTTACCCTCCAGGGCCCTATTTTGTTTCAGCCCTACTCATTAGAATTTAAGTTTTACAATAAGCATTAAGGTAAAGGAAGTTAGAGGCAAGGTGGAATTAACAGTGTGCACTTTATGTATATTGCATCCAACTATGAATTCTTGAAACCTGTAGTAGGTATGCCTACACATACAACCCTGGCTGCTGTGGTTTTTTGCACTGCTTAGTTCTCATATCTCACTGCCTTTGGTTTTTCTAGAAATCTGTAATAGCTTAATCTTTCCTAGCCATAGACCTATACCACAGTGTACATTTCTAACTAGAATAATAGATTGTAATAATTTCAAGCAAATAGTTTTAATTCTAAGAACTGCTAACCTACCTCTTTTTTCACTTTAGCAGAATTCACAAGAGAACAGAGATATTTTTTTTAGCAAGCAAATCATAGAGCTCTGCATTATTATTTCCTTCCATTCCCCCCAGTCCAAGATCTGAAATTCTTTAAGAAATGGAACCACAGCAGTCACACACAGTACTAGCCTAGAGAGTATTTGTTTCATTTAACTTTTTTTTTTAATCCCACATAAAATCCTGCTAATTCTTTCAACATAAATAGGACACATTACTATTCCAAGCTTCCCCTCCCTTTTTATTTGGCTCAGAACACCTGATGGTTAATTCCCAGTTGAGATAATTAGTCCTTGGTTATCACCAGTTATTGTCACCTGTTCAACTTGCAAATGTCTACAAATTTGAGTTTTCCAATTAGTATCATAAGATCCCTATAGCATACAGCTAGAGTGTATTTTTTTTTCCACAAGGCAAATGACTTTTCACTTACACACTCTATCTATTGAGTCTCATTTGGTAATAGTGCTTTAAAAATTATAGTGTTTTTCACAGAATAGACTTGTCATTGCCCTACCTCCTATCAAGCCCAGATGGCTGCTTCTATAAAGAAGAGAAAGAAAAACAGAAAAGGGAATTAAATGAAACCCTCTCCTTAATAAGTATCCAAGTCAATTTAAATAGTTCCATTTCATTTTTACATCAGAGTCATGCCCTAGTATTAAGGCATGAAGAACATTCTCAGTGTGCTTATAAGCCCCATGACATGTTGAACTGACATTTCAGTAAGTGGAATAAGCTGCAGTTTATTTTTAACTTCTATGGTACGAAGCTATAGGTAAACTGCATTAGAGACAGTGGCCCAGTGCATTAGATCTGGGTTGACTTCCCACTGAACACAATGAGGTGGCCTTCTGACTAAAATCAACACAAAATAATACTTGAAATTTGGAGGAGGTACTTCTGGAAGCACCATTTTAAATCCTCAAAGCACGTGATACAAGATCACCCAATATCTTAGTAATTACTTTGCTTTGTTCTCTGTAATGCCTGCAGTGGATTTATGGCCCTTCAAGGGAGGTGAGTAGTACACCTCCTAAGTCTGAAGTTCTGCAGTAAAAATGAGCTCCAACACTTTTTGTGGGAGTATATAATAGAAACTCTGATAACATCTTTCAAGCCTTCCCTCACTGTTACACAGTACCTCTGCAAATGTGAGAGGAGTTCCCAGATACAGAAAGTGGAAACTGTTGGCCTTGAAATGTGGAAAAGGTTGTGCCATTTGGGAGCCAAGCTCCTCCACTTCACAGAATGGTTTGGGGTTGGAAAGATTGGAAGGGATCTTTAAAGGTCATCTAGTCCAACCCCCCTGCAATGAGCAGGGACATCTTCAACTAGATCAGGTTGCTCAGAGCCCCGTCCAACCTGACCTTGAATGTTTCCAGGGATGGGGCATCCACCACATCTCTGGGCAGTTCCAGTGTTTCACCACCCTCATCGTAAAAAATTTCTTCCTTGTATCTTCCTCTGGATGTGCTGAGAATGGGCCAATGCAATCATTGAATCCCGAGCAGATATGGCAAAAAAGAATCTCACTTCAGAGATCTGTGCAGCTTATTATTAAAGATGAAACCTTTTCCGTAACTCATCAGTTCTGATTGACTCAATATTTTATGTTTGCACGTCCCCCCTCCATGGGGATGTCTGTGAGGATTTTCTTGTACTGTAGCTGGAGTTTTGAGACAGGTTTGGTGACAAAGACAACCCTCTCTAAAAACACTGGTGCCTCTAAACAGAATTATTTTCAAGACAGCCATATAGCTATATATAGCTGTGTAAGTGAGGTTTAGGATGTATCTAGTAGCATTAACAATGCTATAGACAGACAGGTACTGAAAGGTAAAAAAGCTATCTTCTGAGCCTGAAACTAAATAACCCAATGAAAGATTTTATGAAGAATACTAGAAAACAAATGGTTTCATTGTGGAATACTAGGAAACAAATTGTTTCTTCCTAGCCTCTACTAACGACGAATCACAATACTCTGCTGGCTAGAACAGATGGTAACCAACTCACCTGCACTTTTCTCTTGTCCCCACTTACCTACCTTGGGGCAGGGAGTAGAGCTCAGACTCTCAGATCCATTTGGGCATAAATTCCCTTTGAAATTGAGTTGTTAAAATCCCAGCTGTTTTTGAGAATCTGGGTTTAAACGGGGATACAGTGTCTGCTTATTGCTTTGTGTCTGGAGCCTATGAATCAGATAGACTCACACACAGTGGAATAGGATTATTACTTCATGGCATGGGCAGGCAGTAGCAGTCACGATCTAGCCCTTTGAAATCAAGACAGCAAGAAATTCATGAAGATTTAAAGTAGTTAAAGGAGTTTATTTTCCAGGTGGGAAATCCAGGTGTCAGAAGAAAGTAACTATAAATTTTCAACCCAGCTTTCCACATAAAATGTAAGCCATTTGGAGCACACAGAAAGCTCGGTATGAACTACAGCTGATAGCTGGTGCAAGGTATGGTCAGTGGTTTTAAATGATTGATGGAGCTATCTCTGCACTAAAGTACTAAGGTTGGAATAGAAGAAAAAAATTGAGATCTGTTATAATGGTGCTTTATACCTTTTTTTCTTCCTCTGATGGTCAAATAGAGTTCAGTTGTACAGAACGATTGTTACTTTGTACCAGTGATACTTATGGTAGCTCTCCATACATCTGCTAGAGAACTTTATTCCAATAAACAGAATAATATGGCATGTGGAGACGGTTTTTAAAATGTCTCCTAATTTATTATTGTCTCTTTAGAAAGTAAAGAAAGTAAAGCATATTCAAATTGTTTTAGTTACTCTAGTTGAAGAAACGTATATGTGAATAAATGTTTAATGTTGTGCTTTATTCCTATTTAAATACTCAAAAGGGCTTTAAGGTACGTCAATGAGTCATCTTAGCTCAATAGATTTATTACCTTTCACTTGTAACAACTTGGGTTTTTCCCCCACAACATGATGTAAAATAGTCTGGTATAGCTAGGAAACTCAAACCCAAGCTGAAATAACAGCACAGTGCAGATACCCGAGATAACACCAGGCAGTCACTCATTTCTTTTCCTTTTAAAATACCAGAACCATGTGAGTTTTCAACCAAGCATCAGATACTTTAATATAATTTTCTTGAAATCAGTGACACTGCTCAAGGACTATTCTACATGAAAAAGACAGATGAACAAGTGCTGAAGGAACAGACTACCAAATACCCTCTAAGAAAGAGTACGAGACACTGACTCTATTTATACTCAGCTCTGAGATCAGTGTATTAGCTGACTGGCCTTTCTCTTGCTGAGAAAAGATCAATGAAGAAAAGATCAGCTGAAGAAAGATCAATTGTGACCAGACAAACCATTAATTCATAAGAAAAGGGATTTTGCTTGGAGAAATAGGACATTACCCTGAGGCTCAAGCTCAGACTTGATCATGTTGACCTGAATTCTCACTCCAATAAACTGCAAGCCCTGCAAGAACAGGGTGAGAACAGCGTGTGCCACGCTGGACAGAGCTGCAGACAGACATAACAACAGTGAAGCAAAACAAGAGAGAATAAGATCATAAACAGTCACACCACATGTGAAAAGGTAGCCCTCTATTTCTACACGTGGAGATTTCTAACATGCTTTTGTAACAAAATGGTGCTATTCGTGATAACCTAGAATTTGGTATTCCTTCTATTCTGAGGTCTGCAGATTCTCCTGCAGTTGCAAGATCTGAATGATGTCTAGTTTCTCTTTAAATACCATCACAAGCACTCATAGTGTCACACACATCTCACTCTTAGTCCTCCTTCTTTCTGTAGGGAGAGAATCGTATTACATTATGCTGGATTGTTGTATTGCTAGAGAAAGGGGTTTTTTTTTGTTCTGTTTAGTTATCTTCCACTTGGAGTACTGAAACTCTAGATGGTCACTATTCTCAGATTGCCTGGGAAAAAAAGCTCTCTTTCAGTGATAAACTCTTGCAAAACCCAAAAGGTAAGGAAAAACTCAGATAAATAAGAATATATACCATATGTAAGTGTATGTATATACTTACAAAAACATTCTGCAGTAATAGAGAAATGAGGTGCTCAGAGAAAAGTGCCGGGTGCTGAGAAAAAGGCTTTGATGTTTTTGAGATATTAAAGGAGTTGCTAAAAGGCAGTTCACCTGTGGATATTGCCAAGGAGAGGTAGCACTAGTGTACTGATCATGTTTTAAAGTGCTGCTCCATGTTAAGTATAAACAGCACAGCAGCTTTAACCAGTGTCCTGCTGTTTCAACAGTAGAAAATAGCTTGAGATGAGAGCATAAGCTTAATTTGAAGCAAAGTTCCAGCTTCTCCAGAATAAAGGAGGAGCTTTTATTCTAATATATTTGTTTGCATCTAATCTTACTCCATCATCTCTTTGAAGTTGCACAGGATCACACACCTGTCACTGGCTGCTAACTTGCTGCACTGCTGACAGGGGGATGCTAACGGTATGAGGGGAGGGTAACAGTGGGTCATTTGGGGGGAAGCCCCAAAAAGGTAGTTGAATCTATGTTTTTATGAAAAAAATGGATTTTGAAAGAAAAACAAAAAAACCCAAGCGGTAGTAGAGATGTGTGTTTAGCAGTGACTAGTCAGAATTTTCCAGAGCAAAAGGAGAATTCCAAAATAATGCCCGAGTGTTTCTAGGATTACAAATGTCAGATCAAGTTCTGGGAATACTGAGTTCTACCTGATGGATTTATCTAAAAAAAACCCCAAAATATACCATGCAAGACACAGTGTACTCTCCCAGATTAAGTCACTATCCTTTGCTGTTTGTGCTAGGAACCAGATATAAAATCCTAACCTGTCTAATATTTATTTAAGATGGCATGCTATTAATTATGATAAAGTAATTTTTGGACACATACTTAATATATACCTAGAGCCAATACACGCTGTCTTAATGGACTGCCACATGTACCCAATGAAACTATTAATTAAATCAAGTCTTACTCACTTCTGCAGTTAAAAGGAAACTAACCTGGTTTATAAATCTAATCTCATATCACTAGGTAATAGCTATCCCTTGCTTATTAAATTTTTGCTACTGTTATCAGAAGAAAAAAAAAATCAGATTAAATTTGAAGTATTGCTCTAACAATATGTTTCAAGAATGCTTTTAGAATATCTGGACCTCCCCCATTGTTTCTTTCCATTGTGAAGTTTCATGGGAAAAATGGAGAGAAATAATTCATATTCAGTATTATAGGAAGACAATTCAGAAAGCATATAATATAAATAAAAGTGTTCTTCCTGATTCTCTTCCTATTGCTACCTATTCCCTTGGAAAGGTGAGTTGAAAAATCTTGGTATAGCAAGAATTTCCTAAACCAAAAATATTTTTAAAATACACATATTTGTATGTGATAGATATTTTAACATATAATGTAAGTACCTTCCTAAGGAAACAATGAAGAATTATGCAAAATTAATTTGAACCAATTTTTTGAAAAAGCCAAGACACGTTTTTCAATAAACCCCACCCAAAACTCTGTTCACACACTGAAGCCCTGTGCTCTGTTCTGTTTGTCTAGCTGCATGTGTAGCTAACCTGCACTGCACTTCTAGCAGATACTCACAGAGCCCATGGCTGGGCTCCAGCTGGTCATTGAACTCCATGAGTTTTTGTTATTTGATAAGTGTAGCAGTGTCCCAGATATCCCAGACAGACACTGGGAATAATCTTTAAGAAGTGTAACAGGATGGTAACTATAAGATAGTAGGATTACTTCAGCTAACAATGTGCACTACTAACAGTTTCAGATTTCTTTAATATATTATTTTTGCATTTTCTGGGCACTGTTCTTCAGTACCCATTATGGGAATGGGTCTTCCTGGTGAATTTGAAGGAGGAGAATACACAGCTTCACATCCCATAAACTGTGAGAGTCTTTTTTGCTTTTGTTCAGATTTCAGCACAACTTAGTGGGTGAAATCCAAACCTCTTTCAAGTCAGTGGGAGTTTTGTCATGGATTCAAAGAGGCAGAGCTTCTTTGTGAGGATAGCTGGAGCTCCATTTTGCCAAACTCCACATGACCAAAATGCATTGTTCATTTATGGCTGCCTTGATCATAAATGTGTCTCATTTTACTTTATTCTGAGTCACTCCCCTGAAGTTTTAACTTACATATTTATTGTTGATTCAGAAGTATCTAGCTACCAATAACAGTCTGACTTAATAGCCAATATAATTTAGACATTTGTCATTTTTAAGCAAAACTTTAGGAAGAGAAGCATTTAATAACGTTCACATTCTTTCTGGATAAAACTCCACACTGTCTCATCAACAGTCCTATAGCTTTGCCTTTATTGCAATAAATTATTTCTATACTCTCTTGTCAGAGGTTTATCAGCTAACTAGCACAAGAAAACACTCCTTGATTTGGCTCCAGTCAGAGTTCACATGCAGGTAGCTAGCTCAGGGAAACTGTACCCCGTTCATTTTTCAGGGGAGTTCTAGCTCAGCTGACAGTTAACCTCAAAAGCTGAATTTATAGCAGAAACTTCACAGTGCATTTTAATATGGCATTCAGTTTAATTAGCACTTGGGCAATTCCTTTTGTTCTCAGTAAACAACAGTAAGATTTGACAAGGCAGAGAAGAGAGTGTATTTGTTGCTTTCATATGTCACTCAAACTAGCCCATCACCATTCCCAAACTAATACTTCTTTACACGAACTTCTGCTAAATAGTGTTAGATTTTTAAGTCTAAAACTGGCAGGTTTTCCCAGGGTTGCATCTGATATCAAAATCAAGGTTTATTAACATTACAAAGAGCACTGCTGTCCTGTAGTGCCCCTTTTATCATTCTAAGCAGCTGCCTTGAGGCAATGCGTTTAACCTTGGGAAATGGGAGAGGAATTCTGGGAAGCCAGAAATCTTTGACAGCTGAAGCCTTTTACCTCATCCAAAATCTGCTCTATGGCTTCAGCTACCACACTGAAAAAAAGATGAGACACTTATTTTCATTTGATGTTTATCTATTCTATTCATTGCACTTAAAATCGAAAGATAGGACGACATTTACTTACAGTGATCTTTCATTTGTGCTTCAAGCACACCAGTGATGAAAATTTTCCTTTTCTCTACTGAGACTTCTATTAGAAAGGTAGTGCCGGTGTGTGTGTGTGTGTGTGTGCGCGTTGGGGGGACACCGAACAAAAACCCAAACCATTTAGCAGTGTGCTAAATTTTTAAAAATAGTTCTGCAGGTTATCTTATTCCTACCTCTTTTATGTTTTATGATAAATTTGACATTACATTTTGCTGTTTCATCACCTGTTGCAATAGTGAAGGAACTGTCACTGGTTCAGTTATAAGCCCTTATTTGTCAGGGTTTAGGGCTTAGCTGTAAAGATAGAATTCATTCTGATGTTTCACATATCAATTCTCACTTTATACACAGCTTTTTCTTTCAGAAGGTCCCAAAGTATTTCCTAAGCTATACATGAATATAACCTTTGAAATGCACCTAATTCCACAGTTTCTAGCTGGCCCACAGCATATTGCAAAATGCCAAAGCAGTGTGGATACAAATTAACCACCAGACATTAAACAAACATCTACAGTTTTAAATTTTGTTATAGCATCTCTCAAGCAAATAAAAAACAGAAGTTCTTTTTTTCCCTTAAGTTTCTGATGAAAATGAATACAATAAGCTATGCCGTTCAGGGCCAAACTCAGAAGAGATAATCTGCAGATCATCTAAGGGAGAGAGCGAATTATGCTTTATCTTAGAGGAAAATGAGACTTCTCTGCTTTCCTAGGGTGTGTTTACATGGCACGGTATAGTGCTTTTCCTCCTTCTCAGCAGGAAATATCAGCCTAGGCAGAAATCAGCGTTAGCATAACTACACTATTTTTGCAGCCATTTGTAGCCTGTTACTCCGTCTGAAGTCAGGTATCTTAGTACAAAGCAAGAGTGAGCTGACAGATCAAAATTGGCATTTTAGCCCTCTAAGCTCAGGGGACATGGTCTGTGCTCTCTCTATTCATAGCTATCTCCATCTAATGAGATTTTGCTCTTATTCAGGTGAATTGCTCAGCTGCTCTGACCATAAGCAGCTTATTGTTTTACTTCAGCTGTATGAAAATGTTTCATCCAGCCAATGCCACCTTGACATATGTTATTAGCCGAGCAGCGTGTCTGGATTCTGACAGATCACAGTGTAATTCCAACTGTATAAGGATCCTTTTCACTGAAGTATTTTACAGGGCAGCAGGTTCATTTCGAAATCACAAGTGGAACGTTGTCTTCACAAGGGACCTATTTATATGTTGCATCTAAAACTAGAGTTCTTAACCAATGCTCAGCCAATAAATCAATCTTTAGGTCTCTTCTAGGATAGTACTTGTGCCCGCAGGCTGTTATTTTGACTACCCTATCCACAGTCTATGCCTTCTCTGATGAAGAGGAAGCAAACTACTACAAACCAGGAAAACTGCCCTGTGTAAGCAGTACAAGAGCTCACCTTCTCTTGCAATAGTATGGTCCAGTCACATTTAACCATCATATTTATATCCCCATTTCCTTTTGTTTCAGCCATTTTCCTTGAAGTCAACTTGAATAGATGATTAGTGCCACCTCTCCAATTTCCCTTTCCATCCATATCAGTGAACATGGGAAGGGCTACAGATGTCGCCTATCTGTAAGGCCTTTGACACGGTCCCCCACAACATCCTCCTCTCTAAACGGGAAAGGTATGGATTTGATGGGTGGACTGTCCGGTGGGTGAGGAATTGGTTAGATGGTTGCATCCAGAGGGTAGTGGTCAATGGCTCAATGTCCAGATGGGGATTGGTGACGAGTGGCGTCCCACAGGGGTGCGTATTGGAACCGGTACTGTTTAATATCTTCATCAATGACATAGACAGTGGGATCGAGTGCACCCTCAGCAAGTTTGCAGATGACACCAAGCTGAGTGGTGCGGTCAACACACCAGAGGGATGGGATGCCATCCAGAGGGACCTGGACAAGCTGGAGAAGTGGGCCCATGTGAACCTCATGAGGTTTAACAAGGCCAAGTGCAAGGTCCTGCACCTGTGTTGGGGCAACCCCCAGTATCAATACAGGCTGGGGGATGAAGGGATTGAGAGCAGCCCTGCCGAGAAGGACTTGGGGGTACTGGTGGATGAAAAGCTGGACATAAGCCAGCAACGTGTGCTCGCAGCCCAGAAGGCCAGTTGTATCCTGGGCTGCATCAAAAGGAGCGTGGCCAGCAGGTCGAGGGAGGTGATTCTGCCCCTTTGCTCTGCTGAGACCCCACCTGGAGGACTGTGTCCAGCTCTGATGCCCTCAGCATAAGAAAGACACGGACCTGTTGGAGCAGGTCCAGAAGAGGGCCACGAAAATGATCACGGGGATGGAACACCTCTCTTGTGAAGAAAGGTTGAGAGAGTTGGGGTTGTTCAGCCTAGAGAAGAGAAGGCTTCAGGGAGACCTTATTGCAGCCTATCAGTACTTAAAGGGGGCTTATAAAAAAGATGGGGACAGACTTTTTAGCAGGGCCTGTTGCGACAGGACAAGGGGGAATGGCTTTAAACTAAAGGGGGTTAGATTTAGACTAGATATAAGGAAGAAATTTTTTACGCTGAGGGTGGTGAAACACTGGCACAGGTTGCCCAGAGAGGTGGTGGATGCCCCATCCCTGGAAACCTTCAAGGTCAGGTTGGACGGGGCTCTGAGCAACCTGATGTAGTTGGAGATGTCCCTGCCCACGGCAGGGGGGTTGGACTAGATGACCTTTAGAGGTCCCTTCCAATCCAAACTATTCTGTGATTCTATGATCTAAGAAGGCAAGACATTCACTTTAGAAGTGAGACTGCTGTTCAAGATGGAGAAATTTCTCTCTGATCAGCTTACCATTTCTATGGACTATTAACAAGCACTGACCCACTGACAAGGTAATGTTTCTGGTAAAACTGAAGTCCCAACAGCCCAATGTATTAAATATAACTTGAATATTTTTGCAAGCAGCAGGTTACTTTCCAGCATCCTGGTAAATCATTCCATACTCCTTCTCTCTGTGGTCTCAACTAGCTAAGTTACGGTTTTTTCATTACCCCTCTTAAAATCAGGTCTGCTTTGTGTTTGGACATCAAAAGTGATGTATGTATGCATAAAAATTCAACATCCATAAGAATAACTTCTTATCACTGTTGTAAAAGAGTATCACTGATTTATATACCATCAGTGCATTATAATAAGTATTTTACTATTTTATATACATACTCATATAGCACATAAACAAAATATATTTAAAGAAAGCTGAGGCTATGAAATCAAATGTTTGAAAGTTGTTACTCCACTTTTCTTTCAATTGTCCTTTCAACCGTACCCCAGTCTTTTTCATGTTATAATATAGCTTTTACTTACATCTTTTTAAAGTACTTATTCCTCATTCACACAAAGGGTCTTGGGGACTCCTTCAGAATATGTTTCTTCTATAGTACACATGTAAAGCACAGTTATCACTGCATAGGGGACAACTGCAGCTTGAGGAAGTAGGGTTAGTTTTACATCAATTATCCTGAAAACCACAAGTATTACATTGTTTCTTGCCATATGTACTGCGGTGGCCTCAGCAGTCTGCTTTGGGACCTATATGAATATCTGCTGCTTTGTCACAGTTTGAAGCATTTTGCTCTGAACAGTCATTGCTAGGAGAAAGATAAGTAATGTAGTTGCCCATGCCAGCAGCTTTCACGTTAGCATTTTCTAAGAAAGTAAATGACTATAGGAGCTTCAATTAGGGATGTCCTTTAAGTTTCTTAATTTTGGTAAGTCTGATGTCCTTCTGCTTAGCTCTCACCACCTGCTCAGAAATGCTTCTCACATTGCCATCTCAATTGGTGGCACTTGTCTGCTTGGTCAAACACCTAGATGTACTGTTCAATGAGGAACAGAGCTTTGAGGCTGACATTTGACACATTATCAAGCTATCTTATTACCACTTTAGGGATGTGACCAGATTAAAATGTGTGCTTTCACATGCAGATGCCAAGATTCTTGTTCATGCTGTCATTATGTCCAGACTTGAGGAGTGCAATTCACTTTTCTCTTTCCTAAGGAACAAAGCTTGTTATGTCACATCCTTCCAAACTTGCTTTTTACAGAGATTTATGGCTATACCCTATCTGATGCCCCATACATTCCAGAAATATGTTACATGAGACTGGAATATTGTGAAATAATTGAACATGTAACATTGTAGTAGAGACCAATTTCTTTTATCCTTTTTTCTTTTCTTTGTAATTTTACATGTATCTTACATGCACAATAGGCCAAATACAACCTTATTTTAAGTCAATTGTCTCAATGGCATTTTACTAAGACTAGGGATGAAATTAATGCATTTATCATATATGCATTTCATATATATTTTACATGCTTTAGTAATAGGAACAGTCTCTTAGGATTAAGCACATCATTATCATAGCTTCTTATCAACAAAAGAAATTGAAAATTTTTAAAATAAATGAAACTTTCACATTCCTCCGTAAATTCTAAGGCACAGTTTGTATACATGGTTCTTGAATTTAGAGAAAAGTTTCAGTTTTGGGAAAAGTAATTAATTTTGTTGCCTTTAACCTTGCCCTCTTCCGATGCTAGAGGTAAGATTCCACTGTTTTAATTCCTTGGCAAGTTATTCCTTTGACTAATCTCTTATTTGGAAGATATTCAGCCTACGTTTTCCTTCGTTAAATCTCACCTCATTAATCCTAGTTACATACCTTGTGACACTGCTAAACAATTGCTTTCCTTTTTTGAAGTTTACAGCTATGTAATACTAGAAGATAATTAGTATATCCCCCTTAGTCATTCTTTGACCAAGCAATGCATATTTAGTACTCATAATCTTTCCCTGTTAATTCCCTTACAGCTTCTGTTACTCATCCTCAAAACCTCTCAAGTTTGTTAGCAGTCTCCTAGCACTAGGCAACAGGAATTAAAGCCATTATTTTAAAGGCAAGATTTACTAGTTCTGTGGATAAAGGGTCTCTTACTACAAGCTGTTTTGCTTCAGCTGGACACATACTGCATCTCATAAAACCAGACTTGGTGTCTCCACTCCCAGAACTGGATCCCAACATTATAGAAGTTGATGAAATTCTCTTGAAATCTGGTCCAATTTAAACTTCCTCTTTGCCGTCTTTAATATAGAGTCTGTCAATCCAGCCAAAAGTTATTCCCCCAAGGAGATCCTTTTTTTTGGGAAGTTCTTCATTCTCAGCCAGGTCACTGTGACAAAGTGAAAAACCACTTTCCTGAGTAAGGGCAGACTTTCACAGAAAGGAGAAATCCCGAACAGAAAACCAAAGTTAGAATTCATATTTTTAGGAGCGATGGGAAAGAGGGGAAATGAAACTCATTCATCTTTATTGTTTAAGCATAAGTGACAGTAGTAATAGGAGGAGTCATATACATAGTAATTATTAAGCACTAGCTTAGATGGAAGGAAGGTAGACTTAAAAGCTGGAATTCACTGAAAACAGAGTATTGGACAGTGCTGCCACATTCTGTTATTCCAAAGAATTTATTTAGTATTTTTTGTATTTTCATGTATTTTGGTATGAACTGGACTAATCAACTTTAGATTGATTGAAAACTGACTGGACTGCTGGGCTCAGAAGATAATAATCAGTTGTAGATGATGCTAAATTGGAGGAGTTGGGTGGCATGCGAAACATCAGACTTCCAATTTAGAGCGACCTTAAGAAAACCAAGGATGAAGCCAACAGGAACCTCACAAAGTTCAAAAAGTGCAAAATTCTGCACCTGGGGAATCATCTGATTTTGCACCTGCCTCATTAGAGGCCAGGAACCAACTGGCTGAGGAACAGCCCTGCTAAAAGGACCAGGGTCACAGTGCCAGACTGAATGCAAACCAGCAGTGTGCTCTCATTGCAGGTAGGACAAACTGCATATAAGGCTGTATGAGCAGGAGCATGGCCAGCAGAACGAGGGAAGTTATTATTCCCTTCTGCTTGGCACTGGTAAGGCCACACCTGAAACATTGTGTCCAGTTGTGGAAGGATGGATTTTGGAAGGTTGCCTGATTCAGGAAGGATGTTGAGAAACTGGGGAAGAACACACAGACAATTACCAAAATTACCTCTGACATATGACCTATCAGGAGAGACTCAAGCAGCTGGGCTTGTTTAGTCTGGTGAAGAGGAGGGGCTAAAGGGCAACCTAATAGCAGCCTACAACTATTTCGAAGGAAATTACAAAGACAATGAAGCCAAACCTCAGTAGTGCCAGATGGTAAAACAAGGGGCAACAGCCACAAAGTGCAGCCTGGGAGGCTTCAACTTGAGGTTAGGAGAAATTTCTTCACTTTGAGGGTACTACAGCACCAGCACAAGGTATCCAGAGATAAAGGAGAATCATCATCTGTGGAGGCTTTCAAGGCTTGGCCAGAAAAACCTGCAGCTGTCCTGACCCACATTAGCAGTAGCCTTGTGCCAGGCAGGAAGTTGGAACAGATAACCTCCAGAGATCTCTTCCAATGCACATTTTTCTGATTCTGTGTCTATGTTTTGCTCAGAGTCGATGTTACACTTATCGGGAAGCTCCTTTAGTGTCTCCTTTCATGGCTTTATACAAAAGAAAGATTAAAATCACAACAAAAGAATTCTGCTACAGAAAACTGAACTGCTGTGGCAGTTCAGGCAGTGGCCAGATGTGTCTGTTTCAGCTAGAGCTTACCCCAGTCATCATCTCCTGCTGCTAATTATCTTCGTCTACCACCCATATTCTTCACTCTCTCTCTTGGAAAATGGCACCCTTCATACTGGATGATTTAAATACATAAACGGTTCCCCTAACCCACTTGTGCAGAAATGAACCAGGTTAAAAACCTTGCCGTTAGGCGTGGTTAATTAGCCTAGATCATTTTAATAAAACTGGGCAAGTGAGCAACCACACATGCAGTTATGCCATCAGTGCCAAAGGGAAGGTAACCTCTGGAGGAAAAGGGAGAGCAATAGTGAGCAGCTGGATGCAGTAACTGCTTAACCACACTAAGCTGCAGTGGGAGCACCACCTCCGACTGCATGCACAGATCCCTAACAAGGAATCCACTGGCAGGACATAAGGCTTACTGTAAAAAACATGAGCCGATTGTGAAGCCATTGTACCATGTGAAGCAGCACAAACAGCTTTCTGCACCTTCCATAACCTCTCTTATACGTACAGAATTTCAAATGCATAAGGTACAAAAGGAATAAAAGAGGTAATATGTATAATTCATAAGACATGTAAATTATTTCTGCTCATTTCCAGATTAAAAAGTGTGTGGGTGTTTGTGTGTGTGAGGAGGGAAATTCACGACCATCCTGAAGAAAGGTAAATAGGGAATCTAAAACAAAGAAGAGATTATAAAGAAGGGGATCATTGTTCCAACAAACTGGACTAACTGGTCCTGTTCAGACATCTTTTTTCTATGCAGAACAGGAGCCATAAGCCTTATAGTAGTTCTCTGTTGAGTCTTAAATTTTATGCCTGTCATCAGCTCTGAATCATCACCTCAAGAGCAACCTACTGAAGCAAGGCACAAGGCCAAAAGGAAGATCTGCCCAGAAGATTTTATTGCTCATGTGCAGTAGGGGCCATCTCAGGGTCCTTGTTTTTATTTGTACAGAAAAGGCTGTAGCATGAGCACAGTATAAATGTAGAGGTAATCATAGAATCATAGAATCATAGAGGTTGGAAAAGACCTCTAAGATCATCGAGTCCAACCATCGACCCAACACCACCACCCACTAAACCATGTCCCTAAGTGCCTCATCTACTCCTCTTTTAAATACCTCCAGGGATGGGGACTCAACCACTTCCCTGGGCAGCCTGGTCCAATGTTTCACCACTCTTTCAGTAAAGAAATTTTTCCTCACGTCCAATCTAAACCTCCCCTGGCGCAACTTGAGGCCATTTCCTCTTGTCCTGTCGCTAGTTACTTGGGAGAAGAAACCGACCCCCACCTCGCTACAACCTCCTTTCAGGTAGTTGTAGAGAGTGATGAGGTCTCCCCTCAGCCTCCTTCTCTCCAGGCTAAACAACCCCAGTTCCCTCAGCCGCTCCTCATCAGACTTGTTCTCCAGACCCTTCACCAGCCTCGTTGCCCTTCTCTGGACACGCTCCAGCACCTCAACGTCCTTCTTGTAGTGAGGGGCCCAAAACTGAACACAGTATTCGAGGTGCGGCCTCACCAGTGCCGAGTACAGGGGCACGATCACTCCCCTACTCCTGCTGGCCACACTATTTCTGATACAGGCCAGGATGCCATTGGCCTTCTTGGCTGCCTGGGCACACTGCCAGCTCATATTCAGCCGGCTGTCGACCGACACCCCCAGGTCCTTTTCTGCCAGGCAGCTTTCCAGCCACTCTTCCCCAAGCCTGTAGCGCTGCATGGGGTTGTTGTGGCCAAAGTGCAGGACCCAGCACTTGTCCTTGTTGAACCTCATACAGTTGGCCTGGGCCCATCGATCCAGCCTGTCCAGGTCCCTCTGCAGAGCCTTCCTACTCTCAAGTAGATCAACACTCCCACCCAACTTGGTGTCGTCTGCAAACTTACTGAGGGTGCACTCAATCCCCTCATCCAGATCATTAATAAAGATATTGAACAAGACCGGCCCCAGTACTGAGCCCTGGGGAACACCGCTCGTGACCGGCCACCAACTGGATGTAACTCCATTCGCCACAATTCTCTGGGCCCAGCCGTCCAGCCAGTTTTTTATCCAGCGCAGAGTCCACCTGTCTAAGCCGTGAGCCGCCAGCTTCTCTAGGAGAATGCTGTGGGAGACAGTGTCAAAGGCCTTACTGAAGTCCAGGTAGACCACATCCACAGCCTTTCCCTCATCCACTAGGCGGGTCACCTGGTCATAGAAGGAGATCAGGTTGGTCAAGCAGGACCTGCCTGTCATGAATCTGTGCTGGCTGGGCCTGATCCCCTGGTTGTCCTGCTCATGCCTTGTGAGCGCCCTCAAGATGAACCGCTCCATAATCTTCCCCGGCACCAAGGTCAGACTGACAGGCCTGTAGTTCCCCGGATCCTCCTTCCAGCCCTTCTTGTAGATGGGCGTCACATTGGCAAGCCTCCAGTTGTCCGGGACCTCCCCCGTTAACCAGGACTGCTGATAGATGATGGAGAGTGGCTTGGCGACCTCCTCTGCCACCTCCCTCAGCACTCTCGGGTGGATAATACCCCCATTGACGTAAATTTCCCCATTTATTGATGATAACACCATGTTTTCATAGTTTTTCAAGAAACAGGATGACAAAATCATGTGGATCCTATTTGGGATGAAAAGTAAATTATGCAGAAAGGGGAGAGGTATTTGCTTATATGCATTATAGGTATGGCATCTTTCCAGTAGCTGAGTCAAAGCTTACCAAAGATACCTAGCCCAAGACAGAGGACTAGGAACATGGCACTTGTGATGGGAATGCTTATTCATAAATAGAAGGCATAATCTGAATTGAGCCATGGCCAGCAAAGCAGCATTATAAAGAAAGGAGCCTGTAGCATCTGTGGATCACTAGACAAAGAGATGTCTGTTTTGGCAATAAACTACTTGGGAGTAAAATTCTAGATCTGCTCCTGGCTGGGTTCTGTACAGAACAGAAAATCTAGCATGCTTTCTGGACCTGTTTCCTCCTACCAGATGCAGTACAGGTTTTCTGAAGCAGGGAGATCATAAAAACAAGCATTACAGGAGAAACTAGACTGGATTATTTGGGGATTTTCTGGCATATGTGCAAGGTGGCTAAGAGAAGTATGTTCTGACGGACTGCTGAAAGCAGAAAGAAATCCATGGCATTTACAAGCCTCTTTCCAGTTCAAACAAACTCAGTAATAATGGATGAGTGGTCTCTTCATGAGAATTTCCCATTGGATTGAGTAGCATTGCCAAGGCTTCTGGTCCACTGCCAATGAGGATATAGCCAGGGTTTCTTTTTTTTTTTTTTTCTCTGCTAGAAGGAGCTGTAGTACAGCCAATTCAGTCTCTTATACCACGGGGGTTACAACACTGGTAGTACATGTACAATTCTTGTAGATCTCTCAGGAGATGGTAAAGTTTCAGAGATAAATTTCTGGAACTAGGCAGAAATTCAGACTTTAGGGAGGCAGTAAGGAATTAAAACACTCCAGGGAAGCATGTTGCTGAAGAGTCCTAACAGTAAAGACCCAAAGAGCAAAGGTATTAAATTAAGCACGTTGTCTCAGAATCTTGATGTACTGACATATGCCATTAAAAGGCATTTCAGGATGAGACAGAGAGGCTCTGACTATTTATAAGTCAAGGGCAGCAGCAGCTAAAAAGACCCTTGTTTACTTTTGGCCACAGGACAGTATTCCAAGTTAGGCTAATTGCAAATGCTGTTGACCCAATATAGACTGAATTTTTTTTAAGAACAACATCACACTTTCAGTGTATTTTCACTTCCCAAGCACTTTCTCAGATTCCCCTTCTGACCATCTGTCAGGAGTTCAATACATTCTTTATCTAACTTAGATAAAGAATAACATCTTCCAGGACATGTTAGCATTTGCAAGAATTTAATTCTTCCTAATTGGCCAAACTAATTCTGTTCCATTTTTTCTTGCGGCACTGGTTGTTTTAAGTTAGATGGCTGGATCTATTGTAGCACAACAATTTCTGTTTCCCCCTTCTTTCCTTTAACCCCCAAGTCTGAGTGTACGCTTCTGCTGCTTTGTCATTGCTCTGTACCTTTTGCTTGGTTCTCTCTGCACCTTTTCTTTTCCACTGCCATTTTTCCCTACTCGCAAACCATCGTCAGGTGTCACTGTAGCATGATCACTCTGATGTAACTCATTGTTCCTTTCATTTTACCTGGGGTACTACATTTCATGCTTTTTTCCCCTTTCAGGTTCAGAAACGTAGTTATAATAAAGATCTAGCCTTCTAGTACTACACTATACTTATGTATAGTATGTTTAGGAACATAAGGCCAACCCTATGCTCTGCCAGTTCTCCTCAGCATCTATGATACATGCTAGTTCTTTTAGTATCTCATTATATGTGTCATCGATATCTTGCTTGGCCTAAAGCCACATGGCAGCCTGACAAGATTGTGCTGCAGTTTGGCAGTTTCCATACAGGGCACAGCTGTCAGCATCTCTTACCCTCCATTTCAGAAAATCAGCTGGTACTGGCAAGAGATCATAAGCTGAGACTAAGCAGTAACTGTGCATCCTTTTTAGCAAAGCAGAAATGGAAAAATCATTCTGGAGATCGTTTTCTGTCCTAGTCTTTTTGGCAGCCCTTTCTTACTGATGGCAAATCTGATAGTTACGTCTTTTGTGTTTCAGCACCTCAAATTATATAGAATGGTTTTTCCCATCCTCCTTCTATTACTTAGAGGAATTACAAATGCATAGCACAATGCTAGAGGAAATATAAAAGGAAGGCTGCTCATTACATATATGAGCATATGCTCTGCCTGTTAAGAACATATACTCCAGCTGCTTCTGCAGGCCACTGTCAGGAACACAGGGAATTAGCTTACTGAAAGAGAAATCGAAGACTGTCTGCCATGCTGACTAATGTCCCACTTTATTATTTTATGTCAGAAACTGTGAGGATCATATGATGTGATATGATATATTTGATATAATATCAAAGGACAGAGGACAAGAAGCAAAAAGGGGAGAAAGGAGCAGCAGAGAAGAGAAAAAAACCCAGTAGCAAAGCAAAATAAAAGAAAGGAAAATCAGGAAGAAATGATTTACAGAGAATGCTGAGCAATACCACACCTAGCTCCAGAACACCATGTTGATTTTAGGGATGAATTTTTTACCTCCATCATTTGATACACTGATATATTGAGAACCAAACTGGCAGCACAGGTAAAGAGGAAATATGACCATCATACAAGAGAAGGAGATAAATAGTCAGGAAAAATTCAAGAAAGGGAAAGTGAAGAAAAGTGGAAATTGTAAGGCTGGGGTGCCTGTAGCTGAGACTACTATTACACTTTCCCTAGAGAAGCAGGCACGCTGAAAAGAGTCCTTGATGATAAGTCAGCCCAGGATCATCTATGTGAAAGCAATGTTAATGAAGATAAGTAGGGGTACTGAGGAAGTCTGGGGCAGGGCAAGAATGCAGAAAGGACATGCATCTGTGAAGTCACAGAGGAAGCCCACAGATGCTGGTTGCCAGACTTAGAAACGTTATGTTGGTACAGTTAGGACCCTTAAACAACAGAATTACTCACACAAATAATTGCTCATCAGTACCAGTGAGGGAATTGCAATCTGGCCCATTACTGTGAGGCACAGGTGGCACATCTGAGTGCCTCTTACCCTAGTAGTGAGCACATGACCTCCTCCAAGGGAAACCCTATACACTGAAATACTCCTGGAGCTGTATTTAAAGTAGATTCTGAGACCTACATCCAAAGCTAGGTATATGTGTATATACCTGATAAACAGCATACATAACCAAAGTGCGAGTACAGCCCTTAAAAGAGAAAATAAGTGCTCATCCACCAAGACAAAGAGGAGCTGTATCATCAGGCCTATACCATCTGGCTTCTAGGCTGTCACAGCTCTCCTTGCAGCCAACTAAAAGCACGGAGAGAATCTGCTCCTACATGGGGAGGAGTGGGGTGGGCCCGTAGAGTACATAAATAAAAAGCCACCTCTGCTGGGGTTGCAAGGTAAATCACCTGCTTTGGAAGAAGCATGTTAAATATTTATCAATTATAGTAAAGTTGTGATGTGGGGTATATTTCTCACCTTGATTATTTCATATTTGAGTTGAACCCACATTGCACAGTGCCTTGCTAGCGGGATGCACTTAAATCCCCCGTGTCACCTTGCAGGCAAAATTGACACCAGCGGTCAAAAAGAAAACTTTTAATAGATACCTTCTTTTTTCTATGAAATAAGGTTTTAGACACATGAACTCCTAATAAGCCTTATTTTCTCCAATATAGTTTTGTCTCATGTCCTTGCCTGTGCTCTGCTGCCTTCTTTTCTCTTACTTTTCACCCTGTGTTTTGTTCAGAAGCCTCGTCTGCAACCTGCAGGGCCACCTGCGAAAGGAAAGAAAAAGAAAGGACTGGATCAAGGGCAGAGTAACAAATCCACATGGTAAATGATCTGCTCTAATGCCTGGCAGGAGCACTGTGGATCATAGATGTGAGGACTTAGCTGGAAGAGCTGATGCTGTCTGGAGTTATCTTCCGTAGCTGAAGCCATGAAAAGGCTGTTCCAGAGTGGATACATGACCAACATACACACGCAGCAGACTCATGTGAATTGATTGCTTCGCAATGTTGTGCTTCACAGAAATCAAGATGTTACTTCCTGAAAGCTGCTGACTCTGTTAGAACCTCCTGGTAAGTTTTTCCTGTGAGACAAGTTAAAGCAGGAGAAATCATATATGGGTGACTTTCAGGAGTTCTGTTGTTTCCTTAAGTCATTATGACAAAAAGTCACAAAAGTCAAGAGTTAAGACCACAGATATTAAGTGTTTGATTTAGCTGGCGAGGTTTTCAGTCTGACCCCTCAAGTCCATGTACACCTTCACACTAACTTTTGGACTTACTGACAAGTGTAGATACACTCACACACACACACACAAATGCAGTAAATACATGCTGACTGCAGATGTGCAAATGCCCAGGGCTTTTCAGCCTTTATTTTGTGAAAATCAGTGTCAAAAGGCCAGAACTACAAAGATGTTAAAACAAAACAGCCACTGTAAGCATAGCATTCATTTGATCTCAGAAGGAGAAAGGACAAAGACCTGAAATCTTTCTATGCCTCAGTGAAAACCAAGTGACACAGGGAAAACTCAAGAGCAGATTCTTAAGAATTAGTATGAACCAGCAATATCTTGTGGGAGCCAGGGGCAGCAAGTGGAAGAAGCAAGATCATACATTCAATCTACTTCTCAAAAAGCCTGTGTATGCCTAGATCTCTTTCAAAAAGATATATTTTTATCACTTTGATATTTCACTTGCAATGAGGCGAAAAAACTACAAAATTATTATAAATCTAGTTGGATTTGGGAAAGAACATTAAAGTCTGAGATCATAACCGAGCTTTTTTAACTCAACAGAACTCTCTTGAAACCTTAATTTTGCAAGATACATAAGCATGTGCTTAATGGTAATCACCAGCTGAAATCGGTGGGACTACTAGCATGCTTACAATTAGTATGAATGCTTAAGCACCTTGCATAAATTTAGACCTACTACTCTCAATACGTATTGGAAGCCCGTCAGTAGATGAGTTTCTTGTGGCATTCTGCTATTCCTACTTCCCAACTGTTATAAAATATACTTGCAAGTTCACAAATTCAAAAATAAATTAGTATTATGTTTGTAGCTGCAGTGAAAACTGAGTTGGAGCTTTAGAGTCTGTTACTTGTCAATACGAATATTGTCTGCCTTAGCAGACAATTGTGTCTCAATTTTTTTAAGTATTTCCACCCCTTATAATGAAAGTAGGGCTTATAACTTATTGTCCCACACGAATAAAACATTTACTTGTGTTTTGGGTGGTAGATGTATTCATGAATATAGGAAGCTATTTCTTCAATTAATGGCAAAACCTAGGGATTGTTTACTGCCTCCGTTATGATATCCAGTTGTGTGATAAGCAGATTGTCTATCATTTCTATCACTCCTAAGCACACTATCTGCCCTGACAAGCAGAACTGCCATGGCTCAATCCTGCCACTACTCTCTCGACATGTCCGTAGAACCATCAAGGGATACTCTGAAAGCAACTGCCAACAAGTCTTTGACAGGCCACTCATGTTTTTTGGGTTTTTTTCTTATCCAGCTCTGACTGTGCCATCTCAATGAAGACTAGACATCAGAGTCTGAGTAATAAATATGTAAAATGAAAAACATCAGGAAAAACTAAATGAATCAAAGCCTAACAGAAATAATGTTTTAAAGAACCTGTGCATATCACCATTCATCCATTCTGGATGTTGCAGGTAAAGCAGCAATTGGTAGTGGTTCATGCTGGGCATCATACTGCCTTCGCAGTGTCAAAATCATCAGAAGAAAATTCTTTAACTTCAGCCAGCAGAAAGGCTCTTAATCTTCTCAGATGATAGCCTGGCTTGTCTTTGTGCCAGGCTGATACACTCTAATTCAGTCTGTTTGGGTCTAAGGAAGTTCTCAGGAAAACTGCAGATAAATCAGAGTTCAATGGCCTATTTCTGATGAAGCAAGAATGAAAGATAGTATAATGTTCCATATCTTTTCATTTGCCAATGTCTCCCCATTCACTAGGCTCGCTTCTGAAGTAGGCAGTATCTGAAAAGATTGGTACTTTTTAGAAGCTTGTTATGTTTGTCAGGAACTGTGCAACTGGAGGAGCATGGCCATAAACATGCACAGCTAAAGGAACAGCCCTCTGAGTACCAAGTCTCCCAAAACTAAAGGAAAGCAGGCAATGTATTGCTGAACACAGACCTATAGCAGAAAGAGCATTTTTTTTTCTGCATCTCACAGCTACTATTTACAGGAAGCATAGAGATGACTGCAGATGAATCTAAATATTTTTTTCTGTCCATCCTGGATAACACATAGTGTTGAATTCTGGACTGAAAGTGCACATTCACATTATTCTATATAAACTAGGCCAGCACACTTGGAGATCTTACTATCCCCCAGCCAGCATCCTGGCACCTATATTCCTTTGAAGTCCCTGATCTTTGGAGTAGGTAGGGTTGCTTTGGGTTTTGCAAGAGAAGGCAGTTTGAAGGCTGCTCTAATTTCTTCAGGCAATAAGTCATCAGTGAAGTCACTCCACCATCACTGCCTGTTGAGGTACAACCCACTTGTTGGGCTTGTTAACGTGTGTCCTGTATATCTCCTAAGCTGGGAGAGGATGTGATCAGTGACAGAAAAAGTATAGTACATAGGCAACTCTAATGCCTTTATATACAGCCTCGGCTATGCAAGGGGAATTCTTACCTGGCTGCTTAATAGCAGCAAAGGGAACAGAGCAGGACTGAAAGTCTGTCCCCTGTTTTAAAGTTAACACAGCCTAGGCAAGGAAGAAAGCTGTGTTTCATACTGTGGTTATTTATATTACAGCAGAGTATTCAAATCCATTGTGAAATTAAATGATTAGTATACACTACATCTCCAGGTATGTCCAGCAAATCCTAGAACAGGAAAGTATATCCAACTGTTTCTGCTCTGCCAAAGTTAACTATTAGTACAGCACGGAGATATAATATTAATTTTGTTCCAATGAAATTGGCTGGCATATGTGTTTCTGTGAGCCAGGCAACAGGTCATTACTGAAATAGCAAAACAAACCTGTTCACCATTCTTGTTCCAGCACATTGCATTTAGATTTTAAGATCATAACTGTTGGATATCTCTCCTGCAATGATGTACAAGACCCACTCTGCCAGAAGCTATATTCCTTCATAAAATGACTTTGCTGTATCTTCCTTTTCCAGACCCATCTCAATATAACAAAATTTAACAGTCCTGCAGACAATGCCAAATATCCTTCATTCAACATTAAGGTGAAGGCAAGTGGTACAAATCTCTAATTATCTTTTATGTCATATTTATTTTCTAGTGAATTATTAAGTAATGATTTATAGCCCAAATTCCATATGTGTACCTGCTAATTCAGGGGGAAAAATACCAGCCCTTCATACTCATTCAGCTAATGGGCATTGCTAATTGAAAAAATGTTCTTTGCACATATCACTAGCTTTCCAATCATTTACCTGTAGAAAAGTTTGAAAACTAAAAAAAAAAAAAAGGTAAAAAAAAGAGAGAGAGATTCAGTGGAACTTTGAAAGCTGGGTATGGTGCTATGCTGAGTTCTCCCTCCTCTGTGCAGGCAGCAGGCAGAAATCAGTGACAGAAATATACTGTCGTCTCGTATTAGTTTCTGCCAAAGTAGGAGCTTGTCAAGAACAACTACTGAAGTTTGAAACCAGAGTTTATATCCCATGCATTCTTTTTAATGCTCACTGTGCTTCCTGCAGGCAGGATGTTTTCTGCAGTGGCATGTCTTGATGATCTCACATTGAAATGCACTAATCTCTTAGGTCCAGGATTTCAATAAACTTTTTAATCAAGGCTACAAAAATGTGTCTGAACCTGAAATGTCTCTGGATTCTTTCACTGAATTGAATTTTTCCTGCAAAAGAGGTTTCCCTCTCAGAACTAAGGCTGCCTCCTGTGCTGGATAAAAGTCCTTGCAAGAATCCTCGCTCCATCCTGAGCCACTGCTTTTGTATGAGGACTGGTCCTTTGATAGTAGCAAAGAAAATCCCTGAGCACCATGAAGCCAGGAAAAGCAGAATCAGAGACTACCTACTGCAACAGCTGCAGTACCAAACCCTGCAACCTTTCTTCCTCACTTTCATTTTTTTCATTTCTATTATTTTCTTCCTAGGCCCAAGTAACTTCTCTTCCCAGTGCAGGTTTTGCTGTGTGGACTGTGAAGTCAGAAAGCTTGGCGCTCTCAGAAATGCATTTTTGTATGCACTTTTGTATGCCCTAAAAATCAGTTGTTTGGGTTGAAATCACCATGTATTTTCATATGCTGACAAAGTAGAGAGGAGTCTGAAAATGTAAAAACATTCTGTCTTCTTTCTAAATCTCACAATCTTTCGGGAGCTGATTTGTAATTTTTGTCCTGTTGTAGCTGGCAATACTGAGAATCAGTCCTAAGCAGCCTGCCTACTCTTTTCACCACTCCCTAGAGTATCTGTGCAGACATGAGGCAGAATGGCTGCTTTGCACACATGCACCCCTCTGTACCTATCCCTGAATATTAATTAGCATCGGACAACACATGCTTTTTACAAAGCATCTGTAAAGAGTGCTACAAGGATTGCTGCTCTCTGGTTCCCCTGAGGCATTTCGGTCTGTTCTCAGGAAACCTCCTGCAGTTGATATAACACCAATCCATCCACCACCAGAGCAGAGAAGCAAAGGAGAAATTTGTCCCATAGTGTACATATATATACCATGACTTTGACTTCAAAGCTGTTAACCAGATGCTTTTCTCAGTTACATGTTTATTTTTCATAACACATTTGACTGCCATATCCACATGCCTAACCTTGACCTCACAGCCACCATGGATTTTGTACTGTATGATGTGATTATGACCTAAATGAAGCCTGCAAACACATTCTAGACTTAGAGGAAAAAATAGAAGAGCAAGTATTGCTTTGCCAACCCCTTCGTTAATATTACAAAACAGACTATTTAGTACATAACATTTTTCTGACCCTAAACTTTATAATAATTTGAATTCCCATTGTTAACACTTTACAAGCGACTCAGAATAATTTTCAGAAAGGAAGATAAAAGAACTGAAGTTTTTAATTGAATTTAAAGAAGAGGATTAATCAGTTCATAAAGTACCATACATTAACCTCATTGTCTGCTTCAGGAGTCTAACCTCTAAAGTTGATACAAAGGTAACCTGAATCCCCCCTGTGAGGACTATTCATATCCATTAATTGTTGCAATACAAGATACTGTAGGTTTGAGCTCGTTGCCAGTTCTTCAGTATCTGAAACGTACTCTCAGCAGAGTGGAGGACACCATTGGGACTCATTTAACTCTGACTTTCACATTAATTTTGCTGTGCTGTGAAGAGCAAAGACAAAATCAATGTCCATCAGTAATTATTCAAGGTAAAATATCTAGTGATATTGAATACCAATGGTAGTAGTGAGCATTGAACTTACTTAAGGATTGTGGAGTTGACAAAGCCATTTATTCCAGTTTCACTTAATTTTCAACGAGGCATACGAGTGTAGAAAAATATAACAATTACAATGAAAATACTGGATTGCAGTTCCTGGCAAGTTAGATTTTTCATCAACAAAAAGTATTGTGTATATAAACTTTTTGCAGTGCACAGTTCAAGGAAGGTTTGAATCATGCAAGGACATGCTAAATCTCTGCAAAGAACATTTCGTGACTGAGGCAGCTAGCCTTTGTAACAGCTGTATTAATTTTGGAATTGGATCACTTCTTTGTGGCTTCAGTGCTCAGAGTGTAGAAAAAAAATGCAACTTATGTGACAGCTCTCCCACACCAGTCCTGTTCACTCTATTCTCTCATTTTCCCCAATAAACCGTGTGTGAAATTCTCATTGAGTTAATGGGAGTTTATCAGATTTCATCATGTAACTTAAAACTTTGTAAATATAGCAACAACAAACTGAATGAGCATAAGGGTTTCTATTGACAGTTGTTATGAACATTTCTCAACTTTTCCCCTGAGATTCTCATAAAACCATTTTTCTTTCTTCCCTGAAATTTCCCTATTATTATTCCAATGCTATTGGTTATGTCCCACATTCATCAGAGCTCTTAAAGCACAGTATTTATCTTGGCAAAAAGATAACTGATAGCCCAGTTATCTCATGTAAACCACTGACATAAAATCAGACCCATTATGCTTCAAAGGCTCCATCAGTATTGAATTTCAACGGAAATTATTTTCTTTTATTCATCCCAATGAAATTTAAAAAAAAATAAATATCACAACTCAATGGAAAAAAATACTTTGAAAAGCAAATCTGGATGACTATTTAGTCTTGTTTACCCATAATTTATCTTATATGGAAGGTGGGCAGCTTTCAGAAATAAATTGGTATCAGAAAATCAAACTTGTTACAAATAGTTTTGAGGAAAATGTTTAACCAGACCTCATTAGTAAAGACCATGTTTTGGAATAACATCAAGGCAGGAGAATTAAATCAGCCAGTTTTGATTGTCTCTAGGCAAACACTAGCAGAGATGCTGAGAACCATGTTGCAAACATGCTTTTTCTTGGATTCTTCTAGCAGTATCCAGAAGGTGACTGATACACAAGTGGTGAAACATTGTCAGTTAAGCCCAATATTGTCATTTCAGATTTGGAATAGCTTTGCAAAGATGGTAGTTCGAGATGCTCTTGGTTTACAGCAAAGTAAGGGATACTTAGTATCTGTTAAAATTGCAGTTTCTTTAAAAGACAGTGTACATAGTGTGGTCAACAGGTTTTTTTTTCCACTGTAAAGAAATCTAGTGTATTAAAAGGGCATAAAAAAACCCTGAGGAAGCAAATGAGTCCTTTCCAAAACAAAGACTAAGCTCACAACAATGGTGAATACAAGCAGAGCAAACAGCCAAATGAGAAATGCCACTAAAAGGGTCTAATAAATGATTATGTCTTTGATTTTCTTGTTTCTCAAGCTGTAAGCACTATTCACTGGCTTTGACCTATAGCAAAATCTTGTTCATAAGACACAGAGGAAAATGAAATAGGATTTAAACAAATAAAATCTTCTTAAAAACATAAGCCACAGGGGGGATGGAATTTTTCCCGTATCTTCAGT
Source organism: Aptenodytes patagonicus (assembly GCF_965638725.1). Classification (NCBI taxonomy): domain Eukaryota; kingdom Metazoa; phylum Chordata; class Aves; order Sphenisciformes; family Spheniscidae; genus Aptenodytes; species Aptenodytes patagonicus. The sequence goes on from NC_134959.1 coordinate 7,829,639, forward strand.
TTATACTTTGTCCTTTATTCTGGCATCAAAGTTGTTAACTAATTAAATTCTTTCTTCTAAGTAAAATTCCCACTGAATATTTATTTTTATTCCAATGATGCTTTTTTTTGCATCTAGCCATAAAAAGACTTAGCAGTATTTGAACACATTAATCTCAGCAGTTAAGCAGACAACAAAACCCCTACAGAGCCTCTTTTGTACCACAACTGTTTCATTGTTTGAGGTAGCATCGTTTTCCAATGCACTGTGTGTGCAGTACAAAGTATGGCCCTAATCCTATATTGTGATCTGCCCTAGCAGAAAATGCATCTGCCTAGCTGTCCAAATCACAGCCAAGACCAGAACGTCTTCAAAGTGTTACAAGGTTTACTGTACAGATCTACTTGAAAATTGAGTTTAATAGAAGCTGAGTCAGAACCTCCAAATACAGCTAGAAAATGACAAAGCCAATGAAAGTAAAACGGAGAAGAGGCAGAGTCTGACACTGGGATAACAATTAGCTATATTCAGGGAACAATACATCTACATTGAAATTACTGGCCACAGTTACTTGATGTTAATACTTTTTAATTGCTCATTTATAGGTAAAGCACATTGATATTACTGTCTCTAGTTCAGACACTCAAACACAAAGTGCCTTTCCCGAAGTGACAGTTAGTCTCAGAATCAGAACTAAGACCAGCTCTCCTGCCTCCAAATGCCATGCCCAATTAACTAAACCATAGTTCCCCACAGGAACAGAATCTGTGCTCATACAGGAAAATCTGTGTGCATGCTACTCAAGGAAATTAAAATGCAGCTATAAATCTCAGCTAGTAGCTGTTGTTTGGCCAGCTGCCCAAATTAAGGCCAGAGGTGTCCTCAGTATGAAGGAAAATATTTGCTGCTTGTAAATTGACTTTTGTTTCTTCTTCCAAAGGAAAAAAAAAATAAATCAGTCACACATATCCAGCCTTCTCAATTTAAAATGTCACACAATACAGCCTCACAATCATTCAGGTGACACTCTAAGTTTATCTCATGCGATGCATTGTAAGTTCAAGGGACACACCAAGGAGAGTTCAGTGACATGTTAATTATATCTCTAGCAAGAACATCCACTTAAAAAAAAATTGTACGTAGGTATATGTATCCCTTTAGAAGGACAAGAGACTAAGGAGATTGGTTTTTTGTTCTTATTTGAGAAGAACCATTACACACCTCTCAGTAACCAAAAGAGGCAACAACCTTGACAATATACACTTAGCTTAAATCCACTTGCTGAAAAAAGCCTGTAGACTGTCAATAGAAAAATATATATAATAATTACATTGATGATCCTGTGCTGTTCAGCTAGGAACTTTTGAAATGGAGATTAGTGGCTGAAGACGATAATATGTTCAGGTTCAGGATGTGGCTTTTCAAAAAGTAGTTTTGAAAATGAATGCAATGTGTAGCAGGTCCATTGGTTCAGATAATTTTGAATAATATCTCTTCTGTGGAGGGAGCAATTGGACTCAACTCCTGTTATTATTAGTCAGAGCACTTATGCCCCCACTGCTGAAGAAAAGTTCATAAACTCAGGTTTGCACAAGATGGATGAGCTATAATATGCTTATCAGAAGTTACCTACTGTTTTATCTTTCTTTCTTTACACATTTTCAGTGTTTCATTTTTCCATTGCCATACTAGGTTGTTAATGAAGATGGCCAAATGGATCATGTCAAATTGTATCCCCATATATATAAAAATGCAATATGTCACCATATAAGAAAAACAATTCTCATGCCAGTTTATCATTACTTTTACTATCATCTGCATGGGTTTCTGCAAGTGTCTTTATCAAAAAGGTTTAAAATGGTTCTTTTGGCATCATCTGGAGAACTATATTATCTCAGAAGCATATTTCTGTCCCTTCCAAACTGATGACAGATTTTTAACTACTGGCAGCAATAAAACAAATTTCTTTCCAGCACATGATCTCTACTGAAAAACCCTTCCAACCATATAGTTTCTCTAATATTTGACAGTCGTTCCTGCATCATAATGTAGAGTGAAATGTACTGTATCGTAATATATACATACCTGAGATGACAGTTTTAAACTCTAGAGTCTGGGGGTCAATCACAGTTTAGCAGTGGCAGCAGAGAATTTGGTGTGCATTGTGAAACCTGCGTGAGGATTTAGGTACATACTTGAACAGTTTTCCTGTCCTGAGCTCTGTGTTGCTCCTTAGGTCAGCTACAGGGATCCTAGCTCAAAGATAAACAAGCTATATACCTACAGCAACATCTGTAGTACAGATAAGCTAAACTCAGGATGAACAGAGAATGTTGCCTTGAGCCCCATTACTAAATCTTGTTATATCACATTCGGAAGTTACTCAAGAGAGACCAGCTGATGCAATTAGTTGGTATTATTAATTTAATAAACTGTCCCTCAACTGTTAATCTTTGGCAGAACTGTGATGAAACATTTATTTTTAGGCTATTCCACCAATACTACTGTACTCTTTGTAATGCACATTTTTAAAAATCCATTTGTTTCATTATGGTGTCCCCCTAGCGAAAAGAGCAATAATGCTAAAAGGGTTTTTATATTGGTACTTATCTTAAACTACTACATATTTTGCTGAATGAATGGGAAGAGATTTGGATGTGACTTTGGAAATTAGTTTTAATAAATTGTCAGTCCCTCATTTCAGTGAAACGTTTGCCAGAGATGAATATTTGCTATCATCAGTACTTGCACCGCATCTCAAGGGCAGAATTAAAACATACTTCTAACTCAAACCGACGTAAATTGCAGGAAGAATCCTTTCAAAAATAAAGGGCTGAAGGCCATGTCATAAAATGCCTCCCCAACTTCCTCTTCTCTGTTTTTCATCTTCCTGGCAAGGTGAGCTTTCTGACAAAAAATCTTTTGAGCACAGCCAGGAATGCAAAAGAGAGAAGTAAAATGGAGTCATCACGACATTACTGTTATCAGCTGATGCAGTTAAACTGGGCAAATGCCCAGCCACACACTATGTTTAAGAATAATGCAGCCCCCAGAATACTTTGTCAAGAATTGAATACCTGATGTTCTGAAATATTAGCCCAGAGAAAGTTACCAAATTATGCCATATGCCTGGCTTTTTATCTGGTACTTTAAAGATCAGGTTAAATCAAGTGTCAGTGAATTACAATGTTAAACAGTACAAACATGTCTCTCTCTTTGTTAGAAACAACTGGATGCTCATTATTTGTGAGGCTCCACAAAGTACAGCTTCTAGACAGCTAACATATATTTTACTTTATTCACTAATTATTTGCATATAGATGTTCCAGCCCAGACCATTTGCTTTTAACCACTAGAAGGTAGCAGAGCTGGCTCCTGAAAGGTGTTGGTTTCAGAGACCCTTAAATATTCTCAGGGTACATTAGCTGATACAATACTTTCTTTTCACTTCCTGCTTATTATTCCAGTAATTTTAACCCTGGCAGACAGTGTTCCCAGCACAGCTCATCCCAGTTTAACATTTCACACAGCCAGTTTTATTTCAGCTATTCATACAACTGGACCAGACAGTTACCAACTGCATATATGAGATTTTTCCATATGCTACAATGCATAGAACACTCTTTTGTTCAATGAAGATCTTGGATATGCCCTTTACCTCTGATTTTAGCTTTGGATTATTTGAAAATTACCAACTGTAACAAGATTCAGATTTTGCTAGTATTGTAATGAATAGAGCAATTTCAGGATTTAAGCAGAAAGGAGTGTGGATTCTTTAATGGAACCCTAGAAAATATTTGTGAGGATACACTTGTTTTTTAACTTCGTAATTTTAATGGTGACTGTATTAATATGCGTAACCAGGGACCCAACCAGTTATTCACAGAAAGTAATTTTATTTTAAAATTAAATGTTGCGGACAAGTTTTTCTGCTAATCTGGTATGCTGTGACCTTAGCATCAGGGAGCAGCTCTGGAAAGGAAGAAGTGGAAATAGGTCTTTCAATGCAGGACTGATACCCAGAGAGAACCCTTTCATCACAGCCACTGCCTAGCCATTTGCCATTCGGCTTCAGGAAGCAGGGCTCAAAGGCCACAAGTGCTATTTGAGTACCGAAGATTTGATTCTTTTCTGGACAGGCTTTGTTTCCACAGCTAAAAGTGGATGTTGGCTCTGGTAGTACCCAAAAGAATTGTCTTGAATGTCTGAAAAGTAATACTGCTACAGGTTCAAACAGCCCTGCCATACAACACTAAGACCATACTGCCAGCTTTATTTGCAGTGAATTATATCTACGCAGGAAGGCTCTGACATCAGCACCTCACAGCTCCTGTTTTTCTACCCCTGAAATTTGCTCTTTTACCTCAGTAGCGAAGTACATAGGCAAGCTGAACAATGCCTGTTCTTCACAGGAATATTATAAAAATATTAAAATACTCAAATATTTGTGTGGTATTTGAGTAATATTTTCACTCCTTTATATCAGGAGTGAAACCCTGACCTGTAGGAAGACACCAGCAGGTCTACAGTTGTGTGGGTGTAGCATTAACATTCCAGCACTAAGACTAGCGACATAATCAATGGCTTCTCCAAGGAAATGTCACTGGTGACACTGATACTTCGTATGGGGATGGCTTCTACTTCCAGGCACAGGCAGTTGCCATGATGCACTTCGCGCCAGGGCTCAGCCTTTTTGCCAGATGAACATCTGAAGAGCTCTTGGGTTTTTTAGACTTGTATTTTGCACTCACTCTGCAAACTAATTTCATACTGTGTTACACCGTTCTACAAACTTCTAATTCGTATCATGATTTACAATGTTTGTAACCATTTCTTTTCTTGCAGATAAGTATCAGCGTTTGGTTTTATTTTTAAAATTGCCACAAATGCCAGGTTGAATAAGCATCTGCAGGGGTATTTTCACTCGGGGGACTCTCCTCTTTCCATTTTGAAGAGGCTCCCTGTATGTCATCCTTCATGGAGAGGCAGTACAAACCCTGGGCCCTTTGTAAGCATACTTAATATCTCACATGGGGCACTAACCTTGAACTAGGCTTTTACACAAATACAAACCTAGCAAAGGTGTCATTCAGACAGTTACAGTGGGCCAGAAGTGATATAAACAAGTAACTTCTTATTTTACATAAAAATTTCTTAAATCAGCTTTAAAGTGTACGGTTCTTGTTTGTGCTTAGCATTACCTACCAACAATTTCCTTTCATTATTGACAGAGTATTTACTTTTACAGAAAAAGTACTTGATACAAAAGGAAATAGGAAAATGGCTTGAGAGACTGTATTATTGTTTGTGAAGCTCCAGAACACAAAGCAACAACAAGGAACTGTTTTAATTTGCAAAGAATTCCTTGAGTGATTACTTTGTTTTCCTGCAATTTAGATCTGCCAGCTTGGAAATGGCTATTTAAAGGTTTGTGAGGGTTGTCAACATCATTTTAGAACTGCATAGTTTTATATTAGTGGTAGGTGCTTTCACAGTCAGCTTGTATCTTGACTGTTTAAATCTCCTAGTTTTACTAGGCAACACAGATACCTTGGGATAGATTTTCCACTTGGCTGAGGCTTGAAATCCTTTTCTGGTGCCGTAAGTTGCCCGGTAAAATGTGGGCCTATTAAATAAATTGCACCCACAGTTCAATGAATGGTGCAAAAATGTATATCCCTCAAGGTTTTAATAATAAAAAAACCCTTTAAATACCAAGCTAGCTTATTGCTTTTGAAATTCATTCAGGTTCCCTCATGGATCACATTTTGACAAAATGGACTTTTTCATGCATATTTTTTAATTTTATTTTGCCAAAGTCACATCCTCAACTGAAAACGTATAAAAGGAAAATGTTCAAACTAGGTCTAGCTAGAACATTGCAATCTAAATGATAAGGCCAGCAGTCTGTTAGTATCACCTTCAAGGACTAAATTTATTTGTGATGTTAAGGTGGGCTGAATTTAACACGCCAAAAATGTAAGTCAGCATGATTAATATCTATGGAGAAAGGACATTTCTCATAAAGGCAAAAGGCCATGCCTGTATTAGGTGGATCCCATGGAGTTCTGATGAGCTGGAGTTGTTTATAAAATAGTCTCTATGAATATTCCTGCTTCATTTGTTTTTAATGTATGATGAGACACCTCAGAAATATTTCCATGCAATTTCACCTTATAAATGGAATGACAGCTTTTATACACTCACAGATCATCTGAGGATATCTGAAGACACCCGAAATGCAGATTTTGCAAGATTCACTTGCAGGGTTCTTTAAAACTGTAAATTCTTGGACACTGTCATCATAGACTATGATACTGCCTGTCATTAATGCTTCTCCTGCCTTCCTCAAACAGTTAAACACTCACTTTTTTTTACATACTACTTCTACAAATTTCCCAACAGGAAATAGCTCAGATGAATTTATTAACATCTACGTTTAAAAAAAAAAAATTGAATTTTTCTGTATTGCCTGGGAACATTTTCATAGACTTCAGCAGAACGAACAGATTCCAAAACATTTGTGGCAGTTGGTAGGCAGTTGAGCTTCCTGGGGTATTCTGAGAAACTGACTGTTCCCCAAATGGTCATCACAAATGATTTTTGATCCTCAGAATTTTTTGGTTTAATTACAGTGTCAGCCATCCCCCTAACCAATGTATAAAGAAGAGTGTCTTGTTATTCATCTGTTTGTTTTCTAATGAAGTCTCAGCTCTCCTTTTTGTATAAATAATGTTATGGAGCCATTTAACTGGCTAGAGAGAATATGTAAATTTTATCATAGTTATCTATAACATAACAATTTGAATATCTTTATAAAGAAAAAAAATGTGGCCATGGTGTCCTATCAAAGACATAACAGAAGAGGATTAACGTCAACAGTAACTATAATTCACATATGCCATAGTTTTCTGGGTTAGGAGACTGTAGTCCTCTTGCATATAACAGTGTCTGAACTGACTTTTGCTCATTTTCTTAGGAGTACATTTTTTGTCATTAATGCTTCCACTGGATGTCCTAAAAGAATGCCATGATGCATTTACATCCTTATAGGTTTGCTACTGTCAAAAATAACAGACTCGTAAGATACTAAAACACTGACTTTATCTTCAGCCCTGAACTAAGCTTCAGTCCAGAGGATTTGTCAAACCTGGACTCGCTTTGGCCATGTTGAATTATAGTTGGTAATACTATTTGATGTGACTGCACATCTCGTGTGTGTGCTAGTCTGAGATTTTACAATAGAGATAGCACAGGAACACACATGGAAAACATGATGTGTTTTAAACCCAAGCCTTCAGAGATGATCCCCTGGCTCAGGATGCAGTTGAGAATAGATTTTTGATACCAGAAAAATTAACAAAACCAGATAGTACTTGGTTTATGAGGTTGCACAAAACTATGTCAGCCCAGAATCAACATCATGAAAGCAGTCAGATGCACAGGCACCTTTTTTCCAAGACTCCCATTCACCAAAAGGAGGATAGAGAAGAGCCTGCACTAGCTCTTTACAAGGTACAGCAGACATCTGCTTAGGCTTAGCTTCTGTTTGATGGCGTGGACCTTGTGGCCAGGATTGTTTCCCAACATTTCATCTGTTTGACCTTTTCCTGAGCATTTTTATGTACTCCCTAACATTCTACAGAAGCAAAGGAATAGTGGAAGTGGAACCTCATTTCCTGGCTGTGCTACAACAATGAGTTTGTTGTTTATGCTAGATAAATTCATATCATAAAATGTGAACTTAATCCATAAAAGTTTTGCTTCCATTGTTTTTTGGAACTAGGCTTAATTGGACTGAGTTTTGACTCAGATACAAGCTCAATACCTAGTAGAAAGGTTTCCAGGAAGAAGTATTCCTAGAAGATCTGTACCGTGTTTTACTGTAGCGGCTCTACACATAATGCCTTGTCCAAAAGGAAGGTAAAAATATTTTACTCCACTGTGTTGGTGAAAGTGAAATGTTCTAAATAAAAAGAGACAGAGAAATAAAAAACTAATAATACCTAATCAATGAACAGTAGTAGTCTAAATGGCTTGACACTAGTCACTATTGATGTGTGGGATACAGTAAGTCAAGAATATTGAATGTCATGTTGCCCAGCAATGACCAGCACTAGTCTGGTCATAATAACAAAGTATCAGAGGTGCCAAAATAAATCCAGGCCAGTTGGGGTTTGAAACAAAAGAAACTAGGCATTTGTTTCGCTTGCTTGGCCGTAGAGTATTGAAATGCCTTACGCTGTCATTGTCAGACACAGGACTTACATCTGTAGCGGATGCAGCAGTAGAACAAGGAAAACAGAGAGTATATCCTTGTAGAGAGATCAATTTTGGACTCACTACAATGCCAGCCTCAAAGAAAGGGTGATCACCTACAGTTCCTGGGAGCACACTGGGGGAGCACAAACAAAAGGGACAGACCATGTCCATTAACTCCAATTAATGTAATAAACCTCCCCTGAATTTTGTTCAATTTTAAGTCCAGGTGTGTATTATTTTCCCTTATCAGTCTTTCCTTCAAGCCATTAGAAGGAGTCTGTGTCTTTCTTTCCCCACAAATGGAGATTCTACACAAATGCGGTCCCACAGCAGGAAACTATAGTGTAGGATAAAAGAACCTTTTATCAAACTTAAAAGGATTAATGCATTCCTTTCAGCAAAAGCTCTGCACGTCTCCCAACTCAAGCAGTTTATAAAAGGACAAGGATTTTTGTTTAAAATGCAGGTAAAGCCCAATTATCCAACATGAAATCTCAAGCTGTTTGTTTGGGATCAAAATTGAACGTGGGAGAAGCAGCCCCCTCAGTAACATGTGCTGGAATGTCGGTGCATATATTTTGTGGACAAGGAAGCCACCGGGAAAAGAGAAAGATTTTAGCATCTAACATCTCAGGCTAGCGCTGTTTTCAGCTTTTGGGCCAGGGTAGCTTAACTGCAACAAAGCACCATGTCCAACAGAGCCTGTCATGATTTCAATTTTCATAACGAAAGATGTGAAAAGTTCTTTTTAGGAAATCTTTTACCAGCCATTTTTCGCTGTGCTTTTTAGAACAGTACAATGAAAATTAGTATTGATTTCTTGTCATTGTTACGGAACCACAACCCACAAAAGCATTAGGTGCTACAATGGTGGACATTGCAGAGCTGAATGGCTGGATATTCAAGCTCTAACAAATCCTGTTATGAAGGTTTAAAAGTTACTTCCCCAGCTGCCCTCTCTGCTCCTCTGCCAGTTTACCGCTCCCATGGCAGAAGGAAATGTATGCCCAGCCTTTAGCCATTACAATACAGAGCCTGACGTTTTAGCATAAATCCACCTTTACGGCTGTACAAATGAAGTGTTCTGCCTCAGGAGCTTTGGTGATGGTTTAACACTAGTGTTTACTTCACCTTTCAATACTTTCAGTATGAAGGTGCCCCCCCTACAGCAGAATCAAATATATACTTTCTCCTCAGAAAAGTAGTTCCCAGGCCATTATACTAGCTTAAACTGTCAGTGAAGGTAATATTTTGAGTAACACATCGATGGTTTTTAACTTGGCTCTTAATAAAATTGAGGATTATATCACAATTACATTAGAGAATTATATGGATAAAGAATGGTAACCAGAGAGTTAAAATCTTGCATTGACATTGAATCTAAAATTAAAAACAAACAAGACAAATTGTAGCCTGAACAGACTCCTACATAATTTGGAATTTCGATGCATTACTTTGCTGTTAATCAAAGTCCCCTTTCTTTTAACCTTAACTGTTTGAATATCTTTCCTGCCTGAATGTCAGTATGAGGCAACAGTGAAGGTCAATGAGAGTGCCTTGCCGTTCACACCGTGTCCTTTATCAACATGTTGTACTTGTTGGGAGTCAGGCAAATGAAACACTAAGCGACATCAGCACAACTTACATTCTTGAAATCACAAGATTTTTTAATATATATTTCAATTAAATGTGGAGTTTGTTGGCAGACTTCATGAACTAGAGACACCTTGGTAAGTGCAGTGGGGAGGTGAGGAGCTGTGAAATGCCATTATGTGTAACTGAGATGGGTAACTGACACAGGTAAAAGCAGACCCATTGTCTTTGGGATGGAATAAAGGATATTTGCCCTCAAGAGGCATTTTATTGATAAAGGGACAATAATGTCGATATTTGGAAATTAAATGTCAAATAAACAGAGGCACAGAAGTATTTGTTGCCAGTATTACTAGGGCTGAGTACTGCATTTCCACTGATGTCTGTAAGAATCGGTGATGCTCAGCAGTTGTGAAAATCAGCCTCTATTCTGAATCCCAGCCGTGATGCTGGTTACAAGGAAGAGACCAAGAGATGGCTCAGCTGCTCCTTTCCTGTTTTTGCCAGGATAACAGAGGTGCTGACAATACTAGGTGTTAAGCTGCTGGAGTATCCCAAATACTCCACCAGTAGGTTTTTCTGTTTTTCAGACAAAGCAAGCAATCCTCACCCCAGGAAATTTGAAAGGATACAGAAAAACCTGCATGAAAGAATGGGCTACAACACCATGGGGGGAAAACCAGGGTTAGTATATAAGGATGAAAAATGTACATAGTTTGTGCATATCCCGATACAAATATATTTCAAAATGCTCGCTTCTGTCACCACCGAAGTATCTTGTTAATCAATCAGTAATCCTCTTGTTCTATTAACTGTGTACACATTATTTGAATATCACCTCAGTTACTATCATTATTCATTAGCCCCAAATCCTCCACAACCTGACATTCCTCAACATGCGCTTTTCCTCTCAGTGTTTGGTCAGGCAACCTCATGACTCACCACTGAAACGTTTTGTGAGCTAGCAGATTCCTGATTCCAAGAGATGAGGACTGGGGAGGGTTAGCCAAGGAAAGGATCTTACACAGATCCTGTATTACATGCCCTGGCCTCTTTTGTGCAATGTGACAAGGAGACTCACAAACAATCGTATTTTTTTCTTTAATTATTTTTTTTTTTACATTTACAATGCTGGAGAGCTGTAGCATAATGTTTACGCAAAAAGTGAATTTTCCTACTGTCAAGTATGTTTCAAGGTTTTAATGGCGTCCCTTAGACATCACTGTTTAAAATGTGCTTATAACTACATTAAACATACCAGGAAAATATGGGGAGCTCAGATGCTTAGGAGCTCCCATAGAGTGATGACTATACTACATCAAAGCGAGTTCAAGACATTCAGTGTTTTTCTGAAAGGCATTCAGTGCCTTTCAGTGCTAGCATTACTGTGCCTGAAACCAATATTGGATGTTCTTCTGCTAGGATTTCAGAAGTGGTTAAAGGGTGTCACTCTCGACCTCCCTGTGCCTTTTAAAAATCCTGGATTTCATAAGTAACAGCACCATAAAACCAATTAAAAAAACCCACCAGACAGTCCAGCAGAATGCGACAGAATTGGCAGGTACTTGTTCGTCAGTGTTTTATACATTTATCTTAAAAATCTTTCCAGATCTATAATGAACATGTTGACTGATCTTTCAATGGTTAGATAAGCTTCCACTGTAATTTTGCCATCTGCCATGGCCATAAAAGGAAAAAGTAGATACTAAAAATTGTGAAAAGATTTAATTATGGTACCTGGATTTGCTGTATGTGTAAACTATAAAAAATAGGAACAAGCATACTCAAGTTTGAAAACATCTGCAGAGAAGGCTTTTATGCGGTGCGATCCCATTATAATTAAACCAACCTCCTTTGGTTCTGCACAGTCTGCATTCATGGCCTCTTGGAAGAAGCATTTAGTCAATTAACTATTTTATTAACCAATTGATTTTTCCTGTTAGTCCTTAACCTCTTTGTACCTGTTAGGAATGGTTATGAAAGCTGAATAAATTGGTTTCTTTCATCTCTAAAAGGCAACAATAAATAATAAAACAGGTTGAACAAGGTTTCAGTGGGGAACCCAAATACGAATAAAAATACCTGCCGTGTATCATATAATATAAAATACTAACTGCTAGGAGCAGCACAGTATTTCAATAAATCACATTGTCACACTGACCTTTATTGATATACTGTTTCTCAACTTAAAGGATTGGCCCTGCTGCTTTAGGAGATCTTTTGCTGTGAAGGGCCTGCAGATTCATCATGTAACAAAAAGATTATTTGCCCACCATAGGGCTGTCTAAGTCTATATGCTAAGCAGAAGCAAAAAACCCAAAATATTTTAGGGACAGTTTAAATTTAGAGATTTATTTAGCATCACAGGAGAACAAACATGCATTCCTGAAATAAGTACAAAATGTGATTTATATTATCACTTAGTACAAAGAAAAAAAAAAGGAGCATGTAGAAAAGAAAAGCTCTTTCATTTCTAGTAGATAAGAGACTGCATGATTTTATGGAATGTTACACTGTATTGCAACTATGCAATGACAGTCCAGTATTACAAAATTAAATTCAGCACACTGGCTGAAACTCAGCAGAGTTATTGGTTCCTTTGTACCAATGGCTGAAATGAAAGACTAAGGAGGCATGCAAAGGACACATTTTTGCAGCGACAGAAAAAATCTCACAGTAAAAAAAAACCATGTGCCCCTCTAAACAACTATTCCCTGCTTCAACGAAAACGGCAGAAACAATCTGATCCAGATCCAGAACATAACTGAATTTGTACTGCCTATCTAAAGAAAAATCCAAATCATAGTCTAGAGATTCTTCCAACATATAGTCAAGAGCTGTAGAATATTTTCAGTTATATATACAAGACTTTTGTACAAATTAGTGAAAAACTTATGAAACCTAATGTTCTTCATGAGGTTCCTGCCTTAAATGATTAAGGATCTCCTGGGAACTTTTGTTCCTGTTAATTTCAAGGTTGACTCATGCTAGTTTGAATAAAATTCTGACTCCAGATGCAGCTGTCCAATGTGGAGGGAAGTTGTATTGTTTTGTAAAACAAACAAACAAACAAACAAAAAGATTTGGGGGTCTCTTCCTCTTACTGAAGCAGTAACTATTAATCTCTGTTTTTATGTGGCTCTGTAATGAAAAAGGTCTTGAAGGCCGAAGGAGAATATATTTAAAGAATAGCTCATTGAGTGCTCAGTAATTTATTCACTGAGCAAAGATAGGTGAGGAACCTGTACCTTGCATGATTCCTTGAGCTGTGACTCCTTCTCTGTCCATGTTTCTGGTGGTCTTACACAAAATAGTTATATGGTAGGGACTGGTTGCTGCTTCTGTATCAGATACTAGCATAATATTCCCCACTTCTTGCTATAAAATCTCTCTTTACAAATAAATCCATGTATGGCTCTTCAAATAGTTAGCTTACTTTGAAGAGCCACTATAATGATGCTTCCCCAACCTTCTTCCTCTAAACCAGAAGTTTTGCTAAATTCCATACAAAAGTATCCGTGGCTGGGCTAACCTTCAGGTGATGCTTGGCTGTATTATCTGTCCTTTCTGTTTCCTCTGACAGCTTATATTCTGCACTGCCTCTGCATTGCTAGCTGTTGGCACAAATGTGTCCTCCCACTTCCCCTTCTTCAGTCTCTTTTCATGTTCCACTAACCCAGCCTTCTCCTACTCCACCTTTCCTGACTCTGCTGATCTCCACCTGTTTCTCTAGCAAAAATTCTACCATTTGTTGTTTTCCTTGCACCTCTCCACCTGAGCCTCCCTATTCCAGTTGTTCATCCCATATAACTGCCAAGACACTTCATCCACTGCGCAACTGAGACCACTGCGAATCACCCCCACCTTCTTTCCTATTTCCAATCTACTCTTCAGCAACCATAATTTTCACAAAGGAGACTGGATGATGGGGGCAGAGACAACAAGTGTTGCATTTAAATACAAAATTAAAATGCCACCATATGGCACAATCAGATCAAAATGAAGCAAGATGTGCCAGGGTAATGCCTTTGCTTTCCCAGAATATGCCACCAATGATGCAGACAAACCATTCCTTTGTTGGCAATGTTTGCGTTGGGTGGTAACACACAGAAGAGCTGAAGGCAGTAGATTTGTTGACATTTTTGGATATACCTGTCATGCACCCTGCCTTCCTGGCTCCAGAACTCCACAGGAGAAGCAGGGCATAATAAAGTTGATTGATTTGTGTTTGTCACTCATCCAAGTGGCTTTCATTTTGGTGTCCCTCAATCTTGCTTTTTCATTTTCATTTGGAGCCACTGAAATCTCACCTTCCAGAGAATCCAAGCTGTTGGACTTGTCATCTGGTTCAAAATGTCTGCACAGCACGAACAAAATTTACTGTCCTCTGTGCAAACTGTTTTGGTGGCTCTAATAGAAAACACAGCAATCCCTCTTCTATGCTCTGCTAGGAAACAATCTGCCTTTTTTTTTTTTCATGAGAAGAAAAGTTTTTGATAGAATTTTTGCTAGCTTTATATAAACCAGAAAAACCTCAAAAACCAGCATGCAGCCAACAGTACTTACAGTGAATTTGAATCATTGAATGTCTTTGCTATAGTTTCCCCTTAGATTTAAAATCCTGGTTAAAGCAAAACTTGAGTCTTTTAAATTGCCAAGGCTAAAATGTGGCAAAGCAATTATATGACTCATGAAGCACTGTGCTCAGCTGAAGTGTTAATGTCATCAGCACTAATTTGTTTTTGTCTTTTCTCATCCTAAAGTTCGTTGTCCATTGAAATGTATCACTAGTGTATCAACTTGTGTATCTTAATCTGCAAAACAACTGTGTTCCTTAACAAAACTTTTCAACTGTGACACGTTTTTCAGAAATTTTAAGGTCCCTGAGTTTTAAACAAGGAAACAGATTTCTTCTCCCTCCCCGCTTTTCTTTTTGGTTACAATTTTTTATATAAACTATGTGGCTTGCTGCTGTCAGCTAGAAAGGCCCCAATGGGAGACCCAAGGTCACTAGTAGCTGCAGAGAGACACTGCACAAGCAGTTAGGATGAAAGAATATCCCACTGGGGTTTTGGACTTGCAGTTTCTTGGCTCTTGTGACATGAAATAAATGTATCATCACTGTCTGGAGCCACCAGCCATATTCTCTCACTCATGAAGCTAACATTACAGTCAGACTTAAGCAGGTGAAGAGGATAAAAACCTTTATCATTTATTTTATATATAATGATACTTTGACTTCTCTGTGCTAGAGACAGGATGAAAATTTTTACTGGCTTCTATAGAGCCTGAAATTTCACACAAATATTTTAGGAAAGCTCTCTGCTCAACGATTTGTTGTAGAGATTTAAGGATATGCAAAGGGATGATGACTTGGCAAAAACCCCAAATTCTCATACATGCTTAACTAGTCAGAATGTGGTTTACTTTTTATAATCCTTCAAGAAGAATTTGGTGTCCTTCTGGGATTTCCCCCCCTCATAAGTATAGAAGAGAGACTGAAGTGATCTTGTGTTTGGAGCCTTTAGACTAAAGTCTAGGTTACCTTTCAGGTTTTGGTACTGATTTCCCTTGTGATCTTCTGCATGTTGATTAAACCTTTCAGTCCCTATCCTTACAAATGTGATTAAAACACGTCTGTGCTTTCTTTGGATATTACATAAAAACATGATCGATGAGTGGCTACTGTGCTAGCTTATAAAAAAAGTCACAACAAGAATACACACATATCAGCAAAAAGAAACAACCTGAATGCTTGTCACATGGGACACTCGCAGCCATCTGGGAACCGACCACAAAACTTCACTCTTTTGGAGTAATTTAATGAACTGTCTAGTCAGCTCAGTCTCCTATGGTTGGGAAGAAATAAACAAAAACTCTTCACAAAAATTTCCAAATAGACTAAGCAATGCAGAAAACTAAAAGCCATCTCTGACCTCCTACACTGCCCATCTGTGAACCAAGCTTGGTTCATGCACTTTAAAATCTAAAGATAGGGAGAAAGAAAGGAAAAGGGACTGTA
The DNA here is from genome assembly GCF_965638725.1 of Aptenodytes patagonicus. Classification (NCBI taxonomy): domain Eukaryota; kingdom Metazoa; phylum Chordata; class Aves; order Sphenisciformes; family Spheniscidae; genus Aptenodytes; species Aptenodytes patagonicus. The sequence goes on from NC_134959.1 coordinate 7,845,495, forward strand.
GATAACCTGCTTAATTCTCTCACTTACAAAATGAAAATGTCCTCTATGTCTTGCTTAAACCTTTTATCTTTAACAGACATTCAACGGGCAATACACTCAATGAAGTTTGACTTTAGCTATTATTAATGGTATCTTGGATAAAATTATTTACCAAGCAACCAAAGAATAACTGAATTTTGGCTCTCCAAAGTAATAAAGTAGAAAGCCATCACTGAGATATACTACTGAAACAGGACTGGACAGAACATCTAATGTTCTATTGAGGTGACAGGTCTTGAGCAGTGATACAGTACTGTATGATGGATTCAAGTGGACATGAGATAACACAAGCCACAGTCATCCAGCACAATATGAATATGAAGCTTTTTCCATTGCACAAACAGGGGTCCTCAGAAGCTAACTGTCAAAGTAGAAAACTGCAAAAGGTTTCTCAACACCAATACTTAATATTTAGGAATCATCAGTCTCACAAGAAATTAATTTCTGTTCACTCACTAGATCTGGAAGAAAGAGTAAGTCAAGAAATTCTATATGTCCTTTGGGTCCTGATGAAAAGTGTGCTTTCTTAACAAAAACCTCAAAACTCTATCTGCTTCAAACAGAAATCTCGGACTGTCTGAAACGTCAAGGCAGCAGTCAAAATGAGATCCCTGGGAGAGACAATGCACGAGGTCAGAATGCTGCAGCTTCAGAATTTTCACAGTGGAAATAAACAGAGCATCAAGCTATGTACCACACCAAAAATGGCAGAATTAAGGGCTACATTATGTTGTTGGCCTTCAGAATCATTCACAATTCATCTTAACTCAAGTTGCTCGCATACAGATGGAGGAGAAGATAGAGGTAAGTGCCTTGAGGGTCTGAATGAAATGACAAAAGCCAGGAATTAGTCTCTTAGTAGATCACTAAGTGCATCTGCTTCTAAATTGTGCAGGGACATCTCTGCCCCCTAAAATCATGCTGCATTTTTTTCCACTGGTTTCCTAAAGATCTCAGAGGAGTCTTGACTTCTGCCATTTCTGTTTTTCCTTTAAATGACAAAGAACTGAAACAGTAAAATGTGGCTTTTGTGAATTTCTAGTGATTTTGTTTTAGCTACAGCATTTCTCTCTCTTCTTGGCTGTTGCTGTCCTTACCTTGTTACCCATATAGTTCACTAACTAGACAAAAAATGCAGATACCCAGACCTTTGATCTTCCCTCTGTTCCAAGCATCAGCAACATATCCTTCAGTGTTTAGATCATTATAGAAAGATCACTCGGAAGAACAGAAGATTAAAATAAAGTACTGCAATGTAAACATGTTCCTTACTGTTACAAACTCCACTCTGCTTGTAAGCTGGGAATGCCCCAGGACAGATGCAGCCCCAGGACAGCAGCAGCAAAAAGGACACTGCCCACTCTCTGGAGAGTAACTCTTTCTGTCAAGTGCTCTCTTGACTAAAGAGCATGGCTGTCATGACAAATCACCTCACAGAGAAAGACAGTTTATAGTCTGAGACACTCTGACCTCAGACCACAGACTGCTAGATCAGACATAGGCTGGAGGTCCTGTCATGTTTGTGCATCATGAAGAATTTGAGCATTCATTCGGAGAGTGGCACAGCTGGTGTGTACTGGATATGGGTCTTTGTCATTTCCATGCTAAGAAATATTACTCAGAGGTGGGATGTGGGACAGGAAGTCAGACTGCACATACCTTTTACCATGTGTCATCTGAATATACTCATAAACAGATAGAACCAAGTGAATTTTATCTGTTGCTGACACACAGTTCCAGCTTGCCCACAGGGTAGTCCCTAGTAGGACACAATGTTTCTCATCTCTAAGATACAACATTGAGAGGAGCTGATATCTGCCTCTGAGTACACCACTTGTTAAAATTGATCCTCACAGTGAAAAACCTAAGCTTTAGGAAAGATTTTTGTATAAACTATGGATACATACTGAACTTAGTTAAGTGTGACATGGGACCTTCTAAGGCTGAGTGACAAAAATTGTAACTGATCACTCTGTCTAAAGTGCCGAGAATGCTAATGTTTGATACCTTGAAATTTTAGTTCAAAGTTACTGTAATCCATAAAATCATAGAAGAGTAGAAGTTGGAAGGGACCTCTAGCAATTGCTTAGTCCAACCCCCCTGCTCAGAGAAGCATCAACAACAGCAGCAGCAGCAAGCCAAGTTGCTCAGGACCATGTCCACTTGAATTTTGAATATCTGCAAGGATGGAGATTCCACAACCTCTCTGGGCAACCTGTTCCAGTGCTCAATAACAATTTAATCATAGTCTACAAAGTTCAGAGCAACTACCCTCCTCACTTCATTTTCTGTCCCTACATTTGATTTCATGTTCTGCTAGATCAATATAAACCTTATTTGGGTCCTGCGCATTCAGCTTCTGTTCCTAGAAGTCAAGGAACTGTTTCCCTGTGATTTCCCTTTGTTTATAAGAGAACACGCCTTTGGTAAATACTGGTCAGACCAACACATAGAAGCAACATACTGTATCCTTCAATTCACATCTAGACCTTAAAATACAGATTTCTGAAGAATATGCTCTGAAACAAAGTACTGGGAGACCATGCTGAATGTATTTCAGTTAAAAATACATATATACATATACATACAGGTAAAACACAAATAAGAAAAATGGTCAATACATACATTAATTAGACATGTATTGAACTTAATTTGCACAAGTAGTCCTAGCAGCTCGGTGGATTATTTAGATTTGTGAAATTATACATCAAAAAAGTATTTCCAAGACTGAAGCCATAACTTTGGAATTATAAAGTCAGACCATCACTCCAAGCTATTTGATCCTTTATTGTGGGGAAACTTTTTCTTTCTCTCTTGCTACTCACAATAGCCAATAGTGTAGAGTTGCCAAGGGTAATTTTTTTATTATCCAGTTTATTCTGTCCCTCTAAGCCAGCCCTCATTCTCACCTAGCTTTTATTGTTCCTTTCTGCGTTAGCTAAACTGTTTAATATCTTTTGAAAAATGCATAAAAATTCACTACAGACAATTACATCTGACCAATCAGCAAAACATTTTTGCATCTCCAGACTCCTGAACTGCTCCACTGTATCACCCTGTGAATATCTGTCCAAATTCTTTTAATGAGTTTTTAGGGCTGTGGGAATTCTAGGACCAGCAATTCATTTCACATAGCTTCAATAGCCATCAGATGGTTGTGATTATCCTCTATTCCATTCTGAACTTGGTTAAAATTTGAAATGATGAATAAGAGCTATAAATCCCTGCACTTTCCTTGACCATTATATTCATTTAAAAAAGAAAAATCAGTTGAGCAATGATGTATGTTGCCAATGTACCCAATCTATCAGACATTTGACTCTGCCCTCAACTGTAAAGATAGACTGATACCAATTTTCTTCCTGTCAGCAGCTCAAGTAGATGATTCTCATGCATTTAGTTCCATTCACAGAAGTCAGCACTAGGTTTGTTAATTCTGATAAAATCTGCTCTAATTTTGTGAATTCTGATATGCTTAATCTACATGAAATATCCCTGAAGGACTTCAGAGAATCATAATTTCATTTGACTGAGATCAAAGCTCTGGCAGACATTCAAGTTTAGTTTGATTTGAAATGACAAACTGTAGACCATAAGACTTGATTGTGACTACAGCCCTTTGGGATGCTGACTGGGTTTCAGATACAAATCCTGTTCATATTTTGATCACCCAGTAAACTGCTGCATACGAGTAAATAAACTGCATCAGAGAAAAATCATATAAAACTTTCATTTTACAAAATAATGGACAATAGTACTTTTATGTACTTTGTACTACGTACAATAGTACTTTATGTCAGAGTTCATCACAGGAAGTACACCTTCTGGAAGTTACAGGAAGTAACCTTCTAATACCAGCTCTATAAGCACTGATCATGAGCATAAATATCACTTGCGAATTGTACTATAGCATAAAGCACTGGAGTACTACAAAATAAAGCATCAAGGAAAACCATATGTAATTAATGTTTGCCTTCTCTTGAGGATTAATAGATCCCAAGCTATTGGAACCGTGACAACTGCCTCTAATTTAACTAAGCAATACTAGTTTACACCTGCTAAGGATCCGACCTTATGTAAACTGTTACAGTGCACAAATAAAATCCCTGAAAGCACAGATAAGTTCCTCTAGTCAACCCAGATCATCTTAAGCTGCACAATTAAATAGGTCAACCTCAGCACTTTGATAAAAGACTTCAAAAAGATAGTGTCATTACGGCTTTGATGTTTTGAAGACCTGAACTGCATTTCTAAGTGAATGCATTGAAACGTTAGCTGAAGGAAAGAGTGCCTACCATAACAAGTAGGAAAAACAGTAAGAGAGTCCATAATAATACCCCCTTGCCTTCAAATGGAAATGCTTTCTCATTTGGATAGGAAATTAGACTCATAAACTTTAGCTAAGTATGACCTTATTCTTCTGAGTGTCTATCATCGTGAATAACTATTGTATAGAAAAGAATTTTAGATCTGCAGCTCTTTATAGTCAGAAGTGCTTCTTATTATTGTATCCATTGCTTATAAACTAGCATATAGATTTTGTGCTACTACATATAACAGTACAAAAAAGCTAATTCAGTGCTCTTTAGGGGGTGAAAATCTATATTAGAAGAAAAATAATCTTTTACATGCTAACATCTAATGTAGTAATTCTATCATAATCAGACAAAACATGCAGACAGGTCATAGAACTAGTTTAAGTTAGTCTGTATTTCCTAATAGAGAAGATTTAAATATTTCTGTAAGGGGTCCTTGGTTCCTGCAATTTACCATTTCAGCAGACTATGCAAATAATTTACTGTCTCTCATTTCACTGTGATTGGCAATTACAGTGATATAGGACATTTTCACTGAGAAAATTGTGTTATGGAAGGATGTATTACTCATACAGTCATGAGCAGTCACAAATCAGCCTTTGGTATTCCCTTTGTAAGTGAAAAAGAAAATCACCAATCATCTTTCTCTTCCTAAAAGTACATTTGAGGCTTGATTTTTGGCTTCAAAATGAGACTGAAGCAGGAAACATATACTCCTCTAGCCAATGCTCACAGAATCTTTACAGCCCAGCAGCATCCACCTGTTTCCAGAGCAAGGGTACAGTATTAAGACACTGGGACACCATTTGGAGCTGGATTGTATATCTCTTCCCTACTCCACCTTGTACCAGATTTTCTTCTCTGTATGGAGGAGCAAGGACTTGGCTTTAATTTAGTGAGTTTAACAAAAGCAGATATGAAAGCTTGGAACAGTCATCGGAAATGTGAAGACTTACTCTCTTTATTTTGCTTCTCCGTTTTATTTCTGTGGCTTGCCAAGGCAAAATGGTTGCTTGAAACTGCCTTAAAATCCTTTTGCCCTTTCAGACTTGCATATGACAGGGCAAAGGCAGATTAGGTTCAATGACTAATAGATTCATGCCGGTAATTCATCCTGAATCCTTCCATTTGGGAGTACTTCCTTTCCTGGAATCCAGCTCATCACATAGTAAAAAACAAACAGCTTTTGTCCTTAGCCATAAAAACACATCCCAGTTCTCCAATGCAATGAGCCCTGTAGGGATGTTTCCACCCATAACAATATGAGCAACTGCAGGAGTCTAAATTAGAAATGATTAGCCACTAGGAAAGATTTAGAATCGTACTCCAGCGACACAAGCCTGCTTCGTAAGACTTGCATGCTTGTTTATATAATTATAGATAACACCTTCTACTAGGAAAAAGCATAGTTCAATGCGAGTATGATTTTTTTTTGCGATGTTATGGTATATTATGTACATACTTCTCCTAAGCTGCTGTCCCCTTATTATTAGCAATTTTTAAAAATATAAAGCAAAATAACTGAGTTTTCAGCCTGTACATAACTCACAAAGAAATTTGGATCAATAGGGAAATATTTAAAGCACTTGAATATTCAGATTATGAATTGCATGTATTGGAAATGTGGTTAGCCAACTGCAAGGCTCCAGTTATCAATTTCAATATGAAACAGTTTATGCCCTTTTCCAAGCAATTTTAGATGAATAACAACACTGGCAGCGATCAGTCTTAAGTAGCATAAAGCTTATCTTAAAGGCAATTACACCCATCAGCATGGTGTCTCCAAAATCATCCATGATCTGCCTGAAACTTGGTTGTAGTTATAATGATTCCTCCCACTGCAAATTAATACACCGATTTTTCTCTGTCCATTGTGGGCTTGTTTACATCAGGAATATTTGCTGAATTTATAATGTGCTGACTTACTCCCACCATATTGATGGCATCAATTTTTGCAAAATCAATAGCAAGTTATTTAAAATGAGTAGTTCTCATCCACTACTAGCTAGTTCTTTACAGTATTTTAATGGTGACTTAGAGCTTCCTTAATTGAAAGCTTTATCTTCCAGCCCAACAGAGAGCCATAAATCATAGGCACCAGTATACCGGACTAGTTCAGCACTACCTATAATAGGTCTGTGGGTAGCTGCCACATGTTCCATCATTGCTCAACTTCCAGAGGCCTGACCCTTCACAGAACCCATTACTCTGCTGAGTGACCATGTTTTACTGATCAGTTTAGACATGGATGTGCTTCAATTCTCAACTGGAGAGACTTGCGCTGCACCAAACTCTGGTGATAGTGACAAAAATGGAACTGATTTGCACTGTGGAAAAATATCAGGTACAGACAGATCTGTGAGACACTAAATCATCATAGTTTCAACAAAAATCCTATTATAAAACAAATAACCGTTGTTATTTGATCAGAGTTCATCACAGGAAGTACACCTTCTGGAAGTTACAGGAAGTAACCTTCTAATACCAGCTCTATAAGCACTGATCATGAGCATAAATATCACTTGCGAATTGTACTATAGCATAAAGCACTGGAGTACTACCATGTTATAAAACAAATAAGTTGTTTTTTCATCTCCAGTGTTTCATTAAGTACACATAAGCAGTAAGCTCCTGTCTTGGGACTCAAAATGGCCCAAACTTGGAGAAAGATCTGCCTAGGACTTCTGCACTGAGCTTTCCAAAAAACATAGAGAACTGTTACACTCAGAAAAAGTCAAATTTTATTAGAATATAAGCGAGAGGAAAGAGCAGAAATTAAAAGGTTTGTAAGTAACTCTTCTTCAGTTAACAGATGCATCCTTGCCTCCTGACTTTTAGACGAATCAATGACTTCTCAGTTGTGAATTGTGGGAACTCCAGCCCATCCCCTTTAACCCCCTTGAAGTCCTTCTTTCTGTCTTTCCTGTGACCTGGATGCCTGCTTTCTGCTCCTCTCAGTCTCTCTGCTTGATCTACAAGCTCACAAATCCTTGTTGTGACCCTCTCCATATATCCTCCTGCCTGCCTCCCACTGCAGTCTCTGGAACCCTCTCTGCCTTGAATATTCTCAGTTGCCAACAGGATATAAAACCTTCCCTTGTCCTTCCAGAAGGCCCACTTGACCCAGTCACAGACACTGACGAACATAAGAGAAATGAAGAACAAATGAATAAAAGACATTCTATCTAGCATATCCACTAAATACATAATCAGTTCAAGTACGAACACTTGCTCAGAGCAACCACACCAAAATCCTCCTTTATTTAGAAGTGAAGGTGAAATAGCTGCAATAATGCCTCTTATAAATCCTTCTCCTCTGTAGATCTCAAAGCACTTTACAGCAGAAGATAATTATTATCTCCATTTTATTCAGATGTGGACTAACAAAGTTTACTAAGATACTGGTAAAATACGAAAACATTGTTTTATAGGTTTCTTCTTAAAACATTAAGGTGGTCAGTATCATTACTTACTTTAAAGCTGGGGAAGCCGATATAGGGGTGATGTGATATGCTCAAGCTTCCTTTGATAGTGAGCATCATACCCACATACAGGCCTAGTGCTCAGAAGAGAAAGTAGAAGGGATTTTCATGGAAAAGACAGGATGTCTCAAGAGCACAGCCTTTAACCTAATGTGGTACAAACACTAAGATTTATCAATTTCAATTCATGTGGCCGCAGAAGCCCATACATAAACATTTCAGTGCTAACCATAATATGTTCAATCCCTATTACTACATCACAGTGCCTCTGGTTTTCAATGCTCATGATGAATTTAGTTAATTGTCTGTTACAAATAACATTCAGAAGTATTCAGAATAGTATGTAAAAATACAGTAATTTGGGATTCCAGTCATTAAGGAATCTCTACCTTTAGTGATTGCTGTCATCACGGATGGTCTGGCAGCCATTTGAGCTCTGTATTTGCTGAGGATAATCATAATTCTTCAGGGAAAATTTATACACTGTTTAGCAACTCTGGACCTTCTGTCTATGCCCAGAGGCAATTAGGCTCTTTCTAATGGCATCAGGAGAATCCCAGTGAGATTTTTTCCCTGTGTCTCTTTCTTCCATCTCTCCCTGCACCTCCTTTATCTCTTAAGTGTACGCTAAAGAGAGAAGATATAATCGCATTATGTCTGTGAAAATACAAATGAAAGAGTCTCCTAAATGGCAGACCACCCATCTCTTCCAATAATGTTTGACAGGATGTGACAGGAGAAGAGGGGCACAGAGTATCCTGCAGCTATCCTGTAAGCCAATATTAAGCTTCGTTTGCTCTTTAGACATATGCCATACAAACCATCAATATTCTGCCAACATAGGAGTGCCTGAATGCATGCACACACACCGAGCAGAGTACAACTGCATTTGCTTCTCTTTCCTAATGCTACATCATTATCATAAAAAAATCCTACTTATTATTTTATATGAAATCATAAACATTATTAACTTATGTACTAATCCTTTTGAAGGCAACCAGCAAGCTTCCAGCTTTACAATCAGTCCCACTGACATAGAGATCACTAAAGTGAATGACATTTCCATACACAGACTGAGTCTCTATCTTGTGCTACTTTGTGATTGTATCTGCACAAAAATCAAGGGCCTGGTTCATGCAGTATTAACTCAGGATGAAATCCTGCTGGAGTTCAAATTCATTTTGCTGATGCACAGACTGCAAGAATGTTGGTCAGAGTAACTAAATATACAATGACATGTTAAATGAAAGACTTCTGAATCTGTTACAAACGGATTTTCCCACCAGAGTAAGAAGGAAAAGTCAGCATCATTTTATTAGATGCCATACACTTACGCAATTTGATTTTGGTTTCCATATTCTCTACATTTGCTGCATTCAGGTGTGCAATAAGGTTACCCTGGAACACTATACTGTCACTGGTTCCCTCCCATTTCTCCTGTAATTTCTCTCTTCTCTCACAGGCACAGGTGAGTTAATTAAATACTTTTTGTCAAGATACAACTTTATAACATCTCCTGTTTCTTATTACAGAACAAGATGAGCTGAAGTTCTGGAGGTATTCTAACAACATAATAATGCTCACTTTATTAACTGAAACATCTGTGCTTTGTACATATTTTAAAGGAAGTTGATTTTTAACAGTTTAAGAATAATTTACCTCGTTTGGTCATTTTTCAATTTCAAACAATTTTTCAAATATTACATCATGTGTTCTTTATATTAATGATATGTAAAGTACAAATTAACATTAACATCATGAACTAGCATTATTTTAAAATCAATGTTGAAAAACAGGGCATCAAGCAGACACTTTTAAAGAAAGACTGAATGCTCTGATATAACTAGCACTGCACTGCATTTAGCCCTGGGCAAGTAAAATTAGAAACGTATTAAAAGACCCAGACAGAGTGGGATTTTTTTTGTGTGCACTGGAATATATTGATTAATGCCAGATTAGTCTTGCATAGCACCTTTCCTGAATCTGTGAGGAGAAATACAACAACTGACAGAAAATTCTTCAGAAATAATTAGAATACAATATAGGTCAGGTATTAAAGGACAAGAAAAAACACACACATTTTTATCAAAGCCCTGCACGATTATCATGATGTATTGGACACCTGAATAGCAATTACTTCAATAATTATATCATTGTCGTGCCTCACTTATACCATGGCTTCAGATACCACATGGGACAAAACCAGCAGTTGCAAGTCTCTTTAAGCCATGGATGTTTCCAGTATTAGGCACTCCTGGAAAGAGCAGCAAGATTGGGATAGATATAGCTATGTTCTGCCCCTGCCCAGAGGGCTTTCTGAATTATTATTTGCTGGAAGATTTTAAAACTACTTTTGCCACATTGAAATTGGCATTAAAACTCACTAGGACAAAGAGTTCACCTGAGACATTGCTTAGTTTAACTGAGCCATATTTACAGTTAGAGGAATAAACCAGTTACATAGTTGATGCAAGAATTTAAAACATGAAAATCTGGTCTATTTAGTTTAAATATGTCCTCTATCATGATGTTAAAAATATGTATTTCTTTTTTTACCTACAGTTTGACCTACAGACTCACAGTTTGTTTTGTTTTGAGAGCTGTGTAGAGAGGTGTCTTTTTAAGGTGATGAAATTACAAAGATATCTAAATATAAAGTCCTTCTGGTAGCTTGGCAATGACCCCAGTGAAACTTTTCTGACAAAGCATGCTATAAGTGACAAGTACATAAGTAGGACTTTTGGTTTACCTCCAAGACAGCACGGTCATTCATAGTCTGAAGAAGCTCCTCTGATGATAATATTATAACTTTGTGTCATACTTAATCCATGCATTAAAAAGGCTCTGCATAAAATACTGAACAAAGACCTTCCTGGGGAACACAACAAATAATATATCATTCAAAGGGTAGCCAAGAAGGAAAGTGGGCAGTGATGGTGAAGAGACAGTAATTGGTTTCCTCTGTACCTGTCAGAAAGCTGCTTGGTTGCTATATATTTAAAACTCCGTTCAAGTATAAACTAGATCATAGGGGACATCTATACCTGGATGTTATCAACAACTTTGTACAGAACATAGAATACAAGTATGAAGTTTACAGAGCTGGCAGGGAATGAAATTACCAAGGAAGTCTTATCCAATCTAGGTTATTAAATTAGCATATCTAGAAACTTCAGGAAGGAAAAAAGTATTTTACGAAGTGATGCAGAGGCTGAGGAGGTGACTCCCTCTGTCCTTACCTGTATCTCTTAACTGCCATTTGCAGTACCATTAAAAGAGAAGCTTTACCACGCTTTGAATGTTTAACATTTAGGGCCAGTATTGCAACATTATTGCAATATGGCAACATTACTTCAGAACTGCAAACCTACTTTGCAAAGGGGTGAGCTATTGCAGGCACCAATGATTTTACCTATACATGTGAAAGTTCTGGAATTTACCTTTCTTTGAGCTAAGGCAAACTGGACCAAATATTATAGTTTGTTTCTGATTTCTCTCTCAACAACAAACTGATAAAAAACAAAACTACTCATGAAGCCTAAGGAATTACATTTCCTGTACTGTTTATTTTTTGGCATAATAATTTTACATTTATCTTTTCCTCTGGATCCCTGCGGAAATTAAATTAACATTTTTAACTGCCTGTTTTAACTTTGCCATAATAAAAGAGAAGAGTTATGGCTAAGCTTTGGAGCATCAAACCAAATGTAATATTGGTAAAGCAATTTCTGTGAAATTTGTAAACAATATATTGCCTGGGAGAGCCTGCTGTTGTTAGTAATTTTGGATCAAGTCCTTTATAGATGCTTATTCTAACATGGCGTTTCCATCCTGTTAAAATGTCATATGGATAAAGGAGTAAATTTTGACAGCTGTGACAGGATTATCATTGCCAAGGAAATCACATTCCTGGTACTCATATATTTCAGTACACCTATTTTGCTTTGTCTTTGGCCTTGCCTGAACTAAAAATTACCTTCTGAGATGAGAAATATAACAAAAGAAAGAAACAAAATATTGTTATTCTCTTAAATAACTTGTTGCTCTACATAGCAACAAGAAACAATCTTTTAGGGTTGTTATTAAATCCATTGTTCAGATTTTGAGGGAACACAAGGCTTCTCTCTTCAAGGACATAGCCAATATGCATTTTATCTGGGCATGTTGAGTTATAGGAGGGTTTTGCTCATACGTATGTTAGACGAGAAACACTATAGAAGATTCCCCTAGCATTAGCCACTCAATTTGTTCAGCCATGTGCAAAATGGATATGAAAACCCCCAAATGATATTTGCAGTATCCTGAACTTTTGGATCAGGGGAATTGCCATGCTGGATCCATCCAATTTCAATATCCTCCCTCTGACGAACGCCAGTATCCAAACCCACAGAAACTGTAAGGATCCTGCAGTAGACAAGTGTAACTTCATGCACTGGTTCTCCTTCTCTTCAAACAATACAAAACTGAAACAGCAGGGAAGACAAAGAGTGGCAATAACTGTTATTAGTGTTGGCATTCACATACTGCCTCCCAGGGTTCCCTCCTGAAGATTACTCGATATAAAGGGCATGTAAGTTTCACTGATTGAAATGCTGATTTATGGGCTCTGAAATACTATCCCCAGAAACACAATCTCCCAGTAAGTATCAGTTATAGTAGCAGTGGTAGTATTAAAGCGATTCCTCTGAGCAACTGGGAAAGGGGGTATAGAGGGAGTAAAGTGGTGCTAAATATTTGAATCAAAGCTACCAAACACTTAGCATTAGTCTTAATTCATGACAAGGCTGTGTTTAGAAATATGCAACATCTTAGGAATGTTCTTTCCTACCCAGCTATTTCATTGAATGCAGCCATTTATTTTTGGAACTAGCAAGATGACTATGGATTTGTCATGACAACTTTCTGTGCTGTATTTATACTGATGTGACTAAATGGACATTTCTTTTGACTCTCTGGCTTCCAAAACTGTCACATAAGGTATTTGCAAGGTCTGCAAATCTTGATTAATGTCCTCAGATTTTGTCTTCACACAGAATGGTACTAATTCACCTGTTCTTAAGCTATTATAATTTACACAGTAACAGTATGGGGTACAGCTCAGTACCCCACCATCGTATCTCATCCATCTATCTTTATACCCAGTGGTAAAAAGACCTTGCTTTCCAATACCAACCAATGTGTGTCCATACATTGGTGGTATCTGTTTATACTGGCAAAAAGATATTCACATCACTAACAGTTTTGTGACAGTACAAAAATAGTGCATTGACCACTGTATTCTCTTTGGCCAACCACGTAAAACACTGAAGTTATACTGTGAGGATGTTCTGCTGCCTCATGTTTTTTTGACAATCTCTTAAATATGAGCCCTATGTTTCAATGTATAATTTACAATCGCTGAAATACTAACATTAACATCATTTTTCATACTTATTACACTCTTCCTGAAGGGCAGCACATTGCCTTGAGAAATGCGTTGTTCCATCAGACAGCTTTCCTGTTGGTTTATTGAGGCACTTCATAGTCTGTTCTCGCCTGCACCCTTTACCCCTTCCCCCCCTTTCACACAGAAGATCAAAATAAACACAACACTAACACTCCACCATTTCACAAGCACGCCCTAAAGAGCAATCAGCAGCAACAAAAAGGCCACAAACATGGCCACTTGTGAAATACATGCCCTTCTCAAGTAGAAGCAACATTTGCCCATGCTTTTGTTTTAAGAATAGCCCCTTTGTCAACTAGCTAATGAAAATGTTACATCTGACAGTCAGAACTTAAAAAAAAAATGACAAAGGCCTTAAGGTAAGGTTAGCTACAGAAGTTGCTTTATATATGAACTGACCTAGGATCAAAGCTGCCAAGGTATTTAGGTACCTAAAGCTAGATGGTGTGTTAGGTATTAAAAATACTTGAGTGCTTCTGTAAAACTCACTAGGCATCCATATTGTGTTAAATTCATAACTACATGAAAAATCTGGTCCCTGATAGGCAAACGGCATCATGTGTGAACCTGATTATACAGTACATAAAATGTAATAAACGTTGCTGTATTGTGGCATACATTATCAGTCTCCCTTTAATTACACACACGAAGCCCTGCAACTGCTTGCAGCATCTATTTCACACTTGCAAGCTTCACTTCACACTTCTGCTGCTTGTGCGAATGTCATGCTCAGTCAATTTGCATTTATGAACGCAGGGTTTTGCATGGGCAAAGAGGTGTACTCAACACCAATTATGTTTTGCAAGGCTGATGCCAAATGTTAATTTTTTTAGGTTTGAAAAAAAACCCAAAACCCTCATACACTTCTTTCCCCTTTACACTGTCTTCTATAGAAGATGAAGCAAACATAACATCTGACATGTCTTAAAATACTTCTCAAGAATGAACCAATTCCCACAAGTATCAGTGGGCTTGTGTCAAGTCCATAGGATGGCAGTTCTGTTCAAGACTGTTGTTCCTTTCTATTCAGTATTTGTTCCCTTTGATTTTTGACATTGTTTGCATCATGTAAAAGTGATATTCACTGAATAGTAAAAGTAGTATGTACTACACAAAAAGCCTCAGGCTGTTGTTGTTTGAAAGATTTTGTAGCTTTAAACATTGACAATAACCTGCCAATGGTCCTTCAGCTGCTTGAGCGAAATACAAACAAAAACTATGCACACAGTTTAAAATCCTTGAGAAAGCCATAATTATACATTCATAGACAATTTGTTTCTTTGGAGATTTTATTACCCACACACCTCTGCTTAAAGCCGGTGTTTTTACAACAGGAAAGTTCATGATACTGCAGCTAAGGTTTTGTCAGCACTTTCGTTATTAACTTAATTTTTACCATGACTACAAAGCATCTTGCTTGTCTGAAACTCGACACAGAGGCCTCACTCTCTTTTAATGGTTCCTCAGGTAAACCCTATGTCTATATCTTGTGAACTCCCAGCTCTGTGAGGAGCAGGCTTAAGACCTGAAGACCATTTTGAAACCCTTCCAAATCTGATGTTTGAGACAATGAGCATCCTTTTTAACTTGTCAAGAATCAACAGTAAAATAATTTAGAATGTTCTTTACAGCAGAAATAACCAACCACTGGTCTAATTTCCATAGACATTTAAGAAAAATTCTTGCTTTGGTACTAGAGACATTTTCATTGGTAACATCTGAACAAGTTTTGCCCCTAATTTTCACGCATTTTGCCCATTTTTAATCATACTTTTCTGTTGTGTGTTTATAAAACACGATTTTAAGAATAGATAGTTACTAGAAAGATGGAAGGATTCAAAAGCTCTCCTAGTTGATCAGATTAGTTACTGTATATTTTTAAGTCAAATATAATTAATTAGTAGCCATATTGATGAAATTTTAAGAGTTTTAAGGGTCAAGCTACTTCCACTGTAAGTTAAAATGCTCCCTGCACTGCAGATTTCATAGGTTTCCAAATCTCAGAAAGAATCTTGACATCTTCCATGAGCAGCAGTACCACAGCAATCCAGGTGCTCTAAAGAGTAAGAGGAAAGGTGGGGGAAGAAAGAACTCCCCAAGACTCCTCTATGAAGGGACACTGCAGTGGCCTACTAGAGTCATGCTAAGACAGGTTCTAGATAAACAAGTTATTTGCTATTTGCCTCCAAGTTCCTGAACTCATGGGAACTAATTCCAATTTAAATATTTTTCATTGTTTCTGCTAAAAATATTAGTCATACATAGGATTAGAAAATGAATTTTATATCACTGGGATTTCTGTTGTTTTGTGTGGTTGTCTCTTGCAGTGTGACACATTTTTTACATTGCTAGTAGGACAGTTAATTGCGGGTCAGATTTACAAATGTGTATCAGCCCCTAAAGACAGAGAGAGTCATCTCAGAATTGAAAAGTGTCTGTTGCTCTTCAGACAGCTGATGGAACTGAGGAGTTTTTCTACTTCTTTTTGTACCTTAGTACTGCATTATGTTAAAAAACTTGGCCAGTCAGTATCATACAGCCCTCCTTTCCGTGTGATAATAGTTTTGTTAGAAAAAAGGGGATAATATACTGCTGTGGCATTTTAACTTCTTTTTCTTGTCCTCTCATGTTGGCTAATTATTTCTTTGAGGTTAAATGAGCTAATTATGCCTGTATCGGAGCTCTTTGAGAAGCAGGAATCACTTTCTGTTGTTGTTGATAATTAAATGAATTGAGCTTGATTTTTGGTTTGGGATACAGTTGTAGGCATTTTTCTTTATTGTACATAGTATAAAGTGGTAAAAATAATTACAAGTAATGTTTTGTTGATTGCAGAATGGAGACAGCTTTTCAACTGTGGTGTAAAAGGTTTTGTAAATTGATTTAAATTACTAAGGGTGAGAGGAAGGAAAAAGGAAGGGGAATTGTACCCCTTCTACTCATCCCTGAACAGCTTTAACAATCTTACAAGAGTTAGAGAATCCATCAAAAATTCGCATGATATTTAGGGATGAGAATGTTATGTGAATTCCTTTCACAACTATCATATGACTAAAATGTAGATTTTTTTTTTCTTTAATTTCACTCATCAAGTCATGTGCACATTTTTCTGTGACACTTGACAGAGTGGAACTACAAGAAGCTGAAGGCTTTTATACAAAGGTCACATATCCTGTAGACAGCACCTATTCTTCTCCTTACCCTAGAAATGATGCCCTCTTTGATCTGAGATATATTGTCCACTAGAATAAAAAAGTGTTTCAAGTCTTCATGCTAGCTCTGCTCCAACTGTCTCCTGACCAGAGAATATCACCTGTATCTAGTTGTACAAATTATATATAGCACAGAAGGGTAGAGGGCTCTACATCAGGGATTAAGCTGTAACCTCTAAATTCAGTAAGAGCTGAGAGCTGCAACAAGACATGCAGTTTTCACAGAAAGTTACCCTCTGAGCTGGGACCCAACAGCAAAATGCTGAAATGCATATATATCATTCATTCTCTCTTAGGCCACTTCAGCAAAACACACTTTTACTTAACCATCCTTGTTGGCATTACTAATGTTGTGGGCAGAGGGAAATTAATTTTAATGTAGACATTATCTCACTGTGTACTAATCACATCTGTGTAATTTCTTGTCTGTCTATAAGGCTTGAATCAAAGCCTACTGATATTGATGGGAAAATGCATATTGGTATCAGTGGGATGTGGACCAACCTAGGCATAAATTGCCAAAGCAATTTCTGAGCATAGGCATAACTTGCTCATGACAACCTACACTACAGTATGAAAACAAACCCTGGATACAACAGAGAAGGGCCTCCACTGAATGAAAAGACATTTAGGGAAATAAGAGCACTGGAAGGAGAAGCAGAATCATAGGATAACATTTTGGGTTAGTGACTGAGTAAGAAGTAAATAGCCGCTGAGATTGAAGGCTCCGGCCTGGCTCTGTGGGTAACCAAGGTACCGCATTGCTTACTCTTAGTTTGCTACACTTGAACACTCCCAAATCTGAAGCAAGCCAATGCAAAGACCTTGATTCATTGTGTTTGTCTTTAAATATTTATGTCCTTTTGCAAGAGTTATTTAACTATTTTCAAGCCTACTTTAAATTATTAAATCTCTCATTTCCTCATTTCAAAACCAAATCTGATTACAGAAAATCACATAACTTACATATATGATTGATATTACCTGACTAAAAGAGCATATGCTGTGAAGATCAAAAGTGGAAGTCTCAAGCAATTAACGTCTGGCACTGTGGGAACCCAACTTTTGACTTTCTTCCTCAAACTGCCTAACTTTCACTCAAAAAAACTGAGAGCAAAGTAAGTTTCCATTCTTATGTTGCCAAGGAATCATTTAATACCCAACTTTAATCTTCCAGATGCTACAACAATGTAATATGTCTATAAATTGGCAATGATCACTTAAATCCAGGCTGTTTTTTGGTTACTAGTACTTGACTATCTCTAGTTGTTGTGCAATTAGCTTCATACTCTATTTTTTTAGCATGTGTGAGAATACATTCCTTTTTGACTTCTAAAATCACTAAGATTCTCTTTAACATCTGACACAAACTTTAAGGCAATGAATATTTCATTTCCAGTTCCTTTTCCTGCATTTACATTTATAAACTGTAGAACTACTGAGAAATATGCTTCTCTAGATTATAGCTGTGTCAGCTAGGACAGTTTCAAACAACAAAAAGAGACTATGACCCTTTCACTGGGGTATACTGTCATATTGGTGTTTGCTTCTCTTCAGGAAACAACACGTGTTGAATATATAAATGTTTATATTGGCAAAGGGTGCTATTAAAATAAGTCTTTAAAAAATCTCAATCTGTGAAATGGTGATTTTTATGGAAGGGTTCTTCATAACCCTAAAAGTAAAGGCTTATGGAATATAATAGAAAACAAATATTTCTTTTGTATGCTCATATCTAGGTTTTCAGATAGTGTCTTTATATAGTTATATTGCCACCTTTATTAAAAAAAAATCAAACTTATTTGCATGACTGAGAGATATTTTCCTTCTACTAAATTATTCTAATGGGACTTGGTAGAGATAAAAGTAAACTGTTAAAATATTCTGCATGGCTAAGTCTGCTATCTGCAGGTAATATTCATTCACTAAGATAACATTTTTAGGGTTTGGTACCTAGCTTCTTGAGGGTAAAAATAAGCCTTTATCTGTCCTTCAGGATTATTAACAGTAAGTGATTTCCACATTAACATCAATAGCAATAATGAAGATGTCCTTTTCAATTCATCCTAGGGAACTTTGAGTGAGAACTGTTATTTGGTGAGGCTTCATTCTTTAATAGAGTCCAAAGATAATTGGGTATTGAAAATTCCATCTAAATCAACCAAATAAATCTTTCGGTTACCAAATTAATAATTTCATTGATGCCATCAGCCTTCAATTTTCACTCCATTAAATTCCTAAATTCATGTGAGAATGGCACAGCAAACAAATTAAAATGAGTTTCTTATAAAAATGAGAATGATAAGATTATGCCTTCTAAAAAAGCAATTTAACTCCAATAAATTATTTTTAAATTATTAAATGAGGCATTGCATTAACTATAAAAGAGGAGCATAAAAGGGCACTGGCCTATGGAAAATAAGACATCTATAGACCTCTATAACCTTGGACAATTATATCTGTAATAATTGGCTCATAAAACTTTATGGCAACTTGTACAATATTCTTTTTCTTAAGATAGCATTCTGATCAGCAGAATGATTAGACAGAGAGGAACAGAGACATTCTTTTTCTCAGGAGCACATGGCTAAATGTTTTCAAATAGCCTCTTGCTGCTTTGCTCAACATAAAGCATTAGAGCAAAGTGTTACCTGCTCTGTGTGGAATGTTAAATCACATTTAAACTACAAAACATTGCAGTAAGGCAGCGTAGTGTCAAGGAGGTCTGCAGGAAGAATTCAGGACACAAGACAATTCCATAACTGTTTTCTTTAGACTATGTGCTCAGTACATTGAAGGTTTGAACCTTTAAATGTCAGGTTTGATATGTTGTCTCCTTTTCAGTTCTTGTTCCATCAACTTCATAGAAGGCCAAAATTCTGAAGAATGAGCAAAAACAAAATAGCAAGAGACTGCAGTAACATCTTGATAGCAAAGCAGTGTGAATAACAGACATTTTTATATACTTCTTGAAAAAGATACAAACACTACCTCCTGCTTGTGGTGGAATCCTATCAGTAACGTACGAAAAGCAAAATACATGGAGCTGAAGAAGTGTTTCACCCCTGTACTAGACCTGGAAGCCTGTACAGGTAGAACTAAGGTCTGTTAAAAGAAAGGAAATTCAGCCTTTCTACCTTGTGGCTGTCCTTGCACAGGTTAACTCCTCCTCCTCAGTCATACACACATACATCTCTTTACCAGTGCCTTGTTTTCCCTACCTTCTGTTCACTTTAAAAAACAGAAAGAGAAATATGAACTATGTACGGGAGTTAGATAAACATTCCATATTCTATTTGAAAACCTGATGCAGTAAAATGGGTGCAAGTTTTTTCACTGACTTCAATGAAGTACCATGCCTTAGATAAGAGAATTGCAGTGAAGTCAGATCTACTCCTTGTTTTCAGGAGATAATAGGCATATATAGCCACTACTATATACAACTTCCTAATGAAAGCCTTGTGGGCATGCATTAAATCCTTCTCAAAGATCCTCTGCTTGCCTCCTCTCAGTACAATGAACCAGCCTACTCTCAATCCAGAAGCCAGAACCCCTGCTGATTCCAGTAATTCTTGCTTCTATAAGCTAAATCCTTTTGTGGTTTCCCTTCACTCTTCATTCTACACATTCCAGCTAATTTTAAAATGAAAAAAGTACCAAACCAGGCAACATTAAAGAACCAGAGGCATGAACTCTATCCAACATTGTGAGTGCTGTTTGAATTAATGCACTACAGGGTTTAGATATCCCTGATTTCTTCACCTTTGATTTCCCAGTGATGTCCAGAATAAATAATTGCCTTATTAAAGGACTTCTGAAGCCAACAGAGCAAGGTAGAAAACACTGAAGTCACCAATTCAGCCTTTGATTCTGTCTGACAGAAAATTAAAAATGAATGAGAAGAAAATTAATAATAAATGTATTCATGGCCTTATTGGGATTCATGACTCTCTTGCCAACATTAAACAAGTTCAACTAATTGTTCCTCTTAAAGTGAAATAGCATCAGAGTTGCCAACTGTTCAAGTAGTATCAGTATATTTTTTTCTTTGGTATAGTAAATTAAAAAAAAAATCCAACAGAATACTGCCTCGGTTGCAAAATCCTTAAAACTAAGACTTTTAGCAAAGTCTTTCAAGAAAATTATACTTTCACATCTTAATATAAGTGTGAAAATAAAACTCTGTACTAGTGGCCTTTAAGCCAAGCAAGAGTTTGAAGACAGGTTCTTACCCTCTTCTTTGCATCAAACAGTAACTTGACATCAGCAGGGTTCTCGGAGTTACTGCCCCCCCCATCACTCAAAGGACACGGGGCATTTTACTGGAAATACAAAAATATATTTGCCCTAGCCTTGTTTTCAGATGACTGAAGCTCTACAGGTAATTAATAAATCCTTCTCAAATTTCAGTTCAAACACATGGGGTTTCACGAAGTTATAAAACTGTAGCAGCCCAAAACAAAGTATTGTCATGGAAATGGCAGAAAATAACTGAAGCAAACTTGTATTGTGATTCTGTCTACAGACGTAGTTACAACAATACAGATTTATATTGTAATGTGGAGAATCTTAGGAATCATAGGAAAATTCAGGTTAGAAGGGACCTAAGGAGGTCTGCAGTCCAACCTCCTGCCTAAAGCAGTGTCAACTGAGATCTGATCAGTTTGCTCTGGGTTTTATCCATTCAGGTCCCGAAAACTCCCACGAGTTTTCAGGAGACCAGGCAGCTTGTTCTGATGCTTAACTGTCATCCTGGTAAAAAAAAAAATATATCTCTTTATATCAATTCTGAATTCTTGTTTCAATTTACGTCCATTGTCTCTTGTCCTTTCAACATGCACCATTGTGAACAGCCTAGTTTCATCTTCTGGACAATCTTCTCATAGGTATTAGGAGGCTGCTATTAGCTCCCCTAGAAGCCTTTTCTTCTGCAGGCCCAGTGTCTTCAGCGTTTACTCACAGGGCAAGTGCTCCAGCCCCTGCTGAACTCGCTACAGTTTAGTGATGTCTTTCTTGATAGGGGGACCCAAAACTAGACACAATTCTAGATGCAGCCTCACAAGTGCTGGGCAGAGGAAGGTAATTGCTCTACTCAGTCTAACGGCTATGCTCCTGTTAATACAGCCCAGCATGCTGTTGGCCACCTTTGCTGCCAGACCCCTCTGCTAGTTCTTGCTCAGCTTGCTGTCTGCCAGACTCCAGGTCTTTTCCAGCAGAGCTGCTTCCCAGGCACTTGTTATAAGGGGTTATTCCTTCCCAAGTACAGGCCTTTGCATTTGTACTTTTTGAATTTCATAAGGTCCCTGTCGGCCCATTCTTCCAGCCTGAACAGGTCCCTCTGAACAGCAGAGGGACTTCTCTAATGTACCAAATACTGCCCCTTCCAATTTGGGGTCATTTGCAAATCTGACAAGACCATGCTCTGTCACTAAGCCCCTTGCTGTGCTCCACTTGTCACGAGCATCGAGGTAGAGTATGACCCATTAACCACTATGCTCTGAGCATGACCATCCAACCAGTTTTTTACCCATCTAATTGTCCACCCAATCAGACTACATAGTCCTAATTGGGATATAAGAATATTGTGGGCTAAAAAGGGCACCAACATCATGAGGCAATTGCTTCTGATTATACACCTCAACTCCCTTTCCTAGGGAAGCAAGAGTTAATTCACAGAGGCAATGTCACACTTATTATGAAAATAATCCTTTTATCAAAATGGTGAAACCCTCAGACAAGTTCAAGAGCTGAAAATTACAGAGGTACTTTTCTCCCTTGTGTACTCTCTTATCTGCATATTAAAACTCTCTGACCCATGGCAGGATTCAGGCAGCACAAGGCGGCCAGTTCAGTCTGTGCTATGAAGTTGGGGAATGATATGAAGCCACAGTCGTAACTTAGCATCGTAAGAGCAGCCAAGGATCTGAAATTCCTTTGCGCCCAGCATCCTCTTACTGACTGTGACCAGCATCAGATACTTAGACAAGAGTAAGTACAGCTATCGCAGATACCCCTTCTGCTTGTCCCATCCTGCAGACAGATGAAGCTATTCAATTCTAGTGACGGGATTTTTTCACCTCTTCCATGATCAGCCTCGCCACATTATACACACTATCTCCAGCCAATTAAAGTCTGAGAGTGAAAGAAGATACCCTTTAAATTGCCAAAATCTGAGAGAAAAGTTTTACCATTTTCAATGCATATTTGGGAAAATGAAACAAAATGAGATTGAGGAACTTGGCCCGTAAAAGACAATAGACAGTGAAAAATAAATGGCCACAGGTACAGTTGTGAATGATGTCAGCATGACTTTGGTCAGGAGAGCACAGATTCCATTTAGCTCAGGCACAAAAGTGAGAGCTTGTTGACTACAAGTCAACCTACTGTGGGCCAGTACAATGTGAGAGACAGCGCAAGAGTAGTCCTTACTCTGCACGGATGCACAAACCATTCTCCTAAGAGCTGTGTCAAGCTTCGTGCCTATGCTACTTCATGTTGCACAGCTCTGCACAGAGGCAGTAGGTTCCCATGCACCAACCATCTCTACTGCAGCTGAGTTTTTCCAGAGGCATTCCGTGCTTTAATCTGTCTCCGCACAGGGCTGTGGCACAGAAGCGATTATCCAGCAGTTCTCCCTGCAGTCCTCAAGAGCAAACCATTTTTACTGTCTTAAGAATGGGATGACATTCTACATACCAGAATAATACTGATTTATGAAGCTGAAATCAGTAAACTTAAATCAAGATCAGTAAGTGATGGGAAGGAATATCTAACACAACAAGTCTTTTAATGTCATGCATGTTCCCATGTTTTAATTCGTAAATGACATTATCTACTGTTATCCTTTCAATGCACTTGTTTGGTTAGGGTTGACATTTTGTATCACTGTATTTACTGATTAGATCTGGAGTCAAAGGAAAATGAATACAAATTAGTTTTTGTAATTACTGCAAGGCTACTATACACTGCCAGTCTATTTCAAAAGTAACTTCTGTGGCTGATTCCCCAGAAACCAACTTGCAAAACACAAGACTAAAACAACCCTAAATCTTTGATTGGGGAAAAAAAAAAAAGGAAAAAAAAATCCTGGCAAAGTTTGTATCTGCACAGCTGGTGAGAAAACTGATTGTCCAGACTCCAGCATCAAAGCCTCAACACCACATCACAGGATATCCAGATCAAGTGTCCTATTAAGTTACAAGAGCCTGTTATAACCCCGGTCATTCAGGAAAATCAAGGAATATCTGCCCTCATGTCAAAGTAAATTATGGTGCCATAAATAAATGTAATGTTAAATTAGCAGCAAAGAAATAAGGTAAAAAATGTGCCTGTTTTTTAAAAAGCAAATGCTTTCTGCAGCTCAGAGTAACAATAAACACATATTTGTATATAAAGGAAATAATCTTTGCTGAGATAAGTAGATTTCTTATCTTTATGCAAGTGGGTTTTCTATCTTTTTACTTTGAGAATTGATTTAGTATTTGGCCGTTGGATCAAATTGATTAACAAGATGACTCCAATAACTTCAGTGGCTTTTTCACAGGGATAAATTTAAACCTAATGTAAATATATCTGTTGATTTCCATCAGTTTTGGATCAGAACTTGTATGCAAATTTGCAAAGTGATACAGAATGTGTCTCATTGGGGCACATTAGCTTAAATATTCTTGTCAAAACCATACACCATTTCTAATCCATAAAATTAAATAGGAACTCATAAACTTATAAATATGTTTATTAGTCTTTCAGAGACAGGCACAGACTAGTAAACATTTCAAAGTCTGCATCCCTCTAGCCCCAAGGGTGTCTTCTTTAAAGAAGTCATTGATTTTTGTCATGAAAAAACAAGTATTCAAGTAACAGTCTCAAACACAAGCTGATGGTAAAGTACCTAGGATTCCCAAAGGTGCCATCTGTAAAAGGATCATTGATTTTGACCTTTTGGGTGGATTTGTCTTTTTTCCTAGTGTTTTATTATGTGCATCAATAACAGAGAAGGCAAAGAAGACAAAATGAGAGAGAGAAAATATGACTTTTTAGAGATGTATGTTTGGACTTCTCCCAAGAAAATACTTCTGCATTCAAGTGTTCCACTGTTACCAGGTCCTAAGCAAGAACAACAGCAAAACAAAACCTCAAACCAAAATACCCCTGAAAAATGTGATTGTTTAGGAAACAGTTGGCTAAAAAAATTATTCTAATTATCTGTTTTTCTCAAATTCCTTAGGACTTAACATCGATCATGCATGGCTTTAGTAAACATATCCATATCCATTACCCTCTCCCCATATGAAAGTACAGATCTTGATTTAGGAGGAAGAGGAAGCTGGGATCAGATTCAATTGTCAGCTACTGTTAAAAAGAATCTAGAAAAGCACCAGTAAAATCAGCCCATAACCCCACAGGAAGAGGACACTGAATTTGCCCTACGCTATCCCGCATAAATAATTTTTTGCTGTTAATCCCAATTAGTGTGTGAAGTTAAAATATGGACTTGTCTGGCTCCCCTACAACTCAAACAGGGTTAGGAAAAGGCTGATATTCTATCTTTGCACCAGTAGAAATACTATGTGATGTCTAGACTGCAGGAAGAAGGCAGCAATGTTAAAAACATAAATCTGCTTATTCTCCAGCACTCCAGATGAACAAAACGAAGAAGAATCATCACTTCAGTGAAAGTGCGCACATGCCAGGATATTTGGAGAGTATTTCACATGTACAATGCTAAAAATAGCAGAAGTCATGTCCCGTACAGCTGTTTATTCCATCTCTAGACTGGTAAAATTCTGCCCACAGTGTGACAAGATTGCCCTTATCTTTCCCCAGCAATGCAGCCAGAGAGCCAGTGGAGGAAGAAACATGGAAAAGTATTTTCACTGGTGCCAGATAGGGTCTGGCAGGGGACCAGACCAGCAGGTAAAGCCATGGCCTCCAGCCCTGGTTGATAATAACAGGGAGCACCTTCAGATGCCAAGCCCTCTCTCTGCACCAACAGTCTGAGCCCAGTCAAAACACTTAAGGCTGCATTTTTGCTGCCACCTGTATATCACATATTGCTTATTTTAATGAACTTCAAACAGGAAGGCCATGTAACCTTTATTTTCTAGCTTAAACTAAGCCATGTCAATATTCTGCCACAGCTATTCACATGTATCTGGAGTCATATTAAGGTAAAGAGGGAGTACACTCTCCAAATGTGGAGTCATGAAGATAAAATGCATGTGATTTGCCCCATTAAACTAGTTGCATCTGTTCATCACTCTCCAAGCATATGCTGCATGTGAAAAATGAGAAGTGCAAGCTACATCCACAGTAGCTATCTGTACTCCAGCTGTGAAGGTTTATACTTGTATTCCTTTTTAGCTCCTACAATGGATTTAACTAAGGGCAATTTTGCACATTAGTAAGAATTCTTCTAAACAAAACAATCCTTTCAGTGAAAATGAAGAGGCTTTGAAAATGATTGCAAAGTGGATTAGGATCGCTTATGGTAGATAGCTGTTGACAAGATATTGCTTGTGATTACCATGAACATACATTGATAGGTGCCAGAAAGGAAGCTCATAATTGAAATGATATAGACATTTCAACGTATCCTCTAACAGAACATGTTATGTCAAAGAATTCCTGTCATTTCAACAAGAAAATTTTCTTTGGCTACCTACCAGAGGACATTCAAAACAGCCCAGCGCTGAGCTGAGAGTCAGCTACCCATATGATTCTAATCCACCTCGGAAAGAAGCAATTGTACCCTCATGCTAAGTGTTTGCACACAGTCACTTCACTTGTGCAACAGATGTTCAGTGATAGAGCAGTTTTGGTGAATATGCTGAATATTAAACATCTCTTGCTTTTACTCTGTTTCATTCTTCTTTATAAATGGGTATTATATTACAGGATTATCACCCTACCCTGTGGTAATCAGGCTAATATTTAGCTAATGCTCATGGGATCTGCAACAAAGGCTGAAAAAGGTTTAATACAACATTTGCTCCCACACCTTTTACAAATTTTGAAAATTGTTCCTCCAGAAAGACAACTGCTCTACTGTCCTTTCTCACTGCTGTCTTCCCTCAAGTTTAAATGAAAAAAAAAAATCGACTGTTTTGCAAGTCTGTTGGTCCCTATACATATGCAATTGAATATGTATTTTATATACTCAGGTGAGCAGAGAATGGAATCTGCTTGGATTTACCAGTTTCTACCTCTGCAGTAAAGTGTCACTGCCACCATCGTCTAGACCAGGAAATATAATAAAGCATTTTATTTGGGAATGGTTTTGGTTTCACACTGGCATTTTCTATTCCTTTATCTCACTTATTTTTAGCTTTAGATGATCTGACTTTGTCAGATAATTCCCACAGCTGCCTTGCAGTGCAGAAGGCAACAGTAGGAAGTCAGGATGTGGAAAAGGATGAAAACAGTTTCAGAGGAGAATTCTTTATGCAATCCGCACTTTCCCTTGGCACCCTTTTGCAGTCCCACTCCAACTGCAGTGCTAGGCTCTGGCTCTCTCCAAACCTTACTCTTTACCATAGGTATAGGCTAAGCCCTAGCCCAAGAACCCCAAACATCACCCAGATGAAAAAGTTCACAGGGGAGAATTATTCTTGCAGCCAAATCCATCCTTTGTGGTAGCTTAAGGTCTAGAGTTAAGTTCTCCAGTTACTCTTTGCTCTCTTTGACTTTGGGTCTCTATTTCTCTTCCTGCCCTCCTTGAAGTTCCCTCACATTCAGGCTCCTTTAGTCTTACATATCTGTGTTTTCTTGATTGGTGTTGCCATTCCCCCATGCTCACTCTCTCACATAAGTACTCTTACGCTCATTTCTGCCTCTATCTAGTTGACCCTCACTCTTTTTCTTCTGGTTTTTTTTTTTTTGGGGGGGTGGGGTGGGGTGGGGTGGGGGGGTGTTCCCTACAGAGACATATCTGTTTAAACTGATGATGAGGTCACTACAGCATATTTTGTTGTCAGTCAGCTATAGTGCACACTAACCAAACTTCAAATCACTGCTGCTGAAGAAGCTAAAGGACACTAAGAGACGAGCCAGGCTTTGGAGAAAAAAAAAGAATTCTGGGGCTTTGTGGGGAGAAACATCCTGTACATTCGCCTGACACACTTCTGTCATATGCTGCCATGGTCTGCCAGGAACTGATAACAAAGTAACTGTCCCTAGATTGTGCCAGATTCCAAAACACAACGGTGCTTTCAGAAAGGAAGCAACATGGAAGCACTAAGTTATTTCAGACTGATGGCAGAACCTGGATTCAAGACGAAATTAGCAGTAACATGGAGTGCTTAAACAGCTCTTTATAGGCTCAGGCCCACAAACCATTATTATTTTGCACAAAAATGAAACACAATGCCAGAAAATCACTGGGGTAAGCCATCAGAGTTTGTTTCATCTTGGCACAACCACTCCTCCTTTTGGGATGTTGTTATTGTGTCTGTCAACGGGTGGTCAGAAACTAGGGGAGACTGACCAATTAGTGGAGTCCTCATCTGGCGGGATGTCATGCTGTGTGTTTGTCCTACACACTACTGCATCTGACACTCAAAATGGGATTCATGTGGTGCCCTGGCAGCAGCTCTGCCTGAGGAGCCAAAAGGGAGCCTCCCTCTGGGTAAGCCAGCAGGTGTTAAGTGTATGCTAAACTGGTCTCAGCTGGAAGCCACTCTTTCAATGTTAGAGGATTGTCTTGCATATCCAGCATAGTTTTCTGAGCATTTAACTAGAAATACAGAAAGAATAATGCTTCTTTTATCTATTTCAGCCTATCATTAATAATAAAATTAGTTTGTCTCACTTTTAAGGCAGGCTCAATAATATTGCAAATTTAGAGTAAGCTCTAACTGGAGCAATTAAATCAATTCAACTTCCTGATTATAATAATAATAGTACAGAAATGACATGCAGAAAGTGAATTCAACACGCAATTTGGTACGATGAAAGACTCTGGTAACATAGTGCTAATGTTAATAACATGCTTATTTGTGAAGGGTCTGTGTTTTGTGATCTGAGGGGTCAGCCTGTTATTTCCCTTATTGGTACCCCAGAGATTAAATAACACATTTACCATCTATACATATTTACAATGGTCTGCATTTTAGAATTAAAGACTAAGGTATTCTGCAGTGGACAAAAATATCACACATAGCACCAAACTTGGTTTGTGCCTTATCTTTAGTTAACAAAGAAGTTAGCAATAATGGGCTTGTTAAATATCTATGTATATATCTTTATATATGTATTTTTATATAGATACATATGCAGTGCTACATTTCATTGACTTTCATGGACAAACAATCTAATGTTGCTTTTTTCCCATCTCAGGGAAAGCAAGACAGAGATGGAAATCATCCTTAAATAAGCTTTTGGACAGTTAACACATTATTTAATAATAGGGAATTCAGTAGGAATAAGAATAGGTGATTTCAATAATGCTTGGAAATACACTCTTATGGACTGTTTTTCTCTTTCAACAGTAACCAGGGATGTTATAAAAAGTTGAGGCATACATACAAATGCTCTGACTATATTCTCTGATAGCTGGTAGGTATGGATTTAAAGTTGTGATGGAGAGTCCAAAGGTGGATTATCTTATCCATTTATAGTAGCAGCCATGACACTTCTTTCAGTAGCCTGAAAGAGATTCCAGAACTTTCTGATGCAAAAAGAAGTTTGGTAGGGGAGAGGAAGAACTTTACAAGAATGCCTACAAATATCCACACAAGATACATTTTATCTAACAAATCTGAAATCACAGAGGAAACTGTGATGGTGTGCGGATAGAGACCCTGATATCTTTCCAGGGTCCAAAAGCGAATGTTTAGCATAAATGGAGTATTAGGCACATAACTCTAATAGCAGAGTCAGCTCCAACATCAACACTCCTGTTGACACGGTGCTGGGAAACACAATAGGATGCGCAATACCTGTGTCTGTTTAGGAAGTCAAGGGGTACCATAACTACCTATACATGTACTGTTCAGCTTGCTCCACTTGGAAGGCAAAAAACACTTTAAATTAATCTTAATCTTCTTTCCCTGAAGTTTAAATTAATAATGCATTTTAACTCTTGACTAGGAGAGGATAAAAGCAAGCATGTACACACTCCATGGATAATGAAATATGCTCAGACACTGTTATGGGTCACATTATTGATGCCATAGATTAAAAATTCATCCTCTCAAAATATTTCCAGTTGGTACAGTTCTAATGGCTGTAAGACAATAATATCTTGTTGAATATACACCTGTAGTGAGTTTAAAATTGAACAGTCAAGCCTTTGTTCTTTCTTCCAAGCACAGTCTGAACTGTACTGTCTCCTCTTAGCTCTTTTCCTAATGAAAAAGCTCTGTCTCCTCTCATTTTAAAAGATGACAATAGAAATGGGATGCTGGAAAACAAAGGCGGACAAAATGCATTAGCAAGAATGTCTACAAAACAGTTGTTAAAATGAAAAGCTTTTCCTGTAATTGAAGAGTCCTGGCTGGTATCTCTATGCAACAAAATAAAAGAGAGGGCAAGTGCAGAGACAAAGGAAGAAGATCTTCATTAGGAGTATTGTCTACCACATGGTACCTCTAAACAAGAACTTTCTAAAGGACTGACATTTCCATTAAAAGGGCAGGCAGTTTGCTATGAAATGACATTCAGTTTTAAAGGCTCAGCTTAGAAGCAATTTAGAGCATGAACAACAGTTTCCAATGCCATCTTTTCATTGCTTGGTTGGCTCTTTACATGATATCACAGTTGCCACATGAACAATAAGGGAATGCCATTATCTCCAACAAAACCCCTTACATGCATCAGGGTTTGTTATTTACCCCACAGTCCCTTTATACTGCTTAGGAAATCAGAATGTGTATGCATGACATTTAGATCCACATTAGGCTTCTATACACTGACAAAGTGGATGAAAAAGAGGCTTCTGATGGCAGGACTCTGGCACACTGTAGAGTAAAAAATATTAATGTCAGCAGCAGATAGTAAAATATCCTTCATCTCCCACTTTTCCTTTAGGAAAAATGCACAGGCATGGACTCTAAAGGTAACCAATTTTTCTAGCTTTGTGTTTCCCTGTTCCCACTTCACGTCTACACTCAATGCCACTCTGAATCTGTTAGCACCAGCAAGAGTCTTTTAAGGGTTTTCATCATACTTAAAAGGCAGGACAGGGGAGCTCTAAATTAGCTTCCCAATCAACTTTTTAAGTAAGACTTAATAAGCCTACTGACTTTTCAGGTGTCGTTTAGTGCCACTTCCCTTCCCTGTCTTGCTGTGACACTCAGCAGCACTTGAGAAGTGACTGCGCGTGCTTAAATGCTGAACTGGAAGCTGATTTAGGTCTCTTCTCCTTCCCACTCCGGCAATTCACACTCACAAGGCTAAGGACAGTTAAAAAAAACAAAAGAAAAGTTATCAGAATAGGGAAGGAAAAAACATTCTGCTAAATTTATGAAAAAATTAGCTTTTTGCCAACTGCACATAGTTCTTTCTCCCACCTAACCTTTGAAATAATGGAATCTCTCTCAATATTGCTAAGGACATAGTAATATAGAAGTATCACCTTCCTTTTAAATTTACTTTTTATCTTAAGCCTAATGGGAAAATGGCTGGAGTTCTGCAGTCTTTTATAAGTTTCTTGAATTATCTTGTGAGCAGCTTGCTGCAGTTCTTTTTATTAACCTCCAGACCTTACTATTTAACCACAAATAGATTTAGGTCATGCATATTGAATTGTTTTGATGACAGTCTAGTGTTTAATAATAAACTCTTCTCCAGAAAATTAAACAGTTCCAAAGCTCTGCTCTACAAATGTGGTTTTGGAAAGAGCACCATATGACAGCTCAGATGGGCAAAGAAACCACAGGACATTAGCAATGTTCAGTGCAGAATTTTTCTAAGTTGAATAATTACTTAGCAATGATTATGACAGAGATAACAGGATATAACAGAAAATAAAGAAATAATAAAGTATCAAACAGCCAATGCCAGATAGCTGGCTATTAAAAGGCTACCACCAAATAAAATCAATAATTGAATTACAAGTTGTTCAGGACCCTGAAAGTCATCCTTTTCCATATCTAGTAAGCGTTTCTCATAACTGATAATCTGATGTCCTTTATGGAACTTCATTGTGTAAAGACAATGTAATATTTATTGGTTTACAAATCAGTCCATCTTAGATTTGTTTTTTCCCCCTTTCTATTTACCACATTTTTTTTTTAAATTTATGTATTTATCCACTGAAATATTTGTGCAAGTTGGGTCCAGAGGGAAGCAATCTTGTTTTTGCAGATTGTAGTTGGTGCTTTGAGACAACTCTGCAGAGTAAGTAAACACAGAATAAGAGAATTGGTTTTGTGCGTGCTTTCCTCGGGCACATGCTCCCCACTTGCTGTAATATTTGGAATTTGGAATTACAGGACAGCTAGCAGCTCTGCTGAAGCCAACAGGAGTGAAACATTTGAAATGTGCTGAAGATCTTTCCAGAGATTACTGGTTTTGTTCTTTATCAAAGTTGATAGAAGCACTTATTCTCTCAAACATAATAAATGGATTAGGTTATCTGCTATATTGATCTGAGGGTCAACCACTTCATCTGATATGCTATTCACAGTACTTGATTAAAAACGTACTGGGTTTGAATGTAATAAGGAAAATGGACTTCCTTGCAAAGATTAAAGCTTAAAGATGGCTTCCTGAACAGTAAACATAGGCAGAAACCCAAGTATTTTTATGAGAAGTGAATTATTTGGAACTGCAACACTCAGCTGAGCCTTTTAACACAACTTTGTCAGTGGGGATCCTCTGTTGTTGTTCATATAATCCAACAGTGCAGTATCTTACATGAAAAAAATTGATGGAGCTCTCTCCAGTTCTAGATCATCAGCAACCCACTTTTCACTCCCCAAATCCATGTCTGTTGGCAACCTTACTAAGGACAGCTGTAACATCACCAAATACAGTGCCACACACTAGTGGATGCTTCACAGTGTAATCTACAGCTTCTGTGACTAGACAGCGTGACATATCCTATTTTATCATCATTGATTTGTATAACAACTTGTGTGGGTTAAACAGCAAAACTCAGACTATAACTGTCAGCCCGATAATTTCTTTGAATGGTAAGATATATGAAATATATGTATTACAGAGGAAGAGTATGCAACTATGAAGTTGTTTTCCTGTTGCACAGACTTTCAATAACTAGAATTTGGGCTCTAAATTTGAAAGTATCAATTACACTTCATGTGTTAACATAAATATCCCTGCTAATAATGTACTTTCTTGATTGAAACTCTCACTAAAATGCATCTGTGGATTTTTCTTGACCTTGCAGAAGCTGCAAGCTGTAAATAATAACATCCTCTCTAGCTATTTTCAGCAGCAACATTAGCCCCTTTTTTTTTTTCATCTCTTCCTCATCCCATCTCATGTACTTTCCTCTTGCTTCTTTCTCAAAACTGACTTCACCTATCAACCATCTATGCTGCTGGTTCACTTCTGGTTAATCCTCCCACACCTCATTCCACATCTCTGCTTATGATCCACCAACGTTTCCTTCACCTTCACATCTTTAGTCAAACTTCAGATTACTTCCTTTCCAAAGGAAAAAACATTCTTTTGTTTTCTTTCTCCACTGCCTTGGGGATTTCTCACTATTCTTCCTGTCAATCAGATTACTGTCCATTCATCTTTCTTCTAACATATGTAAAGTGTTACGAAGTTTTGTCATTTGTTCATCCACAGATTTGTGAATTATCCAGTACTACTTTTTCATTCTAACAAAACTACTTGATAATGCACCACATTTTCCATCTTAATTCAGTAGCCTCCATCTCTTCTCTGATTTTTATGATGTCCACACAATACCCTTTTAATTCACACAAATGGATGGATATGGCAGGCATTCAAGCAGCCTCCCTGGGAGAATTCTAACTCTCTCATACGGCCAGAAGAACAAAAGCAGGCAGTTGTTGAAAAGGTCATCAGGAAATACAAGCCGCAAAAATAGCCCCAGCATTTAACTAGGTCTACCTTTCAGCCCCTTTACTACATCTGTGGCACATCTCATCAAGCCGAATTTTTTTATTACCTTCACGATATGCATAGCTTTTCCCTGCCCACACTGTAACACTCTTGTGAGAAGTTGCCTGACATTTACACCCTTACTCTCTAACTAATGGCAGCCTTCCCACCTTGTGACTTTTCTTCTTCCATACAGTTTTGGCCTTAATAGCCCCAAGTATGAAACCACTGACTCACAAATGCTTTTACCCTTGTACTCAAATATGTTTCTTATGCCCATGCTTGGTAGAGTTTGGTAGGAAAAAAAACAAAGCAAGTTAAGCTCTTCATTGTGTCTACCTCATCTTGTTAAAAATTAACTTTTGCCCACAGTCATCTTTTTGCATGTTTGAAGATTCCATCCACAGCCTGGCCCAGCTCCTCAGCTGGTATGAACTTGCTTCAGACTTCAATCCAGTTCTCACGCACTGGGGCTCTTTCCCCAATTAGAACTGTTATTAATAAGAAAACCTTTTGCCAAACAAAAAACTAGAGAAAAAAAAATAAAGTCAATAGTACAGAAAGGCAGTAATGAATGCCAGTTTACATGCTATAATATTGTACCTTGCCATATGTTCAAGTAGCTTTCCTTGGAGAATTCCATCTCTCTCACATGGACAGAAGAATGAGAACAACAAACTGTTGAAAAGGTCATCAAGAAATACAAACATCACAGATGGCATAGGTGAAAGCACTGCAAAAAAGCAGAGTGCAGAAAGAATGTGTAGGAGTATCGTTCTCTAATTGGCAGTACTGAGATAGAAAGTGCACTTGTATGCTACCTTTATTAGTATTAAAATGACTATTGCAAGGATACCTTACAATGTACTTGCCAACCGGTCCTTTTTCTACTAGAGAGATGAAACAACTTCTCCCCTCACTGACATTCTGTGCTGCATGTTTCTCCTTTTCAGTAGGTTGTAAGGAAAACTCAGTAATCCAGTGATCGCAGAGGGGCACTCTGATGTCCTGCAGAGGAATTCTCTCTTCACAGAAACTTACCTTAGAATTCAAGGTTTTAAAGTACACCTCCTGTCCTAAGCAAGAATAAATAAATTTCTTGTCTCACTGATGTCCAGAGACCCTACACTCCCTGTTGTGCCTGTTAAAGAAACTCATGAAGACTACGAAGAGCTTCCCCAGTTTCCTCAGCAACTCTCTTAGATCAGATGATTTTTCTTACATAATGCAAGGTCATTGAATCACATTTCATCACAGTAAAAAGTATATAGAGAAAAATATTCACATACCATGACTAAAGCACAAGGTGAGTACAGACACTGTTAGAGTAGCTCGTTGAAAGTCCAACTTGCTAAAACCTACCAGAGTGTTTCCTATGAAAATGGTCTTTTTTCAGACAGCTTTTAGCCTCAAAAAAAGCCCGCAAAACAAACCCAAACCCTCCAGAACCCCCCAAAACAACCCCAAACAAAAAAAAAAACGATCAAAACCCCTCTAACAACACATTGCCACAACAGGGCAGGTACTGTATACTATCAAAAACTCAAGTTCTCTGTGTTCTGAGACATTGTACTGTTTCCCTATACATAGGAAGAATTGTGATAGCTAAGACAGAATCATAAAAAATGAAATACAGATGTAGAGACTCAGAACTATCCAATTAAAGAGCAACTTTTTCCATTTACCACTACAGGTAAATGGTAGAGTAAGAGTATGTAAGAGTATGGACAGAATAGGTATACAAGAGCAATTCTCCATGATTTTTTCCACAAGCTAGACTTGACACAACCATTCCTTTAACATGGTACCAACATTGATATTATAATCCCTAAATTGGAGGGATGCCAGAACAGGTCCAGCATCCTTATCTTTAAGCCAACAGAAGTTGTTCCAGTAGCTACAATACCAGAAAACACTGGAAAGTACTAGCCCTACCCAAGAGCTCAAAACACAGAGGGACATGTTATAACCTTGGACGTGACTCTCCTCCATTCAGAACTGGTAATAGAGACTTCAGCACTTCACTGTGCTGTATGCTACTGTGCAAAGAGAAGGAAAAAATGCACTTGGAAGAAAGAATCACAGCATCACCTAAGGACAGACCAAGATCATTCAGGCTGCCATAATCAAAAAGAGGATGGCAATGACTCCTCATACTGGGAGAGAGAATTGCATAGCCCAGAGACATTCACTATTTGCAGGAACTAATCACAACAAAATTGTGATGATTTAACAACCATTCTTTTAGGAAAGCTGTTTAATGCTAATCTGCTGCTCATCAGGATTGTTTTCTTCAAACTGAAAGCCTAGGAAAGGCTTAGGCCAAAAGGAAAGCCATAAATAAGCTTAAAAATCAGCCTGATTATGCAGCAAACCAGAAAGCTTAAGATAAAGCTTTTCAAGAAAGCACACAGAGATAGTCTAACCTTAAGACCTTGAGTACAAAAGGAAATTACTGAGCATAAATTATGACAGGAATGTAACATGCACTAGCAATTCCTCACTAATTTACTAGGTGGGAATACTAAGGGTTTTGACTTAACACAGTCCACGGAGTATGTTAGGACTGCTGACGAGTTATCCTCTCCTACTGTTTGCTACAGCCCCCTCCAAAGCACTTGTCAAAACCAATGTTTAACAGCCCACACAACAGCTCCTTACTTGCTGCAGACTGGCATGTTACTAACATATCTGGCTGCAAGTTTGGAAAGTTCTTCAAAGTCACACTATGGGCCATGCTGTGGCATGGTAACAACAGAGCCAAGTCTGTCACAGAGAACTGGGCCTACTGACTCTGTCAGTCTTACCATTTTTGGCTGTGGCTAATAGTAAGCCAATAACTGTATTTTGTTACAAGAATGCCTTTTAATCTATTTGCAAAGTGGATTAAGTAAAGGGCACTCTAATTGTGAAATAAGAACATCCCTCTAAGTGTTAAATAAGAGCATCCAGAAGCAAAGCTACTGCAGAAGAGTATTACAGGATACAAATTATTTTTAGCTTAAAACATGCAGAATAACAGAGAGAAAAAGAAAGCGTAAAATGCCCATATCAAATGAGAAAAAGAAACCAACTGGAAATAACTCTTCCTAATGCCTAGGTCGAGCTTGCCATAGTATTCATGTGGCCTTTCAGACAGGACAGTTTCTGTATATAACATATTGGTCATTGCTCTAGAAGGGCAGGGCTTGCAAAAGTAAAAAAAGAAATTTTTTTATCTAAAAAGGTGGGGGCTTTTTAACTTCAGGCTCCCTGCCTGAAGTTTTGGGACTTGAAAGAGAAAAAGCATTTTCTCATGTTCACTTTCATTTTCTTTCTCACTTTTTATTAGTAACGAGCGGTTTCAGAAATGTGATCACACTTTATGCACTTTCTCTGTCTTCACCTTTACATACTTTCACAGAAGCCTTCTATCAGAGCATGGCAATTCATTTAGCACCATCATTAATTGTTTACTAGATCTCTTAATTGTGACAGAGAGTCTTTCTGAGCTCAAGGGACTACTGCAGTTTCTTAGCTGCACCAGAACTGAAGAGCAAATCTACGTTATAAATATGGCTGACAATTCTGAGGACCATATGTCAGATGGAATCTCACAGAAGCAGAACACTGTGCTGGGGCTGGATTCAAAACAGCATGTGCTTTGAGCGGGGGGAACAGGAAAAAGGCAGAGGAAGACACACAACAACATTGTAGGAGAGAAATTACAAAAAGGGATGACAGGTATGGATAACAACAAATGAAAACATGAAGTATTCTTTTATTTGGAGGATCAGAGGGAGTTAGGAAGGGGAAACAGGCAAACAAAGCCACAGAACTAACCTTGACCCAAAGGGACGTTCTCCCAACACATTAGATAGACAGTTGCCAGATATCTGGGTCAGGTGTAAAGATTTGTGCTTTGCGTTCCAACTGCAGGGTGTCAAAGAGGTTTCTGATGTCGGCACTCATTGTGAGGATATGTGAGAGAGAGATTCTGTTCATCGTCTTTAATTGTTACAAACACTGCTGCTCAGGATGGCACTATGCTTATTGAGAGATCTGGCCTTCCTGTCATTGTTCTATTGCAATTGCACCTAGACTTTAACCTTCAGGTGGATGTGAATTTTATTTTTAGTATCAACACAGTCTTTCTAAAAGGCATGGGTGGACCCCAGTTGTGTTGGCAGGGAAGAAAAAAAGAAAGGGAGGAAATTGGTGTGAAAGTTAATTGTTGTTGGGAAGAAGGTGGCAGGAATGACCAAATTTACACAAGAAGGGAAGTGAAGGACAAAAAGTTTGGAAAACAATGTGTTGATTTTAAAGCCTTTTGCCCAACCACAATCTTCAACATTTGCCATTTGTTTGTACTATCTTGGTTATTCTGATAATTTTTCTGGAAAAAAGCTTATTTTCCCTGTCTTATTTAGTCATTAGTCAAACTGAGTTTTTTCCCTCTGGCTACAGCAGAAGGGCTGATGCAGGAGGATGCTAGCCTTTGCTCTACCGGCAGCAATACTTAGTGTGCTTTCATTCCTGAGAGAAAGACTGCTTCTACCCATCACTTCTAAAGTGCTTTTGGCCTTTCACTGGCACGTGGTCAACATAGTCCAGCACTAATTTATACAACACAGTCAGCAATTACAGAAACTACCATCAGGTTAAGGTTGAAGATTCCCATTATAAGTCTGATTTCCAGTGTTTCTAAATACAGAGGAGATTTAATGGAAGCTTCAAGGCTACGACTCAGGTGTTTCTTTTCTTGCTGGTTCCTGAAACTTTAAGAGTTTGATAAAGCAATCAGAAAGACTGCAGTGAAATCCTAGTCCTCAGTGACATGGGTAGGTGACTAGCCAATGGAACCAGGGTGATACGAGACTTTGAACATGTACCTAGAAGTTCCCTTGGAATTTTGCGACCTATTAAAAAAAAAAACCCAAAAACCCACATAAACAATTTAGATAGGAAATAACAGGAGCTGACAAGTTGTTTTGTTTCTTTGGTCTGCATGAAGACTATCATTAATTATTACCTTGATATTGGCATCTAAATAGAAACTCAGGGTAAATTTCTGAGAAATACGAAGTTAAGATGCATTAAATTCCTGTGTGAATAGGAGAAGGGAAGTCATACAGTGGATTGCCTCACAAGCTATCAATCTGGTACAGATTGTTGCAGTATTTTAAGACTTTTAGATCTCTAATCCAAACCCACAAACTTTTCTGTCATAACTAGAGATCAAGAGCATACTTTTTAAAATGTACTTTGATTAACATGCCTACCATTTGCACTTTTACTTAATTTCCCTTAATTAACAGTGTGAACAAGCTTATAACCCAGACACTGCCAAAGCCCCATTCCAAATGAGAACAGGAAAGGGTCATCAATGAGGTTGATTAAACAGGCTAATACTGGTGGGATGCTAACAAGATACATGCATGAAAGTGCTCGGTGAAATTTTTTATGTCCTTTGCTCTTACTTAAACTGTTGAATGTGTTGTGTACCTTTAATGGCTTCTTTTTTCATCACCTTGGTGACCTTGAATAGTTTTTAAGCAAAATAAACACCTATGACTAAACTAGTGGCTGTCTTGTGGTTCAGCTGTCTTCCACGCTTAGCACTAGAAACACTAAAAGAACTCCACTCTTCATCAGAAAGCAAAAGAAAACTAATAAAAATAGTGTAACAGACAGTCCCCTGAATAAAAATATTGCTTGGTCTAAAAACAAGGGAAAAGAATGCTTGACAACATTAAGAATAGCACACAAAGACAGTGAGTCGTAGTGAGCAATTACAGAGGACCACAAACCAAATACAAAGGAAATCAGAGAGATATCAAGAAATGAAATATTAGCATGGGAAAACCAAATCACATGGCACTGTAAAACTCACAAAAAACATCTTAAACTAGATAGGGCAGCTGGACTCATCATCCTCCTGTGCACTTTATACCTACAGAAAACAGAAGTAAAAAACTGCAGTAGTGAAAACTGCAGGTTTCCTGGGCACCGTGCGAGTATGGCTTTAGCTTAACAACACAAGGTGTGAGTAGATGGCAAACCAGGTTCAGGGTGCTCTTCTTGGTCTGCTACCTCTGAATATTTGTTAAGTTAAACCTGGAATACTAAGCTAATGTTGCTGATCTGGGGAAGGACTGAGAGCCTGACTCAGACCATCAGTGTCTCACACACATGGCTTTTTCCACTATCTAAATCAGCATGAGTACATGTGCAGGACTGGGTTTTGCTACATAGTGCCATAGCTACCCAATCCCAACACCCTCCCCTCCTCCCCCAGGGTCCTGCTCTGTCCTAATTTCAACAAAGTATTTAAGCAGATTCCTTTGTCCATTTGCATTTTAGAAAATACTTATGAAAATTCTTCAGTTTAGGCATCAGACAACAATGGGACTTAATCAGAGTCCTAAAAATAAGTCTGTATTTCAGTTTCTGCTGGATATAAGCAGGAGATTGAAATGGGGACTTATGTGCACAGAAAGTCTTATGCAGGCATGGCAGGAAAAGTTTAACCAGCTGTGCTGCACAGTATGCTAAAAAAAAAAAAAAAAAAAGAAGGCAGCTGCAATGCTCTGCCTTCTCCTCATGTGGAGACAGGGGGAAGGTTTTAGAATGGACAGATTATTCTTGTAATAGAATGCCCCTTTATTCACTCAGAAGACAGCCACAGGGGAAAGTTCAGAGGAGGATGGCAGGATGAGGTGGGAGGCAGGGAAAATCTCTTTGACATAGAAGAACTTTGTTGCATTTCCCCAATGAACAAATATTAATACTTCATTTCTAGCCACCTAAAAAACAGACACAGCAAAACGTATCCCCAGCAGTAAAAGGCACTGCCTTATTACCCTCCCACTGTACACATTTAAACCAAAGGGCAAATAAATGTTGGCAAACAGAAATGTGATGACTTACAGTGTTTTCTTTGCTACAGTAGCTGGGAGGAGAAAAAATCCCCCAGAAAGATTAAGAAGCAAACATAAAACTGATCTTGAAATTCCTATTTGTTGATGCCCCAGGGCAGGTACTTTTTCAACATTACACCTATTTTTGAAAAGTACCTGCCTATTGGGGCACCTATGCTACTGAAAGTCTGTTTTCAGATACAGAAACATTGACTCACTTGGTAAAAAAATAAATTAACCAATGCTCCCCTGATTAAAACACATATTAGACATACAGAAAGTCTTCAGGAAAACATCTGTTGAAAAATACTATTTAATTTGGAGGGACTTTATCCAAAAGGGAAGGTTAAAAGGACCTGAATTTTAACCCCAGGAATGATTCCTCATTTTGTAAGCTGTCTAAACTGCAGATTGCAAATCAGGAGGAGAAGGATTAAACTCTATCCATCTGCAAACTAGATTACTGTTTTGCCTTAAAGGTTCCTTCTTCCTTTCCCCTCAATAATTTTGGCATTCACTGGCTAAATCTCTTATTTGTGGCACATATGCAGGTTGGAATAATATTATTCTTAATGGACATAAGATGTTCTCACTGGCATAATTGCTAACTCTTAGGGAAACTTTCCTAAGATTACCTTACCCCCTGCCTATTACTATTCTAGCCCCTAGCAGGAGGGGATCTTTTATTTGATGTTTACTAATTGTGTTTATTTCAAACACATTTGATTCTTAGCAAAGCCACTGAGGTTCTGCTTGCACTTTAAATTTGCAGGTTTACTGTAAAATGCGAGTCACATTGAGATGAATCAAACTCATCTGAGCATGAATGAAATGTAGTGAGAAAGTCCATTCTGGCATCATTTCTGGGATTAGTAATTTGTGAAATTGTGGTGATGCAAGGGAACAGCATGACAAAGCCATTTCCTTCCCCTTTGTCCAGTCTAAATGCAAATCTGAACTTTCTTGGCAGTTCATTTGCATATTAATGCATATAGTATTCCACTCCAGAGATCACTTCAGATTTTCTAAATTAAGTTGGGTGGGTGGGCTGAGGGAAAGGGGTCATTTTTGTCATACTAGTACAAATATTCTTAGCTACTTTACCAAAAAGACAGAAAGTAGGCAATTATTATACTTGCCCTAACTCTATTTCAATTTGGCAACTGGACCACTGAGGAGATGCAGAGGATAAAAGGCAATGGTTGACCAGAAGGAGGGAAATGCTTCATATCACTGATGAAGAACAAACATGATGAAATTAAGAAAGGGTAAGAGTGCACGCCAGTCTAATTAGCATTTCTTCCTAGTAGCTTGGGAAATGTCAGCCACCAGTTGGTGGCAAAATAAAGATGTAATGTGAGTAATAATGAATTAAATTGTGGCTATTTGCATTGAAATGTTAAGATAATGATCTGAAATTACTATTGTAAATATTCCCCTTGACAGTTGAAAATTGGACTTAAAGCTAATAGTACTTTAGATGAACTTTAAGCCATGAAATCACTTTTAATGCTTTACACTCCTTTTGGCTATGACAGTGTGTTTCAGAAAGTTAATTTACCTCTGTTTTGTTCAAGCTGTTTGGTAATTGATGCATACATCATGGAGGTTTTAATGAACAACTACAGGGACTATTTACCCTATTCACTAAGTATAACTGAAACACTTGATTACTACTCCTGAGCCGAATAAACCAATAGTCAAGCACAACAAATATTTTTGGCTGGGGACTGGCAGAGGTGAGATAAGTAAGGATCTGTTTAAATGCAAAGAAAAAGGCAACATTTTCAGAAAACACTTGAACATTTCAGATACATCTTCTTGCATTAAGCTACAATTTATAGTTTTGCTGTTAGCATTACGAATCGCTTAGGGAGAATTTACGTCTGTATGTCTACAAACTAGTACTGTCAGGGCAAGGTTATCTGACAAAATGGGAAAGCAACAGATATCTTCACAACATCTGCTGTGTAAATAGCTTTCTAGTAATAGTGCATTTAAAATGAGGGTTTATTTCCAGACTAGAGAGTCTAATTACATTGTAACATTATTTTTGCCATAAGGCATGTTTTTATTTAAAGATAGATGATGTAAAAGCTTTAAGATTACACAGAATCACGTCATGCTCACAGAAAGTGGTTTTGCACAATTAAAAGGAATGCTAAAGACTTTTAAAGAGCGATGAGGCTTCTGAGCATCTAAACTGAGATCTCCTTAGATCTCTTTGATGGCTCTTGCTTTCAGAGTGTACTCACTTCCTGGAGGTGTCCTGCAATGGGCAGTGAAAAATGGATGCACTTCAAACAATCACAAGTTTTTCTTTTTTAACTTACAGGACTGATGAGATTCAAACTACCAAGTCTATGTTCAGTACATCAATCCCCCAAATCTGTATGAGTAGTCAAAACTGCCTTTTCAAACTCCCCCAAATGTCTGCCCTAGCCTAAGTCCTGCCCTCTTTCCATCTGCCAGTAGTTGCAGCTCTTCATGAACTTTCAACAGATGGGTCTGTAGGCACCAGTCTCACAATCTCCTGAAGTCAAACAGCTGTTTGTTTTCATACACTGACTCTAGCATCAAATTATT
This sequence comes from Aptenodytes patagonicus, assembly GCF_965638725.1. Taxonomy (NCBI): domain Eukaryota; kingdom Metazoa; phylum Chordata; class Aves; order Sphenisciformes; family Spheniscidae; genus Aptenodytes; species Aptenodytes patagonicus. The sequence continues at coordinate 7,888,515 of NC_134959.1, forward strand.
GAGCCAAACTACCTTCCCTTATTTATATGGATCAGCCACGTTGTTGAACATCCTCCCTTTAGTTACTAGAAATACATGTTATATATATGAAAAAGATATAGGAAAAAAAAAAGCCAGGCACGGTCAGTACTTCAAACTTAAATGGTTTTGTAAAGAAAAAAGGCCCTGTAGTCTGACTATATGCAGCTTAGGGTGCTTCAGGTGTTAACTGTTAGCTCTTTTTCTGGATCTATGCAGCTTCTGCACGGTGTTCTTAACTGGGTTACCAGAGACCAGATGAAAAATTAACTCTATTGAATCATCTTGCATTTCATATATGTTATGTTATGTTTAGGGATGTAACTAAGCAGAAATACTGTCATTGTATTTGTCATGCATTATCCTACTGCAGGAACAGTTAAGAAACATTTTCTTTTCCAGTTTGCATTCAGAGTCAAGTGAGTCACTGCATTTCTAGTCTTCCTAAGATTTCGTATTTTAGTCCTTCTGTATTATTTTTCTGGATAAATAAAATATATTTTCCATCTTTACAGAAATGTCATTATTTAGGCAGCACAAAGGCCTTATCAATAAATAAATATCCTCTATTTGCTACGTCCAATGCTGTGCATCCAGGACTGGATATAAAGCTGCATAGAGTCCCACAGCCTGAGGGAGTTAAGTAAGAAGAATTCACGGTATCTTGGAAAAATACTGGGAGAGTACACTGGTATTCCCACTAGTGGGAAACCACTAAGCATCCCTGGGCACCTCTCTAAAATTGTGAAATCCTAAAAATGACATACAACATACAGCCAAAAACCTGGAAGCAAGAAATATAGTATTGACAATGTAAAAATTTTAAAGTACAGTGTAACACATTTGATATAGGCTCTTGGTGTCACCTCAGTATCAAGATTCTATACTGTGGGTATATTTTCTGCAATGCAAATCTGTGTAAAGCATGGATGAATTTGAGACTTCTGTAAATGATCTGTATTGAAGCAGAGTTATTCAGAGATAGAGCCTAAATGAGATCTATTTGGGGATTTGGTCAAAAGTGACATGGAATGCAGACAGTTGAATGACAAATTGGGGTGGAGAAGATTCTGCCTTGGAGCCATCTGCCCTTCTAGTCTCCTTCACTACTTCTAGCTCCTGTTAGTCATCTCAGTTGCTGCTTCTACACTCATCTCCATCATGGAGAAGCACAGAAAAGACATGCCAAGTAGCTGCATATCTACTTACAGCTTTGATGCAGTGAATGAAATGCTTATGTGACAGACTTGCTAAAGATCTGACTTTGTCAGCTCTGTGTTTATATTTATATATTTGATCAGAAAAACAAAGATGGGAAATGCTATACATGTGAATACAAGTTTGATCATACACTCTTAAAGCTCCTGACTTTCCTATTTTGCCTCTTACCTTAGCATTAACAGCTTTGGACATTTGACTCCGTTGATTTTAAAGGCGGGGGGGGAGGGGGCGGGGAGGAGGAGGGGAAAGAAGGTTGCTTCGTGTTTACAGTGTTACTATTTAAACAGTTCCAGCTTAGCTTTGAAAAGCACCTTCCTTTCAGGTCAATAAAATGGCTGCAGGCCAAGTTCCCATCTGTGCTTAACTTGTATTTGCTGGCTGGAGACAATTTCCTACTAGGCCTGTTTAAAAAGCAAGCAGTGTAGCGTGATAGCTCTCTGCTAGCCTGTGTCTAAATGTAAGTTCGGTAACTATGATATCTCAAAAGTTTCAGTCACACCAATGTAATACATCCCATATTCTAATTTTGCCCACAGACAAGAAGTAAAGCCTTAGTGGTAAAAGTCAGGATACTCAAGTTGCACTGCAATCATTTACTAAATAAATACCAAAGCATTCCAAAGAACATAGCTCTGAGGAGTCCTAGAAGAGACAAAAGAAAAAAGTTTCTAATGAAACTGAACATACTTTCTTCTCCCCTTTCCTGCTTCACTCCCACATACATGCTCTAGCTAAATGAATTGATGACTTTTATTTCTCTTTAAGTCTTGTCCTCTCTCTTTATGAAGGAATACCAAATATTTCATCAAAACATTCTGAAAATTCCTACGTTACTATACTACTATTTTGAGGCCAGTTTTTACTGTACAAAGAGACACTATTCCACAAGAGAGACCCCTGCCCCGTGCAGCTAACAAGAGATCCTGAGACAGGAGGTGTTTTAATCTACAGATGAAGCCTCAGCTTTCAGGCCTCTTGATCCCAAAGCTTAAAGTCCTGAGACCTGAGCAATGTAGCTGAGGAAACATAGAAGCTTCCTTACTCAGTCCATAAGCTGACAGCTCTCGAGCTACTATTGTAAATTTCCCAGCTCTGCCTTCATTCTGTCAAGCTTTTCCAGCAGACATTGTACTTCAGTAGAAAACAAGCATCATAATTTCACCAAATCTGTGCTTGGTGAAGTAAGAGTATCACCAAGACATACTAAATTTTTGAAAAAAAAATTGTTTCAATCTGATACTGAAAAATGACTCCTCTCTCCTCGTTCCTTCCTCGTCCCCTTGTGCATATTACCACAAACGAACCAAACAAATGAATGTTTGGTCTTTGCTTCACCTGTAGGTCCTGTCCTTTCTCTCCAGAATGGAACTGCAGCCATTGCAGTATCAGTACTTTTGCAGGAGTGGCCCTGCACCTCTGAGAATGGGGAAGAACATCTTCCCTAATTGGTGGTGAAAGTGAAACCAGAAAAAGGAGAGAATTTGGGGTAACAACACTGCACCGCAGACCTAAAAGACACAGAAAGTTGTTCACAAGAGAACGCCACAGTATGTCTGCAGCAAAACATATAGCAACAATGTAAGAAACAAAGCAGAACAAGAGATGACAAGGAGAGGTTGATGGGACATTTTGGAAGGCTGAAGACAGGTTGCCTGAAACGCTGACCTATTCGATATATAGGTCAGCCTGCCATATGTAATGAGCTGTTGCAGTATGTTGTAAAAATGCTGCAAGAAACCACTGCTATAGCTTTATCTCTTTCCTATTAGAAGTAAAGGTCAGGCACAAGCTCCTTCTGTTCCTCTTGGCTGTTCTGAGTGAAGGCCATGGAAGGAACCCATTACAGAATAAAAGTGAATTGCTCCAGGCCCGTAAGTTGCATTGCCAGTGGGGAGGCATATTGCTAATAAAATTGGTCTGCTAGTAAATCATTTAATTTCTTGGCTGCTCGTACCCTCATTTTCAGATGGAAGTTGGTGTTTTAAGAGCTTTGAAATTCAGCTCTGATCAGGAAATGAATTTAGTTGTTTGAAAAGCAGCTGTTTGAAACAGCTTTGCTCCTTCTTTAGCCTCAGTGGAGCTTGAAATCAGCTGCTGATAGAGAGATACAAGTGTATAATCCTCTGGTTTTTGGGGTTGCTTTTTTTCTTTTAAATAAATTCCAATGAAATGTCCTTTTCATTAGCATGCTGTTTCATCAGTCTTGCTAGGGCTTACTACAGAAGGACTGCCTATAGGTCTGTTAAGTCATGTGAGAGCCAGGGAGCCTGGGTTCTACCCGTGCTGCTCTCTGCTGAGTGGTTTTAGGAAACCACTCCATTCTCCTGTGCTTTTGTGCCTGGTCCTGTTTTAGGCCATCAGATCTTTAGGGAAGAGACTGACTTTATTTCCAATTTTGCCTGTTTTATGTAAATTTGTGTAAAAATGAATGTGTCTATCACCAGGTACTGTTATTATAGGATATAAATATCATAATGAAATAAAAAAAAAATTCTTACATTTTGGTTCCCAAATACTATGCTATGCCAATTGGGAGGGCGGGTCTTGGACCATGAATGACTCATTAGGATCATTATAACTTCTAGGTATATTCAAACTTCAATTTACCTGTCCTTTCTTGTACCTTCCCTTAGAGACTTCCTGTTTTATTTATACCATATTCTGCCCCATCTTGGATCTGCAAGATATTAAACTGCTTACAGAAGTGTTCTCTATGATCACCCCTACCACTACACTGCTCCAACTTCAAGCTGGTCACTAGTTTGCTGGATTAAGAATCTGAAAGTAAAGAATACTTCTTAGCTGTACTTACTGTATCTTTATGACAACTGAAAGTGATGCATTATTACTGCAATCAGAATGTTACTTTCAAATATTCATGGAACTGCATTATTTTTTGTCTTGTCCGATAGCTGAGATTGATAGATTGTAATGGTCCCACTTACTGATCTTGTACTTTGCACCAGCCTATTTTATTGACCAATTTCATTTTAAAGGGGCTTAGGTACTCTATAAAATTAAGGTAAATTAGTACGTTTCTTGCACTTCATAAAATCTTCAGAGGCCAAACATTGCCATGCAAAGTGTTTACATTCTACCAAGATGATTACTTTTAATATGAGAGGGTTTAGAGGATGTGTAAAGGTTTTAATGAGCTGCACATAATAGGACCCTCTGCATCATAAAATAAGATTCTGAAAAGCAGACTATATTAAGAAAAAGAAAGCTTAAGTAAACATATAAAAATAGTTTACTGTATTTTCTTCATGGCACAGTTTAAGTTACTTGCTACCAATTTTAACACAAAAATAGATTTGTGTGACTAAAGAAGATCACTTATGCACTTCAGTGTAGGCATCCCACAGCTAACCTATTTTCCCAAAGTGACATAAAAATTAGTAAAAGGAAATCAAGCAGTTCCGTGATACCATGCAGAGGAACAAGTGTTTCTGATATATATAACAAAAGTAATTAGAATGAGACTGGCAAAAACCTGCTGCTTAAGAATTGATTCTTAGGTTTGCAAAGTATATTGTGCTTTTCTTACTTTTCATGCTAGCATAAGTATTTCCTGTTTTGTTGTTTCCAAAAACATTAATATCAGCATCAACAGTGGGTGGCAGGAAGTGGAAGAATCTCATCTAAGTCATTCCATACCCATCTTTTTCTTCATGTCTAGCATTCTGTTAGATGTCAGAGATAATACTTCAAATATTATAAAAAGAATGTAGTTATTAATCCTGAAAAAGTAGAGAATTGGGTCATTCTTCACTTTTGTTAAAAACAGAATGTGATTAAAAAAGCTTGTAGGTTTCTCTGAGAAATTGTTACATTTTTCAGAAAAGTCCGAATAGATAAAGAAAAAAAGGAACAACAGGAAAAAGATAAAAAAAGAATTTAAAAGATATCTAAACTCTAAGTTATGAAACCAATGGAAAGCCTTTTCAATTCCAACTTTGTCTTAGGCTTTGGTTTGGATTAAAGTATGCTCAAGTCCTTACAGTACCTGACTTTGAATCAGAGTTCTGAGATTCTATTTCCAGCTCTGCTACTACTTTGCTCTGCATTTTCAAACACAATGTTTCCATTTCTGTGCTTAATTTTCCTTCCTACTTTACCAATAATGCAAACTCTGTTAACTCACAAAGCATCTCAGAACACAAAAATATGAGCAGTGACTTACGGTACTTATGGTATTGGGATGCAGTGATACACCGCAATACACCACCATTTTTAATTTGTTGGACTGACCTAGAGATACACGACTACTGCAGTAATAGATTGACTCAGTTATTTAAACAAGTAATGCACAAGTCACCTATTTTGTGTGATAGGAAATGATAAATGATAACAAATGATAGATTCAGAATTTCAGCCTCACATAATTATAGACCCTGCAGTCAGCTTCCAGTAAGCTGTTGATGGGTATATACAATCCCCCAACTGTTCATAACTGCGCCTGTGTGCTTTGTAATAACTGTTTTGGCTGATGGCATTCAGATTTTACTTCAGAACACATTATTATACAAGAACAAATAAAAGGCTAAATATTTTAGCAACTTCTTCTTTGCACTTTAAACAATAAACATTTTTTCCATTATTGCAGATACCAAGCAGAGTACCTTGGCTTTTTGGCATATACAATATAAGTACACATAAACTCTGTTATCTACCACATATTCATGATTAAAGCTTCCAAGCAGATGGTAAAGTACAACTACTACTACAAATAACACATAGCATCTCCTTTGATTTCAAACAGCTGCCCGAAAACACAACTGAGGTGCTTACTAAGTTATAGCCTCTTATTTTCTTTTCAGGTGATAAGCTCTTAACAGTACTTCAAGAAAATGTTGTGAGGAATTTGAGACCTCTGAAAAAATTAGTAATTTTGAAAATGAAATGTAGAGTAACATTAATAAAGTAAGCCTTTCCAACATTTCTTTGCTTGCACTGTTTCAATGAAAAGTCATAGAAGACAAGATCAACACCCATCAAGTGCAATACTGTATTTCTATCGCACTCCCTTCTGGTTCCTCATTTAAAAGTTCAGATCTTTTGAACTTCACCCATCTTCCTTTTTTCATGTCTTGCTCCCCTTCCCTAGACAAGTTGTTTCCAGTTTTGTATCCCTATCTTCTTCTGGAAGGCTGATAATTTTCCTTTCACAACAGCTGAGACTTGGTAGTACCCAGTAAGGCCCACAGTGGACTTCAGAAAGAGGACAAACGTAAAATAATCATGTCTAGATATATCCTCCCAGCCTCCAAATATCAGCAGTTAGTGGGCTTCCCATAAAGCCTGATTCAGAGGCTCTACAGCCCTGATGGACTTTTCATCTATGAAATTGTCTAATCCTAATTTATACTCTCTGCCTCCACAACCACCTGTGACAGCAAGTTCCACAATTTCAGTACTGCTGAGCAAATGTACAGCTGATAAACATAGACTTATTACTCATTTTAGTGCAATTTCTATGCTTGTCACAGTTTAGGAATGTGTCCTTAAATACTTATGGGATATGCATATTAGCCTGACTTCATAATCTAAGACATGCAAATTGGTCTTTATACCAATGTAAAACCCATTAAGTCAATGGAGTTTCAGATGGACGTATGGTCTGGCACACAGATTGAATTACAGGTTGAAGGCTGTAATTGCAGCAAACAGCACATAATTACTAGAATGACACTCTCTTTGTTACCTCTGAACACTGAGAATATTTCCTATACTAAAAAGGTTATTCACAAGACAGTACAGTTCCTTTACAAAAAATAAAACAAAAAGCTACAAGAAAGCCATAGCCTATTTTTAATACTTCCATTTGTCATGAAGTGACAGAGAAGTCAAAACTTCAAATTAGTAAAATAAGGTAAAAATGTATATGAAACTTCAGTAGTGTCTGGTAGTTGCATTGTGCAATTGTACTCATCAAAAGCTATCCTGACAGCTTTTTTATACTAAGTTAAAGGAAAGTATAATTATTTGTTTATATTTGGAAGTTCTAAGAATTCTGTGTACATATTTCATTTGACTGTATCACAAAAGAATAATTTATTGCAACTACCTAACAAAAAGCTCCCAAACCTGGCTGTTTCAATTCCTCACTCATTTCCTTCAGAATGTCTTTTTTATATTGTCATAAGATTTCATCTCTCCAGCCCTGTGCTGTAAACTTCTAGACTGTAACAAACCTCTGCCTCAAAAATGTCAAACACAATGAAAAATGGAAATCACCACAGCATAAGCTGGTCTCAGAGCTCCTCTGAGCCTCACTCACTCTGGCTCCTGGGTCACCGCCTGAGTTGAATATGCAAGCTTACCACTACCACCCACACTGTTCTTGATTCTCTGTGCTATGTTACTAGAATGAAGTTCACAGGGAAAAAAGCATCCATCCAATTCTCCCCATTTACTCCTCTTTTCCTCCTGCTTCCTTAACAAGAACATAGCATAGGAGCTGTAAATACATAAAAATAGTTACACTTTGAACAATGCCTATTTTTCTTAATCTAAAACATAAGACACACTTGCTAACGACTTCTGTGAAAAACAAGAGTTTTAAAGAATGTATCAGTATGTTAGAAAGAGTCTACAGGGCTGAGCTGGGAATATATTCTTTTTTTAATTTAAGTATTACACTGACTATAAGACAGGGAAGGAGAGGGTCAGTGTCTTTAGACTTGCTATGTTATGACATAAATAAGAATATGATACATGCCTTAATATTTGCTTCAATGGTAAAGGAAAATTCTAAGAACTCTAAAAAGTTCAGTCCCACCAGTCCCCGCAGTCCCACCATAGCCTGGCTGGGACAGGCAGTAGATAAGGGAAGGAAAATATTTTCCTTTCAGACTAAGCTTCTTCTAGAAGAGAGAAGGCAAGATCAATCTTTTGGTAATTGTAAAACAAGAATTCAAAAGCAGCTTTTCAAAAGAACCTCCATATTTCCTTAATGCACTTTCAACATCTGTGTGGCCTCAGTGTCTGTCCCAACACTGACAGAGACATTGCCACAGGAAATAAAGATAAGGAGGAAGCTGAAGCGCTAGAGAAATCAAACTGAGATATAGACAAGCAGAACGAGGTGTTTATATCAGGCACTCTGATGTTACATTGAGCTATTGTCTAGTAGACCTAAAAGGTGTTTGATTTTTATTTCCATGCTAGATAGATCATGTGATATTTTTTGTTTGCCTGCTCTGGTAACCCTAAGGTCAGTTCAAGTGCTTAGTTAGAGAAATGTTCCTTTAAAAAACACGATTTAGTTCAGCTCTGTTTTCCAGATGATCTTATTCTAACAAGCAGTAAGGCCAGATGCTTTGGTGTTGTGACATTGTTTCAGTGAGGTTAAGAGAACTAAAACGATTTAAGACCCCAGCTGAGGAACTGGCTGCAGACATGGAGTTATCATTAAATTACAGGAAGACAAACAATGACTAGCTGTTTGAAGCATATGGATTCCTATTGGTTCCTCATGACTGTATGTGTGCATTTGCACACTTTCTGACACAAATTTAGCTTAGTCAGAACAATGCTTAACATGATTTCAGTGTGCACAGTCATACATTACAGATAGATGCGTCCTGCTGTACAACAAGCAGCTCTAATTCACAGTGACTGGCACAGGAACAATTAATTCTGACATGCAAGGTTTTCTCACAGTGCGTGGGCCCTTTTAAATTATTGATAGTGATTTGGAGAATACAGAGCCATGAATAAGAGTGCAGCTGTTTCAGTTGCTTTTTTATGGTTAAAAAGACAAACAAATTATATGTCTTAAATGACAGTCTATGGAGATTAAAGGTAATTTACCTCCCTCAAACCTAAGTTTTTAAAAAATATTAAACACCAACAACTTTGATATCATTCTCTGAAATCAAAGAACAATGAAAGTACCTGGAACACTGCTGATTAAGAATACTGATTTCCCATAACAAAACCTAAAAACTGTAATTTGAATCAGACTGTGTTTTTAATAATGCTCATGTGTGAATTTCATTATCAAATCCAACTTCAGCAGTTCTGCAGACCAGCTGAGGTCCTTGGTGGTGCATGCAATCAGAAATACACCAGCAGTATGGCAGGCATGATAGTGTAACGCAAACATATGTCCAACTGGTATGACTTCTGTGATTAAAAACATTACAATATAAAACAATCATCATGAGTTTACTTTTAATTCACTTTTTAATCAGCTTTATTTTAATCAGAAAATTGTATCTAGCAAAGCTCATTAAATGACATCTATAAGGAAAAAAATAAAACCTTATTAGTATGTTGGTAGTTTTTATGTAAAGTTTAGAGTTAGTTTATGGCCAATGAGCGAGTTATAAACAGAGAAGCCTCCTGAAAAATACTAGATATGATACAATCCAGTAATTTATTTAAAAAAAATCAACGTATTATTTTCAGTAATACTCTCTAGTAAGCTGTTTACAGCATGAAAATCCATTCTGTTGAAATCAAAACATTACCATCATCATCGAGAAATGCATGACTGTATTAACCTGCATTTTATTTTTCTTTATAAAGACTGCCAAAAAGATGGACTAACAGCTTTTGCAGTCTTTAATTGCCTTTTAAGGCCAATGCCTCTGTATTATTTTTCACCTAATCTCTGTAAGACTAGAGATAAACTGGCTGGCTTTCACAAAATATCTTAATGAGCAGATGTTAGTCTAGAGAGGGGTATGGGAAAAAAGACCCAGTTTGGAGCAGTGGGCTGTATCGAAGCCTCCCATTTCCCAGGAAAATTAAAGAAGCTCCTGGTGCCATTTGGCTACTCCTGGTGCTGGTGGTAGTACGTAGTATGAAAGTATTTAGTGTTATTCTGATGCTCAAGTTAAAATGAAATGCTTTGTGTAGATTTTCATGGAAATGTGATTAGTGATGCCTAGCATTGTTTAACCAACTTCCAGCACTGCAATGAAACAAAACCCCCAAAATAATGCTGTGTGTCTCGTGCAAATCAAGTTCTTTCCCAAGATGGCTAAACTTAGCAAAGAATGATCCACTGAATGCAAGATGTTAATGAGTCTGCAGATATTGTTGCTATCTATCCACTTAAACTATTAGGTTGGTAACTCTCTTTCATATTAACGTTGCATTGTTTTTGATAGATATACTTCTGGGACTGAGCTTGTAATTAACACTGTGACCATTTCCCAGAATTGCTGCAGGAGGAGTCATTCTGGTAAAGAACCTGAGGGATGCAGAGCATCTCATCTATGCAGCTGAGAAAGAGAACTACCCACTATAGAACTGGGAAATACCAGACCACAAACAAGGTCATAGTCATACAATAGTAACAACAGTTACTATTTAAAACTCTGCATATTAGTTAGGAAGCTGGTGTTGGATTAAGACTGTGCATGTGATCAGCTATGGCTCAGCTATAAGCAATACCTTGCCAAACTATATAATTGATCACTTCTAATCATGTGACGATAACCTAATGTGTCAAGGGAAGTATATTTCAATGCAAATTATTTTTCACCATCTGTTTATTGCATAAATATTTTTAGTCCCTCCATTAGTTACCATCTGCAGGATGATACCAGTCAGTTTATAAAACTTTGTGTCAAAAAACAAACAGTGCAATAGAGCCAATTCACCATCACTAACTTCTTTGCAATATTCATACAGAATTAATGACAATTGTTCTATTATAAAGACACAATTCTATCAGTTCCTAAATCAAATCAATTAATTGTAAATGGAATTAGAAATTCTTATTTAGTAATTTAGGTGGCTAAATTATAAAAATCAGACATACTGTTAAGCACAGGTTAGTTTCACACCAGGTTTCTACTACATCTGGTTGTAAGAAATTACTAATGTTATTTACATACTTAAATAATGACTCTGACAAACTGAAGAAAAAAAAAAAGCGTTACACCACAGAACTGCCAAAAAGTATTTGCTTTCCATTAACATTGCTAAAAAAGAAAAATTAAAAAACCAACAACATTGAGTTACATGTAACCACATGTATTTTAGAAAGTTGATTCAGAAACTGCCCTTGATAAAGCAGTTATCTGGACTTATTGCTTATTCTTTTAGTGTATTTTTTCCACAGAGCTTTTTATTTCACTGATATTAGTTAAAGGCATGCTTACTTATGCCTGAAATACTTTACAATTAAAACATTAAAATTTTAATGTTTTGGCCGTAACAAAATTTACTGTTTCATTCAACCCAACTTGTTCTATATTCTGTTTGGTAGGAAATACTGGAAAAAATGTTCTTTTTCAGAACAGAAAATTCTAATCTACTAATTTTCTCATGCAGATACCAACATTATTGTTCCACAAGCTTTAAAAGGAGATTTATGTAAATGGTTCATAATAAAGATCAGGAATCTATAGGTGTCAGGAACATAACCTTAGCAGTATTACAGCAGCACCAAACAAATTATTAAAAGACATGTGATATGTATCCATGAGATAGATATAAATCCTTATGTAGTACAGCATTAGCTGCATCTCTACTTCAGTGCAGAGTACTGGTGAAATAGGTGCTGGCTTGCTAACTGTTCCTGTCAGTGAGGTGCATTTTTAGTAGGAGCTTAACCCTCAATAATGCATGCACGCATAACTTGGACATGAATTTGAGAACTCACAGCATGCACTCTTTTCATGAAGCAGACAACCAGTTTCTCCCTACTCTAACTGAAGCTCTGCCATAATCATAACATGGCATTCTGACTAGGTCAGATTAGCAGTAGCTAAAGGAGTACATGCCAGTTCATGCTATCCACTCTGGAAAGAAGCACTTGCAGCCTGCTTACCAGTGGCAACGATTAAAAGATACTAAATTCAGATGCAGAACCAGTTTTTGCAGCATTCAGGTAAAGAGTCTCAATGATCAGAGTGCGCAATGCTTCAGACAAAGGCCTATCACCCCTCCTTGTATTTCATACCCACAAATTAGATTAATGATTCTGGTACATAAATATTTAGGAAATCTTGTCCTTCTTGCGGGTGCACATCTATTTATTTGGTGATGTTTCTGAGGCACACATACAGCAGCAAGGCTGTGATCTTATAAAAATACCACCTACCTTCCTGTTTCCCCATGTCATTTCCCAAGTACCTTTTCCCTTCTTTGTTTCCGACTGCTTCTCTTGCAGAGCGGAAAACGGGAGAATATTGCCTGTAAATTCAACCCTCGCTAAATGATTGAAACAAACAGTGCACACACAAATTGGGCAAGTGCATACCAGTTCTCTAACACAGAGTTGTGACCCACATATAGAAATTCACCACTCCAACATCTGGCTCCAGATATTTAACTTTTTTTTTTTAAACTATATAGTTTTTAAAGATCACTAACAGATCCAAATAGAGAATTGATCCATATTGATAGGTAATGCAAATACATAAAGTGTATTTACACTTTGGCCAAAGAATGAAGAATTTGCAGATATACATTAAATTACTCTAAGGATCTTCAGAACTAACTACATAGAAAAAAAAAAACCAAACAACAAATCTGTAGTTAAATTATTTAAAAAACTGTAATGCTGGCCTATTTACCAGAACACTCTCTGGAACAGTTGCACCCATTTTACAAGCCAACAGTCACATGAAAACAGCAAGCAGATTTACATTTTTTAAAGGTTTAAAGGGGTCAGACTGGTTCAAGAGTTCTTAGAATACATAGTCTGCCATTTGCCACTGCCAGATCCAACTCTTACAAAACAAAATGAGAAAGGTGAGGGTGACTGTTTTATGCTGCTGACATCTGGATCTACTATTGTTCAAGTGCATTTTAAATGGGAAAGATTAGGCTTTAAAAGAGGTATCAATGTAAAACATACATAGAGAGTACAAAATATTGAAGTACAACTAACCAAAGGGAACAAACACTAAAATGATAAATGAATCTCCACATCTCATGGAGGCTTATTAACCAGACAGTTGAATGCTGGAAAGTTCTTCCCACATTCTCTGTAGGTCATGAATTGAAAGGTGATTGGATAATGACAGAAGATGCAAAACAGAGTTAAAAGAAATAAGGAAAAGTGGACTTCAGAGGGACTGAGAAATGGACATTTTGCAGTAGAAGGAAAAACGTGGCAATTTAATGTACAGCAGCAATTAATTTTGTTCATAATGAAGAAATACATCATATCTGAAATCTGGATCAAAAAAAATCACTTAACCACCTCCGTAAGTTCAAGTCTAAGTAAGCCTCACAATTTCATTGGGACTTTTTAAACAAAAAAGAATGAAAATCTGAGTAAGTCCATGAAGAGATTTTTTAGCTCTTTTTCTACCTAGCTTTCTTTTTCTTCCATATATTGCTGGAATACATGGATCTTACTTATTGCATTGAATTCACCAATATTCAGCATCTCCTTGGAACAGTATCACGCACCTTAAATATCATGTTCTTGAAGATGTCAAGATAAGTCCATGAAAACATATTTTCTTTTCTATGAATGATTTCAGAGACAAAGACTAATCATAATGTATAGCACTACTATGTAAAAAAGAAAAAAAAGTCTGATATACATGACCATAGATGCACAGGATGTTTCTTCAGGTAAATTAATTCTAATACGTAATATGATTACTAAGTGACCAAAACCGCTCTTGCTATTTTCTTCAAAATGCACAAGCCTCCAGCCTCTACTGGCATTCTGATTAACATGGTTCATGCACAGAACAAGGTCAGAAGAAAAACAGATTGTGGCTTAAAAACAGTATCTAAATGTGTACTTTTTTATCCCCCCCACTTGGAAATGTTAACTTGTTTCTACTTAAGCTCTTCAAATCCCTTTTTGCAGGACCAACTTATTCTAAGAAATACTAACTAGTTAAGGTTTTTGACAGTATTATACATGTAGGGTTCTCCTCTTTGCAATTTCCTCTACAAGTTTTCCATTTAGTAAGGAAACCAATTGTTAACAGTTTGTATTCTACATTACATAATTCCTAAATTTCAACTTGCCTTACTGGAACTTCCTGCCTGAAAATAATGGTTTAACTCACAAATATACAATTCTCCGAGTTCTGAATTGGGATGGAGGAGTATTTTATTTTAACTGATTTCTGTGTGTTATTGAAACTATTTCTCCATACTAAATCTACTTTTGAGAGAATCATATTAAGGAGGAATAGATGATTGTGATAATGTTATTCTTCTGGCCTTGAAAGACTATTTAAATCTTTTCTACAACATGATATAGGCCAAATTGAATTGGATAGCATGTAGGGGGATTACCACGTGGTATGCACACATCATCCCATTAATCACACTCTAACCTTTCAAGCTGTTCAGCACCCTCTTCTCACATATTATAACCAGATTTTTCAGCAGAGCTAAGGATAAGGGACCAGATGGAACCTGGTGGTTTCTGCTTTTTCACTACCCAGTGATTTTATCTCAACTGTTTTTAAGCTTTTAAAGATGGCAATCGTACATCTCCAAAACTGTGTATACAGAAAGCTTTTGGTAGGTTCAATTTATTAGGCCTAGATCCATTAAAGATTAAGCTCTTTGCCCTGAGAGGTTGAATCAAGAACCTTACATTAGGCAGTCTCTACAATTGTTGTCTCTGTTTGGCATAGAAAGAATCTGGCAATTTGTTGTTCTATAAAAAACTGCTATGACGATGAGTGGAGGAGCTGCTTACCTGCATGCCTACACAAAGTGATCTGTTCTTGCAGCCGTGCTTCAGAGCAGCGTCCTGAGTGGAGCAGACAGTCCCTCAGTTGCGCAGGAGACACCTACCTCCCTCCCTTCCCTCGAAGCTTGCCTTTGAGACTGCTCCCTGTCACAACAGCGACACAAGGTGCCCTGCTTGCTAACTGCCTGTAAGGAGACGACCAGCGCCCCCCTCTCCTCCTACCATTTTCAGGACAAAAGCAAACCGGAGCCGCCTTCTCTTCTGCCAGTCTTCTCCTCCTCAGCAAACCACGAGAATATAGGCATTCAACACAAACATTTAAACAATTCAACCAGCTACTACAGCCACAAATCTCACCTTACTCAATACCTCTTCCTATTCTGAAGGCAATGCCTCGCGCTGTCTTTAAAAGGAAAACCAGAAATCCACCGGCATGAGACTTCTCCTTAAAGTAACAGCGACGGCCTCCATTTCTCTCACAAAATGGCGGTTTCGTCATGGTGCGCAGGAGAGGGAGTGTGTAGTCCTGCCCCTTACCTGAGGCAGCGCGTAGTGGCCATTCCTCACAGCCAGCTGCTACGTGTCGGGTGTGGACATTCCTCCTGTGGAAGCTGTACCATAGGATAGGAAGGCAAGCAAAATTAACAGCATCAGAAAGTGGAAATGCAGCAGGGAGAGACGTGAGTAGAGGGGTTAGAGAGTCGTATCTGTGCAGTTCTTGCAATTAATGCAACAGTTACTCTGCATAATAAATGAGCAACCAGACTCCTTTTTGAAGTGTGTATCTTACTAGGTTGTGGATTCTGGGCCCCTCTTTCTTTCTCACCACATACTTAGTTATTTTTGGCAGAATTACTCAGCTTTAATGAGGAAAGTAGAAAAATGCACCCTAAGAAGGTGCCTGTCCTTGGAGATGGCCATTTGTAGATTTGAGTAGATTCCATAATGTAACACTCCCTACGATAACATCCATTAATCAGGGGCTCATGATCTTCCTATTTCTAACTTGTGTTCAGACATGGTTTCAAGGTAAATGCTGTTTTACTCAGTCCTGCCCAAACTTGGTCCAAGTTAAGGTGCAACTTTGAGTTTAAAATAAAGATATAGGAATTTTGGAGTTCATTGCTGTCTAGGATCAACTGAGCAAGCTTTCAAGATCATGATTTTGGACTCACGGGGAATTTAGGTGCTTGAGTCCCATTTATGAGTGTACATCTTCCTTTGAATCTGCCCCTAAGGCCCTTTAGTACAACAAGAGATTTACAATTCCGTGGGTGATATTGTTCATTTTGATCATAACCTCTCCTTAGAGAGACCAGGGAGTTAACTGAGAAAAATTTTCCCTGTGGAAGAGAAATGTGAATTGTGAAACAAAATGGGCAGCCAGCTTTTTAATTTAAGCATAACTAATACTAAAGTGCTAAGTAGGGTTTGATTAATAAGAAACAGATTCAACCAATTATAAGACATGGAGTAAATGTTCTTTCACTGATTCCCTCAACCAACTGCTCCCAGTGATTAATTGTAATAGCATTTTATATGTAGATAGATCTATGCACGTGCATAATCTTATGAAAGATTGGGGTCTAAATCATGTGCAGAGGTCAAATTACTGTTCAGACTAATGATTCCCTACGTATTTGTTCAACTCCAGTTTATTGTGCCACAGCATCTAATGAGGAGGGCCTAAGCAAAAGCAAAGATTTTGAACAGAAACCTGTAGGAAGTAGCATTTGTAGAGCTGCTGTGGACAGTCCTTTTTTATTTAAATAGATGGGTCAGTGACCTCCATCATCCTCGTATCTGTGCTCAGTGTTCCACTGTGCAGCACAATCCCTTGACTGAGAAGAGCTATTAGAAAACTCAGCCAGCTGAAAAATCTGACCTGCTGAACACTCTTAGGTACTTTATAATCAAATAAATGATCACATATATTCTCTGCTAACAGTTTATGACTGTGATCGCAGAACTGCTGAATATTGTTAATGTGCCTAACAGTTCTGTAATGAATTGTTTCTTCAGTTTCTGATTTACCTTCTTTAACAAGTTTATTTTACTTTAATATTTTTCAGGACTGTAATCAACAGTACTCCAAATTTCTCCCATACTGTTGTCACAGACTTCCCTTGATAAGCTTGTTTTTGGCATTTGTAGCTCTCATGTTGTATTTGGGACTTTTGTTTTTTTTAATTCTGGATTGTCACAGATGAGTTCAGAGTTCATCTTTCAATTTATGCAGGGTTTCTAAAATATATATGAATCTAAAATGAGGTAATATGAAAGTATCTTTTTTAATACTTACTTAAATATTGATTGCTTTTTTTATTCCTTTATTTGGTAACAATATTTCAGAAAGCACGTAGTTCTCAGAACCATGAACCATGAATTTATTTCAGGTTGCTCCCCCTGTTTTGAGTTAGGCAAACTGTAGTTAGCCTGAAACGTAGATTTGCTGTTATCCTGTTTGTGCTCTTACCCTCATAGCTTTATAGCAGACAAAAAAAGTCACAAGCTATACTGTGATGGAGATAAAATGGCAATGTTAGCTACTTAACCAACATGTGCTAGTATTGTGAATGAAGCTGAGCTGTACCTTTGAGCTTCATTTACCCTTTACCTTTGATGCAACTAGGACAAGCAGAAAGACTTGCTTTAAAAGATTCTGTAGAGCAAAATGAATAAAGGTGTATTAAAAGCTCTATTCTTTTCTTGTTGAACATTATGATTTACCACTGGAAGGAGCTAGAGTAATGATGTTGAATTACTGAAGAAACCAGCATAGGGCCAGCAAAATGGTTAAATAATCTATGAGAAAAGGAAAAAGGGAATAAGAATCATACCTGAGAGAAAGAAAAAGGAGTCCGTTATTTTCCGAGATGCAGAGAGCTGTGGTTCTGATTTAGAAACTCTTACGTATGAAAAATAGGTCGTGTGAAAAGCTAGTATGATAATTTTAAAATGGAAATTACTTTCTTCTGTTAAAAAATAAATTATGTGGGTGGAAGCAGAGGGAAGTTAGCAGAAAGAAAAAGTCACTTGGATAAAACAGATTGTCTGTCTTGCTTGGTAAGGCTACAAGGTCATATACAGGGACTGTTACCTAAGTAAGAAAGTGACTCAGTTTATTAAGCAGATTTTTTAGTTTGTTTAAAACTCATCATTTTCATAGGGATGATGAAAATTGATCCATAACTTGACAGGAACAGAAAGCCTTTTAGTCTTTTTTTTTTTTTTTTTGAGGCTCTGTATAATGTAACTGAAATTTCATCCTGTTTAAGTGTTATTTGTCTTGGAAACTTTCACCTGCTTTGCTCACAAAAAATGTGGTTTTAATTTCTAAGCCAGTGGAGGGTCAAATGAGGGTATGCATGTGGTTGGGGAAGCTTAAAGACTATCAGGGTGTTTAATCTGTCTATTTTATTGTAAAGTGCAGGAGATAACAGTTTATTTTAAGCAGAGTAGTTTTGATATACAACAGCCTGAAAACTCTGGATAAAGAAGCAGAGTCTGACTAACAGTTACAGCGTAGAGAGTAGATTTATTCTCACAAAACCTTCTTAGGTTCAGGCATTTTCCAAAAAGCAAGACCTGAACCAGTGAGTGCTACAGCCCAAGCTTAGCACAAATGCTCAGCAAGTTACAGCAGAAGACAGAGCTGGCCTGGTGCAAACGTGGGCTGTAGACAGAGCCAAGAGTGAAATAGATGGTGTTCCAGCAACTTTTAAAATTGCTATCAGAACTCATGTTAGCTACATAATTAATGTCATCTTATATATACGTAAGATAATGTACGTATGTGATTTTACATTAGGGTCTCAGTCATCTAAGCCTTTTCTCATCAGAACTTGGTAGCTGACATTTCCTCGTTCTGTCATGACTCAAATACTAATAGCATACCTAAGCTTGGTAGCTCATTTGATGCCTTTTTTCTTCTCATGTTCCTCCATCATAGCAGGTTTGGGGTTTTTTTGTTGTACTGTTTTGGTTTGTTTTTTTTTTCCCAAAAAATTGTTATTACTATAACCTGACTTGTAACTATGGCTAGGAGAACCATGTAGTGTCAAGAGCCAAGAATAGCCAAGATCAGCACATGCTTAATGAGCTCTTTCATATTTGCTTGTATCTGTTATTAAGATAGCACAGTTCCTGGCTATTGTCTTTCTTCTTCTTATAGCATCCTTAGGCAAAAGACTGATGAAGAATCAGTCACCTGAACTGATTACCATACTGTCTGGTCTCATTCAAGAACTAGTGATGAGCTACATACCTTTATCCCATCCTAATGTTCATTATTGATGTTGCTTTAAAAGTTGCTTCATACTGAATGGGAAGTGGGTGGTGGAAAGAGTTTTATGCTTTGGTGAGGCTAACGGTTATTAAAAAATGAGAAAAGCTTAGGTGATGCCATATGATTTAATGAAAACATCTTCCTTTTCTGAAGAATGGTGCAGGGGGTCCAACCCACAGAATGCAGTGTCAAATCATCTCTTGATTTACAAGTCTGAAACAAATCCTCTACACAGAACCTGCTAGTAGTTCCCTGGTTCCTGTTCCATATTGCTGCTTGCAACAGTCTGTTTTCTGCCTTATATTCTATGTAGCTATTTGTGTCCCTACAGTGTAACCCACTATTTTCCAGTTCTGATTTCATTTACTCACACACTATACAAAATGATCTCACAAGGACAGCAGGAAGGCAGGCCCATTGCATTTAAAAGCTCTGCTCCCACATCAGTCCGACACATCTGACACCGGTGTCTTCTGATCCACTCCCATTCCCTGGATCTTGACAGTTGCTCAAGCACAGCATTTTGTTAAAGTTGCTCTTTTAAAGTAAAGTGTTTCAGAGCTATGACTACTATCCTGTCTTTTAAGAACAAATTTTTGCAATGGTTGGGATTACAGTGCTATGGTTGTTGACTAATGGCTCAGGAAAAAAACTCTCATATGTCCTTTGGTGTTTCATTTATTTATTTGTTTTAGGCTGATCCCTTTTCTAGCTCTGTAATTTTACTGGGATAGCTAAAAACCTTCACCTGGAAAAGCTGCACCCAGCTTATTTTAGACTGGTTTGAGCATGGGAGGGTGGGTGGAGGGGGAGGTTAAACAGGCATGTATGTTTCTATAAGCCTCTTCTCTGGTAATCCTCAGTAACATTTGTCTCTACTTTCATGGAACAGGAAACTGAAAGCTTTTAGTTGTAATAGTACAATAAAGAATGTCTGAAAAATGTTGATTTAAAAAGATAACCATGTTAGATTATGGGATTCATCAAAAGACTTGTCAAAATATACTGACAACAGTATTGATCTGATCGCCTCTTCACAATTTATTCTTTTCCCAGTAGGAGTAGCCACATGAAAGCCCTGCTAGCTCTTCTGTAACCAAATCCTGCACGCTGTATGGTTTATAAAGGCTATATAAATACAAAATCCTGTATGTAGCTTATCTGGGACAGTGAGCTTCCTCAAGGACCATTAATAAGGTTGTAGGAAAAACTGGTTGTTCTTTGTCTGAAATTAAAAACAAACAAACAAACAAAACCCCTTTTTAGCTAGCCCCATGCTCAAGTTTTTAAATATTTTGGAAAATCAAAAGTTAACTGCCTTCTCTTCCTTCTGTTACTCACTGGTTTGGTAGACTTTTTTTTTTTTTTTTAAATTGGCTTTAAATTATTTGCAAAATTCAGGCTCTACTTATAAGTGGTTGCTGGTCAGGATGGCGTTTTCCACAGAGTCTAAAAACTTAAAATTTATGCAGCACCGTGTGTTAATGAATAAAAAATGCACTAGAGTTTTATTTATATGATAATAGTATTTGATGCAGAAGGAGCAATAATTCACTGCTGCCTTTTTAAGCATTCATTCAAAGCAAAACAAGTAATATTTGTAAGACTGCAGAATTCGAGTTAATAATGAACCTCAATTTCAGTTCTAAGCATGAAGATAGGTAGTTAATGATACTACTGTAAGCGTGCATTTTATACCTGGACTTTTCCTCCTGCATGCTGTTTCACAATCCATACTAGGCTTAACCAAGAGATACTATTATGCCAAAGCTGACTATGTTATCAGAAGTATATGCATCCATTCACAGTAACGTTGAATGTCAAACTTCCTTCACTCATAAAACTATTGATAAAGAGGTATGGCTAACAGGTTAGTTCTGTAGACTTCATCTAAAAAATTAATCTGCAGAGAAGCAGAGTGTGTGCTAGGAATACTAGAGATATCTATTTTCTATTCAAGTATCCAGAAAAAAAGAGGAAAAAAAAGACAGTTAAAGAAAATGAGTTATCCACCAAGAGAAGGTGCCATACGATTGACTGACTGTATATTTAGCAAGAAAGTTAAGAACAGAATAACACAGCATTTCAAAAATTCCTAAGGCAAAGTGAACCATTCCATTTTCAGGTGCACATGGGAGAAAAGTATATGAATAATGAATGATACATAATATTTTTCCCATGCATTAGTGAAAATATTCGTGCTGACTACAAATAATCACATGCTTTTTCCATTTTCACTTCCAGTTTTGTGATGCACTTAATATCTTCTGTTGATCCCATTAGCGTAAAGACATCATATTGGATGTATTTTACAGCTTACAGTATTTTTTTTTTTTGAAACTTGAGATGACATACAAATATTTTAGGAGATGATTCATTACAATACAAATTTTTTATATCAACATTCCAGTGTTGGGGGGGAAGGTTCTTTCCCCGAAGAAATGAAGTAAAAATAAAAAGCATTTGCTAAATTGTATTTTCATAAATGCCTAAGCTTAATAGCACAGCTCATTAGTTTTGTGACTCACGTTTTATGATATTCTTGAAAGCTCTATTAACTCTTCAGTAATATATATTATCATCTTAAGAGCGCACCTTACTACACAGCTACAACATGATTTGAAGTTCACGTGAAGGTTTCACGAGTAAGACACACATCATACCTTATGTGGAGCACCAGGGGATAAGTGAGTCACTAGTTATCAGCGAGTGACACATTTCTCACAAGTAGCTGACCCACCTACTACTTCAATTAAGAGCAAAATCCCAATGCTGATGACATCACTGACAGAATCGATTCCATGATGTTAGTGCCCACGGAAGTTTTGCTATATACTTGAGCAGGTTTAGGATTTTGTAGTCTCAATAAAAAAAAGTGCTAAAGGAGTATTCCACAGTGTAAGTAGCAAGAACTAGCAAGTGAATTTTTTATTCATCTACAAATAAAAATCATATGAATCAGCATATCAAATACCTGATTAATGCCTGATATAGGGCTTTTTTTATAAGACTAAATCTAAAGGTATGTGAATTTAGCAACTACTTGCAGATGAGGTAAACGTAGTGTACTAGAATTGTAAGGATTTTGGATACAAGTACCATTCACAAAACCTTTAAGAATGGAGAAGTATTTGTGATAAATTCCCCACTGTAGAGTTTTTAAGTAACAGAAAACATATTAATTCTGTTATAATTGGCCTTTATACTATAAGAAGGTATTTGAAAATCAGCAATAATGTGAACCTACTGCCAGAAAATAAGCATGCATTTTGCATCAATGAAGTTTCGTAAAGCCCCGGATCCCATTCATCTTGTTTTATTGAAGACACTTGATTATTTCTATTGAATCAGTAGGTTCATAAGCTGTAGTTCATGCTGAACAATAAACGAGGAATGTTGTAGTTTAAATGTAACTGAAATTCATTATTGGACCCCTTTGGATACAACACATTGATTAGTATTATTTTTTTGTCACAAGTCTTATTGCTTGAGAAACTCTTCTTTTATGAAAACAATCATTCTTGTCTTTAGTATGTCTAAAAAGTCTTTTGACCCTGTACTTGAGTGACCTACTATTATGATGTTATTGAAAATTGAAATGCACTGTGATCCATCAGTTACTCAGTCTTGATTCTGTATACATGGAGGTCAATGATAAAACCTCCATACAACATTAAGAATTAGATTCATAGTTTTCTTTTCCACTCAAATAAGTATTTCGAAATTAAATAAACTTACCACTTTAAGCAATATGGAAAATGCAATTTCAGTTTGCTGGAAAGAAATGAGAACTTCCTAGAATTGTTTATTACCACTAATACTTACCTTCTTGAACAAAGAATGATAGTTATTATTCCTTTCACTATGTTTTCTGCATTCAGCTTCCATTATTCTCTCTGGGTTTCATTTTAAAATGGAGCACAATAGCTGCTCAAATCCAGGAACTCCTGAAATCAAAGAAGTGACTATTGCAGGTCAGACCCCTCTGTCATGTAACCTAAACCCTAACTCAGAGCTGAACGTCAGTAAGAAGTTCTGATTTATGACCTAAAGCAGGAGAGTTAATCTCTTTTGATTCTTAACAAACAATAACAATTTTCCTTTACTTGCAAATTATTTTTGGTGATTTGTCTATAGTGAGAAGTATATTATTGATATCTGTTATTATCAGGCTTCAGCTATTCAGGTAAGCTTTTATTCAAATCAATTACAATTCCATCACTTCCAATCCTATTCTCTTAACAAAACCAACCAACCAAGCAAACAACCAACCAAGCAAGCCCCCAAAACAGCCCACAGTTAGAGTCTGTAAAATATATGTGGAAAAAAAAAAAAAAATTGAGCACATCTTGTGTTCTTAAACTTTTTCTCTCAACATTAATTTGGAGTTTTTTCCTGCTTACAGTCCACTTCATTATCATTTCTAGAGTCCTTGTTAAGAATCTGAGTTACCATCTTCGCAGGAAATGTTCTAAGGGGAGTTAGATTATTGATTCTAGTTGAAGCAAATTGCACAACTGCTAATTTCCATTTATGCATAGACTCCATCTCTTCTTTACTCTGGCCTTTGTAGTCTTGCTTTTTCAGGCTCACTGTTAAACAGAATTTGAAGGAGAAGGAGGATAGGCTAGTCCAGGTGAAGGACTGCAAGGAATGCGAGTTTCCCAGAGCTTTGAGGTGACTGTGCCCGGGCCTTCTCTTACCATGAGCTCCCCAAAGAAAATCAAAACAGGATCATCTGTATTTCAAATAAAGAAAAGATACTAAACGAGACAGATCAGAAATTAAAGGTGTTTTAAAAGGACCTTTTTCTTCCCTGCACTTGCACGAAATCGCCCACTTTGAGTTTGAAATTAAATTAACTCAGTGCCTGTGTTTCATCAGACTCTTATCCCTAAGTATTTCCTTCAACCTCAGCAGCCTGGCTGGCTGTTTCCTGCTCCCTACAGCAGTCTCTCCCAGGCTAATCCCAAAGAATATTGTAAGAAATAGAAGTTGGAACTGAATGTTGTTCATCATTCCTCAGTACAATGGTCATAGGTTAAAAAATATGCCATTCCCTTTTACAGTTACGAAGGAGAAATAATCCAATTATTTTTCAGAAGGAGGGAGAAAGGAGCAAGCTGGTGTGTGTACATGGAAAAACTACTTTCTTCTGAGATCTTTGTACTATGAATCCCACGTTACTTTTACATGGATTTATTTTTGTTTTATATATATATATAATAGCAATATATATATGTTGTTGCAAGGATTTGAAATTTAGAACTGTTACTTTTATTATCTTAATGTACCACCCCTCTCTCCCTCCTCCCAAAGAAAGGTCTATAATACTAGTGAAGGCTGATCTCTCTTTCTCCCCCCCCAAATATGAATGCTTTTAAAGACTAGGAGGGAAAGAAGATTTCCTTTTTTTTGCCAATATCTCATTGGAAAGGGTTTGTAGATGGAAGATGAGGAGAAGACCAAATTTTAAGTAAGTGACTGGAGTACTAAACACAAAAGGTGCAAAGAAAATAATTGCTATTATATCAGCTTGACAAGAGGGAGAAAAGAATAATTTCAAGCAAGGTTTTGCGCCTTATTCTTCCTATTAAAGGCAATCAAGATTCAAAGTGGTAGAAAATACAGGAATGGACTTTTGGGGAATTTTGACAGTTTCTCTCCTAGGCGTCATAAAATGTCCTTTGCTGGCCACAATCATCTTCATATTCTTGAAATCTTAGAGTCAAAACTGTTCATTTTAGTCATCCATATGCGTTAGCTGTCATAATTAATTCTGCTTTAAGCAGGATGCAGTAGATTATGTAGGGATCAACCATGTAGTGCCATAATTAACACCAAGTTCGAAATCTAGTAAGATCAAATGGAAAAATAGGCTGTCAATAACATCAGTGGACTTTGGGTTGGGCTCTAAGCATGCAGGTGGAGAGAAGGACTGCAGCTCTGCAATATCTTTGCAGTTCCAGTGCTAGTCCTCTCCAGGTCAGGATGGTTTGTTGTAAATCTGTATTGGGAAAAATAGATGGCCTCTTCAATAGATTTTTCTAATTGTAAGAACGTATTTCTCACCTGTGAGGAAAGACCATTGGTTGCCTCCTAGACTGCTATAAGTAGCTATTTCAGGAGCATTTTCACCATAGTCCTAGTTGATTGACAAGATCACTTCATGCAGTGAAAAAAGTTGTTGTTGTTACCAGGGATATTTTGTCATCGGAAATTTCTCTGGGAATATTTTTTTCTCATTACTGTACACACAGTTGGCAAAGTCTGTCTGTGCAAGAATTCCAGCTCAATTTGGAAAACCCAAGAGGCCTGAATAATTCAGATAATCTGCGGATAAACAAGCTGACTTTGTGGCACTTATCTGAGTTGCCAAGCCTATTGAAGCTTTGTCATCTAATTCTCATTTACCAAAGAGTTATAAGATTTGTTAATGTTATATAATTCATCACTCCGCTGTGCTGGATGGTGCTTTAAGAGCTCAATTCTCTTTTCACAAAGTTGCACTGATTTTAAACTACAGCAATTTCAGTAGATTTAGTTCTGAACTGAATGGCTCTGAGTGAAGAATCAGGCCCTTAATGTTTCATGTGAATAATATATCAGTACTGTGAGTCACAGCAGCAAACTCCTAAGCATAACAGGTCAGATACAAAGTTGCAGTTTTTCTGTATTGCTTTTGTCATGGGAGGAACTGTCAGCTACACTTAGTTTTAAGGCCTTTTTCCACTACTGGAGCTCTGCAAAGTGGTCAGAGCCTACCTGCAAGTTCAAGTGAAGAATTTAATTGCTTTTGCTCATTTGAAGATAAAGGCACAAGACTGACACAGCTAGAATCACCTTTTTTTAAATTCTTCCTTAGAAACAAGCCACCATACTTGGACAGTCAGAACCAGCTTTTAGAACTCTTTAAGCATGTGATTGTGGCACTAATTTGTGACTACAATTACTTCCCTTATGTGTGCCAGCTGGATAAATAAACATTGAAATGCCAAAGTATGATAACTTGTCACACAACTATCTGTATAATCACAGTAACTGCACATCTAGAATATCTGAAAGTCTTTCCAACAAGAGGAAGAAGAACTGAACACATTTAAAACAATTTTACGTAGAAGTCATACAAAGTACTAAAGTTTACTGTGTGCCACAATATCTATTTGAGCCAATGCTCAGTTTCTTACCTCCCTAGAATTCTGAAGGCTGATGGTTTGATTAGTTTGAAATAAAACTTTTGACAGGGCAAACTAGCCAGCATAATTCCATCCTTTAATAGCTTTACAGAAAGTATATTGCTTGTATGGCAGAATAATTCACAACATCACCATGGTATTTTTTTAAAACTGCTTTAATTGTGACCCCAGTTATCCAGACTAGCTAGCTTTGCTGAGCAGCTTCTAGCCAGTTTTAAATACTCTTGATTAAAGTCTTCACTAGCACAAAATGCCAGTCAAGGCTGTTGTAGTGTTTAGTCTAGTGACTAAGAGGCCAGCCCTGATCAAGCCCTCTATTCAGGGAAAGGAGGGTAATGCAGAGCCTTTTGAAGATAGGAATCTTTAGGGAATTGGATACATTGACTTTAAGAATCTTGAGTAGTACTGAGTATCTTAGCCATTGTTTTTACTCAGGTCTGCTAATAAAACGATCCCCTGTATCCTGAGGTTTGGGGTTAGCTATGTTAAGAAATATTCAAGCTCCATTAATAAGGATCTCTAAAAAAACTTTCAGTTTTCCTGAATCAAACTCAGGTTTGCTATTCAGTGATACCAAACTAGTTCTCTGACCTAGACCTGTGGCTCTTCTTTCCTACTGCTTTTCCTCATATGGCAAAGAGTATATTTGGATAAGGGAAATACGCTGAAGAGAAGCGGATAGATGCAGAGTTATACACCTGTACATATATTTTATGCAAGAATGTGTGTCAGTTCTTTTATCACTCCCCTCAAGTGTCTCAGCATGGTGTATTGAACAATGTGACCAATCTGCATTAGTCCATTCCTTTCCATCAAGGTTTCTTTCAGACACTTGGAAAGATTTGAGTCAAAGGAAGGCATATACTATCCAGAGACCTGGCTTCAATAAGTCTCTCTGTAGCTTTTGCAGTAATGCTGGCTGACTGCAAAAGTGTGCCATTAACAAACTGCCTCACCCCTTCCCTCCCACGCTCTGCATTTAGCCCAAGTACATTATGAAAAGGTCACATCTTTTTTCCTCTCCTTGCATGTATTTAGCAAGCCTATGCTTAATCTTCCTGTTTGGAGCTTCCTTCCTTTGCTTCCACATGCTTTTTCCTCTCCACCCACCTGTTACGAGTTAGCCTCAATGCCCTTCACACATTAGCATTTGCTATACCTATTATTGACTAACCAAAGTACTCCCTCTTCTTAACTTTGACTAGGTAGGGTGCAAAAGCACAGAACTGAGGGTTATTAAGGTTTAACTACTAATATGGTGTGTGGGACAGCACTTCAGTTTATGAAACTAAGAATGCTAATGCTAGAGTTTGTCGTGTCTTGTTTCAGACACTGTCTTACCTTAGTTTGCCTTCTGCTTCTCTTTAGACCAAACAACTAATTCTAGCTTTCCAAAGTGCTGTTTCTGTGGTTGAATACGTTTGGTATTCTCCCCCTGACGTACAGGCCTAAATCTCACAAACTTCCTAAACTAAAGCATACATCTTCCAAGGAATCTTCAGGTTCTCCAAAATAATCATCTGCATCAGAAACAATCCTTTCTAGTTACCCATTTTTCCCTCAAGGGGTCTGCTTTAATCATGCATGTGCTCCCCAATTACTTCAGCATGTACTTCCTTTGCTGGAATGGTTAGCAGCTGAAGTGAGTCTGAACTCCAGCTCCTGCTGAAGCAGTCAGCTCATCCTGAAATGCTAATCCTTTAACTAACTTCAAGTTAGTTAAATTCAGAGATTCAGAGAGTCAGCACCTTCACAGGGATATCATACTAGCTTGCTCCCCTTCTGTTAGAAATCCTGCTTTCCTGTGATTTGAAGCTTAAGTGTATTTGGAATTCTCTAAAACGTGTCTTTTACTGCCAGAACCATGGCAGCAAGTAAAAGTAGAAGGATTTTCAGACATGCGGTAGTTTAGATTCTTATCTCGTGTATAACAGTGTGAGTGATTCTGTTGCACTGAAAAGCAATAAAAGGTTTGATGCTGTGAGGTGGGACTGGCCACTTCCACACTACAGAGCACTGATCTCTATAACTGCAGACTTTGTTCTATTTTGCCAGATATGACTTATGTTTATGATTTTCTATGCTCAAGCTATACTAGTCTTTGTTCAATATCATTCATGAAAAGTTTTAGGAAACAATTTCTGTGAGCAGTTGTACTACCAGTGCTGAAATGGTAACTGAAACAGTACAGTGCAGGTTATGAAGGTCCTACAGCTGAGGAGAAAAAGAACTTCACTGTAACAAATACAAAATATTATTTTCTCCGGCTGCTGAACATGGACTAAGACCAATAGCTGTCTAAAACCTAACATGAATAGAGGTCAGAGTGTCATTATAAAATAGACTATTATGAACGGAATAACAGATCCTGTCCTGAAATTGTAACACAGACTGATGAATACTTTTTAATCAGCTGAATGTTACTTATATTTTGCAGAGCTAATTCAACAGGTGTCAAAACTCTCCACAAATCCTTAATCTAGTCCATTCCTACACATGCAAACTTCCTTGAAGTTTCTTTTCATCTTTTATACCCTTGAGATGCTTATTCAATACTCTGCCTCTCTTATACTTTTTGTCCAGTTTGGCTTGTGCCATGATTGTCTTCCTGTTCCCCACCACCACCACATTGTCTGTCAGTTATAAAAAAGAGAAGTAAGGTTTAAATACCTCTGCCAATCTGTTTGTATTTTATGGTGCTGAGTTAGCTGTTTGCCACATGTGCAGTTTCCTCCATTGATTCACAGACAACAGCGAATGGACTTTTCATCTAAATGTGTAATTAACTGTGTTTGGTGGATAGGTATTATTCTTTGAGTTTTTGTAGACACCAAGCTCCTTACAGACTGGAGCTGCTGTTAAAACAGCTAAATATATGTGTATATTATCTTAGTGAATGAGAGCATGAACTGTCCCACAAAAAAGTAAACATATGTTTTGTAAATAAATGTAACTGAGGAATATGTACTTTTTCCTTACACTTTTGCAAGCAGAAGAAATGAACTTATATAAAGCAAATACAGTGGAGTTTTTGTTCCTCTGAACATAACAGTCATAGTAGAGGAATAATGCACCTATCATGAGGATCTATTTTAGCTATCTCCCTTTTTGTACAGGATGGCGGAATCAGTATCAGTCATTATGACTATTGAGCTATAGTATAATGACTCTTTTACATTATTTATAGAAGTTACCTAGTTTCCATTCCTAAAGGGGCAAATTATTTGTCTAGTCCAGAAAATAGTTTGAAATACCATCCTTTATTACTTAAACTATATCACAGCTTACATTGGGTAGCATGTCCAGCCATTTCAGTTTAAAATGACCTTTTGGTCTGACCGGTTTCCTGTCTTTTCTGGAGCAACTATTAGCAATGTGGGGATTAGCACTTTCAGCTGTGCTGGTTATTCAGGTTGTAAGTGCTACTCATTGGCAAAAGTTTTAAGGGTTTGTGGATTTTACAATGCCAGACAAATTTTGTGTGACTTCTAAAACGTTAAACTTTATGTTTAATGATTTATGTTACAACTAACCCTCAGTAGTTCTGGTAAACTTTCCTGTTTCAGCCTATCAGTTACAACCATGGGCAGTGTCAGAGTCTGGAATTGGTTTTGGGCTGCTGAACTAGTAATTTGAAAATTTCCAGCTTTATTAATGATACCTTTGGAGTACTTGGGTCAATATGCAGTAATCAGTCCTGAATTTATGCTAAAATTAATGGCATCAATGGCCCCATTGATGTCAGCTGCTTTGTGACTGGGTCCTTTCTTTGGCTTTCTCTCCAATGTTAATATTAAAAATATGTTCTTTATGATGGCCAGAAATGGCATGTGAGAATTTAGATGGATGCACTTAAAAAAAAAGAATTGAGCAACCTTTAGTATGTCACACAGTAATGTAGTAATTCTCACTCACCTGTAGAATACCACTACTTACAGCAGTTTGGTGCAATTTCTGATGAAAGTTAAATGAGGAAAAATTACCTTAAAATGAGCACAAGGAAGAGATGATGATGGTGAACAGATGAAAACATCTCAAAGAGTAGAAATCTCTTTTGGACAGTCAGTTCATCTTAAGACTTTTTACTGTTGCTAAGCTTTGCTGTAGCAGTATCCACAGTGTTTAGTTCAATCATGTTCTGTTGTCTTGGGAGTCTATAAACCAGAATAAGAATGACAGCATGACTCAGTTACCCATACATTTGTCACCTTTTGTCTAGATTATGCAGTAGGACATATCAGGGTGTGAATCTTACTCTGCATAGGAAACTCTAAGTAATAAAAAAAAAAATGCTGAAATACATGTCTTCAGCACTTTAAATATCTCCTTTTTTTTCTGTACTGGTTGGTCACAAATTCACAAAGTTGGATCAAGTTCTGTATCCCAGTCCCCTTTTTATGCTATGGCATTCATCCTAGATTTTTAAAGATAAAGTCTGTGGCAGAAAACTTCACCTTTCTTTCCCATGGAAATCTCTACAGGGCTAAATCTTGCCTGTACAGGAGACAGTGTGGAATAATTCCCTCAGAAACAGAAGGTCATCACTATTTCTCCACCTACAGCTCCATGTACCAGGAACATTTTACTGACCTTGCCTTCTCTAAATTGGAAACAGCACAACATTTCCTTAAAAAAGGCAACAAAGAAAGCAAAACAAAGAAAACCATTATTAAAACAAACAGCACTGCACACACACCTCTCCCTAGAGAAGGGATAAGACAATAAACAACGCATCAACACATACTAGTCACGTTGCTGAATGTGCTACTGGATGATACATACAACAGGAATTGACAGAGTTTGAAAATCTGTATGGAACAGAATATAATAGATGGATTTTGGGAAATGGCACTAGAGGAATCTCTTCTAATCTGACACAATTATCCTGTGTAGGCAAAATGGTAACAGATTACAATGTTGAAGGAGAAATTAAGAGAAAACAGTTCATATTGTCTTCTCTAATTAAATGCTGAAAGTGCTGTGGTTTCTACTGTTGTAGGAAACGCATGGGGTAACTAGATCATTTTATAGTAGTTCCTGAAAAACGCTTTGTTTGGTTTTTTTTTTAATTTAATCAGTTATTTTTGAGCTTCTCCCAAACCATTTGTTTCTTCATGTTAAGCCACTATTTTTCAAGGAAAGAAAAATAATTTTTAAATCAGTGCATTCCTGTATTGTGAATTTTTTTCATTTCAAAGTGTATCAATAGACATAAACACAACAAAAAAATACTGAACTATTTTAAATAAAGATCGGAATTTCAAAAGTATTTTTTAGTATTGGATCCTTATTTAAACACCTAAGTAGAAGCGAATCTTTTCTGACAACCTGCTGCAATTATGGATGCAGTGCAATTGAAGACCTCCTCTTGTGGAACTCATTTGAAAAGGTGTTGATAGCCTGTGTGACAAGAAGTGCCTGTGCTCCCTCAGAAGCAGACTTTAACACAGCTCTAGAGTTATGTTACACTGTCAAAGACGACACTGAAACATGACCATTAGTTGCATGCTACGATGTAAAATAAATGATGATCCATGCATGGCCTTGTACATCAAATGAAGTTGCAAAGTAGGACACTAAAATTGTAAGTATGGTTCTTGATTCACCCATCTCTACTGTTGCTCTGCCATCCTTGACTGAAATAGATTCATGGTCATGATGGGAAATTAATGCTGACTGATGACAGGCAGCCTACAAATCTTTGCCTCCCTCCCCTTTCTCCACCCATGAAAAATACAACTGTGTTCCCATCACTTTAGTCTGCTATTCATTGACTCCTAAATATCTCAGTATAATCTTCAAAAAGTTAATCTCCCATAAGAGAGGAGAAATCTTTATTTGCAAACTTCATCTTGTAAAAATTTTAGTTGTGCAACTTCAGAGTCTATTTGTTACAAATGAGTTTAATGTACCTACCCCAAATCAATTCTATCACAGGAAAATACTCTAATTACATTTTACTGCTATGACTGAATTTATTGCTTTTACACATAGCATGTACTTAAATGGAAGAATAATGTCTCTTGAAATAATTGTTAAGATATTTATGGTAAAATACAAGTGAACAATCTGTAACTGAAGAATATTTTTAAAGCTCATTCTGCGTCTTGATCCACCCCAGCCTTTTATGGCTGAGGTGATAATGGCAAAATGACATAGTGATACATCTGTCTATCTGTCTGTATTTATCCATCAGTCATGTTCTTTTTTCTTGTACCACAGTATGTTTTCCTACAGCAGTATAGACGAATTCCAGTGTTTTGTCAGCCTCAAACAATAATACATAACCAAATTGCCAATATCAAAGCCATAAGACTTCTTAATCATGACCAAGCATTGGAATAGGCGTGAAGATTGTTCCTCAATAACAGTTTAGTGGGTTTACAATCAGGTTTTTCTACTCTCAGCATTAGCCTTTTTTCTTTGCCTTAAAAGTGATTCTTTAAAATAAAGTTCGAGTGTGCCTAAGAAACCAGGTTAGCAAGAAGGACAATGTCTGTCCCCAAAAGAGTGAAGCAGTGCTGACCAATAAAAGGCAGATGCAAAAAGCTACGTTTTTTGTCTGGTTTTCAAACTGTTCCAGTCCTTTGTGTGTGCTTTCTGTTTCTACACAGCAAGCACATGACAGGACCTGACATGTATATAAGTAGGAATGAAAGTTTCTGCAGCTGTTGTGCTGAGAGTCCATGTGTTACCATTTCTGACTTTCCTCAGAAAGCCAAGGGAGAGGCATTTCCACCGTTGTCTTCCAAAACTCTCTGCATTAGCTTGGGAAAAATAGCCCAAAAATCATCACAGCCAGCACAGGTGGATCACCTCAGGGGTGCCTCCTCAGCTTTCAGGGATTTGCAAGAGATTTGCAAGGTTTGCAGTCTGGATCCAAAATGGTTTTGGTCCTAGAATACAGGATTAATTCATATCAATCCAGTGGTGTTAGGGACTGCCAGGGACAATGAGAAGGGCCACCTAAGCCACTTCTCTTTAGTGGAAACTGTCTGTGTAGCTTTGGAGACAGCTTCTGAGCTTACAGAATAATTGCTACACTCATCTGGGCTCCCCGTCCTGATCACCATACAATAGAAAGGCATGGAGAATCTGCTTTAAGTCCATGTCCCTTCCACATAGCTTTTTTTTCCCCTTTGTAAAGCCTCAGATATATCCCTAAGCAGACAGTTCCTTGGAAGCCTGTCATGCCTAACCTGTATTGTAAATGCAGGTAGAAGCAGGGAATCCTTGACATTGGTAAATGTTCCAGAATCGTGCTAATCATGACAGAGGTTAGTATTGTGCAGTCTGGACAAAGACAGGCTCTTGCAAACTGTGTAGGGAAGGTTCAAGAATTTATGACTGTGACTGTAAGCATCGTTCTATAAAGTGGAGCTTTACTTCTCAATTGCTAGGATGTGGTAAATGACCTTGTTGACACTTGCAGTCTCTTTCAATACAAATTAGAACATGTTAGCCTAAACTGAAAGCATCTCTTTAAGCCACTTCAACACAATCTGTAAGAATGTGTATGTCTGTGCCCTTTCTTGCTGTTCATGAAGCTTCAACTGTAAATATTACTGATACTGACACATATGTTCTGTAGCTAGTTTGTAGGCATCTCCATCCCTCCGCCCCCTCGAGGAAGGAGAGCATATTCCTTTTGGGTTACTGCAGTTGAATTCCTTCCATAACTGGTTCTTCCATCTCATTTATGTGTTTAAGGAGGGATATTGATTCCGAGTCATATCTTCCCTTCTTTACATATCAGTGCAACAGAGGGAAATACCTAACTTTTTCCTCCTCAGATTCTCTCCAAGAGCAAATCCCTGTGAAAAAGGAAGAGCACTAATATGTTACTTCTTTCACAACCCATGGCTGATGCTCACTCTGCTAATGAACTAACTAGGCAAAGTAAGCCTTCTTATGGAAAGATACACTTAAGAATATAGATCAGAAATATCTGGCTATCTTTGACATGGTGTTACTGAATTACTGTCAACAGAAAAAAAGAGGGTTTATATCTACTTCAGCATAGAGTCATAGAATCATAGAATCATTTAGGTTGGAAAAGACCCTTAAGATCATCGAGTCCAACTGTAAACCTAACACTGCCAAGTCCACCACTCAACCATATCCCTAAGCACCATTTCTACAATGGTAGATGCATTGATAGGAAAACCATGTCCCTAAGCGCCACATCTACAATGATAGGCACATGATAGGAAAGTGAACAGGACTGCCAGAGAAAGGTGAGAAAAGGCCACATAATTAGACTGTTCTCCACACTGCTCCACTGATCACATACCCTCACCAACACCCTTGTAAAGAGTCCTGGGATGAGACAGTGTCCCTCTAACACAGAATTTCTGCCTCTCTAGATAGAGTGTAGCTGTTTTAAAAAAAAATTAACTAATAAATTTTGCATGAGGCAGATAAGATCATGCCCTCCAGGCTCTTGCCAGTTGATTATCAAGTGGCTCATCACCTAATACAGAGAGAAAGGAAATATGAAAGATGCATTTTAAACAACAAATATTTCCTTTTCCCACTTTCTTTGATGATTTCTTAAGTGGGGAGTGGTGTCGAGAGAGGTCTAGGAATCCCATCATAGCTCTTTTTATTCCCACCTAAAGACCTCATAATTTGAAATAAGATGGCTCATGCTTCCCAGGCAGTCTATGAAGAAGAAATTCAGAGGAAACACCTTTCAGTTTTCCCTCGGGAACATACAGCCTCCCAATGCTCAAGAACTGTGAGTGTGAGCTTGAGGTATGAACCTGAACCTCCTGTGAAGCAGTTTATTCCAGTGCCCCTGTATTTCTGTTTCACTTCTCTACTTCCTGGCCTCTCCCTCTTATGAATGGGATGAATATCTGTACCCCTTTATTCCTGCATGATTTAATGAACTAGCTACAGAAGGCAAATATAATGGCTCCTGTAGCACTTGTGTAAAGAATAATAAGAATAGTAAACATCACAGCAGATGTTGCTATCTTCCCAGCATTATTCAGTTCCAAACAATCTACTTTCCATTAATGAAGAAAAATACAAATGCAGAATCTGGCAGTTGAGAGGGAGAAACAAAAGAGTACTGTGAGTGAATCAGTTTGTTATGAAGGAGCATTACTATACTATTGCTAGTGCCAGGGGGTATATACACATCTCACTTTCTGTGTAACAACTGACCTTCTTTTCTAAAATGTGTATATGGTGACTGTGGCTGCTAGCTACCTGGCTCTCAAGCACAAGCTTTTCTCGTACACCACATATAACAGTCATACCTAAATTTGCGGAATGAATTGTGTCACAGTTTCTTGGCTAGGAAGGAGATTCAATAGTCACAGAGAAAATCCACAGCTGTCTGGGCTAAAAAAATCTTAAGGTCTTCTGAATGTTTGTCTCTGCTCACTTGTTCTTCTTGTGGTTTTGTTCTATTTTTAATCTTCTTTATGACAAGACAGCATTATTGAATACTGATGAGACAAAACATAGTTCAGTTCCAGGCAATACATTTTTTAGTTATTTTTTGGGAGGCCTCACTATCTGACCTACAATATTTTGGATACTGTTTCAGGCAGTTTGGGCTGATGGATTACATTCTGCTGTTATTTGGGGGCGTGGGGGGAGAAGGTAAAAGGAGGCTGGTAACAGAGAATACCTGAGACGATCAGGTTTTTAAACTTTTGCTTGTCTAAGTTTTCCTCTGCCAGTAGATCTTATTTTTCAATATCTAAATGATTTTTGTAAAATATCAGATGAGATGTCCTCTACCTAAGGAACTATCAACATTAGATAGATCCTCAACTGATGTAGTTGCTGCGTCTCCAAGCCAAAAGAGTTTTACAGGGTTGAGCTATGTGTGACTAGCTCATCGCAATGGTATAATATACACATTTGAGGTTAACTGTAGTAAAACCTAGACCATATTTCTACCGCCAGTGTTATGACTTTAGAAATCTTGTGTGACTAAGCTAATTTTGATTGTAACGAGATCTATAAGCAAACGTAGTTTGAAAATTAGGTCACTTAGAGAAATCCCTTAATGGATTTAGGTGAGTACAGTAACCTTAATAGTTAATAAAATTACTGAAGGGTAAATTGGGCCACTTGGAATATCTATATAAACTATTCCTCCTGAGATGGGTGCCTGAAATAGAACCGAGTGTCTACACAAACCACAAGCCCAATAAAATCTCTATCATATTTCTGCATGACTCCTCCCTAAGTCTACATGTTTCAAAAGAGGAATTAAAATGACAGTGGTGCACAAAGCTTTCCTCAGCAGCATTGCTCATTCCACATGCAATTATTTATTGATGTATGCATGGGTTCCCCCATATACCTCCCTTAGAACATTTGAGTTATCAGTTCTGGAAATCAATAAAACACATCTGGTAAGTAAAATTTGGATGGTATCATGCTGTGATAGCTTTTGTAATACTTCCTGCATTCATTATTAATGGTTCATTTTGGAATTAATAATTTAAAGTTATCTCTGATAATTTTAACAGTCCCCAGTCTGTTATGGTTTTATTATTATTATTATTATTATTATTATTATTATTATTATTATTATTATTATTTTATTTGGGTATAACTGTGTTCTGGGACCAATATCCTTCATATATTTTCAAAGCTTCAGGGACTAATCAAAATACAGTAAAGCTCAGGGAAAATGAATATTTAAATGTTACTTAATGTAAAGAAAAGGTAAGTTGTGTGTGAACCTCATTTGATTTTTTTTTTCTTTCTTTGAAGCCTTCTACTTTTTCCTATATCAGTAATTCACTTCTCTCATACTCACTTTACAGATATAAGGGGTCTATCACTTCTGGAACCTGAATAAAGATGAGGTTGAGAATTCTACCATTTGAATCAAAAAATGAGTATCCAACAGTTCTTGTAGCTAGAAATAGTGGCAGTCCAAACAGGAAGGTGTTGGATTTTCAGTATCAGTATCAACCTATCACTGTAAAAAGAGAAAGTTAATTCTTAGATGAGTTGAACAACAAAATCAGTGGTGACCAGTGACTTAAAAAGAAAGTATTTTGCCTATGATATATTAAGTCATTTTGTATACTGAGGTACAGAGAATCCAGTATTACAACATTAAAAAAAAAAAAAAGGCAGTTATTCTGCATAACTTTCTAGTGGAACTATCTCAGAACAATTGTTGCAGAAAAATACTTCATTCCCAAATCTCCAGGTAGCAGAGGCAACAAGAAAGGAAGAATATCACTGTATTATAAATATACACGTTCACCTAATATGAGTAAAAAAGTTTTGCTATTAACCTCAGTGATATCAGGCTTTCATCTCTATGATTTCTTTTATTTCTTTTATCTCCATGATCTTCACGATTTCTTCCACAGTAAAAACCTGCAGAGCAAATATGTTCTGTGTTACAAATAACATGTAGAACTGCATACATATTCTCTAGTGAGAGAAAGATTTTTATCAGGAATAACATTTGATTTCTAGTTAATATTTCATTTACTTTTAATACTTTACATTTTTTGAATTGTGCTGCTTTTTGTACAGATTATATATATTTACCTACCTCAAATCACATTGCACCAATCAGTAGAAAATATTTAGATTTAAGAATAAGAAAATCTTTAATTGTTACATATACTCATATTTTAAATACAATAAAGAAAAGTTATTGAATACAAGATATGGCTTAAAATATATATTTGAATGATCAAAACCAAAATATAAAGTTTATTTAGAAACAAACTCTGTTTTCAATTCCTGTGTCAATGACACTGGGAATGCGGTCATTACAGTTCATAAGATGGGAGGCTGGATGAAGAAGAATAGAACTGACTTCCAAGTCTGGTGCCAGTTGAGGACTTGGCGAGACTCCGGCTAGCATCAGTAATGTGGGAGAAGAACTGCTGAGAGTAAAAGTATGCAGGATTGGAGGAAAGATAGATCTGGAGAATCCCAAACTTTACAGTTTGGTAGGCAGATTTTCTATCTGCAAAAGGAAGAATGCTAATTTTGTTAAAGTCTGTGTATCAAAGAGCATCCCTGAGAACTTCAGAAATAGATTTTATTCTACTTTTGAAGCTCACACTGAGGAAAATTTTACTTTCCTTTTTTGTTTTTTTAATTGGACATTTTTTAGGCTGTAGCATTCCTACTGAAATAACTGAAGTCTTTTTGAGGAAGAATGAGTCCTCCAGCTTTCTGAGCAGAAACTCCTTGGAGGCAATGGAACCATTTGTTCAATAAAACTCAGTTTGGCTGAGGATTCTTCTCAGAGTAACGCTACTAGAAAACCTCCAGTGAATTTGGAGTAGGAAAGATCAGTCAATAGGAGAGATCTTTTTTAGAATGTCCTCAAACAAACTGTTAGGAGTATCTTCGTTTGGACAATGAAGTTCACCATCGTTTTGTGCACCTGCTCCAGAAAGAACTGACAAACATCGCAATGGGAGACACTGAAAAGGAAGCAATAATCCAGTTTTTGTACTCTGTGTGTGTTTTCCGTTTAGAAACTGGATGGAAAAACTGCCTCATTTCTTGCAGATCACAGAGTAGTTTTTTGATGGTTATGTATTTCCAACACTTTGCCTCAGACTAGATGTTTTTCTACTGCTATGTAGAAATAAAAGCAGCTTTTAGAAAATTCCAAGAGTAGGAGAGACTGTTGCAATCCTTTAGTTTTGATTCCTGCATAGCACAGGCCATAGGATTCCCTGGAATTAATTGTTGCTTTGAGTCCAATAGTTGCTGTGTAATTAGAGCTTTTCTCTTAGATAATCTTTTAATTATTTTTGTTGTCCTTTTTTGAAGTGTGTCCAATTCTTCGATGTACTTCTGTGGATACTAGAAACAGACACAGTATTGCAGAGTGGTTTACTGAGTTGCCAGTATTGAGGAAATATGACCTCTTTCTTCCTATTTGATGCTTTCTTGCTTGTTACGTCTGAGGATCATGTAAATCTACTTGGTGCTCACTATTTCACTACAAACTCATGGTTCTTCTAATCATCAGGATTTCCATGTTCTTAACAGAATCATTGTTTCCTAGGACAGATAAGTTTCCTCTCCTGTAAGCATGGCCTACATTCTTTGTCACAGACCTGCAACTTTCCATTTGAAATACTTAATTTGCGTGCTTACCAAAAGATCCAATACTTTGTTTCAGGGACCTGTTGTCTTCATTGTTTTCATTCCACTAGTCTTCGTATCAGTAATTATCTCTCCAGATACGTGGGTTACCTTGATGGATACTCTATAAAACTGAGTATATAAGTCACTAGTGAGATCCACATTGTCTTTCTTTGTCGCATGAAAGTATTTATGAAATTTTGAGGTTTCCAGCACTTGTCCAGATACTGTAAGACATTAGATATTGCCTACTATTTGATTTCCACACACAAAATCAGGGAACAAAATGAACACAGCTGATAATATACCTATTATTACTCATTTGTCGGTATTTGGCAGAAGCCCTGTAGTAAGATACCTTTCATACTAGCTTTAAGGAATTACCAGGCTTAGTAAAAAGCCTCTTTGTCATCATCTCTCAAGATGGTTTTCATCAAGTTATGTGTCATCAAATGGATAGTTGATATAATAATGCAACCAGCTTGCTCAAGCTGGATCTATAAGAAATTTGTCCTATCAAACTGTGTTGTTTTATGCATTTTGACAGACAATACTGAGCTAATTTAAACACAGTGTTTTAGTAAATAAATACAAATTGTCGCCTTGCATTCTTGTTAT
Organism: Aptenodytes patagonicus; assembly: GCF_965638725.1. Taxonomy (NCBI): domain Eukaryota; kingdom Metazoa; phylum Chordata; class Aves; order Sphenisciformes; family Spheniscidae; genus Aptenodytes; species Aptenodytes patagonicus. The sequence continues at coordinate 7,928,605 of NC_134959.1, forward strand.
TTGAATTTTAAGTTGAAAGATAACTTTATTATCTCACCATTGGATCTGTCAAGTTAACACATATATGCATTTTACAATGATGAATGTATGAGCTACAGTCTTTCGGCAAGAGGTTATTTTGACCCTTATAATTTTTTCAGGGGCATCAGTTTAACACACCTGTGTTTTCATGCATAAGGAGTTTTATAGGTCCTATACTGTATATATAGCAATGTGCTTTTTATGAGTTTGATATAAATCACGTTTCTTCTGTCCATTTAGGATATTTGCAATTATGGGCCTCATTAATGTCATAGCATATGTTGTATAGGATACATAATCAGGAATACTGAAATGTGTGAGAATCTAATTTAAGGCTCAGGGCTACAAGCCTGAGGAATTTTCACTGACATTAATGGGAGTCACACATATGAAAGCATTCATTGACTTACAAAATTCATATTCCTTCATCGATTTGATCAGTAATTTTTAAGAAATGTCTATCAAACCTGGCTACAATACATTAAACATAGTCCCTTAGCACAATGCAATAATGGTTAGAGAAATGAAAGACTTTCTGAAAACAGCTTGCTAATAAATCTTTTAAGCTTTATTTTCTATAGCTTTACAGTGCTATAACATGGCTGGTTGGAAGCTTTCCTTTGAAAGTGTTTTTAGACAGTTTTGGGGTTGGTTTATGTTTCTGGAGAAATGAAATTAGTCACAAAAAAATGATTGTTTCTTCAGAAAATGTCAATACCTTATAAAAAATGAAACCATGTATTTCAGTCAAAGAACAAAATCTAAAGTGATTAGATATGGCACTAAAGAATCTCATGGAAATATTGCGTAGGTGCCTGATATTCTCACTGTCTTCCATGAGCTAGACTGTACTGGCTAGATGGGCCAGTACAGCTAGAGAAGGCAGTAGGTCTAACCATGCTAGCAATGTTCTTTGAACTTTGAAAAAAAAGGGGACTGTTTGAATTGATATTTGGAGCTAATATTTTAAAATGGAAAGCCACAGTTCTCTATGAGGTAAAAAACCAGACATATTTATGAATAACTGTGTAACAGCAACCAGTTTTCCTTTATGAACTGCTCTGACTCTGGGCCCACTGAATCAGCTATGGTTCAGATTATGCTCCTGGCTGTTTGCCAGCTAAAACTGCTGCCAGACGAGTGCAGATGGAAACTATAATCCTCAGAATGTGCTGAAAATCAGCATTCATCGAAGGGACTCAACTTCCAAACACAGATGAATGTGAGAGGGATAACCTTTCTTTCTTAAAGAGTTAATTTCCTTTGTTTTGTAAGAAACATGAAAGTCATAGCATGGGAAAGTGATTCTGTATAGCTCAGGAAGTATTGTGGATGTGATTTATACAAACATTTTAATTAAGAATAGTGAAGGTTATAAGCATTATATTTGCTTTATATATATGTCATATTTGGTCTCTCAGACTCTGACATCAGATCTCAACCTTGGGGTAAATCAAGGCTAAGAGCTGATATAAACTGGAGCAGCCTCAAGGTCTATTTTGTTATTTGGGGACTGCCAAAAATCAGAGGTCCTGTGCTCCCTAGGAGTCATTTACCCCCAGGCTACATCTTTTTCTGGATGCTGGAGTCAAAGTGGCTGGAGATGAGCTGAAGAGTGGCATATTATATCTATATTTTTATCTGTCCCCCACACTGTTAGGTGTATCAGCTTTTATTATTCAAAATTATTTGCCTTTGACATACTGCATTCTGAAAGTATATTTATAGAAATGTTATTAAAGAAGTGAATTTTTCATTGCTGAAAGTAGCCTATGATGCTATTTCCCCCTAACAATATCATAGTGGAGTGTTGGAACAGACAGCTTTATAATAAGATAGAATGTAATTGATAATGCAGACTTACTTGATAGTGAAAAATGAGACTGTCACCAGCCTCATGGAAAATCATTTTGGTAGAACAACCTTGCAACTGAAAGAAAAGAAATAACCCCAACACCAGACAACTGGTGTCTATTAAAATTGGTTCACACGCTGCTTTCCTATTCAATGCTGGTTTAACACTTATTTCTTGATTAGACTATCTTTAATCTCATTTGTCATTATCAAATCATTGGACATACTAATGTTTCTCTGAAAGACCAATAGAGTGAAATAATCAATAAAACAGACACTTCTTAGGGCAGAATTCAGCCAATCTTACGTGTTTTGAATAATACCTTATTCCATATTTTTCCTATTATTCTTTTTTGTGTATCTCTGCTCACTTGTGCTCTGAAGGGTTTTGAATAAATATTTTAATCTAGTCTTATTAATTAATAAAGAATTAGTTCAATGAGAAAAATGTTGTAACCATCTTCAAACACATGACGGTTACTAAAAAACTAGAGGAGAGACATTACTTACAGTAGTATATAAAGGCTTTATACTCTGAGTAATGGTATAAATTAAAAGGAAGTACATTGAGGGTGAATAGATACAACATGTGTAGCAAAATAACCTAAAACTGAAAATATATTTTTAAAGAGGCAAAGAAAGTCCCCTGATATGCATGTTTCTGCACCATCAAAGTTAATGCATTAACCATCTATATCCACTTTAAGATGGACCTGAGAAACAAATGAGGTATAAATGTGCTCCAGAGGAACTTCTGCATTAGCGGAACCTATCTATGCACATTTTAAAATGGACCTGAGAAGTAGATGAATAAATATGCTCTAGAGAAATTCCTGCATTAGCTAACCTAAGTGGTGTACTAAGCCTTTTCCACCTCTATTTTTTGTGATTCTTTGATAGATCTGTAATTAAGCTGCTGATCCTTAAAATGCTTTCTGATAAAATAAGATATAGTACAGAATAAGCATCAGTAAGCTAGCCTTTCATAGGCTGGAGATTATTTTTTTAAACACACAAAAGAAGAGCCAAGTCCTGAAATAATTTTTCTCTTTCTCTCTGGAGTAAACTTTACAATTGTAAGTGATATCTAAGATACCACTTCATGGGATGTCCTTCTAAGGAAGGACCTCTCATGTATAAAGACTAGAACCTAGTAAAAATTACCATCACACAAATTACGCAGATAGATACCATTTCTGTTAGCATTTAAAATTCAGCTTCACTCAAAAGCAAACAGCAATAGCCAGAATTAAAATCAAAGATCATAGTTTCCTGTGGAACAATGTTTTTAAATATCAGCCTCTTTGATTAAACATAACTCTTGCAGAGTTGGCCCACCAGATCTTCTGCCATGGCAGTTGGTCTCACAAAATCATCTCCCCCCTTCCATCATTAAGCCTCTGCTGATCCACTGCCAGCATTGCACCATGGCCTTTCAATGCCATCATGATACCCTGGGCTAGATTTTTTGCCATGGCCTTATTTATCCTCTGCCAACAGAGACAGCTCCCCATGTCTAGGGTCACACATAGGAAAGGTGATGTTGTGGTGTTCTCGATTTATGGATATGGCACCTCTTAGGACCTTGCCTGTGAGAGGCTTCCATTTCCCCTTCCTCATTGCCCCTACCACCTGCCCCTGAACATGGGACCTCACACACTGGTAGCAAAAAATGTGGAGAGGATAAAACTCACATGGTGCACAGAAGCCTGATGCACAGAAGCCTGGTGCAACACTCCTGTGATTTCAAAGAAATTGTCAGATTGCTGCCACATACGGAAATCACACTTTCAGAATTCCTATGATCTTAAGGGTAGCTCCTCTAAAGCATATTGGAGCCACTGAAGCAACACCACCAAATACAAAGTAAATATGTATGTGTAAAAATTGTCTTAATTTCTTTTCCATGCATTTGGTTCAGGCCTGGCATTCTGGATGTAATGGCATCCTGATTTGAGCAAATGTCATCCGACACATCAGGTTTACCAAGATAAGCCTACACGTTGTATGTTTAATAATTCCTTAATAATAACTATTGCTGACATTCAGTATGCTGCTTGACATGCTGACTGAAAACTCATTTTATTTTAAAATGGAGTTAAATAGCTAAACTACTGACTGCAATAAAAACAAAGATGAAACACTATCTTACTGATCTTATACCAGCTTCACCTAATTTAAAACAAGTAAATTTTGTAGGATTTAGTCAGTCATGTAGACAAGTATTATTTGCTGTATTTTATAAGTGGTTTTGACAGAACAAAGTTGTTAACTTTATAAAAGGGCTGCTAAGCACACACAGTGGCAACTTTTCATAGTGTTTTTATTAATGATAAATTATTTGGAAGCTATCATGACCTGAAATAACATTGTAATACTACTACAATCTTTGCTGCAGCATGCCACTGAAAATAGGCCAAATTAAGTCCTATCTAGCTTTCTGTTCAAATGTGTGATTGTTCTTTAACAACTTTTTGGCTAGCTCGGCAAAGAATAGGGCAATGGTGATATAGAGGGGCTGAGCTGATTTTATTAGAGAAAGTATATTTGCTGAGAATTGGATGCCAACCTAGAATATGAGATACCTAAGATGAGCTTAGAGCTTAGCTATCTTGCTCAGAGCAAGCTTTCTTGTTCTGCTGCTCACTCTTAAAGCCTTGGAGCAGGCTTTCCAGGACAGGTTTTTTAAGTGTTTTTAGGAGGTATCAGCGGTATTTTGAAAAATGTGTTGGTCACACAAAATTCACCCCTTTTTCTACACCAGTGGTTTTGTACAACAAACACCTCCCATATCCCAAGAGTTCTCAAACTATCTGGGGAAAGAGGAAGCAGGAGAAGAGGGGCACTCATCACCTGTTTTATTGAAGATGTTCCACTGTATGAAAAAGCACATCAAGAAAAAAAAAAGAAGGAAAAAAAAAAAGGCAGAGAATGAACTTTGGCTCAAGGGCTTTGGGTCAGCTTTTATCTGCTAAAAAAACCACAATTTTCATGATCGCTGCTATAGAAGCCAATTCTGTGTATTTTGTGTTGAAAGATTGTTGAAAAACGTTTCAAAAATACGATTATTTCCAAGACAAAATTTGATTTTTGAATGCTTTTGCTGTTTAATAATCTGTATTCAAATTATATATTTGGTTCCTCCTCTAAGACTTTTTTTATTCCAGTCAGATTAAGATAAACTAGGCTACAGGGTGTTATGGACATGGTAGAAGACAGTGCTTTATCCACATATTTAAGACTATAAAATGTTTCTCTCTTCCCAAGCTTCCTTATAGCAGGATATAAAATTAAGAATTAACAACAAACTGTTCATTTGGAATGAGTGGTCCTCTAGAAGCATAATGGTTATAAATGATATTATAACACGGGAACATTTTTATTTATTTGCTGCGGTTGTGAAAAAATAAAATTTACCTGACAGTCATTTAAAAAAAAATCTTGCATTGAACTGATGAATTATAGAATTTTTCTCAGATTTAATCACCCCAGATAAGGACTCTGAATTGTGCTCCCGTTCACGAAATGAATAGTTTATCCCATCCAACACATTTGGGGCTGATGTTTTGATACTTTGTAGCATCAAAGACTGGAACTTTTTTATTACTATTTTTAGCCCTTCCTTCCAACTATTTATATTAGAAGCAGTCTTTGTTGACTGCACACACTCCTCAAGTGCTCTGAGTCTTGTTGCAGTTGAAAAAAAAATTGTTAATACCAAAGAAAAAGAAGGGAACAAAACCAGAAAAGGCACAAAAGCTGTGCCTTTGCCAAAGATGAATAGCCAACACTTGTGATAGTTAGGGCAGGGAGAATGATCTCTGCTATATTCATGAGTTATAATGTATGTGCCTACTGTATGACTATGTTCCATATATCCCATATATCTTGCATAATTTCTTCATAGAATCATAGAATAGTTTGGGTTGGAAGGGACCTCTAAAGGTCATCTAGTCCAACCCCCCTGCCGTGGGCAGGGACATCTCCAACTACATCAGGTTGCTCAGAGCCCCATCCAGCCTGACCTGGAATGTTTCCAGGGATGGGGCATCCACCACCTCTCTGGGCAACCTGTGCCAGTGTTTCATCATATCTCACCTGGCATTCAGTGTACATGATACAGGAATTTTAATCCATCTGTACATTTTATCTAGTTGGACAGCCTATTTGATATGGTAGATCATGGAACATTAGAAAATCAGGCTTTCACTTACCTGATGCTCTTAAAACTCTTCACAGAAAAGGAAGTGTTAAGTCCCAGTTTTACAAAATAGGATGCTGAGTCATGTTGAAGAGGAGTAACAGTTAGTGGCTTAACCACATCATGCAGAAGACCAGATTAGGGTATTCAGTGTTCCTGATACTAAAAGATCAGTAAAAGGACACCCAAACCAATTCTGCATGGAGTGGGAGTGTGTCTGGTAGGGCTTATTAGCTCAGGCTCAGCACTCACTCTCACAGCCCAAGATGGCTCAGCAGAGAACCTTTCAAATGTTTCGGCACTACTTTACCTAGTGCATCTAGGTTTGAGAGAACTTGATCAGCTCAGGCTCAGCATAACATGAACATAGGTAGATTGCTTTAAGTTTTGGAATATTCCTGTGCCTGTCTGTGGTGTTGTCTACATAATTGCATTTGAAAGTGAGAATACGTGGGAGTACAATTCAGAGAAACATTTTAGAGGCATGTCAAATCTAGAAGCAGAATAGGAAAAGAATTTTTGAATCATCTGGGTTTCTCAGTCTCTGGTTATCATGGTTAATGGAGAGCTCACTATAGCTACTTAGTCTTTGTAATATCAAAGGCTGGAGGAGTTTTTTGCTATTAGCTCTTCTCACCAGCCCTTTAAATAGGAAGCATCATTTGTCAGCTGCACAGGCTCCTCAAATGGCCAGTGTTAAGTGAACAATCCAGACCATTAAATATCCTTAGCAGGTCTAAGTCCTCTTAACCTACTTAGCGGTTGTTAAGACATTTATTTTCTTCACTCCTCTCACCTATTCTTTTTAATTTTCTATTTTAAGTGTTTAATTATCTCTGGTAGAATTACCACTTCTGTCACAAGTTTTCACATGCTGACAACTGTACTCATATTCCTTGGATACAGCCTGAATTTATTCCTTGCTTTTATATATATTTTTTTTTTAATTGGGAAGGGATAAAGCATTCTTTTTAAATGACTTTGTTTTATTTTAACACTAAAATAAACAAATGTTGTTCCCACTAAGGAAATTCTGACAAGTTCCAAGCAGTTTATACTTCTCCTGAAATACAACGTTTTAGGTAGATTAAACCTTGACAAAAAGTTAAATCAAATTATATTCTCTATGCCCAATTTTCTTTGGGGAACTAAAACCCACTGAAGTGTAAAAGTCTAATTAATTATGTCATATGTTAATAATTTTTAAATTAAGAACACTTGTGGTTTAACTCTAACATGCCATGAATGTGTTTGCAATTGACTATGACAAGAAGATTATGAGAGCTAAAAAAAATTAGAAAAATAAGAAACCAGTCACCGATACTAGTTCTGCTGTGGAGATTCATACAGTAGTGGTAAACAGAAGAACGGCAAGCCTGACTCAGACAAAAGGGACATCTCTTATAACACTGAGGCATAGTGAAGGAGTAAACAAGTTTATATTACTGTTTTCCCAGATACAAGCTTCCAGCTTCTGGACAAATACTCTTTAGAGACTTTCTGAAACAAAAATTGCATCATGATCATCATATCAATAGCTATCTTTAAACATATTATTACATGCCACTTGTATATCTAGTCTTTGAACCATTTAAGTTTTTGCAGGCAAAGCACCTTGTGGCACAGTGTGGATTTTGCATTGTAGAAAAAGGTATTTCTTTCTTTGAAACCTCAAGCCTTACCAGTTTTTGTTGTAAGAACTAGTTAATAGTCCTTACCTTCTTTTTTGCAATTCATGATCTTCTGCAAGGTTGTGAATCCTGGTTTGCTCAGCCTCCCTCAATAGAGTAGCTGTTCCATATGTCTGATAACACTACTAATCTTTCCTAGGTCTATTTTATCCTTCTTTGAGATATGAAAATTGCATGTAATAAAGAAGATGTGAATACACCACATGTACAGTGGTATAATGCTGTTCACTGCCCAGGTACCAGTTCCCTTACTAATTATTCCCAACAGCCTGTATGTCTTTTTCATGGCTATTGTATGCAGAGTTGCTGTTTAATATATATGTCGTAGACTCTAGCCTTTACATATAGTTGGAAAAGGGATTTAGACCAGTCTAAAATTGGCATACGTTGGCATCAAGTAGCTTCCTTGAACACATGCATACCTTATGTAGGTGTATCTCTACTTATTCCTTGAGAGATCACTCTGGAATGTGAACCTTCTCTTGTTTTATTTTTTTATTAAGGTGAGATCTGGTACATAGCTATACCATGTATGGATGAATTCTGGGTACAGACGATTCTCAAAGTTACATCACCTCTTTTCCTCATGTAACCCGCTTTCCTGACCACATCACTGCTCTCCCATGTACTTAGTCTGGCTGATGGTAAGGGACAGTAAACTTGGATTTCTCAAATTCCATGTCCTCTCCGCATTTTTTCTTCAGGCTCAACACCTCTTGGTTTACTTCCAGATAGCAGTGGTTGAATACTGAGTGCTTTCACTCAAAACCTTCCTAGAGTCAGAAACCCAATCTGAACAGACGCTATAATACATTCTTGTGGCCATGGAAGGGCTAGGAACAATCTGTGCTGTTCATAAACACTATGAGGCAAAAATAAAACAAGCTTTTCTGTTACACAGACAGATTTTGAGATACTGATCGAAGTAATCATGTGTAAACCTCACTGTAGCTGTGTAATACTGAATCTGGAATGTATCACGTATTTCCATCTCATAGAAAGACATCCAGAATCAGAGTTTCTTCCATAATAATAGCATGTGATAAAATATTCATTTTTCCTTGCCCATAGTAATACATTAGGCATTTCCAGAAGATGAAGACTTTTCTTAGGATCTGATCTGGTAACTTTTGTTTGAGAGAGAATGTATTGCAGTATGTCAAATTGAACTCTCACATTTACCAGAGATACATAAAAATTAGAAATGTAGGACATCTGGCACAATCTGAAATGAACGTTCTGCAAGGGTAGCAAGCAAAAGCCCATAATAAGAAACTGAAACTCTATTTTTCAATATACTTGTGTCATATCATATAATATTTAACCAGAATCTCAAAAGTGAAGGAGGCTTTAATGTGGACTCATAAATCAGATTCTTGCGCCTCATAGGGAAATGTAAAAATTGAATTGACCCACACAGTGGATAGTAACACATTACACAGTAAAAAAAAAATCAGTTTTGCCTTTTGTTTCCAATGGTGACATTTTGAGAAGGTTCACAATTTCATATCTGATAGGACAGAGAAGTTAAAAATCTGTAATTGTGTCCTAGATCTCTTAGTGGCATAAACTAGAAAAGAAGCCAATATAGAGTATTATCTGCAATGCTGATATTCTAACATGGAAAATCAGACTCTCAGACACAATAATGTTCTATTCTGAAGCACAGCTGCAAGTGGCAGAATCTCGTTCCTGGCGGTGATGGTGTGTCCACTATGATATCTTTATAAACTAGGAATTGCTGGCGCCACGTATGATTTGGTATTCTTTTGTAAGTTAAAAGGAGTTAAATATATGTTACAGCAGTTGTAAGTGAAATAATGAGATTATAATAATAACACTACCTTCATTGTATTGTAATTTTGCAAGTGCTTTAGAAAGAAAGATGGTATTACCATCCCTACATTAGAGAAAAAGAGGCCCAGAGAAGGGTATAAACTTACCTAAACAGATCCAGGATTACAACATCAGTCTCCAGTGTCTCAATATATTGTTCTATCAATTTTCATAGCAAGGCAGAAGGTGTCTGGGTTGGTGCAGGGATCATAGACCCAATTCTATAAAGTGCTAAGTGACTTTAGGAGGGAACTGAACCATGCTTTCATCCTGTTCTCACGGAATTAAATATAATCTCCTTTGAATAAGAGGAAGGCCAATTAAAAATTTGTCCAAAAAGCCAAAAGGTAAAAATTTTGAGGAATCCAATATGCCGAGTACTGCTAGATATTTTAAATATTGCTATTTATGAGAAGTATATTGTTATAAAAGTAAAATTATGATTGTTTTTCTATGTATGATTATTATTTCTTATTATTTCTGCCTGTATCTGGTAAGAGCTTCTAGCTTGTGCATCAGGGTTCAGTCCCCACTCTCACTTCATCTAACTCCCATCGGAGCACTGCATACAAAAGAGCTAAAAGATAACAGCAGTATATCACACTGCTTCAGAAGTACTTCTGCATCCATCACCTTGAGATTTCTTCTTTATATGAAGAAGATACTGCTATAAATTCTGCTGCAAGAAAATACATGAAGATAGGCAGAAATGCAATGAAAAACTCATTCTGAACTACTGGAGAGCTAAATTTTAAAGTAATAAAGATCAAAAACTAACTGCATAAGACTGCTTTTGATTCACTGAACACTGTCACTAGTTGCACACCAGGCAATTAAGAGTGATAACTGAAAGAAATTAGTTCAAGATAATCTTATTTACAATGGATATTTTAGGGGTTTTTCCTGCGGTTTTTGAAAGTGGATTTTTTTTTCACACCACAGAGTTAAAACTATCAAGCAGTAGATCTCTTTAACAATACAAATTACAAACATGTCTTTTTTTAAAGCTACTATTTAAAATAGTTCAGGAGGATGACATTCCTCTTAAAAAAAAAGCCAGAAAAGAAAGTGTGTTTACACTTCTTGAAAGCTAGATAAACCCTGCTTCTTTCTTCAAAAAAGTAAGAAAACAATGAGAAAGCTGTGTGAAAACCAACCAGATATTCAGCTAAAACCAATGTGAATCTAGAAGGCAAGAGTTCTGCAAAATTTAAGAACTAATGAAACATCTTTCACAAAAAAGTTCCTGTCCTGTGAGTTGAAATGCACTAAATAACTCTGTATTCCTTGAAGCTTTCTTAGGTTAAAATGGTATTCACATAGTAATGAGACTCTGTAGCAAAGCAAATCTTAGTTGGAATAGCAGTACCAAAATGATGTCCAACAGCTAATATATTGCAAAGTCTTCCAAAGAGAAAGATAGGACTAGATCTCCAGGATGATTTAATCAAGAACTGACAAACAGCACCTTTCATGCAGGACTATGCAAGAAAATGTATCTTAGACAGGGACCTCATCGTGACCAAATATAAAGCTCGTTAAGGTCAGTGGAGTGGTTTCAGAGCAACTCGGCGCTTCATACTAGCTACCAGAGATGTGCAGATCCCTTTGAAGTCACAAATTTAAAACCTAATGGGACAAGATTCTAATTTGCCAAAGCTGTCATTCCTAACTACTATACCTGAAGCTATTCTATACTTCATTAGGTTTTTTTCCTAATTTATGACTATTCTAACATAATATCAGAATATCCTTTTTTAGGTTTCTTGTGGGTTCCATAGGAAATCCTGGTCTGTTGCTTCATGCACAAGCATTTGCTTTAACTGGTTTATTCAGCTTTATCCACATTTAAACACTCTCAGAATGAAGTGATTTGCTGGCGTGAATGTTAATGTTGTATATACTTGAAGCAGAAAATCTGCATTTAGTTCAGCAGTATCAATATGTAGGTACTGAAGCAGAAGGTAGAAGCAGCATGCGCACCCATGGAGAATAGAGCGCTTTTGCAAACAGTGTCACATTTTTTTGAAAAATACATCTGTTTTGCTCAATTGACACTCCATGATACTGCAATTATGAGCCATATGTGAGTGTGGTAATTTGGGAAGATAAATTAACATTTTAAAATCAAGACTTGGTGATGTTTATATCATTGTGCAACAGCTTCCATAAAGGTGAAAGGGGGTTCCCTTACTTTTAAGATAGGATCTGTCCTAACTGCTATTAGGTACATTAAAAGAACTGTACAGGGGCTGTGCTGCAGCACAAATCCCCTGAAGGAGTGCTGGCAAATTCAGAGCTTGTGTTCACAGCATGGCCTCTGCTGGGTTTGAGCATGCTTCTACTGCTGGTGTAGCCACAGATCAGGCACACTCCCTACTTCTTTTAGATATTAAGGTACAGTCTTGACCCCAGATATCTTAATGTCAAGATTATGCCATTTGTTCCCCTCAGGGCACCTACAGTCAATTCATGTTGGACCTGACAAGTGAAGTATTAAACATTTGAAGTAAATGGCATTATATTAAGTGGATATTAATAATTTAATAATTATTACGTTTGGGATTGGGAATTGGGAATTTCTGAATTCTCTAATAAATGGTGAAAAAATCCAAAAGTAGACTGGAATCAAAATTGTAATTTGAAAGAAAAATGGAAGGAAGGAAGGAAATGTATTAATGGTATGTTGGAGGCAAAAAATTAGCTTAAATTGTGAACACTAACAGGTGGCAGATAATTGGGAGTATGTGCATGTGTGGACAGATACTCAAAATTAAACTTCTGAACTCTCAGGCAGAAGTCTGCTCCTTGCTAGCTGCAATCAGTATGGCTGTAAATTTTAATGGCAACTGGACTAAACAAAAGCAGCATGTCCCAAATCTTCCAGTTTATTGATAAAGAGACATGACACAGAACCACCAAGTAAGAGGGTGAGCACACATTGTGCTTCTGCACATAAAATATTTAAATTGGGAAGATCAGGTTCTGGAAAGAAGAGTTGGTGGCAGAAACAAGGATTCATGAAGAGAAGAAGTGGTCTTGGAAAGAAGTTCAAGATCTCAGCTGGAAGGAGGATCCTGGAGATCAGAGATGGGTGTGGAGAGAAATACCAGGGGATGCCCAGGGACCTTGGCCTTAACACCTGAGACAAACCTAACTCTGGGGGGCTACACACCACAGGTGGACAGAACTTTCTGCCCAGCCTTGTGGACTAGAAGTGACCTCCCGACTGGGAAGGAAAATCAAGCTCTCATGAATGTAGTGCTGGGGATGTGTGAATGAGTGAGTGCATGTGATGATAATCAGATAGGGTAAATGCTCTAGTTGTGTTGGTTCTTAAATAAAGCCCAGTATCCAGATCCACTGCAGTACTTTGTTTACTCTGCCTCACCCATGGCGTGGTAGCACATAACTGAGAGAGGCAAGTTGACAAATGTCTATTCCTTTCTGCATACAAAAAGCAATTGTCAGAATTTTCATGGTGGACTGAGAGTGCTTTGAGACAGTGATCATAGAGGAGGTTTGCCAAAAACTTTCATGATTATATTTAATTTTAGGAAAATATTAATAAAATTCCATGAAACAGGCTGGTTTTATCCAGCTTTGTGCCAGCTTCAACTGGCTTTAAACAGTACAGGACACAAAGCATTCCATGCAAGCATAGAGATACGCATCCATAGTAGATCTGATAGTATACTGAGACTTCAACGTCAGTTAGATCTGAGTTGTGCAGCAAAATGAGTCTTGAGGAAAGTCAGCCTTCTAACTGGCTTAGGTAATCAAAGTGCAAGATTTAAACTTCTTTTATTAGACTATACAAAGGTCCAGCCTTGCAAACGGCCTTATAGGATGTGATTAGTTTGAAGTGGGAGATGCAAAGAACTTGAGTTGTTTCTAATTGCCTTTTAAATTTGTATTTATGTTTTTAAGCATCATAGGTGGAAAAGATCTACCAGTGTGTCTCAGCATAGGCAAAGAAGTTCCCTACTATGTATAAAAGCTGAGATATTTGAGTAGAGCTAGGAATTTAGCTATCCATCCTCTATTGCTGTTTTATGACTCAATCCTTGATTCAAATTTTGGCGTTTAAACCATGGTAACTATGTGTTCATGTCAAGATAAATGAAAAACGTAGCATTTATCATGGGTGTCGTGGTTTAACCCTAGCCAGCAACTAAGCACCACACAGCTGCTCGCTCACTCCCCCCTGGTGGGATGGGGGAGAGAATCAGAAGAGTAAAAGTGAGAAAACTTGTGGGTTGAGATAAAGACAGTTTAATAGGGAAAGCAAAAGCCGCACATGCAAGCAAAGCAAAACAAGGAATCCATTCACTCCTTCCCACTGGCAGGCAGGTGTTCAGCCATCTCCAGGAAAGCAGGGCTCCGTCACACATAACGGTTACTTGGGAAGACAAACGGCATCACTCCGAACGTGCCCCCCTTCCTTCTTCTTCCCCCAGCTTTATGTGCTGAGCATGACGCCATATGGTGTGGGATATCCCTTGGGTCAGCTGGGGTCAGCTGTCCCGGCTGTGTCCCCTCCCAACTTCTTGTGCACCCCCAGCCTGCTTGCTGGTGGGGTGAGGTGAGGAGCAGAAAAGGCCTTGACTCTGTGTAGGCACTGCTCAGCAGTAACGAAAACATCCCTGTGTTATCAACACTGTTTCCAGCACAAATCCAAAACATAGCCCTATACTAGCTACTGTGAAGAAAATTAACTCTATCCCAGCCAAGACCAGCACAATGGGTAAAGGATTTAGAATGCAAATTTGTTAAGAATACTGGTTCCTTGTCAGCCATGAAATGTGCTGTATTAGAGCACCATGTAGTTTATTTTTACACGATGACTGTAGCCTACGTTCAGTTTGATCTATATGATTGAAGGGAGGATCTTTGTCTATATGAAGGACTGCTAGTATGGGTCAGATAGAAATAGGGCCTGGTATAGCATCACATGTTGCACTGTGAAAAAGCTTTAAGGATTCAGCTAAGAAAGTTTTGTCTGTTACTTTGCAAATAAGCCTACCCTCTTGAATTCTAAATAAAGAATAAATCAGGTATTCCAATCCTGTTACCATACATGAGAGAGAAAAATAATGTACTCTGCAATATAGGTCATCATCAGAGATATTTTTATCCTAGGTTGCATTTTAATTTAAATACTGGGGTTTTTTTTTGGTGTGGATCTTTTCCACAATAATGAGACACCATAATAAGTCCGTATTATAGAGCAGGCAGGTAGAACATTTAAATTATCATAAATAAATGGGGAGGATAAAACCATCATTACAGAAAAATGTGAGCAAATACAAACCTGCAGTTTATCATCAGTCATTTATTAAGCTGCCATTATTTATTTTCAAAGAATTGATTGGAGCTAATGCCAAAATATGAGATTCATGCATGTAGCAGCATCATGGGTTAAATTTCTTTGCTCAAACTTTGTTAAAAAGAAGGAAAACTTCTTAATCCAGCACTGTATTTTCTACCTTTTCCAACACATTTTTTTCCAACAGGCAGCTATCTCCCTGTGTTTATGAAATTCTAGTTTTCTGCCAACTGTAAAGATAGCATATTCTGGATATGACCAGAATTCAGCGTGCATTGTGCCCATTCCCTCCCATCCTCAAGTGCTATATCAATAGCATAATTTAAGCTGAAAGCATTTACAGATGAGATTTCCCCAGGATTAGGAATTCATAACCTGCAGCTCAGGAGCACTTGGTGCCTAATATCTAGATGAAGCTCAAAGCCAAGGTGGTGTCTTTCCCTGACAGTGATGTATTTTTTACGTAAGTAAAAGTTGCTGCCCTCTGTACAAAAGCAAAGTGGAAGGGCACAAAAGAGCCTTCTTTTTTCCTGCTTTGACCTTGGCCTCTTTTTCTCTATGATGTCTTGAATCCAAGGTTCTCTCATCCCGGTGTGAGCCAGCGGTACCACCTCAAAGTCTTGTTGCAGAAAGGATGTTGAGACAGGGTGAGAAGCACAGATTTATTGGTGTGGGCTGTAGCTGATGACATGCATTGACTCCAAAAGTGAAAGTTACTTTTGGGGAAAATTAAAAATGGGAAGAGAGAAAGTGGAAAAGGAAATGGAAAACCCTCCGCAGCTGGTAGGAAGGAGAAGCAATGGAGTTGCCAAACAAGCATGCTTCCCTGGACATTTCGCCCGTGTAGCTGGTGGTCCCACTGTGACAGTTTTCCCTTAGTGACTATATACTTCTTGTCAGGAGCCATGCAAACTCCTTACTGGTTGTTCCTGCTTATGATGCTATTAGTCTGGCTGGAGAACACTGTGATCAGGGGTACATGTTGCATGCTGATAGATTGTTAAGGCTTATGCATGCGAGTTATTGGGTCACTTAATGTAAATCAAAAGCTACAATGGAGGGGAGAGAAGAGGTGATTCTCATGCCAGTGACAAACTCTTCCTGTGAGAACTTGCAGTAACAGCAATATCGGGGTTTGCAGGTATAAGGCCATGAGAATAACAGCACAAGAACAGCAGCATGAGAACCAGAAGAGAAAAATGCTACCAAAGAGCCTCTGGGAAAACACTGCCACAACACCTGAAAGGTTACAGAGCTGCAAGTTAAAGAGAGACTACCAGACTTGCAGACAGAAGGCCCTTAGCATTTCAAAAGCTAAGCACCTAGGGCACTGTAACTGCAGGTGATGAGGGTAACTGACATTGCTGTGTATGTGGCATAGAGCACACCTGCAACACTAACATGGTACCTCAGCAGCCTGTGGTCTCTGGGTTCATATAGTTTCCACATTACTCCCTACTAAAAGCTCATTTGAAGGAGGATAATCTAACTTCCCCTTTACAAACTGATTGTGGAAATGATGTGGAAAACAAAGTGGAAAAATTATGCCTTTAAAACAGATATGGGTTAATTGGAACAGTATCTAGCTAACAATAAGCTTTTGTCTGTATAATTAAGCAACAGTACAGCAAATACACCAGAACACCAGCATTGGAGTCTGAAAAATAGTTCTTTATTCCGTTTGCTCTCTTTCAGATCCTTTTAGCCAGCACATACCTGCCTGCCAGGTGACTATTTGCAGTGCAATAAGTGATTTTTCTTCCTGCTACTCCCCAGTCAAAGAAATTCTTTGCTGCAACAATAACCTAATAGTTGCTTTACCTTTTGCACATGAGTTAACTCTTCACGGGGCAAATGGAAACTGGCTCCTAGCGGGACATTTGATTTTGAATGGGCTTAAGCCAAATCACTGCTCTTGTAGTGATAGTCAGAAAATATCACTTTTTTGTCTTACTCTGTTGTGGACAGCCAGCTGGCAGTCCTTCGCACATTGGAATTTCAATGGACTCCTGGCAACTGTTTCCCACTTATCCCTCAAAGGAGCGGCACGCTGTCTTACAATGTGATTTTGTTATAGTTTATTTCTTGTGTAATGAGCAACATTGACAGGGATATTTGCAAATTCTTAAATATTCTGGCATCCCACTGGTAAAACCAGTAGATTACCATTTCAGTTTGAAAGAGCTTCAAACAAGATAGAAATTTTATACCTTCCAGCCTTGATATGTAGAAAACCAAAAGTAACCTAGTTATCTTTGTGATCTCCTTTTAAAAGTCAATATTTACCAGTAACAAGTGAACAGTGAGCGTAATCCTTCAGGCTTCAATGACCAGTTCTCCTAAGGAAGATGCCTTTTACCTAAATAATCAATAATTGCTTTTCAGATATTTCAATACTTGCTTCAGGAAGAGGATTCAGAGTGCATGTCACACCACAGCATGTATGCAGTAAATACACATTTGGTCATATGCTTCATATGGAAAAAATTAGTAATTTACCAAGATACTTGTTAAGAAGTCTAGATATTTGGAGGATCTTTTGACAATTTTAATATAATCACTTATTTCTGGTCATGTCTGGTCATGTCAGTTCTTCAGTTATGATTAAAACTCTGAGTACAAAAGAAAAGAAGAAATGTTAAGGTTTATCAGCAAGGGGTATACATGATTTCCAGTCTATATACAGATCAAATAGGAGGTTTTTCACTGTCATGTTACTATGCATGTAAACTCTTTAATTGTGCAGCGGTCTGTGGCATGAACTGCACTCTAAAATTGTGAGTTGTTTGTCATAGTTTTTTTTGTGTGTGTGTTTCTTACCTCATAGGTGAATACCATATCATGTAGGCATGGTCCTGTGGGAGGATAGAGAAAGCAAGTAATGTATTTGTTTAATTCCTCACTTAGCAAGGCTTCCTACACAAGTTTATTAATATTTCATTGTTTCTTTAGCAGAGTTCTTTTCACACTTCCGTGTTCTCTCTTATTTACAACTGAGGAACCTGGGCTCTTTCATGTTATTCATTAACAGACATTTATTTGACAAATGCTGGTGGTGGTTGTTTTTTTCACGCAGAACTTCTGTGCTGCAAAGACTCTGCTGGCTACTTGGTTGAAGGGTGTTAATGCAACAGGAGGAATGCTTGAAAGAGTCTATTTATTTCCCATCTGCATCCAAGGCAAGTTGGTTCAATCCATATTTGAATACAAGTAAGCAAATCCCATCATATTATCATAGGAAGAAATGAGACATGTTTTAGCCCAGGATCATACAGTCTACTGAATGTATGTATTATCTGGATGGAAAGAGGTCATCTTGGTCACCATATAAGGCACAGGGACATGTTGGTTTATTCAGAGCAGTAAGAAATTCACTAAAGGATATCCAGGTTGACCTTGTTAGAATCACAGGTGAGGCACAGACTGTATGTATAAGAGCAACTGAAGGAGTTAACTGCTTCTGCAATATGACAATAATAATATATGCTTGCTTTGTCATTGGCAATGGAAACTGTAACGATAGCTGGCAGATCTGCTTCATCACACCCAGGTTTTGCAATCAAAGTACTTTAGGGACAAGCCACATACTTAGAAAGCCCTCAGGAGTCACAGGTGGTTTTAAATCTTGACTGGTGGACATGAGTTGCCATTTTTGGTCATAGTTGCATGTTATTTGCATTGCCTTGCTTTTTTTTTCTAAATGAAAGCTGTACTGGTAGCTAATGTTTTCAATGGATTTTAACTCCTGTCATAAGGCAAAGGTACAAGTCATCAGAATTCCAACTCAGGTGATACATCTGGGCCTAGAAATGTGATTTTAGTTTCACATGACTTTTGTTTAACAGTTTACATCAGTTTTGTATATGCATTTTGTTACTCTGTTAATACCTGAAGTAGTAGTATTTCAATGTTGGTGAAGAACACTGTATACTTTTAAACAAATCATACCTTCCTTATGATACACAGGACTAATCTTGGCTCACTCTCAGCTCATTCAGATAGGGACCAGAATGAAAACCTAGCCTTGGCTAACCAAGCTTACTGATACATCATAGCTCAAAGGGCTGTGAACTGAACACTCAGGTCAGACATGCAGTCAGCAGTGTGTATGCAGCAGCAGGGAGCAAATACCTTCTAGCAAATATTTTTCTAACTAACTCAGTGATATTAAAATGACTGTTTTATTCACATGCTGATCTTCACATTAAGACATTTTCTTCATCATTCATTTAATTTCATAATGCTAATTCCATACACATATCATGAGTCTTAATTAATAAAAACAAAAATCCCAGGAACCCTGAACTATGTATTTCATAATCAACTAACAGAACTCTACTGTATGTGTTCATCTTGTCTAAATGCTAAACTAAACGCAAAACTTCGGTTCTCTGACTTCCAGGAGCTAGGCTGAGCAGTGGGGGTTTCAATTAAAAACCACAGGAAAGGAAAGGAATATGTCAATAAAACCACAGACTTGTAAGTACTGCATACTAGTTTGCAAACAAACACAGCAAGCATTCTCTGAGTATGAGTCTATTACTGTAAATTTAGACTGAATGCATGATGTTGAAGGTGACTGTCCCAGCATGATCTTCCTTCATTTCATGTATAGTGAAATGCTCTCTAGCTTTACATTCAATAGCTTGATCTAGTCAGTCTGCAATGAGACTATTACTAACGGAGGAAAATGCCATGAAGAGGAGAATGGCTTGAGCCAAATTAGCAATGTTTTGTTCTATTTCAAAAGAAAATGAGAACTGTAAAGGAGAGAGTAGAAGGTGAAAAAAAAAGAGAAAGTCGTGAATTGATTCTAAGGCAATTTCTTATTTGAGATTTTAAATGTAGACATCACTTGAATAGAAATGTAAATGCCATGATTTGCATTATAAAGCTTTGTTAAATAATAACTGTCACTAGAACAGATTATGTTGATAATTAATTAGTTACAGACTGGGTGCAGTCACTTTTTAAAAAGGTTGCATTAGGGATCACATATTTTATAGTGAAGAAATTTTGAGTAAGAATAGTGAAGGTGAAAAAAATTATAAACAATGTAGAATTCATAGAAAAATATATACTCTAATGCATTTTTTAAAATACAGTATACCCTATGGTGCTTTTATTGCTCTCATATTAAAGAGAGAAACCAGTAAGAGAAAAACAATGTAGTTTACCTAATTAAGTGAGCAAAATGCAGCTTAAATTTACAGAAGGTTAGTAACTAACATTAAATGTATTGGCTTCACGTTATGTTTGAACTGTTAATAAAGTGAACTCACTGACTGCTCAAGTATTACAATTATTTCTCAACTAGTAAGGAAATGAAAAGGGGAAATGTAGTAGCAGAAAAAGTGCACAAATATTCAACTGATTTTTTTCCATTTCAGCAGTCATTTCTTTATGCGACTCTTTCCTAAACAGTAAAAAAAGCTACAAAGGATAGAAAGGATATCAGCTTTGAAATTTGATGCTGAGGTTCTTTCACTACGTAGAGGCTGAGCTACTAATTTAATAGAGATTTTCAAAGGTGCTCAGCACTGACCTAATTCTGCTGCTTTTAAAATCTCTTGGTATTTACCAATGTTTTCAACTGGACTGGAGTCACACAAAAGCTGAACACTTTTGAAAAGTCTGGGTTTCACCTTATTCACAAAAATGTAAAAGGCTATGGGTAATACAGAACTATGCTCGCCTCCCATCTGAAAATTGCAGTGGGGACATGCTCTAATGATTTTTCACATACTTAGTTTTTTAAATGGTGAGCTCTTCTGTCCAAGATAATGTGAAAGTCTTTGCAGGACATCTGAAATGTCAACACACCACATAAATATAAACAGGTGCCTGATAGTCACTGAAAATTAGAGCCCTGCAATGTATGTTTTAAGATTACATGGGCTCAAGAATGTGCTGCCATAATCCAAGGAGTAGTTGCTATTTTATGACTGTGAAGCCTAACTATTTGAAGAAGTGATGCTGGTGATTCTGGGCTAAATCCTATTTAATCTGGTTTCTAAAGATGCTTGGTGCTGGGAAAAGAGAGCCCAGGCTGTAAGAACGGTAAGCAGGAGAGATGGCAGAATATACACCTATGTCATTCGCCGAAAGAAAAGTGCACACTCTACCTAAACGTAGAGCTATTAATGTGTCTCAGTATGGATGCCACAGTGTGAGTTCTGATCTGATGTTGAAGTCTGCCCTTAGCTGACTTAGCTGAAAATAGCCAGATCATTTAGTCTTAAGATGTCAAAGATAACCACCATATGATGGTAACTGGATCACTCTCCTGTGTCCTCTTAGTTAGAGGAAATTAATTTCTCCTAAATGTGTTAATGCAAGCAGTCATCTTGATTCAGAGCGAGCCTGGCAGCAGGAAAGGGGCTGCAGAGCTTTAATTAACTACCCTTACTAGCCCTCCCCAGCACTCTACCCTGAGAACTCCCTCTCCACATACCTTCCCAAAAAACTTTATAGCTGCTGCTACTTTCTTAGCTCTCAGTTTTTTCCACTGAATAAGTATAAAAAGAAGGGCAGGGTGAAGGTCTGGGAAAGGAGATCAAGAAGAGTTTTAACGGGAGGACAGCAGAAACGAAGGAAAAAGGAAGAGGAAGTGGAATGTTCAACATAAATGGGTGGTGTTCTGAAGACTACATTAGTCTAATAGTTAGAGGCATGGAAAGTTTATAAAGCCTGCTTCAAATCGGGGATTGTGATTCAGCTATAGTTTAATGAGTATTTTGTAGAGCATGGAGGCATATATTCTTTCATTGTGCTTTTGGTTTCTCTACGTGGTAAAGGTTTCTGATACCATGTACCAATGTGAAATCTTATCATTGTATACAGAGGTGTATTAAAATATACTGCTTCCAGTTTTAGATCATCTCATTTGTTTCCAGCTCTGAACTCATCACTCAGTATGGTCTGCTGTCAACATACTCCCTGGTGGAGACGGGTCCTGTATGATGGCTAGACTACAGGGTAGTTTTTAGAGTCCTCATTTGGCTCTTTCTTGTAGTTTTGGATAGGCAGATGTTAAATTGGCATAATTCTTAAGGGTGTAAAATGTTGAGAGTTTTCCCTGTCTTCCATTAAACTCAGTGGAAAATCTCCCATTGACTTAAATGAGAGTTGAATTAGACCTCTTGAAATAATATGCAAAAAACCCTATTTCCACTCTTTGTCATCCACTTGCTTTCTCAACTGACAACTGATCCTAGAAGGTACCGAGTGTTCTGTGTAATTATTGAGTGTAATCAGCTTCCACTGAGTGCTAAGCTCCTCCAAGAATTTTCCATCTCCTCGCAGGATTAAACCCCGTCTTCCTTATTTCTCACCCTGAAAAAGAATAAACTAAATGTTAATAATGGACATTTAAAACAACAAGAAACAAGAAAGGAAACATAAAACGAAGGATTTTTACGCAATGAAAGGTAGATGAATTGGTAGTAACCAGCAAGATAAATGAGAGATACAAAAAACCTATGTCATATTCTGAACTTTGCATACCAAGTGTAACATCACTCGTTTCCTTTGCAGAGGCAAAAAAAACTATTTGAGAGACATGAATATAACCCTGCAGAAGATGACTGTAAAAGAGCATGCTAAACAAAGAATACAATGTCAAGTAATTAATTTTAATTTGATCAACTCACTTTTATGGGTGCACTTCATTGTGATTATTCAACTGATTTTTGGATGACAGTTATGATGAGTGAATGATAATTAATATGTACCTCTTATGAATCTAAAGCACAAAACATTTTAACAGGTACCGTGCTTTAATAATGGGAAAGAGACCTTGAGCATCCAAGAATTTGGATACAATGTCTTAGAGTTCAAAGAACTTACTTTGTGCAGAGTTATCTAATTGCATATATATTACATAGCTGTGTACTTGTAGGTAATTGCAGTTCTTTCCTTTTCCTTTTTTGTCTCCTTTTCTTCCTTTGCTTCCTTTCATATTCTCAAGGGACCTTAAAGTTACATACATGAATGTGTGAAATAAAGCAGCAGATTCCAGAAGGACAATGAGCACATCTTCAGTATGTGAATTGGCTGAAACTCTGTGGTATATATCACTCCAAATAGTGCTGAATTTCACTCTTTTCACAGTTCTAGTTGTATTTTGTGGTATTACAATGGCTGTCCTTTGCCTCTCTCTTGCAGTATAATGAAGGCAACTGCCACCAGGATCCAGTCAGGAGTGCAATTGCCCTTTCTTTTATCAGACATTGGTTCTGCTACTCCTGATCTTCTGAGACCCCGTTGTGAAGTCCAGTTACAGGCTGTCAAAATCAGTCTTCTCAGGCATACCATGAAGGCAATCCCAAAGACTTACTCAACATATAAATCCCAGGTTAGAAATCCAGACCAAAATAGACTTTTGGGTAGAATTTCTTCTTTAAAATCGAGCCTCCTATTGCTCTTTTTTTAAGCTGAATCTCTTAAAACTAGAATCTATTCCCCTTGAATTCAGGATGGGTAAATTACTCAAAGATTTTTTTCTGTAAAATTTCCGTGCCCTTTTTCCTGAGTGCAATTACAGTGATGATTAACAAATGCAGCACTATGGATAAGCAAATGTATAATTCATGTGAATGTACCTGGTCAGAGCTAGGGATTTCTTTTTCTCTCATTCTTCATAAATGGAACAGAGATTCTATCTTCTTAAGCCTTCTTGCTCTTCCTTATTTCACAAATGAAACAATTTAAATAATATCAAAATGACATAATAAGTTTTGAAAACTTCATTTTATATTTTTGGCTGAGACTATTCTTTGAATAGTTTCTCAGTTTTTATTAAACACCATTTACCCCTACTTGGTAAAATTTACCCAGCTGTATAACTTAGTGTTATGTTGCTTTTGTAAAGTATGTAAAATGCTCTGAAGCTATAAAACGTAACATGAGATCTCATTGTTATTCCTTTGTTTTGATTTCAGATCATTTCCCATTGGCTTCCACTGCCTTTGACTAGGACTTCAGCTTTTTCCAGCTGCAATCGTTCTGCAAAAGCAAAAGAGTGAGTAATAAGAATAAGCAGTGTTTGACAGTCTGCACAGGCATTCCTAGACCTACAGACAAATAAGTAATAATCATCAGCCCATTTTTTTGTTGTGCATAAGACCCAAATAACCCTCTCTCTTCTCTGTTTGAGAAGCATAACTCTTCTAGATTAATCCTAAATTGGAGTGCATATTAATTATACTGGTTAGTAGCAAGAAAACTTTTTTTCCCAAGCACATTAAATCCATATCTCGTGTGTACTTTAGTGATGGTTAAGGATACTTGTAATTATATAATCTCATTCTGAGATCAGTCAGAAGCATTCTGGATTCCAAGGCTAAAGCATGCAGGAGTGCCTAATATCTCTAAAAGTAAAAAAAATGGAGGATGAAAAGACTGCCTTGTGCTGTTACATTTTCTATGTGTAACTATTAAAGTCGTTTCTTTTATGGAAGATTTTCTATGCAAATACTGCTTTAACTGTCTACCAGAAACATACATATATACTCTCCTTACTTACAGAAAGGTACAGACTTTTTCTACAGTCAACAATGCAAAATCTCTGCTATGGATAACTTTCAATATTCATTCCTGGACCTGGCTTTGGGCAATTTAGCAGGAGCTCTGTATTACAGTAAGCCATTTTCATATGTATTTTGTATCCCTCTTGTTCATGTTATGTAGCTGGGAAAGCCAGCATGCCAGTTCTGCTTTCCAGGAATGGTCTGTGTGTTTGAGTGAAGGAGAGCATTGCAAATGTGCTGAAAGCAAAACTGGAAAAATAGATGTTGGCCAAAACCTAGACCACAGAACTTCAGAGCTACAGTCATATAAAGTCTTATATTCCACTTTAAATTCCAAGGTAAAATCAAGAAAACAAAAGTATTGTATACATTTACATTTTAAATTGTGTAATCATGTTATTATCTGAAACTAATACCATGCTGTTAAAATTTAGATAAAGTGTCCTGCAATGCATACAAAATGTTCATTTGTTGAAGGCCATTAAGTTAATTTCCTGGGAACAAGATTAAATGCAAGGCATTTACATAATCATTAGTTGTGAGGTGTAGAATAGATAATTAAATATTCCACCACATTAATTTATATTTAATTAACTGTGCTTCCATGATCCTTCTGCCTGAATATTAATATTGTGTAAATAAACAATTAGGATGCATGCTCACTTTGCAGAAGCTTTATTGTAAAAAATGTGATCAAAGAAATTCTATGAAATCTACTTAAATTAATAAACACTTAAAGGTTTTGTAAAGCAGAGTTGTTGCTCTTGAAAGTTTTGCTAAATAGCTCCAAGTACTATGATTTTTAACACTTTAATTCTTCAAGTGTTCAGTGTGTCGGAGTTGTCGTGACAAACTTTTAATTATAATATTTCCTATTTTACATTTCACAACCTCTCATTTAAATTGGTTAACATACATAAAAGCTAGTAAACCATGCAGAATGAACTTTGCATTAAGTTTGGAAAAGACAATAAAGCCATAGGAAATTAATGAACATATTTTCTAGTAAAGAAATACAGTTTGAGAGCTCCTGTTTTCATATTAAAGGAATATAATTTGAAAGGACTCTGGCCATACCTGACAACACCAGAAAAACCTCTTTTTTTTTTCTTTCCTTTGAAAAAATATGTTCTCACCAGAAGCATTTTCAGCTGTATATGTAGATGAACAACATACAAAAGGCTGAACTGAAATTCAGAGTGTGATTTGTTTCATGTAAATATAAGTTATTCATTGCTATTGGCCTATAAAGACTCACCTGATACTGTCTTCTCTTTCCAGTAGGAATACCTCTAGGAATTACCTGTACTCTAATATAGCACTTACAGATGTATACAGTGGTATTTTGACAAATGACAAAGAAGTATCATAGTATAACAATAGGGAGAAGATACCTGTGGAAACCTATCTGTCTGAAAGGGAACATGACAAAAAAGGAGACTGTCCAACAGATTCTGGAATTTTAGGGGACAGAGTATTATAGTAATCCTCTGTAGACCTGTGATTTTCAGTGGACTGTGCTATGAGGGATGGAGAAAAGACTTGTTAGAAATTTTACTTTTGTAACTGAAAAATCTAAGTTTTCATTAGTTTTGATTTGCAGGGTGCTGGGACATCTGAAAGTTCAGTTGTAATTAGTGCAAGTTGAGAGAGCTTTATTACCCAGAAAGCACCTCCAGGATTCTTCACAGCAAGGAAGTGGTTTGGCCCAGGTTTTCTCCTTTGTGAGATTACAAAAAGCTCCAACTCATTAGATACAGAAATATATACTCACATATGTCAATAGATAGTAACTTTTGACACAGACACCTCCCTCCTTCCCTCCCTCTGGAACATGAATACATTCCACGTGTCTTTAAATAGGTATGTTACCATTATTGATAAATTATCGATACATGAAAGGAAGTCTGACTAATGGCAGCTAATCATGCACAGAAACAGTCTATTCGTAATGCAAGATGACTATTGGTGAAATGCAGACTAAATGAACTCATATTAAAAACAACTGTAGGATAGTAATGTAATTACGTTGCTGGCATTGTGTTTAATTAGAGAAAGGTCTTACTGTTTCGTAAAAAGCAAAACCTGCTCCCTGCAAACAAAGATCTTATTTGAAACATAAACAGAATGAAAAATAAGGATGTAGTTTCATACAATTCTTAAACTGATCTTACTAACAGAGGTGATCTTTTCTCCCACAACTAACCATGCCTTCCTGCCTCCACTTTTGAAACAGATCTAATGATTATATGACTATAGGATACATAGGGTCAGCTCGCGTGGACACACAAAAATGTCTGAACCAAGTCATTGCAAACCATGTAGCTGCTAGAAGTAACCCCAGGGGAAAGGTAGGATGCATGGCTGGGAGTGAAAGAGGAACAAGACTACCTCTTCAGACAGCTGCCTGCATTAGAACAGTTCCAACACACTGTGAAACTGCATCCCAATCTTAATTTATTTTTCTGTCTCTGTGAGATGGGAATTCAATGTTTCCTTCTTCAAGGTTTATTTCTAAAAGAAGAAGGTAATCCTGTTTATTCCATAATTAAAACATGCTAATCCTGCTTTGAAGGCAGTGGTTTTCCAAAATGATACTTAAATATTCTGTCTTTCAGATTTTCATTAGTACCTTTGAGGTTTGTGATTACAATTGTATAAGATGCAAATGGCACTATTTTCCTTCCCAGATTAATTTTAAAAGCTGTTTGGGGTAGACTATTACTCAGAATAAAATTTGGAAGTTTTGATAAGGATTTATAATATTATACAGAAGTGTACTGCGTAATACAAGACAGTAAATTACATCAGTTATGAAAACTGGTAATGTAGTAAAATGGTGTTTTCTATATGTCAGGAGAAAGACAGAAGAAACACATAGTGAATCGTGAAGGCTGAGTATTGTCACTTGAGGTTTTAAACAGTGTACTCCCTGAAAATATCAAGTTGAGGTGATTCATGGATGTTAGACAATCTTCCTCCTTTTTGCAGTAGCACGAATAGGGTCAAGAAGGTCAGGAGGAAAAAGAATAAAGAATATCTCCAAATAAATTGGAAGTAGGCAGCTGGCACAGAACAGGTGAAGGCTGTGGTAGAAATGGAGAGCATCAGTTAGTAAAGGCACACCACAACATGCACGCTGCTGGCTAGTTGAAATAAAACTTAGGAAACAGGAAACAGTAGAAACTGGTTAAAAAAAAGAAGGATAAGGCTGTTTTTCTAACCACCCATAAAAATAAATGTAAAGAAAGTGTAGTTGATATAAAGTATTGCTAAATAAAACTAGAAAACGAGAAAAACAATTAAAAGCGAGGCTCAGAGCTGATGTGAAGGTACATTAGCAGCTAACATCTGACATTCCTGCCTAGTATGAGGGAACTAATACCAACCAACTGGCCAGAATAACAATATCTCAGCAAATGTGTGTAGGATTACCGGAGTGGTGTCATAATCCTAATTGATTTTGGAGAGTACTTGCAAAAGTAATACTGTGTAGTCTGAGAATGTAGCTTTTGAGCAGGATCATTTTCTTTTAATATAAATGAATACTGCAGTTTCTAACTTTGTTGCATTTGTTCCAGAAATTAACTGTTTATTCACATAGAGCCTCATTGTCAAAGTAGGGGGAAAAAAGCTGTCCTCAATGTTTTCTGAAGTAATTCTTGATAACTGAATGAACACAGGCCCATGGAATGTGTAGTAAGAACAGCAGCAACCAGAGTCAGGAAAGAATGCTAAATTAATAAGTCTTTGTCTAGAGTATGATCTTTTTGGCTCTTCGCTTTGGAGTATATCAAAATGGACAGAGCCTTAAGGACCAGAATTCCTAAATTCTAATTCCATCACTACTACTATTTCATTAGCTGTGACAATTTGACAGACTGATAAAGGCACTGAAAAGTACTAGATCTTCATTAACATCTGAAGAGGCTGTAGTATTTGTGGGAATTTTTTACTGTGAGTGATTAGTGATGCATCGGTTGAGTCTTAATCCACCCCTAAAAATGGAGGATTCTCTAGTCTTACCTAAGAACAATGTTGTGAGTCTTATGATTTGTTATAGCCTTGTGCAATATTAACTAATAGAAACTGCTAATGCAAAGTAATGGCTGTGGAATCTCATCTAGGAGAAGCTTTTAATGCAAAGTCATAAAACCTATAATGAGAGAATTAAAGACTACCTATTTCTCTGTAATATAGTATATTATCAAAAATGCTGTTCATTAGAGTCCTCTTTCATAAACATTTTTGCACAGGATGTTTTGCGGAGACATAGAAGTGCGCTACATTGATTTCCACTGCTATGCTGACTAATATCATACAGCTTGGTATGTCTTTTAAACTTAAGACTATATATTACTGCTTCTGAAAATGTACCTTATTCTTGGGAGGAACTGATACTCTGAGTCTTGTAATGCAATTATCTTGAGACAAGATGATCCTGTGGTAAGATTATCCCCTAAAAAGATTATCTTCTGACACAGTCATCCTCTGACAAGATTATCTGTAGAGATGATGTTGATAATTAGCTAGGAATGTGGAATACTGATCTAGAAAATCTAGCAAGAGTGGAAACTAGACTGAGCACTTAGTTGAACCTCAACTCTGTATTGAAAATATGGAGTATTTTAAATTGTTCATGTCCATATGAAGCTTCAGACTGACTTTCAGATGAGGGTTGGTGGGGAAAAAAGCATGAGCAATTTTTTTCCCAATCTTAGAACTGGACATTTCTACTTTAATCTAGCATTCATTGTAGGATCTAGTTAAAGAAATGTCTCTACTTTCACTGAAATAGGTTAAAAACTATTGTATTCATTTCATGGCAAGTATGGATACTTCTTACCTTAAAATACATAGTACGTACATGGAACCTGAAATTAATGGATTGATTATTTTTGCCTGATAATTGCTATTCATCAGAGACATTTGCTAGTTGCAAAAACAATGTCATGCTTGGTGTTTTCTCTTAGAGGTGGGAAAAGATCGATGATGTCAACTTCCCTTTGTATGTTTGGTTACCAGATGCATTGATTCTTGATACTACGTGAAGGATACTAACATGAGGATCCTAATGCAGGATCCTCATACAGTGAGTAAAGAGAAAAGGATTTTACTGTTTCCAAGGAAAGAAAATATGAAAACATACTGGTTTACCGTCAGTTCTTGAAGCCTCTGCAAGGTTGAAGTAAACAGTGTTATTGCTGCCAAAAAGCTGTAAGCTTTAGATGAAAGTTAATGTGTTGGAGAGTGTCCAAGTATGAAATGATCAAATGGACATAGGTCTGGAGGTTTTAGCTATGCTGATGAGTTGAAGAATAAGAAGTTACAAAGCCAAACTTTGAGCTGACCTTAAGTACTCACAGGCAACACTTGTGTAAACAAACACCATATTTTTTTCATGAGAATTAAATGCATTTTCTGGGGGGTTTTCGATTAACCTAAATGTGGATGTTGCACTTGGAGGTATTAAAGGGCTGTAAAATTGAATACGGTTTTGATTCCATCTATCAAAGTCACCTGAAATCAGCAGTTAGTCCCTCGAGTTTGTAATCTGTTGCTTGTACTATGCACATAAAGAACTCCTTCCTTCTTTAGGGAAAGAATCTACCACTCATTCAGAGTGCCAAATCATTGGGAAATGAAGAAATGAGTCTTTGACTTTAAGAGTTAGGAAGGATGTTGGAATGTGTGGGGAGTGGAGGGTTTGTTTTTACCCTTTCTATATCAAACTATAAACACAAATCATCCTGGTCAGCTAGCTTTGGAATAGCCAAGGGAAAGGTTTAGAGATACCCTTGAGCAATGGCGTATCAACTGCCTGCTAAATCACAGAGCCATCATACACGCGTGTCATGGTTTAACCCCAGCCGGCAACTAAGCCCCACACAGCCGCTTGCTCACTCCCCCTACGGTGGGATGGGGGAGAGAATCAGAAGGGTAAAAGTGAGAAAACTTGTGGGTTGAGATAAAGACAGTTTAATAGGGAAAGCAAAAGCCGCGCACGCAAGCAAAGCAAAACAAGGAATCCATTCACTCCTTCCCATGGGCAGGCAGGTGTTCAGCCATCTCCAGGAAAGCAGGGCTCCATCATGCGTAATGGTTACTTGGGAAGACAAACGGCATCACTCCGAACGTGCCCCCCTTCCTTCTTCTTCCCCCAGCTTTATGTGCTGAGCATGACGTCATATGGTGTGGGATATCCCTTGGGTCAGCTGGGGTCAGCTGTCCCGGCTGTGTCCCCTCCCAACTTCTTGTGCACCCCCAGCCTACTTGCTGGTGGGGTGGGGTAAGGAGCAGAAAAGGCCTTGATTCTGTGTCAGCACTGCTCAGCAGTAACGAAAACATCCCTGTGTTATCAACACTGTTTCCAGCCCAAATCCAAAACACAACCACATACCAGCTACTGTGAAGAAAATTAACTCTATCCGAGCCAAAACCAGCACAATGTGACAAATTTTCTCTCACTTTGCAGTCTTCTCAAAAGAACTCTGTGGTTAAAAGAACAAAAAGCATGAAATAGTCTTGAAACAACTCCAGTGGGTAAGCCTGCTAGCGAGGCTTGACCTACAGCTTTTGCACAGGGAAGAGCACAATGCTTTCAATATTTCTGTTTACAGTATTCTTAGTCTGCCATCCTTCATTTTTTATTACATTCCTCATTTAAATTAAAAATGATAAAAAATGAAATATTTTAAGTAATCTATAGACATTAAAATGTCTTGATCACTCAGCCTTCTCTGAAAAAGACTCAAGTAAAATCATCACAATAAGAATGTATTCCCCTTTTGTTCCAAGATGAGCTTATGTCTCTGCATTAATTTCTTTTCTTCTGTTCCACAGATAATTAATAGAAGATACTGGGAAGTACTTAACTTTACTTCAACCTATTTGAAGTTTATTACCCCTGTGACTCATACATCACAACCACCAAAAATGGATAAATTGTAAAATCTACAATACTAAATCTTCACTTCAAGGACTACGACTCCCAAATCTCCTAGCAGTACATTTTTAGACTGCCCTTTCTAATAACTTAGTTTCCCACTGAGTAAAAAGCTTTTAGTATGTTGAAAATAGAGCAGTGTTATTCTTAGCTATTTGATTCTCAAACTTCCAGTTCTGCTATGGTTCAAGCGGCAGTTCCTTCATATACGCATTCAGCAAACCATTTTTATGACATTAATATAAAACATTTCTCTGTGACATGTAGTAATTTCATCAAATTGTCATTTGATTGATGTGATTAAAATATATTTGACCACATCTAAATTCCTATATATCTTGAACATTGAACAAGACATTTTGAAAATGGCACAGAATTTAGAAGGCTCAAACACTTTGCTACTTCTTTAAGTTTAATAAGATCTGGTAATATTTTCCTGCATTGTAGGAATGCTTGTAATACCCACACGCAATTTACTTGTTTGAGTTTGAAGACGAAATAACATCGCATTTTCTATGAGGTTTGAAGATTGATAGCTATCTGTAAGAAATTACTGACTAGGTAGAAATAAGACTGAATTTTACAATTAAAAACAAAGAATGAAGATAATTTTGAATGAAGGAAAATTTGTTCATAGCACAAGATGAGAAAAACATTGAATGTGGGAGACAAAAGAGAGCTTTATCAATGGCTAAGTGAAATTTAAATTCCAAAGTAGACAGAACATTAACCTGTTTATAGCACACTTTTTATCAGTTCATAGATTTTAACGCCTGAAGAGATGACAGTGATCATTAGTTCAATCTCAAATCAGTACTTCCTACATGACATGGAATGTCATGCAAATTCCTCAGTTTGATGGGGAAAATGTATCTGTTAGAAAGCTGCCTAATCCTGATTTTCAAATGAAACAAATGCTTGAAAGTTCTAAGTAGATACTCAACAGAACATAGAGAATGTCTGTGAGATCTAACAAGAAAAATCTAAGTTTACAACCCAATTTTTTTTAATGCTAATTTTGTTAGTACTTCAGTACTGTACATAGGCACGTAGCTAGTCCCTGCAAAGATATATCATGTAAGCAAATGACCCAAATATATCGTGTATATTGAAATTTGATGGTATTTCTTACTCCATAATGCATTCACTCCAAACTACACTTACATACTCAATATATTCCTAAAAGACTGTTTTAAGTAGTTACAGAAAGGCTCTTCAGCAACACCTCCACTTGCATTAGTTTCATTTAAAGGAAATATATGAAATGATAAGTAGAAGCATAATCAAATGATGGGGAGATGAAGAATCAGCAACTAATTCATCTGATACCATTCAAAAGCTTTCCCGAATGTAAATGACAGTAACTCCTGGTCATCTTCAAGTTATGCAGTTTGTTTCACGAGCAATTTTTGAGCAAGTATAAGAAAATATACATACAGTATCCTAGTATAAAGTGAAACAAGCATTCAGAACTAATGACTCTTGTGGCTAGCTCACTATTAACAAAATAACTTGTGAACAAATGTGGCATCACTATGAAATGAAAAAAAAAAATCTTTTAACAGTGCTTTTCCACTAATTTTTTGCATTTTCTCTATAACATTTACATTTACATCACTTTTATCCAAAGTGTTTTATTACTTTGAGGTAAAGAGTGAGATTAAAAACACTATTGTACAATATCCACAAGTTCCTTCTGGACTCTGTTACACTTATTCCAGAATTAGATATGCATTTACAGTCTTTGTCCTACACAGCTATGTCTCCCACCCTGTAAAATGGGAAATCCTTTAAGAAACTGTATTCGGAAGCTTAAAAACATCTCCTTTTTCACTGTGTGAAGATTCTTAAGGGAATTAAAAAGAAAGGATAACGGCAACAGAAGATATTGAAAAGAGCTCTAGTGTTCTGAATCATATATTATTTTAGACCATATTTTATAGTATATGCAGAATTCAGGTTAAGAGGTCTTCCACTTAACCTCCCCCTGTTCTCAATAATGCACAACTTATTAGAACTTATTTACAGGGTGATGGTTCTTTTGAGGTTAAATTAGCCCAAAGCCAGGTGTCTTTAAAGCAAATAATTAGATAAATAAATAAAAGGGGAAGGATTCTGCACAAAATTAGTTCATCATTTGTAATATTTTTACTCGGAAAATGAACTGTATTGTTCTTCCCCTCCTTTTGTTTCATTACAATTACCATTCCAATTCTATTCTAACTCAAAACAGCTTGCCAGAAAAACAGCGAACAAGGCATGGCTGTTATCCCAAAGGAACGTAAGATTGTGAAAACAGTTTATGTCGAGATTTTACTTTTATAAATGTTGAGCCCTACCTTGCTGCACTAGTACTTTTGAGTGATTTTATTCATGGATCAAAGTACTGCTCAACGTAAACAAATGTCCAGGGACTGTTTATATGAAGATCAAAGATATACATAAGCAGGGCAAACTTACCAAGTGTAATTGCACCAGGGTCCACAGCTTACTAAAGCCCAGAAGGCAGATTCCGAAGATCAGGAAAGGCAGCCTCAGCACTAGTGGTCCTGTGTTGCATTGCTTGCACTAGCACCAATGCCAGCTATGCTATGCCATGACACATAAACACAAGTGAAAGCAAGAATCTCAGCAGTATTTCTCTTCTTTGATGCCAGCCTGCTAAGTTGTTTACACATAATCCCAGTATTTCCAGTATGCTGATATTATATACTGAAAACAGAGTCTACATTCCAGGTATTTTTTTTAATCATTCACTTAGTGAATGCTGATTCACATGCAGCAGTTTCTTTATGCCAAAAGGCCTTTCCTTTGAATTTTCTTTGCTTTTTTCCTTTGCTAAATTATTGCCAGTCTTCCTTTGTTTATTTTTGACAAAGAGGAATTTCCCTTTGAGTTGCAAATGTGACAACCACTAAGAAGTAGTTCTCATTGCATGTAGCTGCAGGGAGAGAAGAACTCATTTGGAACCTACTCGGAAGTGTGTGATCCAAGCAGAGAGCAGCGTTGGAAACAGTGAGAGCCCGAATTTCCACTGGACTCTGGGAAAACCTCAGTCTTGGGCTGTGAATATTAATACCAATAATTCTGGAAGCAAGGCATCCTGTCAAACAGGAAACATATTATGTGCACAGTCTTTTTAATCAGAAATAACATGCAGGTAGTTTTTTCCCCAAAGTTTGTTTTTTTTTTTCCTTAAATTGGAATGTTTTCATACAGGAAGCAATATATCAGACGAAATAAAATAACTATTTTTTCCCACACCTGATGATTTTTTATTGTCAGCCATTCTCTAGCATTTTTAAGCAGTTTTCCACTTTAAAAGTCATCTCCAGTAGATAGATAAACTGTCTAAAAAGAAATCACTTTTGTCAATCACCGAGTTTCAAAAAAATCTTCCTTATGTGACACTGTTGTCATACTAAGAGTTGAAAATATAAATTTGGGTGGGAAAAGGGAGTCTTTCCCTGAAGTTAAAGGAAAAAAATATTTTCAGTAGTTGAGGCTGATACTTGTGGTTTCAGGATTCTACTCACAATGCTGAGTGTTTCAGCCAGATGTGGAAGCAAGGTACAGGGTCAACAAGAAGGTCATTACACCTCTAGGCTTTCCAAGGAAAAAATAATTCCTGTGTTTCCATTGACTTATGTTCTCAGAGCATTTTCTCTAGGATGAAATGGCAGCATGGTGATGAGACATTCAGAAGTTTTATAATTCAGTCTGGGACCCAGAGAAATGAGAAAGCATAAATAGAAACAAAAAAGGGTTAGCTCATTTTGTTGTTTTCCACATCAAACCGTTACTCCAAGTTAATTTATGGAGCTAAGAGGCAACAGAAGTGTTATTATTAAAAAAACCCAAACAAACAAGAACCTGTGATTTATTATTCTCTGTGAACACAGGTATGACATTCTTTTGGAAAAAAAGATATAAATCTATGAAACAATATAAATAACTTTCTGGAAATAGAAAGTTTTGTAAATAAAGCATAGGGATATGTCATATCTTTACCATGCTTTATAAAAGAAGATAAGTGTGTGTTTGAGAGCAGGTCACGAATTATGGGAAGTGACCAAAAATCTCTTCTTATTCCAGAGAAAGCTTTAAGGCAAGTAATGGGAACATGTACAAATGTCTCAGATAGTCACCTATTCTTGTAGTTATAGCTGATCTTTAAACTCACTTGAATACATTCAAGCTTGAATTCATAGTCTGAGAAACTGAAATCAATTTAACTTGAATTCATTTGATACCTAAGAGAGGAAGCCTGACTAGAGAAGGGTATGTACCATATGTAGAAGTTATATCTGTATTTGAAATCAGTTATTGCCATACACTGTACTTGCTAGCATAACAAAGGTAAAGACAAAGAGCCTAAAGGTGACCTAAGATTAATACCTTTATAGCATACATAGCTCAGCAATGATAATAAACATAGTGTTGGTATGAAGTAGATTTTGCACCCTGCAAAATTTATTTGAAAATTCAAGCATGTTCCTATTCTGCTTGAAGATAAAACCCAGGTCTGTTTAAAGAGTTAATTAGAAATACAATAAAAAGCACTCAGATAATCTAGAGTTAAGGATAATCTTAGGAAACACAGAAGACCCAGATTCAAGACTCTGCTATTCCCTATTTTGAGCAAAAATCTACATCCTTGTCTATATCCTTATTCACTGTCCTAATTCCCAGGCTACTAGGAAGTGGTTTTTTTCCCCTAACATTTCAATCTGTAGTGGCATCTTTTGGCTCAAGTAATTTCAAATGTAGGGGAAAAAGCAAGACGGATACCCCAACTTTATCTGAGAAGATTCCCAGCTAACTCTACCATAATGGTCCCCCTTACCATTACAAACTAGGAACATCATAGCACAGGTTTCAAGTCTTTTTAAATGGTTTGTAGCTGTAGACCCCATTTGGTAAAAAAAAAAGAACATAATAGTAACCACAGCAGTATTAACAAAGCACTTCCTTTCCTCCCCCAGCTGTGATGGAGGAGTCAATTAAAAACAGCTATTATAAAAGATTGTGGCCTAGTCAGAACAGCAATGGTGGGTGGTTATGGGTTGTAACTTTGCAGTATTGAACCTGTGATAAAAGAATGTTAAGTAGAAAAAGTACATATGGATACATTAGAAGAGAATTTAAGGAAGCGGTGAAGGATAGACAGGGACAGTATGCTATGCCGTGCTAGACTATCCTATTTAACTCTCTTTGTGGCAGAAGGAGATGCGTATGAGTTTCCTGGTTTTCTGTCTTCAGTGTAATATGAAGTGATGGTCCTGGAGGCAAAAAACCTAAGAACTAATGAACTCCAGAATAGGGAGAAGCCTAAAGCTGGGTATAAGCTTTTAGGGAGTGAGTTTGAGTTTTCTGTTAGCCTGAGAGCAGTAAGCCTTTCTGTCAGACAGAAGAGGTCATGGGTAAGAAATTCTCAGCTAGGTCAGACCTGATTATAATGGGTATGATAGAAACTGAAATTCTTCTGACATACACAACATAGACTCTTCTTAAAGACAAACCAGACTCACAAAGCAACAGCCAACAAAAACCTCACTTGTGGGGGCTTTTTATTACTAAGTCTATTCTTTCAATCCTCTCTGTGTACAAAGGGAGTACAGCAGCTCCGTACCACAAGTTGTAAATGAAGCATGGTAGTTATATCTTCCTAAATGTGACTTTTTTAATATTACTTTTTTAAACTGAAGATGTATGTATTGAATTAGTGGAATACATATGTATTCATATTCTGTGTTGCTATTCTTTCACCAGTCTCCCTGCAGGTGAAATTTACTTCTGTGCTTTCACTATAAAGCATAATTGCATTCTGCGCTCAGCTTTGGCTGAGTTTAAGAACAAACATGATTTGTTTGTAATCACAGATGTTTCTGAGATTGAATAGTGAATCAGCCTTGAATTTTCAGGAATATTTGAAGTGTGTATTTGTGTGTTACTGATAAAAAATGTAGGAACAAAGAAACACCAAAATTAAGTCTAGTCCCTCCTATCAGAAATGATCATATACTTTACATGTCCAATTAGCAAAACAATTGAAGATCCTGTATCTGTTTTTTACCTCTTCTGCTCCAGATTGACATCCAGAACTATGTTTGATATACAAAATCCCTTGTCTATGCTGATTGTGTTTAGATTTGAATCAGTAATCAAGCACATTAAATCAGTCCCTTAAGCTTCATGATCCCCTTTAAAAGCAACTTTAGTATGTACCTGTCCATATTCCTTGATTTCTTAGTAGTAGTATAGGATGAAATGGTGCTGAGGATTCCTCGTCATAGAGCATGGGAGAAACAATTTTTTTATTGGTTTTGTTCTTAACAATGTTTGAAATTCTGATGGAAAAAGGCTTCATATTTAAACTAAAATAGTGTATGATAAGTTGGAAATTCAAGCATTCACATTAGAACTCTGACATACATATCATCTGGAAAGCAGAGGTTAATTAAATGAAGCAGCTGGACAACTGAATGTGAATGGGGGCCTCTTTCTTCATAGGTTTTACATGCCTCTTGTGAACATCTCATATTGTAAATTGGAAATGTAGTAGCTGGATTTAGAAACTTTGGAGAAATTTTTGGTGGGGAAAAAAACCTATGGAAGGAGAAAACTTTCATTTAAAGGAAAAGAAAGATTTTTGGTTTTGAGGAGAAGATTATTATCATAATCTATCAATTAGCTATATAATTAGAAAAAGTATTTTATTGGTTGCATATATAACACATAGTGGAATCTGTCCTAGGTATAATTCTAGCATTAAGAAACCTACTGATAGGTAGAAAATTCCTTTTTATGAGGATGAAGGGGGAAAAAAAAGGCAAGAATATTCTTTCATACATTTCAGACTTGCTTTTGAAGGTATGTCCCAGATAATACAAAATAAACTGATATGGCCTGAGCTGGGAACCTAACATTTGGATTTGGATCCAAATCTGAATTTTTCAAAGTATAAGGAGAACCATCTGAACTGAACTTTTACTTTGTGAATAATGCCTAGCAAATGCTGAAGTAAAGAAGGAGGGAGGGAAAGAAAAGGATTTTGCCTTTTCTGGGAAGGAAGGAAGGAAGGAAGGAAGGAAGGAAGGAAGGAAGGAAGGAAGGAAGGAAGGAAATGGAGCTCTTTCTGTATTACTTACTCAAGTCCAAAATTGTTGAGGTAGTGACTTTTTTTTATTATTATGCTATACATATGTGTGTTATGTTTTACCACTATTACTTCAAAGGTGCTACATTGGCTTAACAAAAACTGCTACAAAATAGTAACCCCAAACAAGTGTAAATCTCCTTAAGAAATAAATGTGTTATAAGGAAAGAATCATGAGATATATGATAGTGAATGGCATTTCTGAGGGCAAGAAGACTATGACCTTAATATTAATTGAATGCATTTATTTTCATTTTTTACTTAGCCTTTCAATTAAGATTCAGATTTTGTTGAAAACCTAATGATCTGAGGCGACTGCTACTTTAAAAGTATGCATGGTTCAGCTATTAACTTTAGGAAATTTTGGCAGACACGTTGAAAAATGTTTTTTTTTAAATATCTTTTTATAAACGTAAAAAATTCAGGATGGCTTTATTACTTGGGAGAAAGCATATTATAGTTTCCCTTGGCAGAACTCAAAGCTATCTACCTCAGGGTGCAGTGCTTAAGCTGATCTGGCTGGAGGACTGTTACTGAAAAGAGCAATCCTGATCTGGCCACTCGGCCTCCCACCTCTCCTGTGTTTCCCATAGCCTGGGTGAAAACTAACCCATTGTGGGGGTAGGGGGGAGTCCTCAAGCAACAGCCCTGCACAGTAATTAGGGCTGACATACTGAAGACAGCAGAAGTGATGAGAAAGCCTTCGTTCTCAACATTCCACAGATACAAGAACCCTTGTTGTATTTGAACAAAAGTAACTTGCACAAATATGTTTTATAAGAAGCTGTTTGTACAATATTGAAAGCCAGTTTATTAGTGTCCTCTGTATAGTATAAAATTAGACCTTTACTCAGCTGATCTGTTTCCTTCCAGTAAATTACCCAAAAGGTTCCATGTGTGGAAGTATCTGTTCCTAATAAAGGACAGCAGGAAATGTTTCTATCCTGCTTTGATCATAACCTCCACAGCTGGGATCTGAATCTCCTGGCTTTCTGTCTTTGTGCAGTCATTTACACTCATGCAAACTGAGTTTAAGTCATTATGAAATCAGTATGACAGTGCTTTGTAAGTCAGTGCTTCATATTGTTCTCTGGGTACCCAGCCCCCTGAGCTGGAAGACAGGGACGGGGAGCAGAATGAAGCCTCCATAATCCAAGGGGAAACGGTTAGTGACCTGCTACACCACTTACATACGCACAAGTCTATGGAGCCAGATAAGATCCACCCAAAGGTACTGAGGAAGCTGTAAATAAATAATTTAGAGCTGTAATAACTCTGTAAAAGCCAGCTGTAATAAAATCAATTAGCATTAATGCAAAAGAAAATATATTTAAATATTTTCAAAGTCTTTGTTATTTTAATCAGCATTAAGATTTTTGATACACTGGCCTTTATTTCAGACAGTATTCTTTTCAGTATTTCCTTAGCTATATTTAATTATTCCCTATTATAGTGTATGTTTTACTTTGCTTAAGCCCATCTCAGGCAATGATAATTCTGTTTAATGTATGAGGCTCGCTCCTGTTTTATGTCACTGGAACTGTAAGGAGACATGGGCTTTCTTGGTGCCATTCCATTTGACCACTAGTTTTCTCAGTGATGTCTGGCCAGAGTACAAACTCTGATGCTCTTTTGACAAAATGTTGATAGCATTAAAGAGGGTTCATTGTGTCTGAGAGACTGCAGTTAATAACTGAAGTTGTTCCCACAGTGCAGAGAATGTAAATTGTAACAGAAGGAAAAAAAAAATCTCCCCGTTGTGTTTTAAATGGGTATCACCTAAATGATGATGATTTAGTTTTGGTCATATCAGAGGACCTTAGCATGATACTGTCTGAAGATGACAAACTGATTCTTGTTGAAGTAGTGTAACAGCAGCATACTAAAATTTCAAATACAGTATTGCTGGGGTTTTTTATTAATATTAGAAGACAATGGATTTGTATCTATATTTATGCAGCATTCTCATTGAAGTATTTAGCTGCCTGAACAAAATATTAGTATCAAGAATTCAGAGGTAAGCTCTAGAAAGGAAATGTTTGTCTGGCTTTTGAATGCAGTCAGAAATCTTGTGCCTTCCCTTAGTATTTGCTGATTATGGCAAAGATTTTTGTCTATTATCATATCTGCTTATGGTATTTTTGCTATGCAAATCCTCTACATGGAATCACAGTACTGTGACAGCATATATGTTACATTAATAGATAACAAATGTAGTAAATAAAAGGGAGAGGTTTTGCTGTTGAAACCTACTTTTTCAGTGTAATTTCTGAAGGAAATATAAACCACCTCGCACTTCCACAGTACCTTTAGATACTACCAAAGTCAATGTGACCAGAATGTATGCATTATGCAACAGAAAATATTTTGCTGTAGCCTAACTATTTTAACTGGCTTTATAGCCCTGTTTCCTTCTCCTGAAGTTTAAGCCCAGCTACCATTTTCAATTTAGCTTCATGTGCACCCTAGCAATGCACACTCTTGTTTTGTATTTCATAAAAGTAGATCAGGGAATGCAATACTGTTCCTTTGGCAACAATTAAGAGAAAATGAAAAAACAGTGTTTTCATCCAGTGAAGTTGCCTACGCCAAAAGTGACAGCTCGGTTGTAATGTAGGGCTCCAGCTTATAAACATATAGGCAGGTAAGACATTTAACATATCTGAGTACTCCCTTTGAACTAAATCAGATTATTCACTTGTGTAAAATTGCTCAACTGCCTAAATGTCTGCAGGATGAGGGCCTTACATTGTAAACATAAACACCAAAGTAATTTCCCTCTTGCTGTGCTGTTTAGCCCTGCTCTCCCATTCAGTGCAATTGAAGTAGTGGATGGGCCGTTTTCAACTCCTATGTTCTATTATCAAAGGCTATAGTGGGAGTATAGGGGTACATAAACACATTTTTTAATTATAAAACATAGTAGTTGAAAGCATTTCTATAGCAAGTAAAATCATAGTGTTAAAAAAAAATTTAAAATCACCGTCCAAAGATGAAGAGGAGACTCTGGGTATCAGAGAAGTCCTGGTCATTAAATTCCTGCACAATTTCAAATGACAGGATTTTTAAAGAGACAGTATCACGTAGTCTAGGTTCATATTTAATTTTGTTGGCAAAAATGTTTTTGAACACAAAGACTTCTGTTAAATTAATAAAAGAAAAGGAAATAGCCTTGCAAGCCAAATGAAATCCATATCTTTGTTAGCATCTCCTTGATAACTCTGTAGTATCAACTGGGTTTTCAGCTGTTAGGAGCTGATTGATAGTGCTTGTTAAGTCCTAGTTATCTTTCTGAGTGTATCTATCTTTTGACATTCTAAATATCATCTTGATAAGATTTGCTGGGCTATTGAATTCTGTATCTTTGAGACATTCACAGCAGTAACTTAGCAATAGAAATATCCATGCTTTAGATTTAAATTTTTTAGCTTGAATTTTTTTTTTAACTTAGGATCCCGAAGTCTGCTCAGATAGATCTTCTAGCACATACTAGTCATTCTGCCATAATTAGATTAAAGCAAGTTTAAAGATAAAGTTTATCATCACTGTAATTGCATCCTCCGTTTTCTTTGTGTACCAATCAGTAACTAATCTTATATTGGCCTTGGAAAATAAGATACTAAAAATAGAGAACATCTCCTTAGGACCATGTATTCTATAATCCTTTCAGGCTTAGTTATTTTTGAAGTTGCATGCTTATATATCTTTGATTTCTATTTAGAGGCTCTTTGACTCTTATTAGAGTGAAATATGCAAAAAAAAGATTATTTCATATTCTCACAAATATGGGCTTTTTTAAAAAGGAATGCTAGGTATATTAATTCATTTCAGTCAGTTCTCCGCTCCGTCTGAAATGGCTTTTAATGAATGCATAAATTTCCTAAATACACAAACCATCTTTTAACACTGTAGTGTAAAAAAGCCTGTCTTTCTATAGGCAAGTTACTGAAGCTCATGAAGTAATCCTTCAATAAGCTCATATTCTGAAAGAGTGCTCAGCTGAAACGGTGTATGGAGTAGTAAGGGAGACTGTTATTCTTCAGTATTAAATCTATGGATGCATCCTCCCTGTGCATCTCTATTACATAGATGAAAAATTGTGCTGAAATACGACCTTCAGCAAAACCTAAAGATGTGTCTGAAGAGTAGGAAGGAGGTTGTGTCCATCCTGACTCTCTGCATGGACCCAAATTTGTGTCTGACCATGTGGGTGCTAGAACAGATACTATGTATCCAGTCTGTTATCATGGCACCCTCCTATAGGTGACAAGCCACCTTTGTGGCTCTCTCTGAAAGAGCCCAGACTTCAGCTGCCACAACAACAGATGGGACTGCAGACAAAGGGTCTCGATTGTGCTTTGAACAGTGTGGACAGCAGCAGCTGAGTTAAAAGCCTTCTGTTGGCAGAAACGAGGACGTGCCATTCTAGGTCAGGGAGCTGCTCACAGGGTTACAAAGATACAGTATG
This sequence comes from Aptenodytes patagonicus, assembly GCF_965638725.1. NCBI lineage: Eukaryota > Metazoa > Chordata > Aves > Sphenisciformes > Spheniscidae > Aptenodytes > Aptenodytes patagonicus. The sequence continues at coordinate 7,971,640 of NC_134959.1, forward strand.
GGGTTCCAGGTGCACTAGGAGCAGAGTGCGTGGAGTGCTGCTCAAGGACATTCATCATGTAAAATAGATGCTTAAATGGAAGTGGAACTGATCACTTTAAAGTGTTAAATTTTGAAGGGGTTAAAATCTTACAAACTGCATGGATTCAAAAAGTGCAGTAACCATGGTAAGAGCTAAGCACTCTACAACATAGTGCCTTTAGTGGTGAACACCATCTTTCAGAAGTTATGTGCATACTGGTATTAGTCTGTGTATATAACTCGTGCATATCACAAGCATCTTCTTGTACCACTTCTATTTTACAAGTCAAAAAATTCTAGTGATTTATCTCAATTTTCATATAGTAGCAGGAAAGAAGGGATATACAGAGGTGGTCTGAATTGCAGCCCAGAGCTCAGAGATTCTTTTCTGTCCCTTCCGCTTCTTGAATCTGCTCCCTTCTCAAAATGATCCACCTTGGGCAAGGGGTAGAGGAAGAGGGCAGAGGACACTCACTTTCAAAGACAGAGCATACTAAAGCTGTAAGTCAAGATAATAAGCTGCAAAAGCTCCTCTAGTTTCTTTTTTTTTTTTTTAAATGCATTCAACATGATTAATTGTCTTTTTGGTTGTTTTTGAACCCTTGAAGTTGGTGTGAACAATAAGAATGGCATTTGTGCTTTTGCGGGCACTGAAGCACTTCTAAAATGCAAATCGTCAATGAACTTAAATTATTTTATAGCATTTATGAAAAAAAGGCAAAGGTTGATTAAATGTTGAGTCTTGGGTGGTATTTAATTGGTAACCATTGGATTAGGAAATAGACTTACAATAGTTTGTACAGTACAAATTAGATGATACAGGCTGTAAACAATGAATGCTAATAAACTCAATGAGCACTCAATATATGGGCAACAGCAGCCTGTTTAGAGGAAAAGGAAACTATTACTTCACTGGTACAAAGCTAAAAATGAAAACTGAATCTTTCTCTATAAGAAATATGATTTCTTGCCTGCCCCTTTGCTGTGAGCTGTGTAGTGTTCTCATGTAAAACTTTTGTTATGTTTGTGCTAAATATAAAAGGGGTCACATTAGCCTCCTCAAAACTGAGGTGAGGAAAGGTGTTCACTGCAGTGAAAGCAACCGGGACAACGTTGTGGCCTCAGGTCATGGTTAAAAGGTTCTGTACCATTGGTGGCAGATCTGATTTAAGAGTTCACAACCTGCTCCATGCTGCTGTGATTAATGGTTTAGTTTGCCCTCAGTTGTCTTCATTTAAATCTTTGTATAACTCTTTCACAAATGAATCGGGGGGGGGGGGGGGGGGGGGAGAGACTGAATTAAAGAAGCAAGTAAAAAAATCCTGCATAGAAAGCAGATTTCTCTGAAATGGGTTACTTTTAACCCAGGTGGGGTTTTTTTTTGTTTTGTTTTGCATTTTTTTAACTGCTCCAGTGATACGGTTTAGCAGGATTTGTGGGAGTGAGAAGCACAGCACAGAGGATCTGATTCATGACAACAACATGGTTATGTAGAGTCATAGTCTCAGATGCCTCTGAACACCAAGTGAGCATGCATTGTAGTGGTTATCCTGTCAAACATGACGGTGTGTTACTCCAGTTTGTCAGTTTCGGCTTGTGGCCGGAAGGCAAATGACTCCTTGGAGTTTCTCAAATCTCAAAGCCGTGTGGGTTCTGTAGCAGAAATCACAGCATAATTAGTTCCAGGAAAGACTCATACTCTGGTTGTGCCTATTAAGCAAAATTTCAGCCTTGTTGAAGTTGACAGGAATGCTAGCCTTGTTGTTAATGGAATTGCATTCTCATCCATTATGCTAGAAAAATAGTGGAGGGTGAGTTAGAAACAGTACTATGGGTAACAGTGGTGATGCAAACTGTACAGAGGAACATTAGGAGAAGCTGCATGGAAGTTTGAGTAGTGAAGGACAGAGACCTTGATAGATAAGAATAGGACGTTTCAAGCTGTTGTCTCTTCATGTTGGAGAATACACTGCTCCTTTGGATTACTGCTTTTCTAAAAGCATACAGGTTAATGCAGAGCCAGCAGTTACCTCAAAAAGAGTAAAAACTCTGTCTGTTGGGCTACTCTTTCAGATGGTATCAGCTCATGGGCTTCTCATGGCTCAGTGTTACAGTGAAAATAAGGAGAGATACAGCTACTGAAGCAGGCTTCAAAAAAGAGAATGGTGAAGGGCAGTAGAAAGAAATAGAAGGGAGAAGAAACATATAGTATTTATCCATAACAGTGACATTTCCAGTCTTTCCCTAGATAATTAATTTTTCCATTACTGAAAATGGTTATTCTGACTGGAAAAATAACTACAGACAGCTTTTTTAAGAAGCTCAAAAATATGAAATGAGCAAGTTGCACTTTAATAGAATTGAATCACTTCAAAGTATACATTCAAAGCCTGCTGGCAAATTTCTCGGGTGGCTGGCTACACACAGCAAAAAAACCACATTTGTGGAGGTGTGGTTTAGCAGGCCACTTCTCTGTACTGAGTGATGTTTGTATATTTGTCACTTCAAAGGTGATGAATTAGAAATATCAAGCACCATTAAAATCAATGGGAGTTTGTTCTTGACCTTACTGAGGCCAGAATTTTACCCATTATCACTGATCTCTTTGTTCTTCTGTTTCGTCACTTTTGTCTGCAGCTGTGAAACTTTTGCTAACTTGTGTTTTATCTCCTATGTAGAATTGTAATCAGTACAGGATTGGCTTCCAGGGGAGCTATTCTGTACTCACCATATTATTATCAGACTAAATTACCCTTAATACGCTGACTTTACACTACTTTGAGAAGTCCTGTCACTAAGCATTTTTCCCAGTATAGCAAATGTAGATGACAAGATAATGTTGATATACCTCTTACCTATCTTAAAATATAACTTTGATATGTGCATATTTGTCATCTGCAGATTTGACAGGGTCTCTACGTAAGATCAGTATAAGCATTAAACAGAGATGTCTAAATGCACCATGTGCTTTAGAGCAGCAAGAATCCTGTGGACAAGTAGCTATTTTCATAGTGCTGACTACAAATAACCCTAGGGCACCCAAAACATAAATGGCTGATTTTCTTTTTTTTAAAAAGACCTCTTCCATTATTCTGAATGAAATCAAGCTTTCTCTGGGAAGATGTTGGTTCTTCAGAAAAAAACAGCTGAACAAAACCAAACCAAAACAAATCAAATCACAGACAAACTCTAGTTTCATTTTAGTGCAAGCGACTTAATAGCTAAAAAAGAAGAAACAAAACTCTCATCTCTTTTAGGACACAAAATCCATTTCCTGAATAGGTCTATCCCCAAAAAGCATTTTCTTTCAGCTGTTGTTTCTTCTGGTCTCTCCAAAGCCACATCCACTTGTAGTTTGGCTTTTGGCCGGGAGAAAATCCATTCACACAGCATATTGGAGATGGAAAACATGATGCAGCAATTCGTTAATGGGAGAGTATATTTTCATTGTATGCGAGAAAAGTCGCTGATTATGTGCAGTGATAAAGATGCAGGGTCTGCAGGGTCTTCTAAGCCCTCTTTCTGTGTAGTGCTAAGTTCTTATTTCAGTAGGAATTGTAGTACCTCAAAGTCTTTCCATATTAGCTCCTTAGTGAACCAATGCAATCAAATGTGAAATGGAAAATGAGAAAAGTAATTAATATTACCAATGGCATTTGTTTAAATGTTGCTTTTCAAAAGCACTTTAATTACAATATGCTTTTCATGTTGGTTGAGTTCATTTATATAGGGAATACAATCATTAATTATCATAATTAAGACACCTGAATTCAGCCTGACTGGCATTCCTTCCACCCTGAGTTGTATCGTTGTTTTATCTCTGACAGTTAGGTTTTCAATCAGATGTTATCTACTTTTTCCTAATCATTAAGAAATGCTTTACTAATTAGCACATGAAATTCATCCTACATCAGACTGAATTGAATCAAGGTCTATTATCTTGAACAGTAAGACACTTCAGAATTCACAGTAATAGGGCATGAATATGTGATACAGTTCATACACATTTCATGAACCTCCACGTTACCGTTATTTTTTCAAGACTCTGCAATTAGTTATGCCATTTTCAGGTCATTTAATTCTCTCTCACTGTTTAACAGTCTGTTAGATTACAATGCTCTAAAATCACAAGTTAACTCTTCCTATACCATGCTTTGCTGAGATATTTTTGTTCTCCAATAAAGATGCATTTCTGAAATGTTCCCTCATGACCTGAGAAACAAGCTGCCGTGTACAAAATTCTTTCCTTGAATATTGTTTCTTAGGAAAAGAGGACATATTTTCAACTATTATGCCAGTTCTAATTTTAATTCCTTAAAATGAATAATGAGTAACCACACACAAAACAGAAGTTCTTGCCTTATCCCCAGGACATATAGCAATCGTGCTGAAAATTTAACCATGCTCCTCGACTGATCTTCCACTGAAGATATTGTTATCACAGATGGAATAGGCCTAACCAGCTTGGGACCAATCTAAACCTGATTAAAAGGTTTTAATCCTGTGTCTAGTAAACTGTCCTACATGCAAGGGAGGACATGTCCTTGCCCTTCTCTGTTCTCCAAGGCACAGTTCTGTAGTTGTGAGCAGTTTTAGTTTGCCTTGATTAAGTAAGGGTAAGGATGTTGGTTTTTATACGTACTTACCGCAAAACTGCCAGAACAGATGGAGCTGTATGTTATGAAGGCCAGGCTATATTACTGCACAGAGAGATTAAAATGATTCTGTACAATATTAAGACTTCTCATTTATGTAATAAACCTTACAGGGTTACAGTCTTTATATTCATATAGTTGGCACAAATTTCAGACAGAATCTCTTGTATATGGATTTATTTTAAATACATGAATTTGTGTCAGCTTGCAAACATCTACTCTTTAATGGTTCTAAAAGGTGCAAATTTCTCATTTAAGCAAAATAAAAACACAGAAATTTTTTAATCACTTAAAAGTAGAATGATGTGGTATAAATACTGGACACTTAGACATTCTTCCAAGGCCTTATTTAGGAACACAAACCATAACAGCAAGTGGAAATCCTGCCCTTGGCTGGACTTCCTGTGCAACTACCAAAGCACAATGGATTTAGGAGCCGACTTCCATCACAACAGACCATTACTGGGTTGTTATACTAAGCAATAATCTAAATAAATCTTCCAGATTTTGTCACGCTATAAATGAGACATGTTTGTGTCAACTTTTTGAGGTGAAATTGCTAGAGTGGCTTTTAGCTAGATGTATCTTTGATAATCATAGCCGGTACTGTGTATTTTACCATAGAAAGTCTGAGAGCTTCCTACCTATGCTGAAGGAATGGCGCTTACTATTGGGAAGTAAACATGGCTGTGTAGCATAAGACCTTCTTAGCTCTCCAGTCCCTATTTTAAGAGATAGGGGTAAGAAAAACATCTCCACATTATTCAGGGTTTCCCAGTGCAGAGCCATGAATGCCTCTCAAGCCATGTACCAAGATCTAAACTGTAGCTTCTAAAACAGGAATGCACTTTTGCGGTGTGCATCTTAAGAGTATTCATCCCTACTTTATATCATATCAATTATCTTAAAGTAGTGTTGACTTTTTTTTAAAGCAATGTATTTATGACTTATAGGGGCTACTGGAGAAAAATTCTCTCTTTTTCTATGTAATTGTACTGCAGGTTTATGAATGAAAGGGCTTGAATTTGCAATCTCTTGAGTTAAACAGGAAGTAGCTGGTAGCAGAACACTTCCCCAAGGGGACTCATGGGTTTAGAAGCCATTTCCCAGCTTGCTGCCTTAGAGTCTGAATTTCTTGACCTTAAGGATAAGGATAAGGTAATGGGCTTCTGTTTCCCAGGACAGAACTGTCAAGCTTTAGTGCTTCAAGAATTCAGTTAACAATGTTCTTACTTAAAAGTTGAGTAAGTGGCCACAGTTTTACAGACTTTGACTCTTTACAACCCCAATATCTTCAAAATAATTCATCAATGAAATGCTCAGAATATCACAGAGCTTCTGAGATTGCCAAAATACAGTTTGTACCAGCCCTAGTTACTTCTTTGAAAATTTAAATCTTTAATTTCAGTGAAATGACACTTATTAGGTCTTGGTAGCACATGTAGGATTGGGCCCATGAAGATGAGTTTGCAGAATCGTTTCCTCAGCTTTGGTCCTTTAATTTCAGATAAAGAGTTACTGTGGTTGCTTAGAATTTATTCTTTTGGGGTTTCCTTCTGTAATAAATGATAGTTCATGTTGTATTTCTATATTAAATATTCTATTAGAAGTGTGTCAGCTATCCAGATAAGAAATGACCTCTTCCCTGTTTTCCCTTTTTAACAGAGAGTTAGTGTTCCAGCTTATATGAAGCACATTCAGTGAGGAGCAGGAAAAAATACCTCAATCAAAATAGCTGTACTGCTGAAAATGAATGATTACTCTTGGGGGAAGAATGTAGGGTGGGAGTAGAGCTGCATCATACAATTCAATAGACAATAACGTTTGTATGGAAGCAGGAGAGTAGCATATGATTTCCTTCCACATCCACACTGAGCAAGTATATTTTTGTAGTTCGTCATTTCTCTTTAGCTGGTGTATTCAGTTACTGCTCATCTCCCTGAGGGATTTTTATTAGTAATGAAGGAGACTTCACCTGAAAATGGAGTAGCCTGAAATTTGACAAGTGGAAAAATACTTACATTGTTATCTGAATGAAAAAGTGTAGTATTAAAAAAAAGGGCGGGCAGGGAAAGTAAACATGTATTTCAACAGTCTCAAAAGGTTACTATGCCATTTATGGAAAACAGTGTAATTATGACATGTAATTAATCAGTTAATTACAGAGGTACTTATTATTCTCATATGGGGAATCATACCGTAAACAGTCCATGAATATATTTGTACCCATAGAATTTGAAAGCAAGTAAATAATGTTCTTTCAGTTCACGATCACGTATACTAGGAGAGAAAGCATTGCCAAGGTGATACACTGTGACTAGAAATGAGGAGATCTGGCTTTCCAAGAAGCTAGGTATGTACCTTTGGGCCTGAAGACTAAGGGTCCTAGAAGTCAAAGGTAAAGTTTATAGTTGGATCTAATGTATATATGAAGTTGAGGCACAAAAATAGTTTTCAGCCAACTATACTATGGCTCACTAGTGCTTTCACACAAAGGCTGTGTGTAACATTGATTTCAGCAATTTAGTGAGCATAAAGTCACTTCCAGGAGCATCACTAGTTCCAGTGTTAACCCAGCAATGAGAATATTACTACGGTTTATAATATTTCTAAAAAATAAGTTGTTTCTATGGTAGTGTGTGCTATTCCCTTTCCCATCATCTACCTCTGTGTCTTTGTTTCATCTTCCTGTTGCCTGTTATTTGTATTTAGCCTTTTGCTTTCTATGACTGGCCTGCCTCCTAGCTCTGACCAAAATTCTCGTTTTGCAGAAGAGTATCTTATAAACTTGTGCATTTTGCCCTTAAAGCTGAATGTTGGAAACTAACATATTCCAAATGCTACAGGTTCCCACAGTGGAAGGGAGATGGAAGTGTGTTGTGCAATGCATAGCACAGAGTGTGCCTGACAGTGAAGAATGATAGCATCTGGCTTCTGAGCTGCAATACCATGATCAAAATTGGCATTGTTTCCAAGTCAAAACTTTCTGTGTGAGGAGAATGTATCCTTCTTTGTGTAATCTTTACTGCATAACAACAGCTCTACCTTGGCAGCACCGAGAGTTGGTAACATATGACGAATGGTTTCATAGGGACTTGCTAAGCTAGAAAGTGAGAAGGAAGGCAGAGTAAGCACACTATCATTTTCCTTTAGCATTGTTTTATTTCACTCCTTCCCAGGGGCATATGCAGCCCCAGTTTTGATTCAGGGGGATGAACACACCCCATCGTGTCACATCATGTTTCCATATCTCATGGCTGTAGGCAGGGAGAGCCATGCACTGTCTGGGGGCCTGTATCTGCCACACATAGTCGGGAAAACAGAGGACTTGTAGCACTGCGCTGGTTACATGTGAAATTCTTATCACAGCAAAGGGAGTGGGAATTGAAAGTAAACTGTTGGGCTGACAATCTCTACAGAATCTGCACTGTGACTTCAACCCATCCGCAGGGAGCAACTTGGACAGGAGCTGACCTTGAATAGCAATCACAGCTTGGCCTTACTATAGGTAGCTTGTCTGCGGTCAATCATGACTTGTACTGTTTCCCATTTATAACAATTCCCTCAAGACAGATGTTTCAGTCTGTGCTCATAACTCATTTCCTGTAGGATAGCTCTATCATGAGTGTCCCCACTGTGATCCTTCTCAGAGAAGATGAAGAGTCAAGCAGACCAATGGAGTCTTCTACCATCAGCCTCTGGGCTGATGTCTTAGTCAGAGCTGTGGCACCGCATTAGTGCCACATTTTAGAATGTTGTTCTCCTCCCTGCTGCTCACCATCTCTTGGTAAATGCATGACTTCAGTTTTCTGTCTTACAGACTTCATGAGCTAAAATCCATTGTAAGGGAAAGAAAATGTAGAAAAATAGCAAAAGTGCTACCTGGAATGGCCTTGTCTATGAACACATAAATACTTGATGTAAGACAAGAACTTGGAGGATAGATAACTAAAACTTCAAATATAACAGAGCTTAAATTCAAGTTATTTTGTTCTACAATTGCAAGATGCTTATGTGTAAAAACAGACTTACAGGATGAAGAGATTGCAAAAGTAAATTGCTTATGCCCCAATATTTCACTGGTTCCTTTCTCAGCACTCCAGTTTCCACCCTCTTTTTGTATGCATACCAACTTCATTTTCTTACAAGTAGTTATTTTGTTTTGGTTTTGAAATAAGAAAATAGAAGGTTGTAGTAAGAGTAATTTTCATGTATTCCCCATCTCATATTTTTGTGGGTTTTTTTTCCCCCAGCAGTCTCTCTCTCTGAAAAGCTCTGCTAGTTGTGCTTATAAAGCAACCAACGCAGTTTCCAATAGTATTTCCACTCTCCAGGGTAATGTTTTTTGGACCGATAGATTGTAATATTTAAGAAGAAGAAAACATCTTCTAAGAATTCTTCTTATTTTCACCTTTTGATGTTCTCAACTGCCTTTTTTTTCTGAAATGTGATGGGTTGCAAGACAAGATTTTAAGTATTTACAACCATCTCTAATAAACCGCTTCATGGATATTTATGAGGTGCTGTTTTAGCAGGCTGTATTATAATATTAATCAAAATCAAGGCTGCTGCTTGGAAACACTCCAAGAGTTAGATCTTTTCTGAAATCTTTCCAGGTGTCTTTATTTTCCCCATTCCTTTTGTTTTTTGTTGTTGTTAATTTCCAGTTAAGTTATTTATCAGATGATATTTGAATACATATGAATACAGTTTTGACAGAAAGTCAGAGAATCCTAAAATTAATCTTTGTTTTAATGTTTATTCAACACTTTTATATTTGTTTTCTGTTTATTTTTAAAGGAAAGGAGTAATATTAGCAGGGAAGGCTACAAGGCACCCTGCTGTGCCACTAAAATTACATTGTACAAGTTTATTGCTTACAACTAGAAATGTCCTAGCATGTTCTGAAGACTTGTGTATGAAGCCTTGATGCAATTTTCTTATCCATCACTTAGAGAGCTGATGAATCCAGGAGGCCAACAGGTACGTTTTCAAGTACCCGCTTCAGGTTAAGGATTGTTATTTCTGGATGCTCAACTTGAGACCCTTAACTCTTAATTTTCAGGAGCACATAAGTCAGTCTGTCAGTGTGTTGAATGATTCAAACCTCCATGAAAGTGAACAAGATTTAGTGGGTATTTTTCAGATTTAGTCCTTAACAATTTTCACAAGTTCACAAAGGTGAAGGTAGGCCAACCAGCTACCGGGCACCCAAGGAACTGCATGTCTGTGATAATGTATGTATATATTTCTATGCTGAACATATTACAACCTTCCTTTTTAGCTTGTTAACTTAAAAGTCACTCTAATGTGGTCAAACAGGATCAAGACCAGAAATTATTTCTATTATGTCTTGCTTAGGGTTCAGTACTCAGGCAAAACATGCCTGCTATTTTATGAATCTCCAAGAATTATTGCAGAATTGCTGGGGATAGGACTAAACCAATTCTTAGTTCTCTGCTTTAATGTTATCATTTGCCACAAAATAATTGTTGTTGTATACAACCACACATGAAAACTCCATAATAAAACCAAAATCTACAGATATTATATGAGAAAGACCAATGACATATGAAATACTTACACAAAACAGAATCAAAACAAAGGCAATTCAAACAATAAAAGGTCAATCATGAAACATATTTCATTTCAAAATATTTTTTCAACTGTAATGATCTGAGCTATTACCTGCAGTACATCATTTGAAATCCACTATATCGTTTTTACTGCCTTTCCCATTGCCCTTATACTGCAGTCAGTGCCTTACGTGAAGCTATAGTTAGAGATTACTGAGGGTTAGTGCTGATCATTTCTAATTAAAACATTTCTTGTATGTTTTATTGGTACATAGTCGCTTTGCTATAACAAAGGTACTTTGCTACTCAAGTGTGAAACTTACAGATTTCTGTGGACGAGTGTAGATTCATAAAATACTGAGATTAAACCTCTGTGCATCATGTTAGAACCATCTGCTTGCTCCATCCAATAAGCTGTAACAGCTGATCTATCTGATCGCACGGAGACTTCCTCTATTCTTACCACAATGTTTTTGTAGAATCAAATACTGTAACATTTGGTCAATAGCTCTGGGGAATATCATGGCAAATGTATCTGAGGGGAGATGACAAAGTCTGAGAAATAATAAATGTTGATGTTCAAACAGTCTTACAAGAGTGTTAGGAGTTGTCATAGTCACCCTCTATCTCTTACAAAGCTTCACTTAGTTCTTCCATATTGAATTTAACTCCAAGGGCCCAGTTCTCCACTCCATTGCACTAGTTTGATGCTAGTGTAATTCCACTGAGTTTCACAGAAATACAACATTTTAAGACTCATGAAATAAAATGGCCATCAGGCCTGAAATCATACAAACAGTGCTCAATCCACTGTTATATTATCTATTAGCCATTTTGGGCAGCAGCGTCACTTGGGAAATGTTACTATTCTTAGCAGGCTGATAACAGGCCATCAGTCTCTTCTGCAGCACCTTCCTGAAGCTGAGAGCTGTAACAGAGTAAGTTGTTAAAAATCAGATATAAGGAAAGAGGAGGTCTCCAAAAGACCAGCTAGAGATTGGTGGAAACCTCAGTAGAAGAAACATGTCTGTCTATCAAAACCTCAGAGGTTTTTTACTGTTGTTGAAATCAAGATGTTCTCATTAATGTTGTGAAATCAAGTCTGACTGAAGTTTGGGGTTGAGGAAGAGGTTATGGATGTTGCCTTTAAAGGAATGTGGAAGCAAGCAGAATATGTTTGAGGGCAGGAAGGAGGAATATACAGGGACAGATATTTTATATTAGCAGCCTGAGTTCCCAGCAGCATGAACTTTTGACCATTAGACTTACATGGAGACTTCAGGCATAGACCTTGTGGTCAGTGATGCTCCATTTTGTGCACTAGATCATCTGTACTAGAATGGCATACTCTTTAGTCACTAGAGATGCAGGCAAAACAATTGTGGCTTCTATTGTGCAGAAAGCCTCTGGACAGGCTGGTCTGATCCACTTCTACATGTAAAGACTCACTTTTGCGGTACTGAAATGGCACAGGCATTCTTGTGCAGATCCTCTGCACTAAGCTCAATTTCATCCTAATAGATTGAGTGAATAATTAAACTTTAATTTGCCTGTGCCTACATTTCCAGCACTACAAGTTTGCAGAGAGAGTGCAAACACGATATTGTCAGGAAGGTTATGTGCAGAAATCTGCTCTGATTGACTGAGAGTGCATCAGCCTTGATGTATTCTTGCAATATTTTTCAGCAACAGAGGGAAACAGAAGGATGCATTACATCAATCAAATTAACAGGACAAAAAAGCAAATACATGAGAAATATCAGTTCATTCTGCAGATACAGTTCTTGCCCAAGTTAAAAGGAGGGAGTAAGGTGGGCCATTATTGGTTTGCCATACAAAATAGGCAATTACTTATACTTCTGTTGTTTGAGACAGTTTTGTTGTGTTCCTATGCTGAACTGCTGCATTCAATTCCAGTGGTATACAGTTCTAGCTGGCGTGCTGTAGAGAGCAAGCAGAGGAAAGGCTGTATGCCTGAATTAAAACAGCAGCCAGTAAAATCTATTGTATTTCATAACTTTAAATAATTCTGATTTGTAATTATGGAAGTTCTTTTATCCAGTGTGTCAGTGTTTGAAAACAGTTAGCAGAGCTTTTACCTCTCTCTGAAGCAACTACACAGCATAGGTATTACTTGCTGTAATATGATATCAGCTCTTGGAAATTTACCTCAGGTATACTTAAGCTCACAGCCTAGCGGTCAGTGCCAAAGAGGTACATTGCTGGTGTTAGCGTTTTCCAGACGCCAAGGAGATGAGGCAATGATGAGTGAACTAAGCCCTGTTGCACTTTGAAAGCTCTGTGTAAACTGGATAAGAAATCCTGAGCCCAAGCTACATATTCAAACTGCTTTCTCTTCTTCCAAGTACAAATGACAGAGAGCATCTGATTCCTTTCCTGGGGTTATCCAGATTGGTACTCACCCCTTTGCGAGAGGATGAGTGCTTCTGCAGTTTATGTCCCCTGTGGACCTGCCTGCAGGATGTAGCCTGGACATCACAAAAAATTGATAGATTTTTAAGCAGAGGCATTACAATCTCAGACTGCCTCTCAATAATCACAGCATGAAAAACTCTAAAAGCAGAATCCCAGTAAAGTACAGTTCAGGCAACAGGGGGCTGGTTCTTAACCTCCTCCTTGCTCTTCTGACCTAGAAGGATGTTTAATGGGAGAGGGCTTTGGAGTGGATCTCCTGCTGAAGATGAGGCCGCTCGTGCACTTCTCGAGCTAATTTCCCCTTCACTTTTGACTGAGGTGTTGGTAGCCTAAAGACTGCACTAAGTTCCGTTAATGTGCAGAGCACATTCACCCTACATTCAGAAGCTAGCTGCCATGGCCAATTCTCCCTAAAAGCCGTTTGGAAATTCAGCCTCTTTGCTTAAACACACTGCAACAATATCAGCCTTTTGCACAGTTCATATATCAGTCTGCTGATGCTAAAGGGGTGCATTTTATCCTTGATGAGCCTGTTAAAAACAGGTGCTCACCCCAGGAGTTTAAGATACCTTAAGGGTTTGACTTAAATCCAACAGAATTAAGAAACGTTAAAGGAGGATCTGCATCTTTAAAGTAGACCCATTGTGTCTCGGTGTTGCAGATAAGCTTCAGTCAGTATAAGAACAGGGGAAGTTTCACTCCAGTAAGAGCAATGCAATTTGAAATGTTGGCAGCTGATAAGTGCAGGTGAGGATAAAGGCATGTCTGCATCATTCACTTGCATTACATTTTGAATATATTTTTCTTTGTTGGAAAATCCTGCAGATATATGCACCCTTCTGCTTTTCAATCCACATTATCTTACTGCTAGCGTGCTTAATTATATCCTTTCCACAAAATCATCAGTTTTAATATTCCTTGGAAGTATATTCTACCACTTTTCCCTAAAAAAATATCCTAAGTATCTCTCCAGGCCTCCAACTCGAGAGGCCTGTGTTTATACTGAAAATGCAAATGAAAATGTTTTTTCTTCTCAATGAAGACACCTCTAGACCCCAATATTATGCAAAGTCTTGTCCTTATATCATGATAACTGTATTTTCTGCTTCTGAAAAAATTGACTCAAAGGGCCTTTCCACACTCAGTCAAAACAAACACTGTATTTGAGTGATAGCTGTACGTGAGGAGGTACAATTTGAAAGTGTACTATCTATTCATTCTGGTAAATTCTCACACTTTCGCATATAGATTTTGTTCATGTTTCAGTCATGCAGGGAGAAAATAATGCAGCGAGCTTTCATTTACACTATCTGAGGTCCCTTCCAACCTACATTATTCTAGGATTACGTGACACTATGTATCTTTAATTTCACTTATTTCCATTAAGTTTGGTTTAACTCTTTGATAATGGGATCCTATTCAAATACATTGGTTTTGTCTATTTTGAGTCTGAAAGTACAAGTAATGTCAAAATTTCAGTTGAACGCGTTTGATTATGCACTTTCGTAAAGCTGGTGTTGTCCTATAATAAAATCAAATAATCACATTGATTTTCACTTGGCATCTAGACTAATTCTTAAGGAATATATGTAGCAATTGATTTGTATGCTAGAGTTGCTGCAGGGTTTATTTTCAAAATGAGATTTTGGGGTAGGTTATTTTTTGTTAATTAAATATATTTAAAAGGATTTATGTTATCTTCTTGTTCATATAAACTGAATTTTCAATGACTTCTACTAAAATGTTAGGGGATCCTCTGCCATAAATAACCCTTCTTGTAAGATTATATAGGAGTCTGATAAATCCTTATTTTTGCATTATTTCTCACAGTCAAAGTCAAATAGTATGGTTATCATTTGGAATCCTTTTGTTTTAATGACATTTTAAGGACACCAGCTGAATATAATTTTCAATTTTTTAGTTTAGGTTCTTTAGTTTTGCTTCTTTGTTAAGCAATTAATTTCTCCTTTTACTAGAACCTTTTGAATAAAAATGATGCAGATTTCATTGAGGAGTAGCTTTAATATCATCGCCCCTTCATCTTACCATTGCTTGGTTGTTGTCTCTTGCCACGTCTTCTGGCCGCTTCTGCAGTCCAGGTGAAGAGCTATGGCTAACCTCCCATTCTTGGAGCTGCATGTGTCTGATGTAGTTGATCGGTATGATGACTGGCTGCATCTACCATGTGGGGTCCAGAGTTTCAGAAAGGCTGCAGCTGATGGAGTGTGTGTCTTTGCCCAGCTATGTCCTGACTTTTGGCATTTGTCCCAGTAAGAGGGAAGAGAGAGAGCTCTCCTGGGTCAAGTAGTAATTGCAGACATGTAGCCAAACACCCGGTCATTCACTGCAGAGCTGGGCTGGGCATCCCTGGGCTGAATGCTAAAATAAAATCTAATCATGTGGGATGGGATTTTCAGAGAAATTTAAGTTCCTATTTAGTGATCTGTCGGGTGATTTGGATTTATTTTTAAGTGATCATAAAAGCTCACAGTGCAGAAATCAGACTGGTTTTCAGAGGCACGTTTAAGAAGTCAAATCTGAAAGTCTTGACAATGTTGCAAAGCAGCTGAGAAACTTAACTGCATCTTTCAGTTCTTAACATTGTTCTGATATGTTGGATATCAGTTGTATATAAACATGGCTATTAAAACTGCAGTCTCATCCTTCCTGTGATAGCCTTCCTATATTTATCAAATACTTATGTGGTGGTTTCAGGAGATGACAGCACAGAAAAGGAATGACATCTAACAATTGGTTGATAAATCGGGCTAATTTTTTAAATATCTGAGTTCCTGCCCCTGATTTGGCAGACTTCATAATGACTTTGCACAGGTAATTCAGCCTTTCTGAGCTTCTGTCACTCACCTTTAAATGAGGCAATAGCATTCTTCTGTCTTGGAGAGGGGAAGGAGGATACATCTGAAAGATAGTAGTAGTAAAGGAATAAACCAGATAACATAAATACCTGATTAAAATAAAAATTAAAAAGTGTGTGGGGCTTGCACGGGGCCAACAATCATTGACATGTTTAGGCATCTCTTCAGGGTGTGACTTTAAAGCTTGTCACCTTCAACTGATATACACTAAGTAGGGATATGTTATTGACATTTATTGAGACAATTATTTAGTCATCAAAACATCTACATATTTGTGCAAGGTAATCGACCCTTATCTTACTCAGGGGGCTGTAAAGACATACACATCACTTGCCTCTGGCCTCAGAGAGAATTAGTGACAAATCCAGGTTTACAGTCCACAGGAGGATTCCTGGCCCCCAGTGCTGTGTTTAGACTATTGATGACATCAATCATAGTGAAGGCACACTGCAGTTGTCAACCCCGCTATGTATTGCTGGTTTTTTAAAGATAGCCAACACCAGGTCACAAGTACTTGAGCTTCTTTGCAGGAAGAAAGAGGTCTAGCCTGCATTCTGTCACTGCTGAAGAAAAATGTAATGCATTTATCACAGGAAAAAATTGTAGGCTTAAGATTTAGGCTTCTTACCATGTATAAAGAGTTGATGTATGTTATTAGAAACTACTCGGCTAGGCTGTATTTCATTTAAGCTTTTAGAGCCATCTAAATCAACTTCTTTAGCTTTAGGAAGATAAAGATTGTAAAACAAATTATCTGAGCATCAGGAGACCTACCATGTTGATTTATACCTGCTACATACAGTAAGTATGTAATTCACTTACAAATCACAAAGCTGATGAATATTTTCAGAATTATCTGGGTATTTGGTTAGTGCAAGCTTAAATGAAATAATATGAGCATGTGTTTACCTTTTGTAAGGCAAGAAGGAATCACAGGGAAACAAAAGCGTTAAAAATGATTAAAGGTACCAGGAATACAAGGCCATTTTTCTTATGTTGTCAATGCTTAGAAAGTAAGCATCTGCCTGCTGAAGCATTGTTCATAATAATATTATTACCTGTATAGATCAGGATGTCTTACCAAGAACTGAATACATTTGCTTTACCTTTATAAGGCTGTATTTGAGAATCAGATGCTTCTCCAGCTGACTGTAACTGGACATCTGGAATTAATTTCCTCGCAACTCATTTTAGTTGCATTTGCATGCATGAGAATTATTTATTCAGAAATACTCTTCTGGATATAAGCAGGAGCTACAGAAAAAGATAAAATTGCTATGTGTCTTGGTCATTCAAATAGAAGAGTTGTCTGAATTGTGGCATTTCTTTAGCTACTATACAGAATCCCTTGCCATGTTAACTCAAGACCAAATATCTGTCTTGGTTGTAGTGGTCAACTGGGCCAGAGATACCAACCTCTGTAGTCAGCAATATGGCAGAAGATGATGTGGCTAGAATCACAGCCTGGTTGTCTTTGATTTCCCTAACTAGAAGGCAGCCATTTATAGCTGATCTGTACCCATTTCTTGAACTCAATGCTCTTGTTTCAATGTCTTGATGACCATAATCCTCTTTAAAAAAAAAAAAAGGAAAAGAAAATATAAGCAGTGGTTTTAACACGGTGGTTTCCTAACGTCTTTGATCTTTGTTTCTAAAAGAAACTATAGAAATGGAGGGAAAAGGAGAAAATGTATTCATTTTTTTGCCCCTAGGAATTAGGTGCTAGGCAAAGCTGTAGCAGTATTTAGTGATCTCTCCATTTCCCCTCTTTCTTAATGAACTTGACTAATTAAGTAGTACTTACATTGTCTGTGGAGCTGTTTGTCATTTTTCTCATAATTCTCTGTTCATAGGGAAATGATGTATGTGTGTGATATTTTCATATGGCTGGCTGTTATGGTCTTTGCAACACCCCTGAAGCAAGTCCTAATCATTGTCTTCCTTATGAAGCTATTGTGCTAGACAGCTGAAAAAGTAACTGAATTCTGCTTTGCCAAGAGCTCTCCTTTTAAACAAAAATTTATATTAAAGAAGTGTAAAGCTGTGCTTTAAGAGTTAACATCTGAGTATAGTAGGGTCTTCATATTTCCATGGCAACAGCTTAACATGATCAGTAAGTAGAGTGGACTATTTTGCTATGAGGCGTCATTAAAAGAAAAATCATGCTGGGAAACACACATGTATCACAGAATAAAATCTCTTCTCCACTGCTTTGAAAACAGCCAATTTCTTTGTTGCTCCATATTGATATATTGTTTCAAAATTGCTGTTACATTAGAAATGGAAATAGTAATTTACATGGCTTTTAATTACAGTTTTTGTGATTGCAGTGATGTAAATTTAAAGGAGCAACTTTACAACAGAGGTAATCTGACAGCTACCACTAAACCTCTTATTTACAATATGTATCGCCAAATACACTTATTTTTTACAGCAGCTTTTGTTGCTGGTGTGTTGCGTAGTTCTCTGTGGTAGTAGGGATGGGCTCAGCTGCCGTTTCAGTCATTTCTATTAAGAATATATTGATAGCTAGTGCACCAGCAGTGGCCAGCCCTTTCTGCCAAATCTATTATTTTTAAAAGGTCAAAGGTCTACAATGAATGTGATGGGACAGATTTGCTGTTCCTCTTTGCTCCGTGCGTGTCACTCACAGGGTGTCACAGGAACATAAGGCATCTGTACTTCTTTCCTGGAGGTTCTTGTTAATGATTATTACCTGAGTCCTACCACACGTTTTGAAAGCAAGCACAGGGATTTGCTAGAGTATGCTAAACTGTGGTTACTCCTCTTTGGCATGTCACTCTTTTGAACATGGTCTGGATGGAGAGAACATCTGAAAGTTCTGGCCTATTCTGTACTGTCAACTTCCATCCAAGTCACGGCACTCTTTCTCATTTGAGGATGTGCACCAGCTCAAGATGTCAAGTGTTATTTTAACATCCTGAAATGAACTAACCTACTTACAGACTGCACCATCTACACAAATGACTAGTTCACCCCATGCCATATAGAAAGGGGTAAAACAGATTTTTGTTAATCTTTTCTTATTGCTGCATGAAATAAATCTGGCTATAAGAATTTTTTGGCAAATGATGGAGTTCCTTAGTTTTAACTATCTGAATGTTGGCACAGCAAAGCAAGTCACTCAATCCCCTTTACTTTCCTCTTCTTTAATTCCAGGTCCTTTTTTTGCTAGAACTTTGAAATCTGTTTAATCTCTTCACTGATACAATGTTCTTTAGCCCCATTTCTCTGTGTTTTCCAGGTTATGTTGTGTGATATAGGCTCCTTATCAAATAAAGCTGCCATTTCAGTTTTCTTTTCTCCTTCCATTGATTCACAAGCTGTGGACACAAGCTGCAGAACAGTCCAATTATACAAGAAATTTTATTGTCATGAGGGTAGTCAGATATGGGTCAAACCCATGATCTCTGTCATGGGTTCAAACTGTCAGAGCAGGGGTTCAGAGAGGAATATTTATTCTCAGAGATATTCAGAACTTGACTGTACAATGACCTGAGCAACATGACCTAGCTGGCCCTGCTTTGAGAGGGAGGCTGGATTAGAGACCTCCAGAGTTCCTTTCAAATGAAATTCTATAGCTGTGTTCAATAATCCTGTTCAATACTAATTATTTATTTCCCATACTTTTAATTTTAAACATAAAATACATTACAACATGGCTTGGTCTTATTAAAAATTGTATAGTGGAATAGAATCTGGAAGCAAGTTTATTTGGTAATAAGAGAACATGCCCAGTTGTGTTTTTGCCAGGCTAGGGCATGCGTTAGTGCCTAGCTGTGCCACACTGCGTAGAGGAAACATCATGAGGCTGCAAGAGAGATAAATCAGTGCTGATACAAAGGGTGGGAAAATAAAGAGAGCAAGACCAGTTACAGATTGAACCTTGCATGTCAGTCATGATGAAAAAGTCTTCCAGAGTTATTTGAGCAGATGAAGAAATCATGCATGAAGATGTCAGTGTGTCTTTGACTGTAGAACATGAAAATCCATTTGTTTTAACCTCCCTTTGCCTCACTTGAGTATTTCAGCAACAAACACTTCTTGGCAGAAGTATTTTATTATGCATGTCACAGAGAAGACCTAACTGGACCTTCTAGGCACTAATGTCATATAAATAATATTATAATGGAACCCATTTAATGCAAGAATCAGAATGTGGTAAATGTGGAAAGTTGTATTCGACAGAAATAAATAATATTATTTCCACTGCCAGGAAAGAAATAGTGTGTCAATGGAATCCATAAATCAGGTTGTGTCCTTCCCACTTAATCAAATTTACCTTGACATGATTTTACTAAGTATCACCCATGTGTTACCTAGTGTCAGCAACTATTTGCATCTTTATGCATAACAGTAATGCAGATGACATATAGAACAGTCTTGTATCTTGGACTCAAAATACATTTGTCACATCTTATTGCTGTCATTTGGCACTTAATATCAGACCTATTAAAGTGTAACCCTTAATAAAAATGATGTTAAAATAAGGGCACTTCCTTTCTTTTCAGTTATATCATGGAGGAGTGAACACGGAAGTTGCAGTCTCCTTGTATATTACAACTGTGTATGAAGTAGTGGTAAATCCAGTGGGGTTGGACAAAGTCTGAGGATAGGATTGTCCATTAAACAGAGCACTGACCCACATGGGATTCAGGTAATCTCAGTTTTATTCTTGATTCTGCCATTGTCATACTGCATAATATTGTATAAGCTGTTTCATCACCCCGATGTTGTGTATCCCTTTCTGTAATTTATTTGTTTTATCCAGTTAGATTGTAGCTTCAAAGGGACAGGGACTTTCTAATGGGTTTGTACAGAGGCAAGGACTATAGCTGAGACTTCTGGAATATACTATTGTATAGATAAGAACAAGCAACAGTATACTCTCCAATCCATGCAGATCTTGTCAACTTCTATGCAGGATATTTGCTCAGTTCTTCAAAAGTAAAAAAGTTAGATGAGTTTTTTTTTTTTTTTGGCACAAAGCTGTCTGAACTTTCAAGACTGTGCTTTGTTGATTTGAGCCGATTTTCTTTTCAAAATAAGGACTGATGTTTTTTCCTTTTTTAAAAATCGAGCATACATTATAAGTATTTCAGTTTCCAAGGCAAATTTTAATGCCTTCTAAAAAGCTGTATGCTGACCCCAGGTCTATAAAAAAATGTTTTATGTAGGCCGTTGTCTAAGGGACACATTGCTTTTTGTAAGAAAATAAAAAAGGAGGCAATAAGTTGCAAATCCCAAAGCAGCTAAGTGAGAGTGGAAGAAAGTGCCTTGGGTTTGCAGAAACTGTAAATTGTGGTTTAGTGATCCTGCTGGAACCTAAGGGAAATGAAAAGAAAAATTGGTGTTAAAAATAATTAGAGGAAAAAAAATACAAATAGTTGAGGGGAATGGGTTAAGGGTGACAAGGTGACATGAAATTTCTGGAAGGTCTGCATTCTGAAAATAAATGTCCATCACTGTAAGCATTCTCAGCACCTCTGCAAAACAGTATCAGACCCCTCCTGGAAAAGGTCCTGAAACAGTGGGAGCTGTGATGGGAGAGCGAGAAAACTGGATGCAACGGAATTACAAGGCAACAGAACGCAAACCATGAGCATGCCCCTCCTCCTGGACATGGAATAAAAGCAAACACATGTGACCACATAAAAAAAGTTACGAGTTTCTGCCAACTCAGCAGGGGGAATGCAAAACCACAGCTAGTGCTATGATGCAAGGTATTGTTTTGGCTTGGCTGGCCATGAGAAGATCTCCTAGAACTCTTAAATGGTAGTATTATTTCTTACTGTACACAATCACTATGGCTCCAGAAGGGAATCCAAGGTAAGGCAGTTCCAGCAACATGCTAACAGAAGCTCTCTGATATACAACTTGCCATAGCCTGATACAGGAATTGGACTCCAAACCTCTTTTAGTTCTCAACTTACATTTTATGTCATTTGTTGAATTTTATTTTTGTTCACTGCTTCTTATAGTGTGCTTCTGTAATGCTGCCTTTGAAAGTGGTGTTGGCTTGTGATAGCAATTATGGAATATTCAATTTCTGTGTTTTACAATTCTGCTGAATTTTGTTCCAAAATATATTTCAGATAGTGTTGTTTTTCTTTCTTGATTGGGAGATCTGGCCTATAAATCATATTTCCAGAACATCTAATCATCTAATGAACTTCAAATTTACAATTTGTGAAAACAGGTGCCCTTTCAGAAGGAAAAAAGTGACATTTATGCAAATATTTCTTCTAAAAATGAATTTGCTGCCTATTCATAAAAATGCAAGGAAACATTGTCTCTGTGGTTTCCTTGTTCTAATTCATTTTACAAATGAATTTAAGACAGCTAGCAAACTGAGAAAAAATTATCCTTGTTGAGGTGTTATTTCATTCAGTTTTAAATATTAATGTATGATGTTGCATCTTTATGTAGTACTCTTCACAAAGATGATATAAACCGTTTGTTAAAGAAAATATGAAGCTTCTGAAATGTTTGCTCATAAATGTTTACAAGAGAGATCATAGGTAGAATTATAGGCAAGGAAAATGAAGAATAGATGAGCCTAGGGAATGCTGGGATAAGACATGGCTGGCAAGCATCCCAAGCTGGATTTCTAGAAGATGACCTTTTCTTTCTTGAAATCATAATATTTTTACATTTCTAGGCCACATGATCCCATGATCAAAGTGCCTGTATCTTGATTCTGTATATGAAGAGGGTATGCATAGTGAAATACATAAAATCAATAATGAAAAAGGGTGGAATTTTTCGATGCCTCTACTGTGATTCATAAGAATTGCATATGTATGAAGAAGTCCTAAAAGCCTAGACTCTTGCTATGGTTTGGCTATTAGAGGCATGACACATAGAGTACTAGAACAGAGTAAGGATGTGTTGAGATCAGAGCAGAGAATGGGAAGGACAGGCTTAGGGTCCCATCACACAGTTACGATTTTGGGCAGCAGTATGGTGCAAAGGGTTCTACAGACAATCTTTGCATACTGTCTGACTTACTTGGAGTGCCCTTCAGCTCCCAGAGCAGCCCAGGCTTGCACAGATAAATCCTGACTTAAAGTCTCCTTTCCTCCAGGGCTGCAAATCTCACTCTAAGCACAGATTCTTCTGGCCTAGCATGCAAAGCTAAGGCAAATTTCCTTCAAAAACTTAATAAAAAGGTAGTGAAATGAAGCTTGCTGTGAAATTCACTGTGATAGAAATAAGCAAATCTTAATGGATTTTCTTTCATGTTCTCTTTGGGGAATTGTAAGATAACCCCACATACACATTGTTGGGCTTCTGTTTGTTTGTACCCTGCTCCACTAAGTTCACTTTGGTCCATGCAAATAACATCTTGCTTACATAGTTCAGTGTTACCATATAAAGATTTTAGTGAGTTTCCTTAACTAGATTTGGGCTTTATTATCTGTTTGCCAAATGATAGGCAATATTAATGCTACTGTTTTCTGCCAACATACAAATTATACAAATGTATTTCATTTCATTACAGCAGTTGAATTAATTGTGTATAATATGATATTGAGGATTGTGCTACACAGGAAGAAAAGCAAATTAAGGTGGCAATAAGTATAATTGAAATCCTTTACTTGTTTAACAATTATTTTTTGCATTTTCTTTATATTTGTTCTTCATAGTTTTGGTTGTCCTATTGTTAATTCCAGCAAAAACAAGTCTTCCAGATTTGTAGCTGTTTTGACATGCCACTGTTAGCTCACTGAAATGTGACAAGTACAGAAGAGAACTTCTGATTGGATTCTATTGCAGTATTATGCTATGCCTACCAGTAAAAAATGCAGAGAAAATTGAATCCTAAAATTATCTGCCTCTCTTCCATTTACTCTCCAAGCCATTTCTTCTATTTTTCAATTATCATCTGGTAATAAATGTGTCATAGTGCAAGATGAGACCTCAGTGGAATACAGTAACACTGAAGACAGAATGGAATGTTCAAGAATATTCAAACTTGTTTGGATGCAAATTTGGTCATTATATTGAACCGAAAGGTATGTGCTGTAGAGAAGGAAAGTAGTAAAGCTCTAGAAATTTCCTGTGCTAACGAAACAGTCCTCTGTCACATCTGCCACCAGGCACCAAGACATCCTTCTTTCCAAATGAATTTCCTGTTCTGAGACAGACTATGAGGTTTATGAAGCATCTCATTCCCTTTGAGTGTTTATCTGGAAATTAGGTGGGGTATAGACATTGGATAAAAGCCATGTCCTTTGGAATCGATGATTAAATTTATATTGACTCCTATACACAGCCAGGATTTCTGTCCTTGTACCGATCCCCTAAATGTATGAATCTCACTCTCCATTGTTAACTTTTCCTTACCTGTCTCTGAATTTGTCACCAAGAATGTCACACACAAGTAAACTTCCCATCCTGCTGTTAGTCTTTCCCTCTCCTAAGACATTTGAATTTCTGAGGAGGAATCTTGAGAGAAGAAAACAGTTTTCAGATTTTCAATTTATCTGTAGCCTGAAAGGAAAATGACTGTAAATTCTGGAGCTCCTGCAACTAATTCTAGGGGGAACGGTTTGCCAGCATTTGAATCACTAGGAACCAGCTTGTTGGGACTCTAGACATCATTTAACCTAACTGTGCAGAATTCTCAAAACTCTCAAGAGTACCCTAGTATGTTTTCAATATGCTAGTCAAGGCTGAATGGCAGTTACCCATTCCAAATGTGTTTCTGCCTAAAAATGCACCAGTTTTCCTGAATAATAGTGTGTAACTGCTAGGACGCTGGTTTGCAGTCTCTGCAAACTGCTGGAGCTAGATAACTGTGCCTTATAGAAAGGATCAGTAACTTATTTTATGTGGCTACCATTGCTCATTTCCTGATCTCATCATGCCTTTCCTCTTGTTCTTTGTTAACTCTTTAGTTGCTTAGCTCAGGGAGAGAGGAGCAGGCCTTAACTTGGAAAGGTCAATTCATTTCTTGAATCTTTTGCTAAATCTACAAAGTTGCCAGTTACAAGCCAGATTTAATAACAGTTGAGTATACGATTTTTCTGATGAGCTTTGGCAAGTGAAGATGCTGAGATAGTCATGGCCCCTCCACTCCCCTGATAGTTAAGGACCTTAGCTTGTTTATTTTTTTAAAGCAAAAGGTGATGTTCTATAACATCGTCTGTAAGTTCATCATCTGACTGAGAGAAGGATGAGAAGCATAAAAAGAGCTGCCTAACCCATAGACATTGTCATATATTATACACTGGCCATGAATAAATCTGAGCTGGAATTCAAAAGAAAGCTCCTCTGTTAGAAGAGGCAGGGTCAGAGGTAGCCTACAAGAGGAGGTCTTCAAACTAATTTGAAGATGGCACTTGATAATGATGTGTTTGTGAGAGCAATAAGCTGACAATTAGGTGTCATAGGAAGTTCTTTGTATGCCTGAACTCCAAATGTGCTGAGTTTCTGTATGCATGGATAGTGAGACTATACACAGGTGAACATAAGAACCTCATCTGATTGCACAAACTATGGTCATTGTGCAGCTGAATCAGTACAAATAGAAAATTGTGATCATGTAGGTCAGCGTGATCTACGCAATGGACTGGGAAATGGAAATGCAGATTTCCTGGTTAAAACCAGAATCTCAGAATTTTTACATGCCGTTAGATTTGGAACCCTGTATAACTGTCCTGCAGAAAACTGGCTAACATTTTTTTGTGTGGCTGCACATGAGGAAAGTGCAGGAAAGGAATAAAATTAATCTTTTGGGTTTTGCCTATATTTCTAGTCAAATTTCCTATCGTATACATTCAAGATAAATCAAATTAAGAGAGTAATGTGAAAATAGTACAATATTGCTTAGTAGCATACTGGCCCACTGATTTCAACATAGGTATTTCTGACTCAGACCATGTCACTGAGAGGAGAATTAATCTAAGACATTTTATAGAATGCATGTGTAAGTTTTGAGAAGCTTTAGGGCAAACCATTTGAAGTTCAGTATTTCCAAGAGTGGAAACTTAGTTTCTTTAATTCTTTCAGCACTAGAGAGAATGAGAGTGAGCATAGAATGAGCCGCTAGAGGAATCCATAATTTCCAATGAATTACGTTCTTGCTGATCTAAAACAGAAACAAAATTAGTTTGAATAATATTTTTTGCATCTCTTTCCAGAGGAGAACTGTTGTTAGATTTGACATTCCTAGATACATAAATACTA
Source organism: Aptenodytes patagonicus (assembly GCF_965638725.1). Classification (NCBI taxonomy): domain Eukaryota; kingdom Metazoa; phylum Chordata; class Aves; order Sphenisciformes; family Spheniscidae; genus Aptenodytes; species Aptenodytes patagonicus. Next base: position 7,997,418 of record NC_134959.1, read on the forward strand.
TACCTGCATCTGAGTAGTTATTGGTTTCTTCCTTCAGAGAGTCTCAGACCTCTTGTTCACCGCTTCATTACTGAATATGAGAATCTTCAGCTAAACCCTCAGAAATCTTGGAGAACAAAAAACAGTGATGAGAATAAGTAACTTACAAAGTGACCCATGCTTCTTTCCCCTGCTAGTCATCTTGGTTATAGAGGGATGCAAGAAAGGGATGCATTCACTTCAGCCAGAACAGACCACATGGAGAGCTAAGAAAATAATTCAGGCTACATGTCACTGGTGCCTTCTGCTATGACTGTTAGATGTGGTTCTCTGTCTTGTAACCTGGATAAAGTTAGTTCTCCCTCAATCAGGCTATTCCTTCATTTAGCCTAGTAAGAGACAAGTTAAAAGGAGGCAACCCAACAAAGTCCTTGTCCAATGCTATTATCTCTAAAGGCTCATTGTAAAGGCTGATTTTTATTTCATTTAAAGCTTCCAGCAGGAAAACTTCACACAGTAAGGTTGGAAAGACAGCCCCCTCGCTATTGTTCTCCACTTTTGATTTGCTGTGAAAGGATGCTCTATTTTAAGAATCATGATTGTCTTCTTTTAAGGGCAATTTTAGGACTGTTCTCTTCAAGCAGAAGTAGATGGAGGTGGAGATAATAAATCCAGCAAAGTACATTATAAAGGCCTAATAAATGCTAGGGCCGCAGTATGTACTTTAGCCTAAGGGGATCAAGACCATTCTCTCTGTCTCTCTCTTACACACACACATTCCCTGATCATAACAAGATGAAATACAGATTTTATTGTATTTATGTAACAATTCTAGCCTAGATCAAAAACAGGGAAATGGAACAAATAGGCATCTAAATTAAAATAAGATTTTCAAACACTTTAGCAAAGCATTTTTTAATCTGACACCTTTAAGCCACTGCCTCAGCAGAATGGAACTTGAGAAGAGATTAGTTTTTAGAATTTGCTACCACACGTCTAATATTGTTTAAACTAGATTTGATTAAATACTTTTCAGGTTTAAAAGTAACAGGATTGCTTGTAGAATTATAATTCTAAACATACCTGCTGTACCTTGTTAAGGGGATGGGAATAAAAAATGATGGGAATGGAGTAAGTATGTTTGGGTTCATTTATAAGGAGTGGACTTCTTCCACGGCATTTCTGGGAATTTCCTGTCAGCCCTAGATGGTTCCCCAGCTTTGTTTACTGTAATTTTTTAATCAGCATTTTACTAGAGAATTTCAAAACGACATAAATGAAAAAATAAACTACTTTCACTTAAACTCTGTCAGCAAAATACATCACTTACTTACTTATCAGGCAGTTGCAAACAAGGTTAGCTTGTACTTGGACTTGTAGAGAATGGAAAGTACCAAAGTCTAGCAAAAAAAAAACCCAAGAGCAAAAAAAAAAAATTTTTGTGGAATTTCCAGATCACAGCAAAATGAAAAGTTTGAGTTCTGAGATATTTGTACAAACTAAATAGAGGTGGCTATACATTTTTGTAAATACATTGCGGTCAGATGCATATTGCTCCCTAATGTCTTAATGTTGTGAGGCTTGAGGGGTGCTTACTGTCCAGGCATAACCTCATGAAGTCTCTAAACATTGGTGGTACTGACAAGGACTTCACCAAATGGAAAGTTCTCAGTTTTTTCACACATTTAATGATGTTCATAAACAGTAACTCCTTTCCATAACTTGAGTGAACTTCTGAAGAGAAAGAGCATAGCACAGCAATAAACATTTACATGATAGCCTTATTAATGCATTTACAGAGGAAAAATGTTCTTGGAAAGTCAGTATCTAAAGTGTCCTTTCTCTCCCATTTATTGCAAGCTCAAGAAAAAATAATCAGAAAATTTTAGGGTACTTGAAGATAGCTTAAAAGGTATGAAGCAAAAGCAATTAGGCTCAGTGGCAAACTATTTGTAAAGGCTGGCATTTTTGGAGGGTTCTTGCTGTTTGGACTTTCAGTTGTATGAAAGATTCCCATAATTATGTAATTTGTGAATATTTCTAGAGTGTCTTCATAAACTCTTGCCTTAAAATGCACCAAAACTTTCACTGATTTCTAAAGTGAAGTTATGAGATATTAGAATCATTCTGTGTGCACATCTCAGTATGCCCATTCTACAGGTCCTTTTTTATTCATTCCTTTTGCAGGAAATCTTGCTTTGATACATTTTGCAGAAAGCGATGACAGAAAGGGTATAAATGTCCTACCTGGTACAGGAGCAGGAATACAAAAGGCTCTTCCTTTGAAGAACACACTTAAAGTTGTAAATTATAGAGTCCAGAATACATAAGATCTAGCTCTCTGATGCCTTCTTCACCATCCTGTTCAGTAGCTTATGAATGAGGATATAAAATAGCAAGGAAGAAAATCATAGATATTGAGGCCCAGATAGATCTATGCCAGCCACAGTGTTTCCATGTTTGTGTTGTACTAGAAAATGGCCAGAGAACGTTTTATCTATGACATTTAACTATGGGTCATTTGTGTATCATACCAGAAATCTCCACTGAGGAAGGCCATATTTCGTCAGCAGAACTCAGGAAATTAGTGTAGTGCAAGTGATGAGGAAACCTTAAGGTCACATCAGCTGTCCCTCCCAAAGGGAGGACTACGCACAGATCAAATGAAGTGTCAAAATATATGAAGGCCAGACAATATTTTATTCTCAGTATCTTTCGTTAGTCTCCAGCTGATGCCCTTTTATTAAAGTTTCCCTTGAATTTTTCAGCATTTGTCCTCATCTTAGTATATCAAAGCTTTGTTATATTGGTAGTGTAAAACACACCTCTTAACAGTATTCAGATTTGCTGTTGCTTTTGTGTGTCAGAAACATCATGTCTTTTTTTTGAATGATTTTGCTGCCCAGTCAAACCATTAATCAGTCTATTACTGATGTTAAGCAGGCATATCTCTAGAGAATGACCCTTTCTTAGATAAAATTTTGATTACCACACAAAAATTGATCTTGTAAATAGTGATAACATAACCTCTTTTTCTTTTAGAAATCTACGATTTGGCAATAAGTGGCTAGGGGCCTACCATTAATCATTCATGAATATCAGAAAGAATATTCAATTAGAGATGTGCTCTGGGACACTTTAATATTTCTAAATATGACATGTTTGTGGTGACTTTAAATAATACATGTGACACGTTCAACTTTAGGCAATAAAACAACAAATAAGGCAAACTGATATAAAATGATTAAACTGGATACGGATTTTAAATACCTCTGAATTAATTTTATATTTCTGATATGTTGGGATGATGTTTGCAAATACCATTAGTAGATGTAGAAGGCTTTTGTTCTTTTCTGTTTTCCTTTGTATATAAAAACTCGGGTGAACTGATTAATACTCAAGCGTATGGATGCTATTCAGATACCCAGATATTACTATTTGTATACATATAGATATTTAATTACATTTGTGATTCCAGCTTGATTTGATTTGCTTTTGGAGAAGTGATGAACGCTTTTAATTTAAAGTCTCTTCTATATTTCATATCACATTTTATTCCTACATTTGGCAGATTCTTCTTTTCTAGTCAACTCAGCTCCATGTCCTGGGTATTCAGGCTTACAGCACAAGCAGAGCCAACCTTGGCTGCCTTAAAGTAAAAATAAAGAAATGTCAGATGTTCAGGTAGTTTTTGCGGTATTGTTCTATTTCTGAAGATAAATTTCCTGCAATGGATAAAATAATCACCTAATTCCCATACTTGTGATATAATAAGTCTTCTCAAAGAGCACTATCACAAAAAGTTTTTTTTCCAAGAGAGTAATAACTTAATCTCTGGAAAGATGTATCTTTATTAGGACTTTTTAGGAAGCTTATGGGACTTAGATACTCTGGTCCAAGTATTACAAACAGTGGCATAGTGGTAAATAAATCAATGATGCTTCTCTCTTCAGGGGGCATAGGAATTCTATATCTCTATAATTAAGATGGGAAAATTCCATTTTATCTGCATTTATGCTTTGCTGAAGGCAGTCAGACATGTGTTACAATAAGCTTTTTTATTATGACATTGCTTTTTTATTATCACATTGGTTTTTTATTCACGTTGTGACATTGGTTTTTATTTAAATTTTTTAAAGACATTTTTATTGACTTTTTTGTTTATTTTTTTTATTATGACAACAACATTACAATGTCCTATAAAATATTATTGAGAATGCTAACATGCACATTCTGAGAAACAAATTGATCACACGCTCTTAATAATTGGAAAAAAATTGACAAATGTGAGGCATTCCCAACAGTTTCTTCCTTGAGTTTGTTCACTCCATAAATCTCTCTCTATCTTCTTAATGCTTCCAGAAGTGTAATTAGTATAAGGTTCCCCTGCAAGTGAAAGATGGATAGGTGTGTGGAGAATTCAGGAAAGGAGGAGAGGAAGGAGGTATTAATGTTGAGCAGGAGCAATCTACAGCAGCCGCAGTCAATCTTTTGATCTAAACAGCTGATCATTAAAAGTGTCTGAGACATTCAAATCATATTTGCTGTAGTAAACTCTTCCCACCAATATATATTAAAGACACTTCTCACAACTACAACATTTCTACATTTCTTTTAGGACCAGGTAATGAGAATGGCTGAAAAAATGAAACTTTTAACTTGATACTGAAAATTTAGTTTTATTTTGAATGACATCAAAATATAAATCATATTGTTTGCAAGAGAACCAGTTTGAAGTATTTTATTCCAGGTCATTGAAATATTATGTTCCTTTAAGAGCAACCCATTTGTTTCAGTTATATTGAATACAAATGTTTCAACAATTAACATTATTGTAAAAATTTAAAAACTAAATATTTTTTTCTGATTATAACAAGCCATTTCAATTACTTTCTTTTTAGAATGTCACTGTCATCTCAGTTCCGTGAAGCATTTTGTTTGGCAAACTGGCTTTTACTGATGGAGGTACATTCCTCCACCATGCAGATAAACTTTGAATCATTCCCCTGCTTTTCAGTTAGAAAAGAACATATGGGAGAATGTACAAGGTAATTAAGGCCAGAGATCCATAAATCTGAAGGGTTACTGCAAGTGCATTATTCCAATTTTGGTATATTCATATATGTGATAGATTAATAGGATATACCTTGACAAAATTGCAATTTGAACTGTACTGTAAACATCGGAGCTATTCTTTCTGATTAAGTTTTCTTAAATAAAAAAAGGGCAAAAGAGAAGGCTAGAACTAGGTAAGAATTTAAGTCCCTGTCTTCAAGCAAAAACAGAGACTTACACTTTGGCTTTCTAGCTAATATGTAGGGAGAATAAGATATCCCCTAAGGATGGTACAAAACTCCCCACAGCCTCTGTATAAACAGTGCAGTTTATTACAAAAGTTGCTTCTGGCATGCTCCTAGGAACTCCAGACTGGTGGTGCCTTCATCAATATAAAACATGGACATCCTATACTTATCACCACATTTTAGAAGAAAATAGTCACTGTTGGCTTCTTTGAGCGAGTTCTAGAGGTGCTTCTGAATTTCGAATCCCCTGTGGGACTTTGCCAAAGAAAAAAGCCTGGTTTCATATTCTGATGGGGCTTACGTGGGATTTAGGTGCTGAACTCAAATCACAGCAGTTCTGGGCATTCAGAGAAAGAAATGAATATTTAGAAGGAGATGCACCTGGAGAAATTAGGCATTTCCAGGATTAGGTTGCAGCTGGATGTAAAAATTCCCGGCTTAGAATTTTACATTTAGATGCATCAGTTCTGCTCACATCCAATTTTAAATCTGACCCTGAGACTACAGCCTTCAGTGAACCCAAACATTCCAGGAAGGAAATAAAAAGAACCCAAAATGTATTACTTTTTGAAGCATTATCCAATAGGTCTCATGATTTCTGAGAGCTCATGCTACCCTGTTAGGCCAAGGTATAGAATATCTGCTCTGGAGGAAATCCATCAGAAGCTTGTATGGAATAATTTTTATCATTTTCTTTCATCCTTTCCATCTAACTCCTTTTTCCCCCTTGAAAGTAAACCAATGGGGTGGATATATGTTGTCAAGAGGAGTTTTCATTTTGAAGGATGCAAGATACTGCACACTGCCTATACTAATAGTCATTCAGCCTGTCACATACCATAATAGTGCTCTGTGTGCGTGGAACAGTATAGGCTGCATTTATCATAAAACCTGCCCCCAGACAACTTTCTGAGCATACAGATAAAGGGAATTCATTTGTGCCCTGATTATTATGACAATATTCTTCAACAGGTAGAAAGACAGACTGATTTTGTCTTGTCAGTGATGGCCTGTACAGTATTGATGGCAAAATGTTTGTGCTTAATGATGCCCATAAATGCCAGTGAAACATTTTTTCCTTGTCTCTTAGGATCTTTAGAAGTATAAATATTCCTTCATTTTCTTTTGTTTTCAGAGGTACAGATAACATTTCCATTTCTGACAAGTACTCAACCTATGATTGAAAGTGGAGAGGGTGACAAGGTAGCAGCTGCTAGATATAGCAAGTGATATATTACTTATATTGGAATATCACCTCATGTTTTTCTAAATGGCCTACATTTCCACAAATATGGTTTCAATCCTGCACTTGGAATTTGGATCCAGCAGTCCCATAATTCTGGAATCTCTGCCTAATTTGAGAGTTGTATTTTCTATCAATACTACTGCAATAATAGTTCTTCTGCTTAAAAAATTAATCCATCTTAATTCAAGAAAATATCAGGTTAGTGGTAATCTCTGGCTCCATATTATGCCCTCTAGCTTCTCTTTCTTTCTGGCAGGATGACAATGTCAGAATTAAATCATGTCTTTGGCCAGTAGTTTGCCTAGCTGCAGCTCTCTGAATGAAAGCCCAAGTCTTTTTTTATTTCTCCATGTTCTAATTTTTTCCAGCTCACATGATTTTCTATATATAGGGAATTCAAAACACAAAAAACAGTAAATTGATGAGTGTCAGTTAGATTAGGTGCAGAGCATGACATAAAAGGTAAGTTTTTATAAAAATAAGAATAGTTGTGCCTGTTTGTATCTACTCTTTTATTTCCAGTTTGGGTTGCTTCCCTTTTTTGTTTTGGCAGATACTGAGTAGCATCAGGTCATAATAGCATGAGGGTACAACTGCTTTAGTTAAACAAATCAGAGACCTGGCCCTAGCAGGTTGACTCCCTTTTCTGACCTCTTGCCATTTCTCACAAATGAGGCACTCTTGTGATGGTTGGAAACCCTATCTCATGTCTTTGTACATCACCATTTCTGGCAAAAGAAAACATAGGCAAAGGGTAAAGCCATAATATTTTAAGAGGTTTTATTATAGACCACATACTGTTAAAGACAGGTCATTGCCCAGTCTTCTCTGCTCCTTGGAGTTGCATGCAACATGTGAAGTATAGGGTCATACCAACTGCAGTATTGATAAAAAGGTTAATTGCTTCTAGATAGCTAAGAGTACAATGTCTTACCTTGCAATCTGAAGGCCAATGAGAGTGTTCTCATTATATAGCACCTCTTACTTTCCTGGGCTTCATTGTGTGTGTCTTTGCTAAAATTCCTGCTGAGAGAGTTGCATGGTTAGCAATTTTTAAGTCAGAACATTATTCCTTGTATTTATTTGGTAGCTGAATTTAGTTCTTAATAAAAGACAGTTGTTACACTTCCAACAGAGCTTTAAAAATGCTATTACTCCAAACACCGTAGTGAATAATCTCTTTTCCTTTTGTCAGTGAAATTAAGGATGCAACCAGAGCTTGGGTCATGAAAAAAATAGGGAAAATAGTCAGCAGTCCAAAAAACAAGAACAGGGGTTTGGACTAGCAGTGATTTTCAAGTTGGTGGTCAGCATCCTGTAGAAGTCTCAGAACCACTAGTAAAGGGATGAGAAAAGGAGAATTAAAAAAAAACAACAACTGTTTTTTAGGAGGCTTGCACTTACTAAATGAAGGCGTGAATTTCTATCAGAGGTTTGCAGTTAAAAAAGGTTTTCTCTGAAACCAGTAGCTAATGATGAATGTGTTTTCTTCATCTTTTATTCCGTGCTGTACTCTGAGAAAAAAAAGCTGCCCCTTCCCCAAAAAAGAATTTAAACAAAATTCAGAACCTGAAATATGAAAAGCAAAATGGCTAACAGTGGACTAAATCAGATGAGCGTATTACTACAATGAACTTAATTACATGGGGAATTTATAATTATTTTATATTGCTTTTAAAAAAATCTGGTGTTGAAGACTCTGCAGGGAATGAATAGTCTCAAAAACAAACTGCTGGTAACATTTAATACATGCACCAGAAGAACAATTATCCCCTTAAGCTTTCGTAAAAAACTGATGAAAGAGAAAAACAGGGAAATAATACACTGTATATCATAATATACTTGTATGCTTAATTGTAATTATTAAAAAGGAATTTAGAATCATCTTCTATCCCTTCCTGTAGTTTTATGCACATTCTGAATACTTTTTAGCTGCATTATCTTGTACATAAATGCAGAAAGACATATATCAGCCTCTATGTGTGAATACAGATGAGTGAATTAATAGCTCTTGTCTTAAGCTAAAGCTCTTCTACTGTCTAAATCTAAGCAAGTATTAAAACTTGAGGGGCCAGATTCTAATCTGTTATGCCACTGTAAATTAAGAGTGATTCAAAGGAACTGAAAGTGTTGAATCCTAATTTCACAAAGTGTAACTCAGATTTGAATTTGGCCTTAGGTTCTATGAGTTACATCATGAGCGACTGCAGAAGTATTAGGTGTTGAGGAAGAAAGCATTCCCCCTGAGTGACTGTGGCAGAGTTAGCCCCCAGGTATTTGGTTATGCAAATTTGAAGTATTAACCTGTCTCGTTTTCAGAGTTTCCTATTTTGTATCTGCCCATGGATTAGGCAGCTGCTCCAGTGACTTTATGGTAATCCTGAGGAAGAAGAGCTATGCATTTGCTTGCTGCAAGTTAATTGTGAACTTAAAAAACCTACTCCCCATGCCTTTCCTCTTAAAAACAGATACTGCAAATTTGTATTCACTCTTTTCCTTCTTGAATTCTGCACAGTCGTTATGAGCTTTCCAATGATATCCTTGGGGTTTTACATTCATCCTAACATATGGCATATATGTGAGTCTCTTCTCAAATTTATTTGAGTTTATGTGTGATTGGGAGCAGTTAGCTGTGTGAATTGCTGAATCATGGAACAATTATGGCATTCTCTGTTTTTGTGTTTTTCTACAAATGATATTGTAGTATGTTGCATTCACTTCAGTTCTTGGCAGGACTGCTGAAAAGCAAGTTACAGCTGTTGCCATCTGGTAACTTTTGAAGCAATTTCCCTCACATGTTCCTGTTGCTTAATAATTCTTTGTTTACTCTATACAGGTAACCTGATCTTCAGTCTCATAGCAAATATAGTCACCTTTCCACTGTCTTTCTTCTTCTTTTGTCATTCTGTTAAGGGCTAGTTTCTTACAATGTAGTCTAGTCTGACTTGGGGAAAAGGTGCAACTGGCTCCCCCATGGAGAAATAGCTTTCTGTAGCTCTTCCCACATCCCCAGAGAGCTGTTTACGGCTGCAGTAATTCTCTGCAGACTCTCTGCTCCCACCAAAAAGGTGAGGTTGAAGCCATGTTCTTGTTTTCTACTTGCCAGACAACTGTCCCAGTTACTAGTACTGGGTGGGAAATTGCAGCATTCAGAGGAAAGCTAACCATTTGCATGGATGTTAAAGACAACAGGAAAAGATTGTGGAAGAAAAAATTATGAAAGTTTATTAAATGCAGTGGACCCCTGTCTCAGGACACCTCCGAGGTAAAATCATTTGAGGCTGAAAAATATCTGGGAAAGTATTACTATGTGCTTGCTCTGTGTCAGCTGCTTTTAGAGATGGGACACCGGGTTAGAAATATTTTTGGTTTGTCCTGATGTAGTTCCTATTATGTTCATACATTGAAAATCAACTTCTGAAATTGAACTAGAAAAAAGCAAAAATTAAAGAAGAGTCATCTGCCCATCTCTGTATTTAAACAGGCAAGGTTAATTGACAATTGACATGCATTTACAGTGCTTAAGCTGAGCAGGAACAATACTTGAGAATTGCGTTTCTATCCTACATCCTTTTAACTTTCCTTTTTTTTCATTCATCTAATGTCAGATGAGATTTTGGTTTCTTTATACAACTGGTGAGAGAAAGTTTCTGCTTCTCTCTCTTCCTTTAACTCTGAATTTAACCTCAAAATTCCTTAAGCACCTGTCCAGTAACATCTCCCTAAATAATGTGCCAGAAAAACATCTCACTGGTGCAGCTAACACAAAGCTGCAATCATGAAACATAGGCTGTTACTTTGTGGAGCAGAAGACTGGAGTGCAACAGGCAATCTTTCTCACTCTGGCAGTTTGCACAGCAACTGGAAATTCTGTCCTCCAGAATTCAGCTAAAGACACAGCAAAGTCTGCCATATTTAAGATCTGGCATATTTGCCTGTTAATTTGACTCATGTCCCACAAGTTTTGTGTGCCTTAAATGACTTTAGACATGGGAGTTTTAACAGTAATTAGCAAGCACTTTTGCCATTAGTCTCTGACATTCTCTTTGCAAAGCCACACTTAAGCAAGCAAAATGGGAGCAAACAAATGGACAACACGGAGTGAAAAATGTACAGTGTACAGAGTTCACCAGTATGAAAGACTGTTTAAAAAACTGTCTGGAAGGTGGTTAAAACAAATTACTCACCTTCCAAAATCTTCAGGTAGCCAGACTTATCAATCCAAAGGGTGAACTTTGAGGTTAAAATAATGTGATCCAAACTGCATGGAAGATGGGTTGGGAAGGAAACTTTGGTTGAAATAACTTTAACTGACAAGTCATTATGCCTCATCTGATCCCACACACATCAAGATCGGTCTTGCATACATATCCTTGTTTATCTTCCTACCTCCAGTATGTAAGAGTTCCTTCCTAATTTGTATCACATCCATTTGATCCAATTTTATAATGGTGATTTCCCTTTTCAACGTTATAGTATGATATCCTATTAGTGACTTTACTGTTTTATTAACCTGAATAAATCCTGCCATAATAACCGGTGTTATAAGCATTACATTACAATTTACATAAAAAATTTCCAAGCTAACGTGAGGACAGGATTGCTACCCCAATGCTAACTCATGGAAACTCGATCTACGGTCAATATATTTCTTTAGGACCTTTTATTTGTTCCAGAAAGGATGAAAGGTTAGCATCTGGTTCAAAGGCTGCTGCTGCTGTAAGGACCAGTGCCTTTATTAAGTCTTTAACAATTCTAAGACTAAATTTTATACAGTGAATAGAGTATAAACACAGGTTTTGTTTGGTTGTGTGAAACACTGGAAGTCCTTATTCCTTCTTAGGGTTAAATCAATTTTTGCAGTGCAGAGAGGAAGAAGGGAGAAGGCACCATCTTGAATAAGGAGCAATGAGTAAGCAGCCCCAGTGAAGAGAACTATGTGTGAGTCACAGTGTCTCTCTAAACTCCCAAAGGTATTATTTTTACTTCAGATTTAAACATGCGGGATTATTTTGGCTATAGTGGATGGCAAATGCAGGTTTATTTGTCTCCTCTTCCCCATTTTTCCACTCACCCACTTCACCGTTGTGAAAGGAGTTAGTTGTACAACTTTTTTTATCTCTGCACATCTTGAAGAACTTGCACAAGACAGCAACAAAGTGCCATCCTCCCTTATGTTCCCATGTAGTGGTATATCAGCCAAGTCACCATCTAGTTCTTGAAATAGCTGAAGTACAGCAAAGAAAAATGCCACTAAAGGGATAATAGTGGAGTACAGTTAAAATGATGAAAATTAAGGCACATTTTCCTAACAAATTTTCCCAATGAATAATGCATTTACTAATAAACAAAAGGGCTGCCAAGGACATGACAGATTGGAGATATAGCACTTGAGTTATTGAAAGTGGCAGACAGGTCACAACTTTTATTTATGTTAATAGCTAACCACCTGTCAGATAAATTGGGTAGTAGAATACCTCCACAGCAATGCCAGCAGGCACCTTTCAGAACTGTGAGAAAGGACCAAGAGGACAGACAGCCTAGCTAGCTATCGTGCTGGCAGCTGAGAGATGTCTGTTCTCTCTTCTAGTTATACCTATGTGCTAATATTCACTGATTAAGAAAGTACTGAATACTCTGTTACTGGTTTTGGTAGATACATCCCCAAACAGCCCTTACCTGTTTGTGGCAAACACAAAATTTAACTTCCTCTTGGCAGAGAGGTTATCACCTACGGTGTTGAATACTGACATGCATAGCTCTACAGCACAAACTGGAAACTCATTGGTACTTATTAAACATTTGGCAGCCCAAGCATTGCCCTCAGAGATAACTAAATCTATTTTAGACTTAAATTATTTGGAGGATGACACTGTATGGCACTTCTTTTTTTATGTTTGCAAACTTGTATGGAGCTTAAAAGATATTTCTAACATGATTTTCCATAGTTAAAAGGAAACCCAGAACTTATTTGCGTTCACAAAGAAAAGAGATCTCCCCTTCTTTGAAGTGATCCCATAGGTATTTTCAGGAAAGGAGGTACACTCTACATAGTTCTCCACTTAATTTAACTGATCAGATAACTGCTCCATTTCTAGCAGTTCTACTTTCAGTTTCCTCCTATGCCTGACAACATTTGAACCTACCCTACCATTAAGGACTTACAGGATTGATTTTCATCCTACTCTCCACTCTGTTGAAGCTATTTCACTTTACATAGAATAATTAAATACTCGGAAGCCACAGAGAAAGAGAACAAGAGTGCATATTACCCTGCAGCCCAATAATTAGTGCATTCTGATATAAGCTGTCATCACAGCTACTTGTGCCTACTGTTCTGTTTAAAGAAAGGCCTTTAATCCAGCATTTTCACTTGCAGGTGATGCTTTAAACCCTAGACTAAAGCAATACTAGCTATCAGATTAATTCACATCCTGGGATTTTTTTGAAAATACCTTGTTCCTGAAGTTATTTCAAGAACAAAGTTCTAGATTAATCCCAACCTTCTATAATTACCGTAGGTGTTTAAGTAAGGACAATAGTTTCAGAAACTATTCTTGTACACAAAGGAAAGAGCCAGACATCTTCAAAGCATAATTCAGGTCTTAGGTAATTCCACTGCTTTCTGAAAATGTCTCTCTTTCTTCACTGACATGAAGGTTTGGGTAACCTTTGTCCTTTGCAATTCATTTTAATATTATGTGAATATAAGCTTTTTTTTAGATTTTCTCAAATTCATTTAAAGTGCACAAAATACAGTTGCGTACACAGTACCTTCCTGACCTGGGAAAGGTACTGGGAAAATAAAATCTGTTCTTACTGATAGTTTGATTTTGCATTAACAGTAACCTTGGAACTTCATTCATGGATGATTCTCCTGTTCCACAGCAAAGATACTCTCTACAGTGGCAATTAGTACCTCAGCATAAATGTTTAAATATGTGCAAAGGAAAACCTGCCTCATTGTGTTGTTATGGCTGTTTTTCAGCTGGGATGCTGATATTTTATGAATGTTACAACTTAGCCAGATGATCAACATATTCCCAATGACACCATTTGCCAGTAAAATAACTACTGCTGCCTACAGAAGTGTTGAAGCCCTCAGACTGAAGCACTGTACATAAAATCTCAGCATTTTTGTTTGCTGTTTCTGTGATTGATTGTAATAAACTTCACTTCGTGAATGAGAGGCTTCTGTGTAAACACTTACAGTGTATTATAAAAATGAACATGAAAATGTGCGTTCTTCACAGAGGCTTTTTCTGTTTTTTGATATGCATCCTTATGCCAGCCTTTCTCTGGCATATTCAGAAATTCAGATACCATATGTCCTTATGATCATCTTCAAAACTTCCAGATCCAGGCTCTCTCTCTTCAACAAGCTACTTTTATTGATAAGTGCTGCTGCTGTGGCTGCATCTGCTAAAAGCAACTGTGCACAGCTCCAGTGACTAATCTCATTTAGGTTAATGGTATCTGCAAGGTCACTTGGGAGGGATATGAAGACACCATTATCCACCTGGATGCTGCTCTATAGGTAGAAATGAAACAGGTATATAAACTGTTGGAGAGAGACCTGTCATGATTCTCACAGATTTATAGATTACTCTGATTGTTCTTTAGAATTGGAGAAATTTTCCTTAAAATTGAGGATTTAAAAATAAGCAAAAGATATTTGTACAATTTGATTGTTCCTAGAAATTCTAGAGTGCAGAGTTTTGCTATTTCTGAAAAAGGGGTTCAGCTGATGAGTATATTTGTTTGAGCTGGAGAGAAAAGACACATAAGACCTTCCTTCACACACCTCTATCTTGTGTTTATGGAGAAAGGAGGATGAGAGGTGAAGCTTCTCTCACTAGCTCTGTATCTCTCTTCCCTGTCCCCCCCCGCCCCCCCTCCCCATCTCTTGTTCTCTTTCTCTCTCTGTGTCCTACAAAAAAAGTGGTACGCAGGCAGTGGGTACCATTCATACATCCAGACAGCACGAGAGAGGAATACCTGAATCTGCTGATGGCCTTGATGCAAAAGACTGCTCCTTTCTATCCCATCTGGAATAACAGAAAATCCAAAGTTTATCTCTTGAGTCTTTTTTGGAAGTCCTCCTAGGGAAATAATACTTTGCTTGGGGCTGGGAGTGAATTCTCATATCCTTAATGATTTCTAATTATTTAGCAGACAGGATTTGGGGATTTGGACTACTTTGATAAAAGTGCTTTAAAATAAATAGAACAACTATATTTTAACTGAAGAACATTAGCAAATTAATGTATTGCTGAGTGACTATCATTTGCTGTATATTGCAAAATACAGATGGAAACAGCACAATATCTCCATTGTTGTTAATTGCTATTGTTAATGCTTTTTAGTTAGTACATGAATTTCAGTGTAAATAGCACTTTCTTTTGCTGCTAGCTTCACAGAAAATTTGCATACAGTCATAAATTCCTTACTCATAAAAAACCCTATTAAAAACAATGGAAGATAATACGATGATAATACATCAGAGGCTTTTGCTAACAGTAGAGGAGAGCACAAATGAGAGATGGCAAATATCCTTCTGCCTAGTCATCTGTCTTGCTATACTCTCACTTTTACTTTAGTTTTGACTTTTTAAAAATACATTTTTTTTTCTTTGGGAAAAGTCAATAATTGGAAATACAATTTCTCTGATAAACTTTATGGCTTCACACACTATCACTATCACACATTGAGTTTGTGTGCTATCATAAACAGATTTTGGCTAAATTTTTTATACGCTTGCCCCCAGTTTCCCTACAAGAAGTTCCATAGCCTTCAGAGCAATCACTCAAGGTGCTGGAGTAACACAGACAGGTCTTTAATGGCATTCAGCAGACCTGGAATCTTTTCTTCTAATAACATTTTCAAACTACCTTTTCCTTGTATCTTCCCTCCATCCCAAATGGATATGCGCTGGCATAGAGTTAGTCAGAATGGCACCAGATGATGATAACATGCAAATTCCTCTTTGTCCCGTTTCTGATTTCTTGTTAGCAATTCTGTAAATGGAAATGATGCTATATAGTAGGGTCAAATCACTGAGTCATTACTATAATTCAACTAATGGGATGATTATTTAAGTATTCTTGTTTATTCTGACTGACCTAGTCTCTGCTTTCTGAGTACTATGTATAGACTGTTTGCTCTTGTAGAATTAAGGTCAAGGAACAATATGCTTTTGTTGGTATAGAAACAGCTCAAGCACAAGGTATAGCTCTGTTTATTGTATTACCTGTGATTTTCATTGAAACAGGCTTCCCAGCTTGTGTCTGTACTGTTCTGTCTTTAACATATATAGCATTTTATCCCATTTAAATATGAGGTATCTGAGCTGAGAGGAGACAAAATTAGATAAACTGATCCCTGGGTGATTCAGAAAGTCACAATTCAGAGGTGGATAGTCTCAGCATTTAAAGTTTTTAAGCAAACTAGCTGTGAATACTTAAATTTTGGGAGGCAGAAAGATGGATGAGGAGACATACTGGCAGACTAATATTTGAGAGATCACACCATAACTTACAAACATTGTACCTAAACACATTTAAGCTATTTGGTTATACTTCCCTCTTGGTTCTCTTATTTCTGCTGGGAATGGAGGAAGCTGTACTTCAGCCTGAAGCTGTTTGGTGTGATTACGTTTATTCAGGGTTTTCCATCTCACTTTGGTGATTATTAGAACTGCTTGTATTCTCAGTATAGCACCCCTTGCCCTGGGTGCTTTGACTTACAAATTTCTATTTCTTTCAGATTATGTGTCCATTCAAAGCGAAGACACCTTTGCCCTAAGTTGTTATGGTTCCTTCATAGCTTGACAAAGCCCAAAATAACAGATCCTATTCCCAGTAATATAAAACCCGATACTCCCTCTGACTTCTGTGGCAACACACTTATGTCAGAAAGAAAGGAAAAAAAAAAAAAAACAACCCGACTATTGTGGCCAGAAAGGGCATTGTCAAAATGATGGACTTTATATTCTAAATCAAAAATATAAATCTGGAAAATGAATGGAAATAAATTAAAAGTTCTAAATGCTTGAAAATGCAAATGTAGGACAAATGTCTCCAGTTTTATGCGCTGTTCTTCAGCTAGAAGTTCAGACAGCTTTTAATAGCTAATATATTCCTTTCTTATAAATATTTTTCCATATTATGCAACTAAAGAATATGTTTTTAAAGGAAAACTAAACAGACACGAGTGGAATCATTGCACTGAGAAATGGCCAGCTTAGTATGCAAGCAACAACACTATCTCACATTCATTTGAATGCCTGCCATCTGGAACAGATGCATTAGTTGTGGCTTCAGTAATGACATGGTGGAGGAGAAGACCTTCCTCACCTCAAGATTTCAATATTACTTAAAGGGGCTCCTCATGTGAGTAAAGTAATTGTATATTCAGCCCATTGTTTTATTCAGCTGTCATCTTTACTTTATACTATAACCTAGCCATCTTGCTGTACAGTCTTGCTTGAATACATGCAACATTGCGGCATATATTGTATGAAAGATGCTATTCCAAATAAAGTCATATTGTATACATGACTTTGTTCTGTATTGATATTGAACGCATTTCTAGAATGGTAATCTTCTATGTACAATATGTGTCTGAGGAGATTATATCTTATTTTGCACACCAGGATATCTTTAGAATTGTTTATTATTCATGTTATATTTTAAACTGATGCTGGTCTATGCAGATTTTAAATGTGTTTGTCATATACCATTAGTCACTGTGTGAAATCTCTCAGTAATAGTTAGTTCTTGAATTTTCTGCAGCTAAGGAGAATTTAACACTGATTGATGGTAGATCACTTAGCTGGTTGGCAGACTTTCCAATTTACGGCAGGAAAATTGCTCTTTTCTTTATGCTCATTCCTTCTTCTGCAGGGGGACAGTAAGATATATGTGCCAGGGTGCACATAACAGTAAGAATCTGATTGGCAATACTGCAGGTCTTTTTTACAATTATGATTTTATGATTTTCAAAAACTGTACTGAATGTCAAGTATTTCAGATACAATTTTTAAAAACCTCTCTATTTATCAAATGTCGATGATATATCCGTATCATATTTCACACGCAAAAAATGACCTAACATATTTTTGCATGAGGAAATGAGTAAGCTGTCAGCACTTCATCCTTATCTTCTAATAGTCCCAAATTCTCAGTCCTCTAAAGGCTGATTATCTGTATAGTGAAGATTAGCAGGAGAAACAAAGATATTGATTTGCTGTGTGCCGCCTGCAAATATTTCTCATTAACCACTGATTCAATCAAAAAATAATAGTATATTAGTTATTCTTCAGTGAAAGAAAGATATGGGATAAATTCCTTCCCTTTAACACTCAGTAGTGAGATTTTCAAAGACTATATTTTAAGATTTCACACAGAATGCATATGAAGAATGGCAATATGCAATTTTTAGTATCCACTTTCTTTAAAGGAAAAATAAAGATAAAAGTTGTCGTGTTTAAAAACATAAAAGTCTACTGAAATGCCAACCATAAATTCTAGTAAATTTAGTAATAGATTTTGTATAAAAAAAGACTTCTTTGTGAAAAAGTGTGTTTCTTACAAAAAACTTGTTGCAAAGACTGAAAGAAGAATCCAATCTTTACCACTTCATAAGGTTTACAAGTATAAGAGGTTCAAAATGCTGTATGAAAGTGCTGACTTTGCATACTGTTCTGGAACACGCAGAGGTACTTTCTAAAAACATATAATAAGGGGAAAAATAATTGCTAAATTATTGTTTCAAAAAGAAACATAAAATATTGCTGTCGCATTGCGGTTTTGGAGCCATGGAGCACAGCATAACTGACACCTCCAAAACATAGATAGTAAACATGGTAATGAAAACAAATGTGTTAAAGTGTGCACTAGGGCCCAATTATGCACTTGCTCAAGGACTTCAGTGGGAGTTCTGCATGTAGTGCAGCTGCAGAATGGTTCCCACAAGGAATGAGGCAACTAAGAAAGCTGTTATAGCTACTGTCCCAACAAACCTGTTGTTTGGGGAGTTCATTTTCAGCAGCTCCTCCCACCTCCCACACTAATGGCAGACCAGTACTGTTACAACTTGAAATTTATGCAAGATCAACTGTGTAATGAAAATTATACCAGTTCATAATTCTTCTATTACTACAGACGCTGTGTGGAGTTCATAGAATTGCAAATCTAACAGAAGAAATACTTGACGTCCTCTTTTAAAAATAAAAATTCAGTCTATTTGTAATGCTGAAATGAAGAAAATGGGAACCAGGACAATGGAGAGCAGCATTACAGAAACAGAAAGGTAGTATTTTGATTGAATTTTTCTATTCTGTCTCAGCCTGGTTTTGCCCATTTCTTACATTTGTGCCTGTCACCCTACTGGCTTTTCTGTAACTGCTTTTTGAAAAATATTCGCTAGACAAATACCTATTTCATCAAAAACCCATTCTTAGTATTAAGTTCATAAGTTTTCTAAAGTACTATTACGGCATTGCATCTTTTAACATATAATTATCTTGATCTCTAAAGCACGTAAGTTCTCCCACACTTTCTACCAAGACTTAAGAACTGCCAGCTTGCAATGGATCAGGTTAGTAGTAAGAACTGATCTTTGACCACGCCAGGTGCACTGGATCTAAGCACACTGATGACAGACAGTGGTTAAAAATCATTCACAACTTCTCAGATCTCTGAAATTGAGTCAAAAATCACTCCTAACTAAACCAGGCCAATCTTTCAAAGAAAACCTTACTGACCCCTGGAAAGGTAGGGATCTAAGTATGCTTTATCAAACAGAAACTAAGCCCTTAAATCCTCATCTGGAGCAAATAGGCTGGAATATAGCTATCCAAACATATAAAAAGATTCCTGTATGTATTAGGTGGTCAACAAATGTCAGCGACTGATCTGCTTGTCCAAACCACATATTCCTTCATCCAGGACCATACAATTTCCTGCATATCAGGTGGCAGAAGCTATACTGCCGTCAGAGACAGTTTATATCATACATCAGAAAAATCCTGGAAATTATGTGAATTAGAAGAGGTCAGATATACATGGACCCGTGCTCTTCCTAAAAATCCCACCAACTTCCAAAACCACACTTACAAAAATATCTTGTCTAGTAGCATTAGTAATGCTGTGTTTTGCTTTATAAAGTAATATAAAATGATGTGACTGATTCAACCAGATGTGACAACTCAAAAGGTTGAGAAATGTTAATGGAGGAAAGAAAAAGCAAATTAGAACCTTTAAAAAATATTGTAGGAATTTGGTGTTCGCACTGTTAAGAAAATGGCCAGCTATGTCACATTCATATTTTCTAAGCATCTCTAGTTACACATTGGATGTAAGTTTCCAGTTCATTTTGTGGAGAAGCATACTCAATGTACAAATAGAAAGACAGACAGAAAGACAGAAAGAAAAGAAAGAGAAAGAATGAAAGAAAGGCAGGCAAACAGATACTCACTTTGCGAAATCTGATGCAGCTCCAGTGATGCTGACTCTCCAACACAAGCTTGAAGAGGCAGTCCTCAGTTTTCAGTGCTCATTGATTTAGTGATCCAAATATTTCTACATACTTTTATAGCCATGATGGTCTAAAGATGGAAGAAAAACAAGGGTTTCAAGAAGGGGTGACATTTTTTCATTACAATATTTTTATTGGGAAAATTAGACAATTATTCTATTAGACAATTCTATTCTATAGAATAGAATATTGTATTGCACATACAGTGATGTAGAATTATCACAACTAAAGTCTAAACCAGCTCAATATCCTCACATTTTCCTCTGTTTAATGTTTTCATTATTGCTTTTACTGGATTTGTAAACAAGTAAACAATAACATAAAGGGAATGATTACTTTTGGTACTGAACAGCAAATCACCAAATTAAGATGAGCTGTTTTCTGACATCATTTGAAACCTTCCAAGGCAGGATGTGGGATAGATGTAGGGCAAGCCGTGGCAACCTTGAGGATTCTAGGCCAGGAAGAAACTCAGTTTAAATATTGTAGTTTAGCTCCTCTGAATAAGTGACCTGGTAATTTTTCACATTTGGACACATTTATATCTCTCTTTATAGCTTTGAGTTAGTTATACATATATGCAAAATGGAAGCTTCATCATGTCCATACAATGAAAACACACACCCTCAGGTGGCTGACTTACTGATATTTCATTAGTCTTAAACTTGGTAGTCTTGACTAGTCCTATTTCTTCTGTGATTCATTCACAGCCTTTGTCCTAATCCTGAAAGCTATCTATGAAGAAAGAGATGATATCTGCCTTAGGGAATACTTATCTAACTCTCAGGATAACTAACTTAAGAAAGTCTATAATGAAAATTGTGAGTCGGAAATGAAGCTTTCTTAACTGAGCAGCAGCACATTATGGAATGAGCTGTCAGAACAATTTGTATTTGTCTGTTGCAGTGATTTTAGATCCTACTACAAATAATTCATGCATCTATTCACAGAAGAAATCTACCACCAGCACACAGGTAAGGAGAAACAAACAAAACATAAGGAGGTTTTATTAATACTTGTTTAAGGTAGAATTCTCTACAAGTTTTTCTTTGGCAGAAATCTGATATATTGATTTAACACTCAGACAGATAAAGTATCAGAATCCAGATACTTATCCAAACAATAATCTAAACCCTTTGATGCTAGCGCTGCTCTTCTTATATTTGAGAGCCTCAAAATCAAAATATCCAGGTTGTTTTCTCCATAAATGCATTTCAGAAAGATGAATTCCTCATTTCTCTTATTTTTTTTCTACAAAATTAGAGAAAATATTTTATTTTTAATGACTTTCCTGTCAAAGTCTATTAGCCATAATGAGTACTCCTGTTTTTCACATCTGCAAACATGAAACTTTGGTACTTGTTGAGCTTCTGATGGGTCTCTGAAGCAAAAGTGGCACTCCATAGAGGAATTACACTATATTAGAATAAACATAATGAAATCATTCTTCAAAAGTGTATTAAGTTGCACAAGGCTGAGTTTGCAATATCCTAAAATGAGAAGAAAGATCTATTCAAATATGAATAAGTGAGAGATTATTTGCAAGAGAGGGAGAAGCTACAAGCACAGGTGCTTTAAAGAACAAATCCACACCATTAAGCTCTGGCACAGCTGCTTCATAATAAATAAAAAAGAGAAACAAGAGAAACACCCATTAAAGTCTCATATGATATAACCTACGAAGAAAGAGAGTCATTTGTTTGTAAACTACTATCACATTAACAATGGAGGCCAATTGAGAAAACCTCCAGATCTGACAGGATGATTTTAAACTAAGAGTACGGAATTGTTTATTAAGACTTTGAGTGACAGTCTAATATATTAAATCAGTTCAGAAGATTGTAAAATGCATTAGCATTAGCAATTTAATACCTCCAACAAATTTAACTGTCACTCATGAGCATATCTGTCCTTGTTAAAGGAAAAAAAAAACCTGAAGCGCCATCTTTGTCTTGATGGACAATAAAGTTAGAAGAGGCAAAAGCCTTTGTACATTGGTGATGAGAGAACTGTGTTACATTTATCATAATTAACTTTCACAGTTGGCAGCATTTTTTGGCAAATGTGTTATTTGCTCAAGCTTGTGAAGGAAGTTTTAAGAACTGATCATTGGAGCCAAGCCTTAGCTTGCAATCGTTTCAGGGCTGGATTTTAATC
Source organism: Aptenodytes patagonicus (assembly GCF_965638725.1). NCBI lineage: Eukaryota > Metazoa > Chordata > Aves > Sphenisciformes > Spheniscidae > Aptenodytes > Aptenodytes patagonicus. The sequence continues at coordinate 8,019,642 of NC_134959.1, forward strand.
AATTTAGAAACGTAATTACATGCCAAATGTGTACACAGTTACTTTGATTACACACAGAAATTGGGCAGTTTCATAGTCAACTAACTGATGGTAGGCAGTTGGGTGCAAAATACCTCATCCGAACGAGCAGTTGTGTTACAGCCATGTGTGGAACAAGGTAGCAAACTTCTTTAAAAATCAGGATCTTTAAAGGAAATATTTCCAATTTTCAGTTTTATTCAGGTGGATACATTTTCTATGCTTCATTGTTTTTTTTAAATTTTAATTGTCACTATTAATAGAGCAAAAAATAACTTTAAAAACTAAGCAGAAAAAAAATTAAGTTGAAAAGAAGGTCACTCAAATATACTGTGTGATTACTTTGCAATGCAGTAATGAAAAGGATCCCAAATGTAATGTCCATCAGACTACAGTACAAGGGTTTCAATACAAAGAACAGAGTAGAGCTGTTTTGATTTTTGAAGAAACAGAATTAAAAAAATGCCAGATGATTGACATGAATCGCTGAATGAATAAAATGCAGTGTTTAGCTTACTGTAATTAACATGCCTGTGTTATTCAGGAGTGCTTAGATAACTACTGCATGTTTATGAAAATGTTCCTGAATCTTAATATTTGTGTGACATCCAGTATAATTAATTTGACAATTAGTGTCAATTATTTGATGGTCTCACATTTGAAAACTTTCAGATCTCCACTCAGGGAGCAGCAGCAGTAGCCCTGTTCCTTTGGTGACCAGTGATGGAGTACATGCGCAGCAATGAACAGATGAAATGAATAGTTTGCTTAATAATAATCAGAATTGACAGGTTAATAACGAGGTCACTACCTAAAAAGAAGTCACATTTGTGACTACAATTTGAAACAAATACTTTAATTGCCTCTTAGGATAAATGGTAACAACATTGCACATAAACAGAGCTAGAAGAAACAGGCATAATATTAAATAGTTTACTCAGGATTGTACCTACAGTGTTTTTTCTATCAATATATTCAACCTACACTCGCTCACGGAAAAATCATATCTTGGGGCATTTGTAGGTGAAACACAGAGAAATAGGAGGTGACAAACTGAGTGGCGAGAGCAGACACTTAGGACAACAAGCAGTTCTTATTCTTCCAGTGTAGTGAAAAATAATAAGAAGCTTGCCTGTTCCTGCTTGGTGCATGCCCTATTACAAGTTTTGTGGGGAAAGAATTATCCCATCAGTCTCTATTTAGTAGGACAGGAGATCAGAGATATCCCTAAAAACAGCTTTTACAACTAAAAGTGTTGATGAAATGTTTACGTTTTCTTCTTTCTTTTCTACCAGTAGCTAAACACCAAACAGCAAGTAAAATTGTTAGCTGACAGGCTTTGTTGCTCAGTCGTCAGTTAAAAGATACTTCCAAATCAAGCTGTTTAAAATGACTGCTGAAACCACTAGCCAGCTGATTGCTGTAAAGTAAACTGGGGAGTGAGCCACTCATTGTTTATCGAAACAAAGGCCATGGTATACAATTAGATGTGATACAATTCTTGAGTTCCAAGCAGCAGCCCTCACAGGTGATGACAGATCAGGCTAGGAAATATTTATCAGTTTCTCCCTGAAAAATGTTTCCACTGTTAGATATAGTCCCAGTGACAGATTCTCAGTGGTGCTGGTGTTGGTAACATCATGCAGCTTCCAAGTGAAGAGGCCCAAGCCTCTTCCAGGGCTGCTGGTATCTCACAATTGCTTTGTTCCATTGTCTGACAAGTCACGAGTAACTTGGTCATGTTGGAGCATGACTTGGTCTCTGTGGAGAGGCCTACATGGGCAAAAGGTATCCTTCCTTCCTTGCACTACAGCTGCTCTGTGAGGGCCCTCTCCAAGCAAATCCAGCCACCCATTTTGGTGTCTTTTCTCCCTTTGCTAACTAAACCCTTTTTCTGAGTGCACACAGGAGTTTGAGATTGAGTAGTAAAGTAAAATTCGGAACTGTAATAGTAATAATAATAATTATTATTATTGACCTTGTCACCTCCCTGATCCAATTGTCCATTTAGTCCCAAAACAGTTGTCCCAGCTCAGCTGAGGGCACAGCATGGAGCCAGGAAGGAATGTGTAATAGCAGAGGGGAGGCCAGGGACAGCCAAAGTCAGCACTTCCCCTGAGGAAAATGCTCATCAATCTTCAGCCTGAAAAGGATAATAAATGTTAATATTGAACAGTTTAAATTTGGAGCCTTCTCCAGCTGATTTGTTATTCAACTTCCCTGTCATTTTACACCTTGATTATTGGTTTATTCCTCTTCACCACTGAAAGTGCATTACTCTAATGAAAAAAAGAAATGCCATCTCCTTTGCTCATTCCAGTGCCTTTTGGAAGAATTGCTGTCTCCAAACATTCCCATCTCTGATACCACAATCAATTCTCCATACATTCTTCCCTTTTCATCTCGCACAATGAAAGGGAAAACTGTAAACAATGGTTTATTTGGAAAACAAAACAACAGAAAGTAAGTATCATTTACTGGAATTTAACGCTTTAATCGGTTCTCTCCTCTCCCCTGCTCTTCTCTCTTTTCCATCCTAGAATATTGGATTCTTTGCAAGTTTACCAAGGTCTGTATGTAATGTCTGTTCGAACTCTGGATAAAATTAATCTATAAAAGAGGTATGACAAACTGGGAATAGGAAATCCTACCTGTAACCTCCTTTTTACCATCAGATGTACAAATTAGGTCTCCCCTTTCAATTATAATTACAGATTGTCCTTCTTTGAACTGGTGAATTTTTTTTCCTAAAGAACATAAGAAAACCAGTTTTATGCCTTATTGTAAAACTACCATGCATTTTAAAAGATATATACTTCCTACATGATTTTTTTATCAAAACTGTACCATTAAGAGGCAGTTTAGAGAAATGATGACTTTTTATAACTTGATCTTAAAGCTGAGCAAAATCTTCTGCAAAATGTAGATTTACAGACCTGAATAATTCATTTAATCTGTGAAACATGATTGAAATCATGTTTAGAAAGAGCTGCCTTGGGCCTCCAAGGCCAAAGGGAAAGTATTACATTTGAATCAGTTTGATTTTGTACTTCCTTGAAACATAAAGTGTCAGCGTGAGTGCAGAGATAATAGCAAACCCTCACAGGGGGTTTGTTAGCATAAAGCCAGTAAGATTGTGAGGTGCTTTGATAGTACAGTAATAGGGGTCAAATAAGCGCCTAAGGTAGATAGGTACATCCAGAGCAGAATACCCTTTTAAAATATTTTTTTAACTATGTAGCATTTATGGACAGGTGGTGAAATTTCAGGTGGTTGCTTGAGTAGTTGTATTCCAATCATACAAGTTGAAATTCAGTTTGGACACCAGTGTCATGCTGTTCATTCAAAGGTGTCAGGACCTCCAAGCACAACGCCTCTAACAACCATTCTACAGCTTTGCTATCAACAATGAGTTAAAAAATGAAACAAAATAATCTCCTTCCTCGAAAATCCAAACAAAATTTAGTGTCGGGGGGCTTTTCCAAGAAAAAAAAAATATATAAAATATATAAAAGTAATTGTGAACTATGTTCTTTCCCTCTAGCTCCTTTTCCCCTGCTGCAGTTTTAATTCCAGACCAGGCCATGTACAAATAGCTGAGCTTCTCTACCCTGCTCCAGTCCATAAGATTCAATCATTATCTAATTAACAAGTTGGTGGTTGGAAACAGAAAAATGTTGAAGTTTATAGAAATGCTGAGCCTATCCCTCTTACAACACATCACATTCAATTTGCTTATTCCGGAAGGTAGAAGAAATTGAATGTGCAATGTAATTTGGTCAGGCTTTGGAAAGTGAATATTTAAGTTGCACTCAACTGCTGCTTTTTTCAAGACAAGTTAAAATACCAAAAAGCAGCACAAGAATATGTTGTTTCTATTCAGCAAACGAGTCTTAAAAAAAAAAGGGGGGGGGGGAAAAGGTATTTATCAGTAAAAAGTGAAGTGTGCTGAATGTGCAAGGCTTTTCCTGATCAGTGTATTTTCCAGGCTTCCTGATCAGTGTAAGTCTAACATTAATCTAAGGAAAACTGGTGTGCTACGAAGGCTTTCCCCGGTGAGAGGTGATGATTTTTTTTTCCTTTTTACTAAAGAAGGCAACCAGAGCAAATGTGGTTCCAAATGATCTCTTCTTGAATGGGTTTGTTTTCTTTTTGAGTAGGTTTGTTCTCCTTATATGTATCAGGTGCCTTAAAGAAGAGCAAGTGGTATTCAAATAATATCTAAATTCCTCATTACCCACAGAGTGCCTTCCGTCATGTTAAACAAGTGCTGAATGCTTCTGCACCCTGAACATTCACGAACAGTCAGTAAGGTCTGGGAGACACTCAAAATGAGAAAAAGAAAGCTTCAGATTATCAGTAGTGCACAATATATGGAGGCACAGAAAAATAGTTTTATGGCTATATTACAAGAATGTAAATTTGGCTGTTTTAAACAAAAGCAGTATTTATAACCATCAAATATCAGCATACTACAAAGCTACAAACCATATTTGAAATGTGGAATTTAGGTTCACATGGTAGAATTCAACAACTCACAGTGTTTGTTATTTTTCTCCACTGGGCTCAGTACTATATTCTCGGGGGGCGGAAATTAACATTGTTCAATGATACCCTAAAGAGGGGAGGTACAGTCATTTATTTTGTATTGCTGTGTGTTTTCACTTTAAGCAGTGGAAAAGGCACCCAGTGCATAGGATGTGCACCTAGGGAATATTTTAGCAATCTGAATAAATGATACAAAATAAATACTGTCATCGCTTCTCCACCTGTGAGGCAGCATGCCAGTGCCTGATATTCAACAGTGAGTATTTTCTATCAATTTGATATAGAGTCAGATCCCTTTGCTAGTCAAATGTTTCTGTGGATGTTTTTGTTTAGATGAAAAGAGATTTTGTTGTTGAAATAATTTCAAGAAAAGAACTTCCAGCTCAGAAAGCCAGTCCACTCTAATACACACTGCAGCAATCTCCTACAAACAGCAGGTCCATGTACAGAATCCTTCATGTTAACAAAGACCCCTGACAAATACAGCTGGGTTCTTTAGCAGCTCTTTCCAACACCTCAGTTTTGAACTACAACATCTGCTGAAGAAACCTGTGAATTTTTCTGAGACTGTTTCTTCCTCCCCATGTGCGAGGTCCATAGTGTAACAGCTTTGATCCCAAGATCAGCATGATTTTTAACCAGTATTATTGTTCTAAAAGCATAAGTGTTCTTCCTGATGTGTGGCTACACAGAACGGCTCCAATTAGATTCTGGTGGCAGTAAATAGCACTATTTTAGTCATACTGACATCTCTCTTCCCCCCGCCCCCTGCTTCCCCTCTCTGTCCCCTTCCCCCTCTTTTTCTCTCTTTCTCTTTTTTTTGTTGTTTCCTAGAAAATGACTTCCAGGCAACCACAGACATTAAAATATAGCAACACAAACAGATATTATGGATTTAATTCAGTGGTTTGAAATATATCAGCCAACATTAATTCCCACATCTCTTTCCAGTCCATTAAATACTATATTTTTTAATTGAAGTTATAATATTTATTTGCTCATTCTCACCTGTTTTGGTATGCTACATTTCTTCAGTAATTTCTCTAGTGATTTGTGCTTGGATTAGTTTATTCCTTCCATTATCTCTGATTTAATTGTCCCCTATCATATAGAAAAGGCTGTGTGCCAATTTCAAGTTGATGTTACATAATTCAGTTTCAACTTTGTTTTGAGAGTTTCACAAGCAATGAGATTGTCATTGTTTTATAGAAAATAATAATAACCGTACTATCTTATCAAAGAAGCTGCCATCAATAAACATGAGACCACAGTATTCAAAGATCAAACTTTCATTTCAGCAGGTTAGAATTTACTTCTTCTGTCAAAAAGGAATTTATTCTTTTTCAGTTAAATATATATTACCAGCATATTAGAGCAATCTTTCAAGATGTTGTAAAATATATCACTTAATGGCTGAAATATTTCTTAGTTGAAAAGTGCATCCAACCTTAACATGATTGGGTCTGGTTGTAAATCTCTGCTTAATAACAGTCATTGAAGGGAGGAGGCCTGGGTTTATATATTTTCATTTCACTAATTCTAATTTTTGCATGAATCGTGTGAGATGACTTAAGCTCATAAGCTTTAAGTTGATGCTTTAAATTCATTGTTTGTTGCAACAGTAATTCAACTAGGCAGAGCATCTGTGTACTGATCAAAAGTCCAGGAAATGCTACAAATTGTCAGTTTTTTATTAAGCTAGTGGTGTACAGAAGACACTTTATGCTCCACCACTAAAAAGCAGTGTGTGAATTACCTGGGACAAGGCTCACCTCTTGTGATGAAAAGAAAAAGTTAAGGCTGTTGTGTCATCTCAAGCCAGCTGTGCCATGTAAGGAATGTCAATGAGACAAGAATGAATCTGCAATCTGACCACACCTGTCTGCAGTTTTAGCTCCTTGGTCCTGCTAGCAGCTGGAAAGTGCTAGAGAGCACTCTCAGTGTTTGTTAAAACCAGCCATACAACCGTATAGCTATTTCATAACCAGAGTAGGGCGGAGTAAGCACTTCTGCGTGACCATTCAGAGGTTAAGGTTTTATAAAAAATGATGCTCCTAGAAAGGTCATCTTTGCTTTATGACAGTCCTAAAAATCAAACCAAAGCTCTCTTTCTGTAGTAAAGTAAAGCTAAATGATTTTCAATACTTGGAAAACAAACAGGAATGTCCTCTCCCCCTCAATGCAGTTACCAACAGTCTCTAAGAATATGGCCTGTGGGCTGACTAGATCAAGTACAGTTGCGCTTTGCAATCTCAGAAATTCACAAGAACTTGAAGTGCTAATAAATACTGCCATTTGAAATTTATTGCAGAATTTAAATCTGCTGGATGTTGTTCGAATCAGGGGCATTTATACAGATTTCAGTAAAGCCTGGGATGAGACACTAATATTCACATTAGGGGATGATGTTACAATGAATAGACTTACAAAGAGAAGGTGATTAATTTAAAAAGCAACCAGAAAAAGACACATTATGTATCTATACACATCTACAGCGGAAAGTTAGTTTCCTGTGTTTTGACACCCTTTCTAATGCAGCACTGAATAAATCCCCATATTTCAATAATATGTGTAAATCCAGTGACATTGTAATTCCAAATTGACAGATCAGTAGGAGGCTAAAATAAAATAATAATTAAAAACGGGAGACATTATGGAATTGCACCAAATCCAGATTGTAGGCATCATGTTAAGGTAAAGTCTCTGGGCTGGATTCATCAAAGAGATAGCAAGCAGAGTTTCTGGCAGTTTTGCATTTCAATGAAAGAACAGTAACCTTATTTGTCATGTGGAGAGGCAGATAAATGCTGAATATTTCCAGCAATAATTAACATAGGCCAGATAACCTCATTAAAAAGCACGAGGAGCTTGGAGGAGTAAACCTCAGTGAGGATTCGTTTGCAGACTCCCTTCTAATCCCTCCATCAGAAGTCAAGATTGAACCCTTGAGCCTGGCCATGAAATGAAAAAATCCTGCAGATGATCCATGTCTTTCTGTTGCTGCTCTTGCCAAAATAGGCTCCCACTTGTTCGGTCAGGATGACTGCAGTGTATTTCATCTTGATTACTGATAGAGAATTGCCAAGGTGAAAAGTCACCTGGAAAAGGCAATATAGCCTGGAGACATAATATCTGTTTTCAGAGATTTCCATCTGTTTCATGGGGTCCAAAATGCATCATTTTCCTGACGCAATTCTACTTATGGAATACAAAGAACCCCAGTAAGGTATCCTGATAATGAATGAAGATAAATATCAGGATTTTTCTGGACAAATAATTTCCAAAGTTTTCTCTTACAGAGAATGACCTGCCAGCTGCCATTTCATCTTGAAAAAGTGGGATTGCAGCTCAGGTATTTTACTGTAGTTACCATGGCTGTAGGTCAGCACAAGGAAAGCAGTATCTCAGACAAAAAAAATCACATAGGGCCTTAAAGATCAAATCCCAACCCATCGAAATTCTGCTTTCAAATCTTCTGATGACCAGGATTCTTCAAGTTTTTATAGCAAATAGTTATTTATTTAGTGCTTAAAATTTTATGTCAGACAAATCAAGCCAAGAAAACAAAGAAAAAAACAGCCATACTGTGGATAACTATGTATTCAGAAATTTATGTAGAGATATGGTGCATTTGCTTTCACTAAGTCTTAAGATCCAGACTGGATGTTTCTGAAAACTTTTTTAGTTCAACCAGAAGTGTTGAGACAGAAGGTCAGACTGATCTCCGAGTGGTTTCTTCAGTCTTAAAATTTATGAATCTGAGACAATACTTGTAGAATTGGTATAAAACATTATTGTCTTTTGTTAATACATGCAACCCCTTTGAAGTGACTTGTGTATAAGTATGTATGTAATGACTAAGCTGGAAGGCAAGGGAGAATTGGTTTTGATAAATTAGGGAGATCACAGGAAAAGGCAGGAGTGTCAAATTAACATTGAATGAATGTGTCAGTGGAGGTTATGGACCAGAAGTTCAGGGAAGACCAGAATTTAGCTGCTTAGACTGCTATCACAATATTCCCCAAAGCACTGAGTATTTGAAACCACAACGTTGCTGCTTGTTAGTGAATAGCATAACAAGAACAGGAAGACCTTTGAAAGAGGTAGAGAAAAGAAAGGATTTTTGACGGGTCCTGTAGTGTGTATATATTTTCAGTTTAAAACTTAACTTAATCTGCATTAATCTATGCTACTTTGTAATAATACAACAATATTTTGTTAATGCAATACTTTTTTCTTAGCACAGAGACAATTGTAGGCGTTTGTTCTTGTTCTGCAAGCTAGTGCTTCCATGAGATAGATTTTGTGTGGCACTGTAGGGTGATTTATGTGTGTAAGCAAAGTCAGGAGAAAGTCATAGATTTTAGTATTCTCTAGTACTTTCTTTAACTTGAACAGTACTTCCTGTCCTGTTTCTTTGATGTACTGGATGCTCAATATTGCTAGCAATATAAATCCTTGCTTCAATCTTATTTACATAGACAGAAGTTATGTAGTGACAAGGTCCCTTCAAGGCTTGAATGGCTTGTTAATAACATGTACTAAATAGCATCTGGTATCAATCTTGTCCTACAGACATGCCTGTAGTGATTTAAAGCTTTCATTCTTTGAATTCAAAATCTAATTTTTAATGCACTTTCTGTCAGCTGTCTTCACAGCTTTTAAATGAGATTCTGTCATCTTGACATATTCACAGATACATTGAAATTTAACTAGAAAAATTGAAATAAAAACTTCTCATGTCTAAACAAAATGCCTATTCATGCTCATATATATTTCTGATTGTTATTGGCTTTCAGTTATTTACTAATATAGAGATTAATAACATTTTATTTACTGAACAATACAAAAAGCAGAACACAAAAAGGAACTGCTTGTGTGATTTGCATGACTGCTTAATTGTTTTCCAAGATGTTATTATTAGTTAAATAACAAAACAGCCATAGACCTTCATTTTTAGATTAACTTATTTGTAAAGCCCTCAGTTAACAATTTTACCTACAAAGCCACACAGCAAATTGCTCTGTGAATGCTATGCTTCCTTTGTTTTTTCACTCATCTGCAAAATCCACATGTTTAAAAGCAGAAACAGGGTAACTATACAATACCTAGCATTGTAGGATGCCTATGGGAAATTGTGTTTCAAACTAATACCTTTCTGCTCACTGACACTTCTATCTGAGCAGCCATTTTAAAATCTATTTAATATTCAATGAAGACCACTAGCTAGCATCAGTTTTGGAAACTCCTGAGATGGAGCATATTCGTATTAACTCTTTGGACCTGTGCAACACAGATGGGTATTGAAAAGAATGCCTTTAGGCATAAATAAACCACTATGAAGACATCTTTGGCAATGGTGGTGATGAATATTTTTAGTTTTCCCATCACTACGCCATGCACATATTTCTTAGACTAAACTGCAACTTTGACTACACTTAAGGCCAGTTTTCAAGGAGAACCAAACACAACATTTACTTAGGGCCCAGCCTTTAGGGAAAAAAGAATTCCCAGCTAAATTAAATTAAATCGCAGTTGTGCAACCCAGTGTATAAGTGGAAGGAAAGACTTGCCTACTTCTTACTGTCTTTATCCACCCCCAGGTACAACCTGACAGGACATAAATTGGAAGGAGAGCCAATGAAGTGATTCTCTTCCCTCTTTAGTTGCCTTCTGTGTCTTTTGTCCAGCAAAGATTGATAGCTCCAGAAATGACAACATCTGACAACTGAGCTGTCTGTGATGCCACTGGGAGAAAGTCTGGGAGGTTCACGATGGTGCTTTATTTAGTAGCATAAGCAGGGTTGGCCAAAGGAGTCACAACCTCGCCAGTCCAGCTGTCACAAGTGATGAATGGGCTCTGACAAAGGTCTTCAACATAATGGCAGTGGTAGTGCCAAGTAGACTTTTCCCTGAAGTTAACCAAGAAGTGGACATATTAAAATCCCATCACTGAATATGACTGATGTGAATAGAGAGCTGCCTACAGTCTTGGAATCGGTGATGATATTTAACAGTCATTTGTCACCTTAATATGTCATCCTTCATTGAAGGGTATCAAAATGCTTTACAAACTTTTATTAGGCCTCAAAATATGCTAAGGAACATTATTTTCCTGTTTTACAGGTGACTGTAAGTAGCTGCTCCACAGTCACAAGTGGATCAGTGACAGACTCAGACATTGAATGCGTAAGTCCCGAATCTCGTCCATCTCTGATCACTGAAATATACATTTTCACGGTGTTGAAAAAAATGGTAGAATAAATAAATTTTTGTTCCTACAAGTTAGTGCTGGTCTTAACTTTACCTCACTTCACATTACTTACTGTATCTGTTTGCTTGTTTTGTAGAACATTAAAACCTAGGCAAAAAAGAGTAAAACAGTTGGATATAAGGCTTGAACTGCTAAATGCATATGATCAAAACTGACAGAGAATTTAAGGATAAGATACAAATAAGGCCATTGAGAAATAACAATAAAGAACTATATCTTTATTTTTAAATTAATTGTTACAGGAAAAGCCAGAGGGGCCATGAGCCTGTTGTAACTGATATGAGGGGTAGCATATGTCAAGGGATCTTGTATGCTTCGTTCCCAGGATTACCTTCTGCATGTCCTTAGTCAGCCATATTGACTGCCTTTTTAACTCCATATGTAGTCTGTTTTGGATGTCATACCTAATCCGTTATATATTTTTTCTGAGATGACATATATACCTCTTGGGGATAAACTAAATTATCTGTGAACACTTCCATTTAGTTTCTGCCTTCCTCATCTCCATCTCTCTCTCTCTGTATTCTGTTCAATTTCTCTCAACACTTCACACATTATTCTAAAGTTTGTTCTGCTTAAATTAGCATCTTTAAATCTTTAATTCTTTAGTTCTCTGTTGTGTTCCTCCTTGTGCTTGTTATGATATATCTAGAAAGTGTTGGGAAATAATTGCCACTTCGACATTCATGTGGACTGCTCTCATGCCCAGATCTCCTCCCTGAGGCTCAGAACTCTACCTGAAGGCGTCCAAGAGATTCTGGTAGCTCTGAAGACCCCGTTTTTACCTGCAATCCAAAAAGCACGCAAACAAATGTCTGAGCCTGGCTGAGTTCCCCATTACTAAATTCATTCCCTGGAGTCACCAGTGTTTACCTTTGCTATAATTTTTCTGACATATAGTAATTTTCTAGCAATTTTTTTCCCCAAGCATAATTATTCTGTCTCAGCTGGACTTCCTCTGAAGTCTTCTTTCTAAATGCTCTCAAAAGATCATTCAAAACTATTCTCTGTGTTTATGATAGACAAATAAGAAAACACTGGTATAAATTTCAGTAAAACTTTACTTAGACTTACAATAAGGGTGGTTAAGCACTGGAATTGGCTGAGGTGGTAAAACCTGCATTACTGCAGACTTTTAGAACAAGTTAGGCAAGTTAGGCATGGCTTCAGTCTAGCTTTACCTTGGTAGGGAGCTAAGACATTCCCACTTGTATTCTATTACTCTAAAAAGGAGTATGACAAATTATTCTTCACTTATTGAAGTCTTATGCAGATTTCTGTGTAGAACTCCATTGTACAGATCTTCTAGGTATCTTTGCCCTGATATCATTCCATATATATATAAATTTAACTGCATAAGGTTTTTTTTTCCTCTCCCACACTGTCCTGTCTTCTTTCTTTCATCTGACAATAAAGCTTCTACAGTAACAATGTCTTTTATTCTGTTGTGAATTTAAATTCTTTCTTTTCTAGCTTTGATTTCACACACAAACACCACCTTCTTTTAACCAGGACTGGTCCGTGAAGAAGGCAGGTATGAAGAGTCTATGACTTATGAAAACATTGAAGTGTAAGTAGAAAATGTGCTTTGTTTTTGAGAAAGCCATAAAAAGTTATAATTTAGAGATTAGCTGCTCAATAAGGAAGATGTTGAATATTTCTCATCTCTCATCAACTCAATATCAATTGTTATCTCTTCAATATCAATTGTTATCTCTTTTCCTGCACTTTCCATTTTATGTGTAATTATTATTCATCATAGTTATGAAGTGTGAATTATGAATTATTCATGAATTAATGAATAGCTTAAAATCAGAAATTTAACATCCAAAATGCATTCTGTTTTGCTCATTTGCAACTAGTCCTCTGGATTCTGTACTATTGTTTGTCTCCTGATTGTCACATTAATGTCTTGCTGCTTTTGGCTTTGTCATTTGTGTGGTTCAACACAAATAATCCCAAGAAAGGATCCTGAAAGCTTCTTCAGGAATGCCAAAGAAGACCCTTCTCCCAGCTGAGGAGAGGGTCAGATTCGTTCTGGATACACTTTTAAAATAAATTATGAAATTTATGTTCATGAACCTTGACTCAACAAAAAATGGGAATAATTTTCCACTTGATATTCTTTTTCATGCTTATTTCAATTCAGGATATGCTCATGGAAGAGGAAAAACAACCAGCTTTTTTCTGTATTTTATCTGGTGGAAAAAAATGGAGGATTCAGATTTGATGGAATATTCAGATTTTATTCAAGTACAGGTGAAATATTTAAGTCCTGCAGTCTATATTTAAGATTCCCTCACTGTGCATATTAGAGCCATTTCCACGGTTTATTTTGCTTAGACAGAGTTTAGTGATGAAGATTAATTTATCCAAGTACTTAAATGTGTTTCAGGTAATGCTCACGACAAGCCAAGCATCATTAAGATCTCCAGAGTCTTATCATTAACTACTCTTCTCATGGTGCTGAGTTTACCATTATGAACTGGCAAAATACAGTTAGACTTAATAAAATAAATACATTTGTCCAATTTTGGATCAATAGGTCTTGTTTTGTTCTTTAGCTCAATGGGCATTAATACTTAATCATCTTTAGTCAGAAATGGTACTGTGACTCTCATTTGTCATTGAGCAAAAGAATGTTCATTATTGGATGTAAAGTCCGTTAGATTTTCCTTCAACAGTGTATTCCTATGGGAAGGCATGTAGCAAGAAACATTATTTCAGCAGTTTTACCATTGTGCATCCTTAGTTTTAATTGCCACAATACACCATTTACAGAACTTAAATTTATCATGCTTACAGCTGAGGAACTGTATTTCTAACTTCTAGACATTTACATTTATAAACTTCATTTTCCAACTGTCTCTTGTGCAATAAGTAAATTTATTAACTTTGGTTAATTTTCACTTACTTTTCTGTAAGACAGCACAAACTTTTTACAGAGAATTTTAGTAGCAATTAACACCATCTTTGATTACTATGAACTTGTATTAGCCTTTTTTCAGTATAAAAATGAAATGAAAGCCCTAAGGGATGCACATCTAATATTCAAGATTTTATCACTTTAAAGACTTACTGCAAATTGTGTAAAAGCAAACTCTGCACCTTCTCAAGGCACAGAGTTTTAATCATTTTTACATTTCTTTTATGAAGAGATTTTCTTTGCATCTAAAATAACCTAAAAGTGTCTCCAGGATCAAAATGACTTACTTTTTGCTTCCCTTTCATAACTATTTTTAATATTGTGTTCTTTTTTTTAATACTATATTAACTGCAGTTTTACAGGAACCAAGACTCTTAAGCTCCTTAAGCAGTAACTGTGTATTTGGCACAGGCAGACCTAGTCAAACATCTTGTTCTACCTCCAGTTCTAAGGTCTGCACAGGAGACTGTTTTGACATAGGTGCCACAACAGCCATTTCCTTTCTCTAGGAAAGAAGGCCCCACAGAACACTGCCTGGCACTACCTTGTATTTTTTATTTGTTAGGAAGTTTGCCAAAAACAGAGAGGAATTGAAGCTACGCCTTCGTCACTCCTGATCAAGCCATTCAGCTTGTAGATAGTTTGATACCTGGCTCTTTCTTCACCTTTGAATATCATTTAAAACTTTAGTCCTAATTTTGCATATTATGAGAATCGACCAAGAAAACTGCTAGAATTATAACACAGGTCAACTCACTGGCATATTCTACAACACATTTTATTGTTAATTACACAGTATTTGTTATGAGAAAAAAATCTCTATATTAGTGTATTACCAGAAGTAATTCTAAGTATAAATGGTCTTTTTAAAGATGTAGCATCATCTTCCTGTCATTGCCTGCCATGCTAATAGGAGAACAGCAGATGCTCAGGCAAGATTCAATTCACCTTAATTCGTTCAAGCTTAATTAGCAGCTGGGATGCATCTGGCAAATAAACATGAAAATAGTGACAGCCTGAGTTAAAGGGAAAAAGTAAAAGGCTTTTGTTCATTAACCACATGTTCTTGGGTGTGAGTATTATGCGCTCAAGGCAAAATCATTTTTAGACTCCTTTTTTTTGTAAAGGATAGAAACCCTCATACCCATACCTTCATTCCCTGTATTCTTGTGCAGGTGAGTCATGCAAAAATGGGAGCAGTCCCGCAATGAGATGTTCCTGCGCAGGTAAACATTTGTACCATCACAGCTTAAATATATGGCCCAAGCTTGTATAAACAGAACAGAGTAGTTTCTTCAAGAATTAGGTAGGCAAAATGGACCCCTTGAGAAGTAATTAGGAATTATTTACAACCCTGAATAATGATCATGCAGTATCTTGCACAAAGCAAAATAAGCAAAGCCAATTCTGAAGAGATCCCTGTTGCCATTAAATATGTGACTAACTAGCAAAATGAGGGGCATAACTATAAGAAATGTGCAATGCCTTTGCAGTAGTTTTAGTTCCAATGCTCTTGCCTATATAAATTCCATATATGTGTATTAGCTGTTGCTGAGTAAATGATGCAAGTAGCAGGGTTTTTTGAAAGTGGAACCATTTAAAACAGAGGATTCCTTGTGTTCACTGTCAAAGTAAGATTTTTGGACAATAATGAACAGTAGAGAAGTGGCAAGATTATACAGTGATAAAAGTAAATGTGAATCAAAGCTAAGTATTAGTTCCTAATGTAGCCCAGAACAAGGCTTTGGCAGGTGACAAAGAGAGAGAGAGAGAACTGCATGCTAGCTGTGGCTTTAACTTCCCAAACTTATCTGTATTATGTAAGAAGTTAAAAAAGAAATCTTCATTTCTTCTTATTTATGTAAAACCAGCCACAGCATCTTCAGTCTATCAAATATCTTCAGTCAAAATCTTAGACTTCCACTTCCGTATTCTGTATTAAAGGATCCTGTGAGGGATGGTGTTTTATGGCTCATCAGGACGCAGTGTATCTTATAATCAGGTCAATGCAATGCTAGTGTTATCTTGAAAGGAAATAATATGCATTTTGCAAAAAACAGGTAAAACAGTTTGAGTAAGAGTGATGACAGTATGGTAGGTATGGGTTGGAAGACCATTGAAAGGTGACAAAACCTAATTTAAAGAAAACTGCGTAACTGTGGGTAAAATGGCAATAAACTAGCTGCTGGCTGCTCTCAGTTTTTTCAGGTTTTGTTATCTTCTTTGTAGCAAACTCTTTCAAGATTGGTTTAGACACAGAAGGTTGATAAGAGAGCTCATCACAGAGCTAACAGCTGAGGGCCTTGCGCCATCTCTGGTACGTACTAGTGTATACACTGTTACACAAACATGTACAGCAGTTTTGAAGATAAACTAATGTAAATATGGCTTTATTCTGGCCTTTACATGTCCAGGGCACCTGGCCTATCCAACAGCAGTGCTGTTTTCTAGTGTATCAGCTAATCAAATGCATTCAGGGTTTCCACTAGATTTTCCTTTTTTTTTTTCTTCACGACAGACTGTAATAACCATCTGCGTTTTAGAGGATGTTTAACTTCACTTGGAGTGTAAAGACAGAATATCTAAATGAATATATGAGGCTGAAAAGGCATCAAAGACAGATTTGAAAGAGGTAAGATTTGATACAGGACATTTTATTAGTGTTTATTGGCTCATGGTAATTTGATAGTTGTGCTTTGCTAACTTCATCTGCATTCCATCAATGGCAAATGAGTCAGGGCAAAGCAGATGTGTGATTAGTGTTCACTCAGGGCATGATGGCCCTCAGCAAAGAGTTGAGAATATGGATACCATCCCTGCCAAACACAGGGCCAACAGTACCACATAGTTAACATTGTATTGCCCCCTGGGTGGTAAAGACAGCTTGAGGCCGTAACATGAGGTCTCAAACTGAGAATCTGAAATACTCCTCAACCCATTTCCCTGATATTTATATTTGTACTTCTGCAAGTAGTATACACAGCTTAAAACCACACCTTTTAAATTGACATTTTCATTTAGGTACCAGCCAGCAAAGTGATTCCATTGGCTTGGGTAAGTATACTAATGTATGTAACTGCACATGCAGACCCAAAGGGTGTGATAGGGATTGATGCTACATATGTGCTTTATCCTCTTCCGATAGAAGCTAGAAGCAAAGTTCTCAGCCACTTCAGAGGTGCAGAATCAGGCCAACACTCAATTTTGAGATATAACTGTTTTGTGAGCATAGCAGATGCTGATTGATTAATTATTTATAATGGCACATTCTGGATTATGAATACAGATAAAAACTCAGCAAAAGCTATTGAAAATGGAGTCTAGCATTTTTATAAAGTACCTGGGGATATTGCATTTCAAAAGTATTCTAGAAGTAAATCTCAGTATTAAAGCCATTTCCATAAGTTTTTAATGTTAAGCCTCTTTAGCTCAACAATGAAAGCACTTAACCTCACAGTTTGACAGAGAAGTGTATTAGCAAATGTCATGGAAGGACTATGTCATGCCAGTAATTCATTCTCCTTAGAAAAATTATCCAGCAAAGTCCTTATGATTTATGAGAGGAATTGAACCAAAATTAGCTATCAAATAAGTCATTGGGCATAATCACTTTTACCCCTATTTTGTTTGAAATATCTATGAGCACCCCATAGACATGCCAGTGTATTTTTCATCATATTTTTTGCTTTGCTATCTATAAATAGCTTGTTGTGAGTATCTGAAACTGGATCTATAAAGGATTGATTAATATATAGTGTATATACTTCTAACCTCATTTTAGTCTCAAGGATCTATATTGGAAGAAACTTATGTAAAGTCTTTGAATTTATAACAGTGAACAAAGACATCACTGGGTTACACCAGCAAGGAAGTTTTTATGGGGCTTTAGATGGCCCATGTGATTCATTAGGTGCTCACTAATACTAAACAGAGAAGGAACTTGAGGGGTAACAGAGCTGAAACATCTTGATCAAAGTCATTTAAAGATGGGAGAGTTGGGGGGAAAAAAACCCAAACTTTTGTAGACTTGATGAAGAACTTTTATGAAATGACTGGGCCAATATATCAGGTGGCTGTTACTAAATGGATTAGCCTTCCTCTAACTTTGGGTTTTGTCTAATATTTTAGTGAGCCATCACAGCCTACTACTGTGGCAGAAAACTGCATCGGTCCCTCTCAACAAGGAAATTTTCCTGGCAAAGCTGATTAGTTCTGCCTTATGAGGTACTGCTGTTATTTACTGGGTATAATATCATATTATGCAAATGTTCCACTAAAATAAATAGTCCTGGTAGTTTAGAACAGAATTTAACGTCAGTACAATCGGACAATGTGGGTCTGATTACATTAAGCACAGGGTTCAAGTTCTCCTTCTAGACCAGTGATTTAACAAATCATCTAGTATTGTATATACTGTGATCAGTTGTGCAGCCTAGGTTTTGCTTTGGAGAAATGTGAATATTTTAACTTAATATCACATTTTATTAGTACCAGTATTAAGTAAAGCTCATGCACTTGGGGTGTTCATTGAAAGTGAGTCCAAAAAACCAATAAACATAGTTGAAACAAAAATGACCTCTGAAAGTCAGTCTCAGCACACCTTTTTAAAGTCTTTTCTCACTTCCTGTCACAAGCATTTCAGTAACTGAATTCTTTGCCTGATTATTAAAATACCTAAAAGATGGGTCTATATACTGTTTTTTTTTCCCCAAGCCTTGTCCACCCAAACTCCTCTTGACAATAGTGAAGCAGACACCTCTGCAGTGCATGGACTCACCTTCAATGGAACTATGTGGGTTTACAGCGGCTAAAAATCTAATAGTCTGAGCTGCACAAAAAGTGAAGGATTAGGCTTTACCTGGGTGACAGGACTACAGGACTATGCAACCTCCTGGTATATTGAGGAGAGCTGACATTATCAGAAAAAGTCAATGCTCAAGAGAAGTAAAAATAGAACAGGCCACCTCCATCAATTTCTGGTCTGAGAAAAGCATGAGGCTAAAAAAGCAGCGAATGTCTTTAACAGCTATAGATTAGAGAGTGAAAGTGGATCTAAAAATCTTACTTTTTCAAGGAGATGTTCAATACCTATCCAGTGAAAAGATCACAGACTCTTAAAGGGATTAAACCAATGATTACACTAAAATGGCACTTCCACTTAGAAATAGACTTCTAAATCATGGAGGCTGAAGGAAGGGCAATAAGGAGCAAGCATGAAGAAGGCTAGTGCTAAAGGGCAACAATGCTAGGGGAGCTGGGGAGGAGGCTTGGGTTTTTTACACCAGCTAGAGAGACTGCTACACATAAAGAGTTTGGAATGAGGTTGACAGCTGATACGACAGAGACACTGTTAGGAGGATGTTGGGAGGGAAAAAGAATTGGAAGAACTATTTGTTCTTTGGTCATAAAGATAAATTGAAAGTATCTTGAGCCTCCCTGAAAATTGTAACAGGTAAATTTAAGTCCTTGCTTCCTAAGCTTAGTCATCAGAGAATAAAATATGATGTACAGGCAGTGTTTGTAGTAAACAGAATAATTAGAATAATGTATAGCCTACAGTATGTATAAATATGTGCATGAAAAATGAAGACACCACTAGTTTTTAAGCACGGCATTAGAAGTATGTTGACTTTTATGTAATTAAATTGCTTTCTCACTATCTGTGTTTCATTTAGTTCTGCGGAATGAAATGTTACTTTTTGGATAAACATTTCTGCATTATGTCATTAAGGTTATTGAATGGTAAAGAAGAAGGAAGGAAGGAAGATTTGTTCCTAAGGAGTTTTATTTATTTTTTTTCATACTAAGGGACTTTAAATGCCAGAGCGGAGATGGCCTATAAATCTAATTGCCAAAGTCACTATTAAAGTAAGAAAGGAATTTAGATGGGATTTGTTCAAATGCCATGTACAGTAGAAGGCAAATAGAGTCTAATCCATTGTGGCAATTCTGGCAGGAAATAAAAACACATAGGTCCATAGGATTACTCTATTTTAAGAGGGAGGCAGAAAAGAGGGAAATAACATCTAAATCCATTCATTTTGGTAATTAATTGCCTTGAAATGACAACCTCCTTTAAAAGGAATGACACTCAGAGTCTGATCCAGGTCCCCCCAATGTCAGTGGGAAGCTCTTCAGTGACTTCACAGACTTTGTGGGAAGGAAGTTGTGGAAATGGCCTCAAAGATACTTTTTTTTTTTTTTTAAACTTGGAGTCAGAGAAGTTGCTCAGTGCCCTGCTATGCTGCATGGTTTTCCAGCATATGGGCACAGAAGCTAGACCTACTGTCATATATTTGAATTCAAGCCCTTTTTGGGTCTAGAACATATTTTTCAGCTGCCTCAAATGTACAAAAGGTCCAATATCAGTAGGGCTAAACTCAGCTACAAGCTTGGTCGTAGTTTGCAATGGCCCTTTTTGGCTATTCCTGACAGATCACCAAAAGAGCTAGTTCATTATTTCCTCCTAAGCATGTTATTTCTTTGGGCACTATGTACAGTGAGTGGGCACACTGAATCCACACATCCTTACGTGCTGAAAGTCAGATGTGCTCAAGCACACAGCTTAATCATGAACATTATATAAAATTTAATACCCTATTGTTAGAAAACTAAGCTCCCTATATTGTTAGTCATGAAATTGCCCTGTATCTCACATGAAAGATACCATTGCAGCATTTGTTATGTTACAGTTGTCTGAGATTTTTCACGTGGAAAGCTTTCCAATTGAAAGATACAGTGCTGCCAAAAAGCATTTTTAATGAAAAATGCCAGTTCCAATAGAAAAAAAATCAATCATTTAAAAACATTGGAAGATCTTTTTTCTTTTGGTTCAGTTTCTAAGAAAAATGAAAATGAAAAATGGAAATTAAGTCTTGCACAGTTATCCACATCCTTGGCACTGTGGAGAGCACACTGCCTCCTAGGTAGACTTGCCCTTTTCCTGTGAAAGGGAAGACATTTTTCTTGGGGATGCCACTGACACTGATGGTTTTCCCCCAGTCACTGTCAGAACTGTGATTTACATCCATTTGGGGTGTGAGCAGAAACATCTACTTGCCCAAAATAAACAAATAAATAGCATTTGGATAAGAAATGTGCCTATGGAGAAACAGAGGAGCAGAATGGGGAAACTGAGGAGCAGAAAGGTCTTAATGGCTTTTTCAGGTCCTCACTGTGAACATCTGTGGTGAATCCATAAAGCAAAATTAACAGACAATGCTGCTGCTTTATGCCTAAAATGTTCAATAAGCAGCAATGAATTGAGAATGCAGAGACTTGCATTTTAAAGCTACTAGCTTAAATAGGGAAGCTTAAAAAGCAATTCTAAACTTAACTGAGGGTGATAACTAATATAAGGATCTGATAGCATAGAAATTATCTCTGTTAGCTGGTCCCTCAGTTAAGCATTTCTGTATTAGTTATGTCAATGTTTGGTTCAAAGGAATCACAAGGACTGAATTGTGTTTTACAGCCTCAGCATTCTTGAATATGGAGGAAGGTTTGACACTGAGATCTTTAGATTTCCTGTAGTTCTCCACCAGCGTAAGAGAGCAGATGCTGTGCCCAAAAAGCTTTTTAAACTGGCTGCAGACTGCTACCGACTACACGCTTGGTTTAATCTGTATGCCAGTATCTGCAAAGTGTCCTGATTTCAAATGGCATGAAAGAAAACTGTGAAGGTGCTGAGAGAGGTGACTAATTAAAGATTATGAAAGAGAGATTAAAATCCTGTGGGCCTTTCTAAAGGGTTAAATGGCCAAATGACATATCCTCTCCTGTGAGAGGGCATGGAGTTGAGATATATGCCCTGCAGCTTTTGTACTAAGCCTAAAGGAAAGCAGTTTTAAGGTGCTCCTAGTTACTTGTCAATGGGAGATCTATATAGCCCTTGATTAGTACCACGATTTAAAAGGGATCATGAATTTGCCCTCTTCCCCTGACCTTGGTGCCCCAACACAAACTGTCCTTGAGACGATCATAACAATTCACCCCATGCCTTTTTTTTTCTTTTTTTTTTTTCCTTTTCTTTGTAAATCTGGTGCCAAATACATTATCTTAAACACTTTCAATTTTAAGTAATGAAAAGAGGAGAAATAGCAACTCTGTGGGAATATTTCAACGGGATTCTCATCCAATATAAAGACAATAGCAGAAGATGCTGATGTGTAAATTGTGGCCAAGAGGTAAAAGAGAGAGAAAGAAAAGAAAGATAAATTGCAAAAAAGGTTTTAATATAGCAGAAGACAAAGAACCTCTTTCTAATCTCACACTACTTTTACTCTGGTGTAATGAAATGAGGGCTCATGTGCAAAAGTTAAACAACACAGGAGTAATGTTTGCTACTATGCAAAACAAACACTGGTCTTCTGAGAAGAAAGAGCAAAACTAAAAGAGGGCAAGTAATAGCATTTCATGTTTCCAAGCTGTCAAGAATTGCCCTTTGATCAGTTTTATCAAAAGCTGCAGTGATTGTCTTCAACTAGGGCTGGTTTTGAAAATATTAACCCTCCAGGGTTCTATTTTGTTTTCTACTAAATCTAAAGGCAGTGTAATAAAAGGGTCATTGGAACTGGATGTAGACAACATTTTGCAGCCTGATCTTGTGAGATGCTGGATTTTCTCAAGGTAATGCAGTTCAAGGGTTCTTAGCAGTTTCCTTAAAGATTAGGAAACATGTTTTCAAAATGTTGATCAATCCATCCCTTTCAAGGTATTTAAATGAAATGGCCAGATTGACTTCTATTTTACCTTTACAAGTTTTCAGTTAAGAAAAAAACACCCTCCGGCTGATTAAGAGGAACGGTACATTTCCATCTTCAATACACTTTGTAGTACTGTTTACCCATCTCAGAAAGGCTAAAATAGAACTAGAGGCACAGAGATGGGTGACAAAGCACAGAATGCCTTGTGTCCGAGGAGAGATGAAATAGATTAATATTTTCAGCACAGAAAAAACACACTGACACAAGAATACATTAAAGACTATGATAAAATTGTGAGTGGTATTGGGAAGGAATAGGAAACTGGTATTCACTTTCTCATGATAAAAGAATAAGGCAATATCAAATGGAATTATCCAATGGTAGAAATAAAAAAATAAAGCACTTTGTCACAAAAGCAGGTTAGTTAAACTCTGGAACTCACTGCTGCAAGACAGTGTAGAGATCAGAATTGTAAGTGGGTTAGAAGAGTATCTAGACAAACTCCTTGATGAAAGATCTGTTGGGACTATTAATATAAGTTATAATTTCCTGATAGCTAGGGAAGTGTATTGAAGGAATATCACTGTATACTTTTCTTATATAGCCATCAAAGCTGGAATCCTGAGTTAGATGTACTTTTGACCCAGTACAGGCACTGTTATGTTCCTAGGAAGCAAATGAACATAAAGTGCTGCTTGCAACCTATCTGGAATGCCTTTGCTAAAAGGAGCAGAGACAAGGATGTTAAAACCACTCCTGGCCACTAAAAGGTGGGACTATCAGCACGCCTGCCTGCATATGAGCAAATGTATCACCATTGTGCCATTAGATTCTTCTGTCTTTTCATCCTTCCTGTTATTGTATTTACAGTAGCAATTTGATTCAGACATGTCTTGAGTATTTATGCTGAGCACTGCCAATGTTCTGGTACTGTTTTTCTTGAATGTCATATTCTAGGGGAAAAAAAAATCATTGAAGAAGTAGGAGGCAATAGCTTTAAAGACTAATGAGTGATTCATATGTATCTTGGATTTTAATTATAAGGAGGTTCCCTGTATGTCTCCTCTGGCATATCAGTTTTTGCAGTTAGCATGCAGATGGACTGGTTCTTTGGTTTCAAGACAGTTATGTAGTCATTACAATTCGAGCAGAGGATAAAGATTGGCTTTGCTGTGGGACTAGCAGGTTCTGCAGCTGAATCAGTGTATGGTCTTTGGCAAGTTACTTCATGAGTGAGCTGAAAGTTTTGTTCCTGAATGGGAGAGGAGTTTAAGCCCCTATTTGTAGTTACACAAATCCATTTTAAAACACTTCTTCCACTGTGCTGCATCAGCTCACATGCATAGAAATATCTAAAGCATTGGATAAATGGGCTGTCAGGTGCAGACTTGCTAAGGATTGTGCACATTAACCCTTCCTTGCATTCGTGGCATGGAACAAGTATCAAATCACACAAGTTAACCCCAAGGGTGCTGTCCCTGCTCCTTACACAGCAACTGCCTGGGAAATCCATCTTATCTGGTAATAGGACTTGTCTCATAGTCAAAACCATGGCAGAACAAGATCTTCCTGAGGGAAGAAAATTATACTGTAAATTCAAGGCCTCTTATCCATAAAGTGGAAATTTTCAGATATACTGTGAAATGAAAGGGGTCTCTGGCATGTGTTTCATAGCTGAAGTAGTTGAGTGAAGGTTATTTATCCTATGTGGAGAGTCTGGACAAGAACAGCCCCAAAGCAAATGAACTGGGATTTGACTGCCTCTGTCCAGACTTGAAAACAGATGTTCAACAGGATGTCAGGAGAGAAGGGATTGCTAATTTTATAGTTAGGAAGTGTTTTGGAGAAATTCAGTATGGAGACCATGCCAACCTGCAGTCAGAAAACTCATGTCCTCATTGCCATGACTTACACACACTAGGTTCAAATGAAGTCTCTGGGTCACAATGGGAAAAGGCTGTCTTATGATCAGAGCTCCAGCAACCTTCAAGAGAGAGAAACCAGTCACTACATTGAGAAGCTCTTTAAAGGCATATGGTACTCTTACTGAAGAGAAATTTTTTCCGCTTGTTATTGTGCCTCATCTACAAAGTAACATGCTCACTGCTTGAATCAGAAAAACACTACTGTGTACAGACTGATTTGGAAGTATGCTTTAATGAATGCTTGGGAGCTCATACTGTTGGTGTTGGTTGACTTAAGTTACACTGAAATCATTCTAACACAGTTTGCAGTTAGCCTAGACAGTACAGTGTGAAAACTGTACAAGAATGCCTTTCATGTTAGTCTGTCCTTGGATAAAACTTGCATATGGTTAGGAATAGGTTTTTTAACATAAAAGCTCACACTTTTTCCCTGCTACTTTGCTAACAGGGAGCACCTGGCTATATGTGCCCGTTCTATATGAAGCCCTGCGCTGCCAGCTCCCCACCTAGCCTGCACTGCCCAATGAGGGCACGTCTGGTGTTACTGTTTGAAACAATACATGCAGAAGTTTTGTATTAGGGAGCTCATTTTGGTAAGTGTTTCATGACTCCTGTTCTGAGGATTGCTACAGCCTTATGTCTGAAATGCCTTGGTTTCTTCAGGGATCCTGAGACCACTTTCAGCACGAGGTAAGATAGATAGATGTATATGAAGTGCTTATGTGCAAAATGTGAAAAGAACATCTACTCTGCTATGTTTCGCGTGCCTGATGTTACACTTTCTGAAGGGACTTTTACCAACTCAGCTTTCAGATCTAAATTTTCCTTGGCATTGCTCTGAGATGTAGAACAACCCTTCAGGTTTTAATCTAATCCACTCTGCTCCCAAGACCTTCTTACTCCCTGAATTTCTGTGGGATTTTCCCTCATGTGTAAATGCTGATGACCACTCTGCATGGCCAGTTATGAATCCTTACTACCCAAGTGGTAATGAAAGCTGGGTAACAGCAGTCCCAGTGCTTTCACATACTTGCCATCTGGCCAAAATGCGTTTTTCTGCCAATCTGTGTATTGCTTACATTATAGAGTGATGCTTTTTAACGTTGGGGTTAATACATGCAGAATACTGGTTCTATTTGAGATGAAAAACAATGGTAAACAAATACTTCTGAGGA
The DNA here is from genome assembly GCF_965638725.1 of Aptenodytes patagonicus. Lineage (NCBI taxonomy): Eukaryota > Metazoa > Chordata > Aves > Sphenisciformes > Spheniscidae > Aptenodytes > Aptenodytes patagonicus. The sequence goes on from NC_134959.1 coordinate 8,045,213, forward strand.
TGTAACGGGTTTGGTGGCAAATGCCCCGAGCTCTCTCTTTGAGGGGCACCACAGAAAATAGCTGTTTATTTTAATAATTGGAATTGTGCCTCTAATAAGCATCTTCTTCAGTAATTTCTAGAGGGTTCTGTTAGGTTGTGGACATGTATTTCTATAAACGGGGATATTTGTTCAAGTTAAGCCTAATTAAGAAAGAAATGATGCAAGAGTTATTTGGAGGGCTATAGAGTAACAGTCTAAACTGATTCATTTTAAAGTATTTCCACTTGGTGGAATGACACTTGCAATCACTCTGGAGGAAAAAAATCCTTAGAGAATTAGATGAGAATGGTTAGGATGATGCTAATGACTTATTACCAATAGTCAATGGCTCATTAAAGTCCCATATGGAAATGGGCCAAAGGGACAGAACTAGAACTTTTACAAAACACAAGTATTGACAAAAAATATTAATATTTATCATTTCCTAATCTACATTATTTACTGTTCCTTTACTTATTTTTAAAAGCTTAAAGATTTTTCTTCACCTAAAACCTAACAGGTATTAGGAAATTTGGTCCTCATCTTGAGACTGGACAATTAGTACTAGTCACAGGACGTAATACATAGTATTATAAATAACACTTAGGTTCACAAACATCTTTGTTCTAATGTATTTTTTTGTGCATGATTTTTTGTATCTCAGTTCATTTAATGTTTTTTTAACTGCATGTCTATATTTTTCTCAGCCAGGGTTCATGTTGTACTTTGAAAACTGTGTCTTATTTCTTGCCTTTCCTTGGTGTGCCTCCCTAGGTGGGCCTAGATACCTTTTTGTTGTGCATCAGGAGTCAGAAAGAATTGGGAAAAATTACTTAAAAGGCCTGATATTATTTTATAATTTTTCTGTTTGTATACTTACATCTGGTGATGTCACTTCCATCTAACTCACTATATCAAGACTCCTGATAAAAGTGTGACTCTTGAGATTATTACCCTTATCCATCAATTAGAATGTCATAATTATGAGAAGCAGCACAATGCAGACATAGCTGAAATACCTGTAATGCTGCTAAAATGCCAGTAATGCCAGTTAAGCATTTGCCTTCCTCTCTGCCTTCCACACATAAAATGTTGTGGTTTTGAAAGCAACCATAAAGAAATACTTGTCTATTATTGTGTCCCAAAACTCAGTATAGTAATTTGGTGAATATTTGATCATCTTTTTCACTTCTACATAGTCTTTAGCTGAATTGTTAATTTCTAATTAGATTTCAGGGGTAAATATTTCTACACTCACTGTTAATACTTTGGAACAAACTACAAGAATTTTCAGATTTCCTTTTCAGCTGATCTCCCAGTTATGATTTCTTGATTAGCTATCCCCAGTACACTGTGCTTAGCAGTTTCCTGAGAAACAAGAATTCAGCTGACACCGCCTGATTCTACAGCTTGCTGAGAGTTTCTCCCAAGCATGATAACTGCCACCAATTTCATCAGGATTTGACGTTATTCAGCATTTTCTGGAGATTCTCAAGAGTCATCCTTTATTTGTGTTGATACCATATTAAAATAAGTATTGTAAGAATTGTAATTCAAGCTCTTGTATAAATATCTGAGAAGTCAGTAATAAATAGTCCTAATTAGTAGACAGAAATAAAGTACTTTAAACTACATGAGCACAAGAAACAGATGGGTTTCAGTGCAAATAATTCTCTTTTTTATAACAAGATCTTTTTTCATTTTTTAATATCTATCACTGCAATTCAATTTTTTATTTGCCAAACATGTTTTCAGTGAATTGCAAGCTACTTGGGAATGCTGCTCAAATTCTCCTAAGGAAGATGTGGCTCTTGCTAATTAAATTAATCCATTTTAATTAATATCTCTGTGCCCAGGAAGTGAAAACCTGAGTTTGCTTCCTTCTTTTATTCCTTCGGGGAATATGAATTCTGTGTATGTAAGGAGGATTTAGCCCTTTTGAACCAAGCACAATTGTTTTTAAACAGATCTACTCATAACACTGTATTCATAACAGGCATTCAGTATGGCATTTCTACATCTCATTGATAAATCAAATCTATGGTCTGATTCACGTAGTCCAAAGTGTGTTGGACTACCATGCCTTTGCTATATAGTGCTATGTACTTATAAAGTAGGTCATATATTTCAGAAGAGCATCAGACTGATTTAGTGCGTAATTGAAATATATAGTTTGGCTGCAGAAACCCTGATTTTTATCTAGAAAGTGTGCAATTGTGCACCCGGGCTGTAACAGTCTATTAATGTGCACGCACTAAATCTGATGCATGTCAAAAATTTCACTTGCACACACAACCTGGCTGTGCTATGCAAAGGCAACAAGTCTTTGCTTGCACAATAAGCTTCTTCCCAGACGCTTGTCTGATTGTGCATATTTTAACTTACTGTGCGTATCTTAACTAATACTCACTGAATATTAGGTAATCCTAGGAACATATATGTCAGACCTAAATTAAACAATGAGTTCTCCAGCAGAAAGTCCAGTCTCCCTGTACTCTGCATTTTGTCCAGTGGTGCACAATCACCCAATCCAACCATTGAGTCAAAGGACTGGGTAAAAAAAAAATGTAATTCTGGCATCAGTTTCTCATCCTTCAAGGCAATGAGTCTTGCTCCTCTCACTCTAGCTATGAGAGCTGGACAGCATGGGGCTCTTTTATATTCTGAATTGTCACAAATAGCACTTAGTATTCACTAAAAAGCTATTGATCTCTCTCCCTCGAGCCCTAAACCTCCTTGTAAATCAGTACATCTCATTGAGTGAAGCAGTGGAAAATAATAAGAAAGCCTGGATCTAACAGTTTCTCTGAAAAGATACTAGACCCCTTACCAACGACCAGTGCTGTTGACCTAATGTAATGCTACAATCCACAGACAAGGTTCCTGGTTTGATTAAAAGTGTTACCATGTGAAAGATTCAGTTTCACCTCACACTTACATCCAAAATGAGATGATATCGTTCAGTCCTTGACTCTGTTTGAACTCCCATCTGGCTGGTAAACTTCAAAGAACATTGACAACTTTCGCAGATTTGATCCAAGAGTGGATGTCTTAGTGCCGTTGTTATGTAGGCACACTGGAGGAAAGAGGCATATTTATGCAGTTTAGTTTCGGCTTGCAGGTGCCTCGGTTAGTGTCTGAGATTGCTTGATTGGTGTAGCTGAGCTTCCAGGATAGCTTCTTCTGGAGTCTCCACTGACTGCAAAAGAAGCTTGAGGTCCTACCTTCACAACTATGTGAGATGCATGAAGTTAGATGGTGTGGAACCTCCTTTCTCCCCATCTCACCTTCCTCCAGGAAGATTTTTCCTTTCAGACAGATTCAGAAATGCTTTCAGAGGCTCTGAGAGGCTGATTCTTCAGTTTTGGGATACCTCGGCTGGCTAATTAAATAGTCCTATTTCCAGACTATATCCTTGTGACAGCATCTTAGGACTCTCCGGACTGCTTTGTTTGCTCTGTGAAGCTGATCTAAACACTGCTTAGCTGAGCTGGAAGTAGTTGTGCTAGTTCTTACTATCTGATCTACCTCTAGCTGATTGCTCTAATCCCACCCCAGATTAGTGCACTGGCGAAGGCTTTGTTTGATAAATGTATGTTTTGGTGTTGCCTGAAATCTGTCAGTGTGGCCAGCGTTATACAAGGAGAGAACATGAAGTCATCATTTATGCCTGAAGAGATTTCCCATAAGAAAAAAAGAACATTTAAGTCAATCTGACCCACTCTCTCTCTCTTCCCTCATCTCCCGTCTTCATGGCGTTCAGATTCTGAACCTGTTTCAGCTGGGTGGCTTACATTAATACATTGCTTACTGATCAACTAGGCTGGCAGGAAAAAATCAAAGAGAATGTCAGAAAACAGTAGCATAATTCTGTTCCCAGCTGGAGAACTCTTCTTCTGTCTTGTCAGAGTTACAGAGACACGATATGGGTCGCAGAAATCTCGCTATACTGACAGTTGTTACTTTTGGGATTAGATCGATATTTGTCTGTATCCAGGAATTAGTAGAACAACTGCCTGCAGGAATGTATTTTAAAGGTGATTTCCTATCAGTGCAGGATGCTTCTGAATTTAATTCTGCTATTCAAGACACCATTTACTTTTCTAATACTTAAAACCATATGCACTGCTCACAAGAAATCCTGCAGGTAAAGAGAAAACAGAAGAATAAGCGTTAGAGGATTAGACATAATATGGATTGTGAAGTCTTATGTAAAACAGAAAACCATATTTTTTGAGATGTTTTGCAAAGAAATTTTGCACTTGGCAGGGTATTTAACTTACCTGTCATTTACACCTTGAAGATCAGCAGAGAAAACCTAATAATGCTTACACTCTTAGGAATGATTGTCTTTGTAAAGCAGCTATATTTGCAGCATTATACAAGGCAAAAAATGTCAGGTTTGTCATCTCCAATAGCTTCTTTATAAAGTGCAAGTGGCTTAATTTCAAAGGACCAAAGTGAATAGCGTATTTTCTTTCTATTTCTAAATCCTTTTCTGCTACACTCTTAAAAAAAACAATGGCCAAATATTTTATGCTGTTCCACAGTGAATGTTAGTTTAAAAAAAAAAAAAATCTTAAAAACACTGTAAGAAAAAAGACCAGAGTAAACGGATATCACCATTATGTTTCAGTGTATAGTGACTACTAGTATAGGTGGACTTCCAGTAGGGACCATTGTGCAGAACTGGAGGCAAAGCGAGGCTCAGTTCTTTGTTTTTCCTGGATCAGTCTTTTCTAGTCTCTAATATGACCCTCCATTTTTAAAGATATTTTGCAGTCCGTCCTTGAAAATTGTTATTAATGACCTAGCTAAGCAGGGAGAGGATTACTACTTATCTATATTATATTTATTCCAATTTCTGCTTTAAACATTGTTTTATGTAAATTTACCATGGCATTTAATTCCCTCCATTTACACACTTGACTTACTACATTTTTACAAATACTTATTACAGTTATTTTGAATATCAGTCTTGCATATTCCCTAGCTACATAGTCTTATTTATTATTTCTTTTTCATTCTCATTCATTTTAGAAGCTAAAGTAAACCTGTGGAGGCAAGGACAGGTAGATTTCAGCATTGAATGAAGTGCTATGGTCTAAATTGTCACAGAGCAGAACCTGGAAGTATTGGAGGAATAATCAATCCAGGAAGAAAAACATGCTGAAATTTTACCTTTCTCCTTTGAATGCTCTACGTGACTGTGTATGCTAGCCTTAAAGCAAGCTGCTTTGCTTGGAAAGTCTGGGTAGAATAACATGTTGTGGGCTAATTTAGCTTACTGCTGAGCACTGCTGCCTAGCAGAGCTGAATAGATATATCTTCTGTCAGTCTACAACTCTGAAAACAAAATTGTCAAGTCACTCCCACAGTAAATGGTTATTTTCCCTGCACAGTTAATGCAGTTGTATAGAACAACTAGGAATCCAGGAACATAAAAACACAGAGGCTGAAATCTTCCAAAGTATTTAGGCAACAAAATCCCATAGATGGTGGATTCCTTAATAGGATGATCTTGGCTGTGTTACATTCCTATATGTTGTAATACAACACTACTGTTTCTCACTGTGTCTAGCAGAGGTCATAGCACAGTATGGCTAGGTCTTTGTAGTAAAGGAATACATGCAGTTTCTCAACAGAATCCTTCTAGTAAAAAAATGGATCTGATCACTACATCCAAGAGACCGAGGCTTGGCTCACAGAGGGATGATAATCCCAAACCAGTGAAGCTAAGTGGAAAGTTGTGTAGAATTATTTGAGCACCGAGAAGATGCTGAGAAACCCATGACAATAAATAATCTGTTCCACTTCAGTGGTGGAGACTGATTTCAGACATATCTAGAGAGATAAATACGATTAACAGAATTTCAGTTTCAAGTCTATTAGGAATCAAACTTTCAGACTGACAGCCACTGTTTGATTGTTTTCAACTATTTTTTACCATCTGATTAATGTCATTTTTTTAAAGCAATTTAAATTTTCTTTGCTGAATGGAAACTTACAGGAGACAGATTCTCCATCACAGAAGCAAATACCTTGGCTGAAGATAAGATGATCTATTAGAGAAGAGCCATATCGAAAGGTAGCAGAACAGCTGTACTGAGTTTTTTCTAGCCTAATAGGGAATTGAATCTATTTCAGCCCAGGGACAAAATACTGCATCACTTGTGTTTGAAGAGATGACGGCAGAACATTTGCTATGGTTGATCATTTACTGCTCCCTTTTCTGGCTTTAACACTCTAACATCCTGCCTCTTGAACACTGGGTTGTATGAACAAAATGCACCCGAATGAATGGTTGTCTCCAGAACTAGGTTTTGCCAGTACCTTTTGCACAGTGCCCCTTCAGAGTGCACTTAACATTATGAATATAGAGAGCAGAAAAGGAAAAAAATGCTTCTTGGTACTAGTTCTACAGTGTAATCAGAGTTTAAATGTAAAATTTATTTTCCAGAAGAAAACAAATGTCAAATTCTAGTGGCCAGGAATTCAAGCACTGCAGGTTGAAATTATAATCTCTCTTTCTAATGCTCCACTTAGAGACTGTGGAAAAGGAATAGTACATTTTCCTGTCACTACTCAGCCACTTGATCTTTGAATAGGAAGAAAATTTTTTCTTACAAGTGATCAAGTATTTAGATTACTTGTATGTGTTTCCCCTATTGATAGCAGGTGATCACAGAGGGCAAAGGTGAACAAATGGATGTAAAACAGTACTCCACAAGTAATGGTGCATGCACTAATATTACATGCTTCATTGCGTCTTCGGTTATTCATTCTTTACACCAGTCCTCTGGGACAAAATCAATGACACATTTTATGTTATGCTTCAAAGTCATCATAATTATTTGTTTTGAAGCAACATTTTTTTCCCTTTTGTCAACCAAGCAATTTGCTGAAGTACCCAATTTTGCGACAACAGTCAGGAATAGAGCCAGAAGCTTTTTAAAAATAATTTGAGGAGGGGAAAACCCAACAGCAACAAAACCTTATGCTGAAGTGCTGTGTTGTTTATAACAGGGAATTCTCCCCAAAGGGGAATCATAACGCAAAAAAAAAAAAAAATCCCCATAGCATTTACTTCAAACAGACATGAGCGTTAAACATTATTTATAATATCTGTATGACAACAAGGTGTCTTTGCATAATTAAAGCACCTCAGAAGATGTGTACAGCAAGACATCCCAATGTCAATTAGCTGCTTGAGTGGTCAAGTTTCCACATACGAATTCTGTGTATTAGTTCTTCAGAGAAGAGCAGCACTGTACTTGACCTTTTCTGCCTTCCCAAAGGATGTTGCTGTATTATTTTTTGCACTGTATCACCTATATCTGAACCTGTGCTTTTTGTAAACGCCTGAGTCGTAAGTTAAAAAATGACTAATTAGTATGATGTTTGTATCTGTATTAACATCCAAAAGCCCTGACAGAGATTGCAAAGGCAGTGGTTCCAGACACTGTAAACACTTGGTAATGAGTGCCTCTAGTGCTTTTCATCAGATGTCAAAACGCTTTACTGTCAGTACTGGCCCATCTTGTATATACAGGAACTGAGGCACACAGCAGTGATGTGATCCCCTGTAGTCAGCCAGGAGGCTGGTATTAGCCAGGGAAGAAATGAGGCTTGAAAATCAGGCAAGGCTTTGTCCATGCTAGCCCCAAAATCCTACAGCATGAAGCTCGGAAGAGACACCTCAGGTCTCTATCTCTGCAGTCCATGAATCTAAACTCAAGGCCTCCTCACTAATTAGGAGATTATTCAGGAATGGCTATAACTGAAGCATATTTGGGAAAAAAAAAAAGGCAGAAGTATATTGTTAACATCTCTCTGTTGTAGTAAGACCCTCTGGGGATGCTACTTGGCTGCTTGTAAGTGTATTTAATGTAAAGCAGAGATGATTGAAAAATGTAGCTTGTAGCTCCCTGGGGCAGTTTGCCATTCACAAGATATAGGACAGTGAGCAGTACTGGAAGGAGACGTTGCAGGCAGCCCTATCCATGATGGCCCTGCAGGCAAGAAAAGCCTTGTGTGTATTCAGACTATGATTTGATGATTAGATCCTTTAGCACTTGTGAAAGCCACTTGTTTACAACTCTTATTAAATTATTTTGTATGCTCTGGTATAAAATATTTGTTTCTTAAGATTTGATAAGGTGTATAAACCTGTGATGCATTTTAAGCACTACATAAATGCAGAGACAGTGGAGCTGTAAGGCCAAATTCATTAGTGGCATTCTATCGAGTTCAGTGGGCTTATCCCATGGATGAATTTTGCATGTATTCTCTAAAATAGGTAAGTATTTGACTAAAATTAGCCAAATCCTCCAGAGCCTAATGGAGCGCTTATGGGCTCTGGCAACTTAACCCAATGTTTAATTTGCAATAATCTAGCCAAGACTGCAGAAGCATGAAATATACTCTACAGGGAGAGCACTGCTCTTTGAAGTTAGTGGCTTAATTCCCATTGTCTCTGATGGGAGCAGGACTGGGGTTTATGTGGCATTTACTCCTGTTATTGTAGACAGAAATCTTTTTACATATGAATTAATTTGGCCTGTATTTGGGGAAATTCCAATCTTCTGAATTTACTAAATTCTTCTTAACTTCCAGGAGAGCCTGCACAGGTGTACTTGTGAATTCTGCATATTCTCCATGTAGATACCATGGACTGTGAGAACCTGCAGATTTCTATTCTCTGTGTGTGTGTGCAGATCGCTAACTAGCTAGCTAGCTAATAGCAGTTGAAAGAGAAAGGAAGAAAGGAAAATAGCTCTTTGTACAGCAGCATGAAGTCAACTGACACATAATCCAATCTTTTCTTTTTTTTTTTTAGGGGGATTCTGTAAGTACCAACAATTCAAAATGGATTATTTGATTATTTGTATTTACCTGCTTCTTTCAGATTCTCATAGCTTGGAGGTCAGCTTACCCTCTGCACTGTGATGGTCTCGGGCGAGTATGTGGAGTGCTGCTGCTGGCTGCGGCTGTCCCAGCTGGGCGAGGGGCTGCAGCCAGCAGTTGGCAGCTGGGAAATGGCGATGGAGCATTCTGGTGTGCAATTCCTCAGCCAGATAAGTGACTCTTCCAGTTTATCCTTTTGACAAGAGCAGAGGTTTTCTATTTTAGACAGTCACGAAAGGTGAGCACATAGTGTTTAGGGGGAAGGCAGCTCAAGCAGTGATCTGGGCAGAGAAAAATAGGGAAAAGGAAGAAAAAGTGTCTTTGAAATGATCCCACTTAACCGTTGAGTAACTATTACCATGGCACAAACCCAAATTGATATGCTGCCTCCGCAACACTTTGATTCACTCCTGTAGCCAGGTGCTGAGAGTGACTGTAATAATACACGGTGTTACAACAGAGAAGCACATAGGGGAGCAGACAGGCAAGACAGTAGTCAGAAAGCAAGCTGTCTACTCTACAGGCAAGGCAGGCACTTCAAAGAGTGAGGAAATCTTTTCAAGGAAGTTATTGTCAGAAGCTACACAAGAGTTCCCGGTGATGTTAATGCCCACTGTTACTACTCTCTCCCACCAAAAAGCATTTTTGTCCTGGTGAGGTGACTTTCCCACAATGGGGTGACAAGCGATCCCTGATCCTTTTGTTTTATTCCAGTTACTTGCAGATTTCCTGCTTTTCTAGCCCATAGTCACTGCTTCTTTGACTTGAAAGTTCAAAGTGGCAGGGCCACTAGCCTCATTTTACAAGTGCAGAGACACATGAAAAGTTTATTTTAGTCCCAGGAAGCACCACAGATTCCCACACTTTTATTCTTCCCCTTAATCTATCTGAAACCTCAAACATCCAGCAGGACTGTATATAAAGAAGAGGGACTGCTGCTTGCTTTCTGCATCTCGGTTTCAACACTTTCTGCCAGCGGATGCTGATGGCAACCTACTACTAAAGGAATCACTACTGGCTTTAGATGCAATTTCCCAAGCCTGTTACCTCTAGGCTACATTACGACACACCGGTATCGTCTATTACTCCAGCAGTTTCTAGTATTTACCGTAACAGCTCTCATGTCACATCTGCCTTTCTTAGACTTAAGGTGTAGCTTGAGGCAGGTGAAGCAAAATCAACACAGAGAAAGCCTAAAGCTCCTCTCTTTCCTCACTGTCATTGCTAACCTGGCATGAGAAGGGTTGCTGTGGAAATGGAGGAGGCAAAATCTCATTCAGGAAAATCCTGGAAGCAGATGATAGGGGAGAATGCTAATATATCAACCCCACTCTCTTGACTGGTACAACCCCCCTTGCACTGAGAAAATTGGTTTGTATTTGATTCTGCTGATGTAGCAAACCAAAACAGCAAGTCAATTTGTGATAGAAGATGGAAAAAAAGAAGTGACCTGGTTTATTAATCCCAGAAGAGACAGGACTACATTAACCAAACCTGGAACCTCCAAGAATGAATCAATTTACTTCTTACACCCTTATCTTGATTTTTTACTCTCACAGTCTGGATTTGCACATACTGTAAACTTTCATGGTATTCAGATTTTCTTATAGGATTTCGACATGAAAATGGACAGGATTCCAGTCCGTTCCATTAAATCGTCACAGATGCTCCATGTTTGAGACAAAATTTATGGCATGTAGTCAGTCGAGCTGACTGAACATTTTGTTGCGGTTGCCTATTCTGAGGCAGTTATTGTATCTCAAAGCATTTTAAGAGATGGAGTCATTTATCAGAGTACTTTTGATATAACTACAGGAGAAGCCCTTTAATTGGGAGATTGCGTAAGATGATATTGTATCCTAAATGCAAAGGAACAAAAAGAACAGAAATAAAGGGAATAACCTGCAAAATGAAAATGTCATGTATAAAAAAGAATCATCGCTAGATTATAGTTGTATTTCATCTTAACCTTGTCAACATTTAATCTTTATATCACATTTTCTACACTAAAATATTAACGCTTGGGATTTCTCTAGCACCTCCTCATGCACATTTTAATTAGATCTGTGTAGAATTCTATATAAAATCGGGTCAGCTTGGGGTTTCTGGTGTCAGCCTCGAAGAACTGGGGTTGTTACAGCCTCAGATTAACCCCATGGAAGACATTAAGGGTTAACCAGTCCTTACCCCTTCCTCTTCCATTCTTATTCAAACAAGCAAGTTGCTTTTGAAAACTTGGAATAAACTTCGGGGGAAAAATCACAACTTGAACCATCCTGAGTCTGACCTAATTTTAACGGAAGTGTCATGCTCCCATGTGCTTCTCAGCTTGGCAGCAGTCAAATGCCTCCTCACTAAGGCCTATCTCTGCACACATGCGTGGCCTCCAATTAAAAATGCTGTTATTGTCAGAATATATATATATTGTCAGAATATACCAAAGTAGGTTCCAGAGAATGCATTTTAAAAAAAACCACCTTAACTCTACTTGTAAAGGACAATGGAGCCTAGCAAAACCAGTGTCTACTGACTGCAGAAAATACACAGTCACCTTCATCGTCCTAATTAATGCCCATACAGACCCACAAAATCTCACTTTTATCAGTACTATGATTCCTACTGTGTGACTGTAGCAGGATGCTTACCTGTACAGTTATTCTGCATTAAATGACCAGTGCTGCTGGGAAGTAGGACTAACATTGTTTTGGTATAAAATGATCCTGGTAATTCCTTGGATGTTGTTATGAACCAGTGAGTCCTGAAGAGGTTGGCTCTGCTTGGGTGGCTGACTTTGGACCTCAGTGGCAAAAGGCTGGGAATCTGAGAAAAGCTGAAGACCTCAGTGTAAACAAAAGTGACAGTCATCTCTGATGATTTTTGCAGTGCAGTATTTATTGTGACAAAGAGGCTCAGCCATGCAGATTATTTCTAGGCGCTCGTAGACTTTCCTCACCTAAAATCATTTAGTGCTGCAGATAGAATAGACAGTTCTGTAGAGCATTTATTGGTTTAAAATTTTAACATCAGGGAAGTATCATTTTTCCTTCAGGAGGAGTGAGGCATTATGTCTTATTTTGAGTAGGAGAGTGATTCCACCTGAGGAAAGGTGAAGTGTAGGATCTGACAGCAGCAGGGATGACTCAGGCACTATGAAGGAGAAAAAGATGTGGTAAGGCCTGCAGCTGAGATAAGCTGATTCCTTGCCATGAAGCCACATCACCTGCCAGGTATACTGATTAGGTGGTTGGAGCATGCACATAACAGGGAAATTAATTACTCCATTGATTTTAAAATGCACTCCAAAATAAAATAAGACATGTTCCTCCTATATTTTGTATTGTCCCTAAAGAACTTGTACAAATATAATCCACTGGTTTAGCCTTGGTGACACAGTGACTTCCTGGTCACTTTAGGGAGTTGATTTCTAGTACTGTAAGGACAGAGTGGGATGGTAAAACTTACTTACTTGTGATTAATTTCTTTAATATTTACGTTGCTTTCACGTGTGCAAATTCAATAGTCTGTATACATTCATTGCACTGACTGTACCAAATATTCTGACTGCTTTTTTTTTCCAAAAAACAGGTATTCCTGAAATACCCATGCACCCTTTTGTCCATCACAAAAGATAAGAGCAGGAAAGTTATATTCTTAACAGAAATGGTATTTTACACATGCCCAACTTACATCCATTCAAATGGTAAATATCTCACAAAAGCTTGTGGTACGTAAGACCAAACAGAACCACAAATCTCTGCCATTAAGTCTGTCCTGGTAGTGTGGCCCTAAGATTGTTCAGAAATTTTCCAGCAGGCCGATCAATTTGCAACTATTACAAGTTTGATAAATGCCTTTTAGCTCTAATTTGCTTTTATTGTCATCATCACCCTTGACAGGCACTGCGTGCCACAGCAGAGAATGAGTTTCCAAATCCCTAGGATCTGTGTCATCTCCACGGCACAGCTCTAGGTGTCAGTCATACAAATGCACCTGCAAAGCACATTTTAAACCAGTACATGAACGTTTTTGCTGGCTTTGCATTAAGTCAAATTTTCAAAATACTACCATGTGGCTTGCGTTATCAATCCCAACTCAAACGTTGTATCAAATGGTCACAGTGAATTGTTCATAACCAGTCAAGGAAGTTTATGAAAAATAATCCTCATGTAAATTTTTGTTAAATTAATTCAAATAATCGATTTGGAAATCACAATACATGTAACCAGGAAACAGATTATATCATTCACAAAAATTAACGTCTAATGAATATGAACAGCTTGACTGTTCTCAGTCAATGTGAACAGTCACATTCAGAAATACACGCTGTAGAAATTTTAGATCTGAAACATCCTTAGCTGCTGTAGCTCTTCTTAAAATGATGCCACAACAAATACACTAGAAAGTGTAATGTTGTTCTAGAAGTTTACCTTAATCAGATTATCTGAGAATGTCAGTGATTGTCACCAGTAATATCCCTGCTTTTGTGTCACTGAGAGCCACAAGAAACAGAAAGTTATAGAGACACAGGCAAAGACTGAAATCACTCCTTTGTCATCTTGGCTACGTTACTGTGTTTCAACCTGGAAAATAAGTTACACATCAATTAGGCCTTTTCAAGATTTGGAAAACATTCTCCACCCGTGTTGTTTTCCTTCATGCTTAGTAAGGGTGACAGTGGTTTGCTTTGAGTGAGGTTTTAGGCAGAGGAAAAAAAAATCTTGTTCTGTATTTTGCTAGTGAAATTACAGGGCTTTGCAATCAATGACTGTCAAAACTGGAAAGGAAAAGGATGCTTTAACTTATTGAAACCTTTGATGGAATTATATACATTATCTAGGTATATGTGTAGAAGTGGCACTTGGCTATTTAATGTCTTTCTGAAAAAGTAAGTGAGATACTGGAGTCTTGCTTCTTCTAAGTCTAGATTTATTTAGTTCCTCTTTATCCTACTGGAGCCATTAAAAGAGTATGTTATAGCAGTATTTTTTCATTCCTCAAGTTCTACAGGAAAATAATTATGTCATAAACATCATGCAAAACACATGGACATTTAATGTGAAACTTTTCCTAAAACTTTTAATTAAATCCTTTTTTTAAATCTGAAATTTTATACCAAACTGTTTCAGCATCTTGCACAAATGAGTAAGAGAATTTAAAGATATATCACTAGTAGTCTGAGGTGTATTGTTTAGGAGCCTGTTGGAGGGCTTTAATTCAAATAAAGCTTTTCTGAATTTCCTGTTGCATAGAAATCTCAGAGGGCAGCTAGTGGAGCTGAAGTAAAAGGTAAACTCAGTACTCTTGAAACTGAACAAGACAGGATACTTGGGCTGGTCAGTATGTAGAGCAAAAAAAGGTGGGAAAGTTGGAGGAGCACGTGACATTTACTTAAATTACTGTATCAAATGTACATGTTCTGGGAAGTTAAATATTTCTTGTGAGAGTACTTAAATGATGTTATTCAGCCCTTTGCCTGCCACCTGTTTCCTTAGCGCTTTTTTTTTAAAAAAAAAATTCTTAATAAAGCTTTTCCATTATTAATTATAGTCATGACTCTGCAAACCAAAACGTTCTGATTAGTGAAATTTTTCACAAAACTTCTGGGAAATCTCGATGTCCTCCACCAGATACTCTTCCTAATGCCCAGTACTTTGCAGATTTAGTATTAAGTGATCAAATAGCAGCCCAGAGCCATTCAAGGTAATTGAATCCCATGATTTGGGACCAGGTGTACAAAGATGTTCAAACTAATTATTTAATAATTGAAAACAATAACCAGTGTAGTTAAATCTCTTGCTGATTTTCTAATGTTTATTAATTTAGGCACCTGTGTCTTCTGCACCACTTTCTTTCAAAATGCTTACAAGGATATGTACAGCATATAAATTTACAATGAATGTGATTACCTCAATACATGCTCTAGGCGCTTAAGTGATTAGAAGAATATTATTATTTTAATTGTTCTATAGATTTCATTCTTATAAGTCTGCTTATTAAATAATTGTTTAAATTCCCAGATAGACATCAAGGTGCAGAATTTTCATGAAAAACTCACTTTACCATTTTCCACTACCTCTTTAAATGGCCCAATTTAGGAAGGATCACAGAAAATGTTTCCTTAAAAATTAGGCAAATACAACATTCATAAATAGTTAAGATGAATGAAAACCAACATCAACACCAGTGCCCTTATCAGCAGAAAAATCATTGCCCTTTCACTAGTGTAATTTTACTTCATTCTATTGTTCATGCAAACTGCATTGAAGAACTATCTGAAAGAAAGGAGGTTTATAATTACTATGAAAAATCAGCACCATCATCTATTCTAAACCAGTTTGTGTCTTCTTTTCCAAGGGCTTTGTATGGTAGAGCAGATGTTAAACCTTGCACATTACTTTCACCTACCCTTGCTTCACTTAGCTATGTATATTATTTTAATTAGCTTCTATACCTTCAAGGCGTTTCCCATTATATTATTTTATTTTGCTAATGCACCTGCTTAAAGAAAGAAAACTGTAAGTGGGGCACTCGGGAAAGGGTAAAAGGGCAGCAAGATTAGACTTCTTGGTGTCTTTTCTTTTTCTTTTTTTCCACTCCCTTCACTGTGACTAAATAATAACTACTGGAAGGAATAATTTTACAAGAGGGAGTTATCTGTTATTTTTATTTGGTCCCAATACTGCTAATTAACAGCAGACATGAAAGGTCCTGTAAAGGTGTTAAAAATCTAACAAAATCTGGTTTTACCTTCTATTCTTACTCTACAAACAGAATTCGTATGCTACTATGAAATGGGCTGCTTTAGCCTTAAAGTCATAGAAAAGAAGTATGAATATAGCAGAATAACAACACGATTTATCAGCATGAACAAAATAAATGGACAGTATTAACTGTATCATTCCAGCAGTCTATACAACAGTCCTAATGCCTTAACTGAATGTGTGAAAGTAAATGAAATGGCAGCATGATTACACTGATTACAGTGGTTGCAAATACGTTAGGCTACATTCATGCTTCAGTGAGGCTGTAATTATACTTCAAAGAAATGCTGTGCGCAGGCTGCTCCGTTCTCATGGCATCCCTGCTGTTTGTTTCTTCTTATTTTGTTCTTAGCATCGTAGGCCCCAGTCCTGCAGACACCTACTCATAGGTGTAAATCCCTTTGTTTCAGTGGTGGGAAAAAATCACCTTTTGTGCATATCAGTAGTATTGGCTATAAACTCTTCCAACTCTTGTGTGCTGCTACAGAAGTGCCATCAAAT
Organism: Aptenodytes patagonicus; assembly: GCF_965638725.1. Classification (NCBI taxonomy): domain Eukaryota; kingdom Metazoa; phylum Chordata; class Aves; order Sphenisciformes; family Spheniscidae; genus Aptenodytes; species Aptenodytes patagonicus. The sequence continues at coordinate 8,061,403 of NC_134959.1, forward strand.
AATAGGGTTTGGTATGATTTAACACCATTCCTAATCTCTTACAGAATAAACCTATGGAGCTTTCATTAAATTGGTTGGTAAAGAGTGTAGGGAGTATGGCTGCTCGATATCAAACAGTTCTCTTCTCCACCTTGCCCCTAGGTATTAGTACTGAACAGACGAAATCCAAACCTTTGTGATTTGTCTTTGATTAGTGCTGCCTCATGCTGCAAGCAGTACTTCGGGAAGAAAGATGAATTTGTTGCTGTTGTTTCTCACTTCCCATTGGCAACGCATGGCAGCACCTAGCCTAAAGCTGACCATTATATTTCATTTAAGAAAAGGTGTAGAAAAGGAAAATACATTTTGATGTGTCTGCATTTTGTCTACACTTCAAAGGCACTGACATTTTACAGCAGCTTTTTTTCTTTTTTTCCCCTCAGATAATGATGTGACACCATCAAGGCAGAATACAGAAGCAGAATGTGGTAGTGTGTGGGGGTGACTATCAAGTCCTCTAATTTCTCCTGAGTGCCACTTGCTTTCCTTCAGATACCTGCTGGCAATGGTAAGGTAGTGCTCCCCTCGCTCTCTGGACTTTTTTGTGTGGTTTCTTACCGTGCCAGTCTGTCATTTGCAGAACTTTCTCTGGATCCCACAGCTGAGCACAGGTCTGAACGCTCCAGGTGTTGTCCTTGAGCAAGTCTAGCTCAGCCACAGGCTCAAAATGTACTATTGAGCAAACAACAAAGTCTGAATCAAAACCAAAGGACATACTCATTAAATAAAAAAGTATTTATTTGTTCCTTACCAAGCAAAATCAAATCTTAAGCTCTGCTCTCCTTGCGGCTGAAGTGTTACTAGAAAAAAACTTAAGTATTACTGTTGTCACAGAGAAAAGGAGATTGGGAACGCTGAAACCACAAAATGGATGAAGAGTCAAATCATCAAAACCCCAGGATATTGTGACTTTGTATCTTTGCAGAGACTCAGGAACCAGAAACAGCAGTTGAGAAACAAGCAATCTGTTTCAAGGGAAAGATGTGCGCAACCGCTACACTGGAGACACTTTGGCCTCTATGATCCATACACAGTTCCAGTAACTTCAGTGAGGCTTTACCATCTACTCATAGAGACTTTGGCCCATTCGTGTGCATGGATGCATGCACACATTTTTCACAGAACTGCAGCTCAGACAACAATAAGGATTTTCAGTATCCTCAGGCAGTAGTCAAACCAGGTGAGCCAAAAACAAATCTCCACCTTCCTGAGAGTGGACCTAAGCATGTCTTAACTGAAAGTTGCTCTCTGCTTGTCAGACGTGGTGATATATGAAGGTAATTGCTTCCATGTGCGTTTAATTACAGTATTGTAATTAGCAGGTTGCAAGAGCAGATGCAGAGGGTCTTTTCATAGAGCAGACTGATAGGCCGTGAAAATATCTCAAAAAGAAAAGGGCAGAGCAATGTTACATTGTAATACGGCTCTTTGTGCCTGGAAAAGAGGGTTAATTAGCTGATTGCTCCACTCTTCATCTTCATTTCTTAAGGTGGAGGGAACATGGTAGGAAGGAGACTAATTTATCTTCATGGATTTTTAGAATTAGCAAATAGCACCAAATCTTTGTTCAGCCCAGCATCGTGGCTTGGGCTTGATGCTGGGGCAGGGACCAATGAAAAAGGGAACAAAAACTCCATGAAGATCTTCATCCTCTCTGGGGAAAAGGAGAGAGAGAGAGAGAATCTTTGAGTAGAGTTCACCATGGCAACTAGAGCAGTCCTTCCTATCATTTCTCATCACGAGAGAGCAGTGATGATTCTGGGTTAGTGCTGCATGCGGGGACTTGTAACTCACCTGTACTTCCTCAGCACCTATTAACCAAGTTCATCTTTCAAAGTATCCCTTAGTGCTTTGTGGCAGCAAATGGCAGTGAGGTTACCCAGATCAGCTCGGTTTCAGCTGTGGGTAACTCTTCGAAGGTTTTGAGGGTCAGTCAAGTTCAGAGCTGTTTGACAGGGAAATTGTGTCACTGCCTAATGACAAGCAAGGTGAGGATTTTACACTAGATGAGATGTGGTTTCAAGTCCTTTAAGAAAGCTGTGGTCTTGGTAGCGGTGGGAAAGGGAATACAGCAGTGGTCATGTTGCAAAGCACATCAAACCTAGAATTAATAGTTCAGGAATTGTTTCTTTTGCTTTAAATAAACAAAGAGGTCTGAACTAACCTTTTTTCCTATTAGGAAACTTCACATCTTGTTATGTTCTTTAACCTATATTATTATCCAACTTCAGTATTAGGTCCTAGTATTCATATTTATTGAAGTTATCTACTAAAAGGATTAAAGAGCATAGTCTTTTTAATTGTGCTTGCAGAAGTCAGTACAAATTGCACATTTAATTATTGTGTACTTAAAATCTGATAATCACAGAAAATCAAATACACAGCTTGGTTGATTCGGAAAGTATTTTTAATAGGGCACTATTAAATTATAGAGTTAAACATTATTAGATATATTTATTCATGAGAGATAATTTGATATGTAACAAAATAAGCCAATACATGGTGTAACCTCTTGCAGTCTAATTTTCATGGATGAGCTCTTGCATATTTAATATCCTTTGAGGATATATTTTAACCTAGACTAATTACTGCTTTCCTCTTATTTCTGTTCAGTTTGACATTGACGTTTGGCTAAAATAATGTAATATTGTTATTACTGAGCAAATTAAGTAAATCTAGCTTATTTAATTTAGAGCCATTGTTTATACTGTAGATGGCCTGATGTAGGTTACGGCAACAAGCATTGTACACAAACAAAAAATAGCTATGGGCGAAAGAAGACTAATACATTAAAATCATCTCTATAATGAAATCTTATTCACATTGCATGGTGAACACCATCAGGAATATTTTCTAATCTGTGAAGCTGTTTTATAATATCTGTTTCCCACATCATCCTGGTAAATTTATAAAGGGCAGTAAAGTAAGAAATTAACGGTGATATAAGTTATTCTTACATTATTGAGACAATTTAGTTTAAAAGACTATCAGGATAGCTGGGGACCTTGTCAGAAACTTTCAATAGACAGAATACCTGAGCACAGAGATTTTGTACTTTAAAGTAGGTTAATTAATTAATTGAGAACCTGTGTCATGGCTTTGATATATACATTAATTTCATGTCTCAGAAAATTTTTAATGAGATGTTTTAATTTTGTTCTCAGTGACATCTTAATAAAATGCACTGATAGGTCAGGTTATATGTTTGTACATTTTGGTATAATGCCAGCAGTGTCAGCTGCCTTAAGCAGATCAGCTTTGCTTTGCTTGGTTCATCAGCCAAACACCTTGCTACATTTTGCTTTCTTTGGTTCATCAATTTTTTAACGTACTAAAGTTTTAATAGGTCTTTCTTGTATGAAAATAATTTACAAACTAATAAATATGAAAAATAGTTACAGAGAAAACCTACATTCATGTAACTTTAATTTGCATTTGATTTTACAGTTGTGATAAATGCTATAGACTGAAAGTTTTCTAGGTGAGTAGTGCAATAAAATAGTTCATCTTTGTCCTGAATCAAGCTTGATTAGTAAAAGCTGAAATTCTCAGTGCTTTTTGTGAGGCTAAGATCCTTTTTTACATGTTGCATCAACTAGAATAAGTAGTGATTTTGAGTACATGCAGATCTTTTCTATTTTTCAACCATTTTCATTTTTTCAAAGTTTTTCAACCATAAATCAACTAAACTTCAAAACAGGAAAACGATTCTTCACTGAAAAGTAAAACCTTAATTTAAAAAAGGCATGTTTTGGATACTTAAAGAAATTTAGGGGTGGGGTCTTGAAACTTCAGGAATCATCTAAACTGACTCTTTTTCAGAGACGGTTTCAGATTTGAAGACCGTTTTGAGATTCAAGGCACCTTTTGGAGAATTTCTGACCCAGGTGCTTAGAGGGTTGAGGTTAGTAAGCCACAGTCTGGGAAATATTCATTGTTTTAAGCAGAAACTTAGAATGATATGCAAAATGAAGGGATTAATGGTAACTAGACAATCACATATACAAGGATTTGACTTTGTGCCTATATATATCTCTTGACCAACTCCATTTACACTGATGGGTACTAAATTAGTCAAGTGTGATTAAAAATCAGTCCTCTGAGCTCTGTAGAACCTCAGTGATGATCTCATCATGAACCATGATTTAGGGAGAGTTAACAAAATGGCTGGTATTACAGCTAGTAGTTTAAATGATTGTGCTTGATGGTAAAAAATCATATGAAAGCAGATAGCTTCCTGCTGAAATGAAGTCAGATGAATTTTGGCAGCTCTTAAGGATGCATGCTTTATCTTTGGAGGTTTCAGAGCAAAGCTCATGAAGAGTTGAGCCATATACTAATATGAAGGATATAAATATATTTTAATCATGTCATAATCCTTCTATTAAAGTTTTTCAAGTTCTTTTTTTTTTAATTTTCAATTTTTTTCAGAATTCCTATAGCATTGCTATTACAAGTATTACATGTGTTAGATCCGATAGAAAGGTTAGTATAATCAGTTGGAATCTTGGTCAGTCTTTTATGAATGCTTGTGCCAGACAAGGTCCCATAACAAGACACAGACAATGAACATTGTTCTCAATCTTTACCAGAATGAGGCGTGGAAACATTTTCTGCAAAAGCATCAGCGTTTTATGGGCTCATTCAGTCTGAAATGCAGTAAGATCCGTGGATTAAGAGAGGAAACGTATTTGCCAAGACTGCCATCAGATTTCCTCTCAAAATTTTAATGTTGCTCCTCTGGGAGTTTCTGCTACAGAATATGTCTTAAAGAACTAGAATACAATTAAATTCAGTTCTTGGATCAGCTCATTCTGAATTTTGCTGTTGTGCTGGGCTGTGGCAAATAAGAACCTTGTAGGTGTCTCAATCAAACAGAGATCTTTTTGATGACAAAGTAATTCTTACCCTACGGATTGTGTGTATTTTGAAATGTTGTCTCTACTGCCAAGAAAGTGTTCAGATTTTTAGAGCCAGGAATACATTGAAAAATTCCGTTATTCCCCATGCTGTATAGAAATTTCCTTCTAATAAGTAAATAAATCTGATTACTTCATCATCATGCTGCGCTCATGGAGCTTGATAGGAAAATCACCCACAATCTTGGCTTTTTACCCTTAAATTTGTTGGATTGCTGGTGCTCTCAGCTTGCTCTGATTTGGCCATAACGGTAAAAAATAGAAGATATGAAATTAATCAGCTGCCCAGAGCTCAGGATTTAATACGCTGGGGGCTGAGGCCAGTGTACTGATAGAAATATCACTGCCACAGGTGGGAGTAACCAAACCAGCTTTATGCTATTTTCACAGATCCAATCATTAACATCAGCACTTGTGTAAATCTGCTCTTGTGTTAAAGTGAAGGATCCTTCCCCATTATCTAGAATGCATTTAATAAAATTTCCCATAATCTTCTGGCTGAGAAAGAGACTTAATCTGACCTTATCTGACACGATCCATCTGTAGAGGTCGCCTGGCAGAAGAGAGGTGTGCGCTTTCAGTGCCTCTCATCCAGAAACACAGGCTTAGTTTCATGTAAGCTCAGCCGGCTCAGAGCTATGAACTGATACCAATACCAAATATTTTTTCCCCTCTATCAGCTACCAAGAAAGTAAAATTGTTTCTAATCAAAAGACAGCCCTCCCTTTGCAATTGTTTGCTCAACTATTTTTCTGACTGGTCTGCTCGATGGGCAAATGTGCAAGGAGATGGAAAACTTAATCTTTCAACATGGAAGAATACCAATGCGCTGTGAAGAACTGTTTCTAGCTCACTTCTCTCATGTGGATTCACATTGCTGCTAATTTCCTAAAATTGGCTACCAGGTTAGCTTCTAATTTGTTTGATGATGCATGTCATGGTATCTGGGAACGCCCAGCAACATGCCAGAAGCATTATAGGATTTACTAAACCAAAGACTTTTCTGCAACTAAATTAAATCGCATATCAACAACACGTCAAAGTTTTAGAAACTTTGTATTGCTCTGTTTTCGTTACCTGTATGCCTTGTTCAAAGTGCACACACTATTTCTTCCCAAAGCAACTAAGCTAGTAATACGCACATTATTCAGTGTGCATCTTTTGGGACCAGGTACTCAGCCATTAAAGACAGAGAACCAAAGCATATTATACTTCATTTTGCTGACACCTTGCATGAAGCAACGTCAAAATATGGGGATATTTGGTAACCTTTTCTTATGGGTATTTGGCACCTGGTTTTATGAATTGGTATACTTAGCAAGTCATTTTTCCTCATATCTACTAAAAATAACAACATGAACTCTAAGAGGTTGTCAACGTATAACTTCCCAAGGGAGAATTTTGCTCTTCTCTCTCATTTATCTAGGCATGTGTAGAGGCTTTTGACCCATTTAGCATAGATAAATGACCCATGATGTGAAATTTCCCAACAGTTTAATAATGCATTTAACTCAAAGTGACACTTGCTTGCAGCTGCCTTAAAGCAGTTTCCAGGCTATATATGTCTCTTTGAAATGATGTATGACAAGTAGGAAAGCTTCCTTGATAGAACCCCAAATCCCATGGGTGAGTAACAAGAAAATCCTTTTTAGATTGCCAGCAGCAAATTTATACTTCACAAGTCTTTATTTAATTTTATCTGTTTTTCAATACCATTTACAGTTATGACCATTAGTCTAAAGCTCACAGTAACGTCTATACAAATTATTTTTTCCTCACAGTAATGCATTGTAAAGGCTTTTATTGATCCCATTTTTTTCACAAAATACCAGAAGTAAACCCCTTGTCTTATCACTGAAAATGTTTTTGTAATCCTTGTACTAACTTAGCTGTATCGAAATTCTATTACTTCTGAAACCCAGGTAGTGAAACAGAGAACTACATTCCGTGTATGTCTAAAATCAGGAAAATTTCTTAAGAAAACTCCCTTATGTATTTGAAGACACAAGTCTGAATGAAAGCTCTTAATTTTTGCTTGCATAGTTTTAAAGCAGTTGTCGTTGAGTGTGTGGAAAGATTTTATATTAAATCTGCTTCTGGTGTAGTGAGCAATTTCCCATGATACATGTCATATTAGCAAGAAAGATTTAAGTAAGCAAGAAATAAACACTAGACTTGAGGAGAGAAACACTTCTAAGTAGACAATCAAATTTATTATTTAATGACATTTATTTCTAATATTAAAATAGAAGTCAAATAACCAAAATCGGATCCTGTAGTGTCCCGAGTCATTTAGCATAGCTAAACCATGTAGGGTCCCCAAAGTCTACGAACAGAAAACCCAGTTTCTGTCAAATAATAATAAAAAAACCAAAACAAAACCAGAAAAATAAACCAGAAAAATAATCCTGTCCACAAGGAAAGGTTAATGTGGGCAAAGGGAGAAGAGAAATAAAACCCCTGAGACAGCCACAAGCCAGATGATTAGAACAGAAGCAGAGAGTTCACAGGATGTTTGTTACCTAGGACTGTGATCATTTTTCAGCTCTGTTGCTTCCTCTTCTCTCCAGCTTTCACCTGCCTTATGCCACAGTGACATTCCCCTTGCTTAGTTTCCCTTGCAGGATCCCCAGACTCATCAAGGTCCAAGCTGTTTAGCGATACTTTTTGTTGTGTGTTTGTACAGCATGCGGGAGAATTTGGCCCTGACCCACAATTTGTAATACAGGTATGAAATAATGGAATTTCGAAGTTTACTCCAGCTGCCCTAACTAAGCCTGGAAAACGATAGTGGAACAATATCCCAGAGAAGAGCTAGCTCCTGTGTGCAGCACAAAGGCTGTTCGGCTGCTTGCTGCTTTCCTATTCATAGCAGTTTCAGCCTGTCTCCTCTGCTCCGTTTCAGTGTAAAGTCAAAGAAGCTAGCTTAGATCACAGAGAGTGTTTTTGATCTAGATCTAAACATGGCTCATATTTGAGCTCTGCTGGCTACCATGCTGAGAGGCACGTGAAGCAGCCTACCTGAAGTTTATTCAGAGAGGATGGTACACTCAAAAGTGTGTGAGCATGGCTATGTTAGACCTCTCGCAATACTGGCAAAATAATTGGATACAAATTGCCTGAGCTAACTTTACCTATCTAACCAAAGTTAGAGATTTGTGCCCTTCAGTTTGGGGAAAGAGAACGGCATTCCAGAGAGGAATTCACTCACCCCAACATTGGCCATCTGTGTTTGAATGCGATGAACCAGATTTTGGAGGGCCCTCTCTTTTGTTACTGACTACAAAAGAACCCTTCTGCTAGAACTGTAACTGTTAGCCAAGGTGACTAACACGACCTAGCAAGCAGGGAATTCCTCCCTGAAGCAAATGAACTTTAAAGGGCAAAGAAACCCCATCCTACTGATGATGCAGCTTATTTTATTCAGGGAACAGGATAGCATGTAGAAGTCTTATGGCCAAAAAAACCCTTCATCTGTCAACACGAAATACACGTTGACTAGAAAGGCTAGCTTGCAGAGACTAATTCTTTCTAGCCTAGACAAGGTCCACGTCACCACTAACAGCACTAGTTGCCAGCTCCCTGTGCTTGACTGGCCAGTGGAAGTTGACTGCATCGTGCCTCACCTTTGATACAGAGTGATTCTTCCTAGTTGGGGATGAGAACAGCTTTTACAGTGTGAGCTTGGATAAGCCTGCTAAAAGGGTGAAGCTGCCGACTACCCTGTAAAAAGATAAGCACAAGAAACAGCAGAAGTGAGGCAGGGAGCCTATATCAAAGTTAATGAAGAAGGCACAGGGTCTAAGGAAAGGAGGAAATTCTTCCAGGAGTTTGGGTTTGTATGAACTTGGAGAGATCAATTTGCTGCTGAACCATTTGAACTGAGCGACAGAGTTCATTTTGAGAAAGACATACAAACCAAAGCTTGCACAGCTAGTGCCTCAGATCAGAGTGACCTGATGAGCTGTACTCTGCGAGAGTGTAGCTCTGAGGCTGCAATACACTTAGAGCTTCAGTGGCAGGAAGCAATCTCATTTTGTAACATGTCTGCTTTTGAGAACGCTTGTTTAGAAATTAATTAGAAATAGCTTATTTACTAGGAAAGGAGACAGATGCCAATTCATCTTCTTTTTTGAAATATAAAGAAAATAAGTTATATTTACACTTTAGCTTCCTCTTCATAACACAGCTAATGGATTTATAAATATGAATGCATTTGAAAGACATTATTACAACATTTCTCACAAATAATATCTGGTTTTAAATATTTGTGCCTACACACTTCCCCAAAATAAATAAAATCAACCCTCCCAAAGAATATTTTTTGCAAGCTGCTTCTCTAAAGTGCAAGTTTATTTGATTTAAGCTTCTTCGCCAGTCATTGTTAATGAATAATTATTCAGTATTTCAAACTGAAACAGATAGCTTCATTTAGTGTGATTAATGCTGATGTACAACCGCATTTGCATAATTACAAAATATAATAAAATAAATTCCAAATACGAATCTTTGTTACTTGTGTTACCAGAGGCCTGAAAAGAGACATTATGTTTCAAAATTATTGTAAGACACAGTTATAATACTCTGTGACTAAAATTGAAAGGTAAAATTATTTTTCATCACCATGCATTACAAGGCTTTGGCAAAATAAAAGTTGTATCTCTGAGACAGATAGAATTAATCTACTAAAAGTATGTATCTGCTGAAACAGATATTCTTTCCCTACTTTTAAATATTTGGAGCTGTTTTATGTGAAAATTAACTAAGATTCTTCATGGAAACAGCATTTGGCCTTTTAGAATGCATGGAGTATTTTTTACTGCTTAAAAGCCTTAACAAGCCTTGTTTCTTTTGCAAGTTTTTGAGTGCTTTTTACTGCTCTAAGGAGAAGGCTCACTTTCCATTCTGCATGCCACTTATTTCAATGGTCTAATGGAGGCACGGTAGACTCGAGAATGCAGTCCTTGGTACGGTTTACATTTAATAGCCGGTTTCCTTTTTCTGAATTTATGGTTTTGATTTCAGCTAAACTGATGTGACATCAGAGTGATTACTACTGGAAGTCGCTTCCTGCATCTTGCATTGTCGGAGCTGCATTGAAAACAGGTGGTATTACTCATACCTCCAAATAAATCAGAGGTAACTGTTAGGTTTCATCAAGACTGTCTTAGGAGAAAAAGGCTGAGGAAATACTGTCTGGAGAATCAGAGCATCAAGGAAATTCCATGTTCCTGAGGCTGCTTGTTTGGTTTTTACTCAGGCAGTTCCTGAAATCAATACAGTCATTTAGCCAGTAATTAGCCAATAATTTTTCTAAGGAAGTAGGAGAAAGAACTTCAAATGGGAGGGGCAAGATAAGTGAGCAAATGAATTAATGGCCATGGCAATAGAGAGCAAAAGCAAGCACAGTTCTGAGAAGGCTTGAAAATGTGCAGATAGATAATAAATGTAAGCAGGATGCAGCTGACTTGTTCCTACCTTGAAAAATGACAAAGTGTCCTTTTACGCTTGCTCTGGTGTAAGGCAAATATTAGGGGATCTGTTGTATCTCTTTCTGTAGATGAAGTGAGGTTTTTCCATCTCCAGGCTGTCAATATGCACTTTCCAGTAGCATTTAAAGATATAACATTATTTTGATTTGCCAACATCTATAGCTCCATAGAGCCATTCTTCTGCAATAAGGAACGTTTGATTTTTCCAAGCTATTATGTCTGAATTAATTAGCTGAAATGTTTCGGTAGTTAACATATTGAAGAATTCACAGAGGCAAATTGTGTCAGTCACTGCATGTACAGATGTGACCTTGCATAGGGAGAGAGGGACTCTGCCTTTGTATTATGCTATTTGGCAGGGCTTATCCACAGTCCTAATCATTGCACCTAGAGAGTAAGGGACTATTCAAAGCTAGTATAAACTGAAGCACATGACAAAGTAGGATCATACTCAGGCTGGTGGATGTGGTTCCATATGCTATTTAGAAGAGAAGATATACAAGGATATGTAGGATATAGCTAACTGAATTGCAGTGGGAGGGGAGAGAATGAAAGTAAGATGAAATGTGTCTAAATCTGCCTTGCAGTTGGAATACTTTCTCTTATGAAAAGTGAAATAGCGTAGTGGATGCCCACAAGTGCTCAGGACAGTGGATTTATATTCTAGCAGAGTAAGTGCTTCCTAATACCTGTCTTTCATGAACATAAATTATTAAGCAGGGACTTGATATGAATCCTGAATCTCCAGCAATTTTCCCTCCTTTGAAGTAGGTACAACCAGCACCCAATATTCTAATGAGACTTATTTGTAACATCTGATTAGCACTTTTATGGCTGACTGATTGTGACAGGGTAGGTGCAAGCACTGTGAAGAGATTTGTATCAAGGCTTTCATTAAAAAGGTGAAACTTGCACAGACTTTTTGATGGTGAGACAGATAAACGCATTCGGAGATGGGGTCCTACAAATGCCATACGGGCTCAGAGCAGGTTAACAAGGGCCAATTAACCCTGTCTTGCTACAGGTATCAAGTCTAGGGAGAGTTTAGCTCAGCTGCCTGCTGAAAAGGAGGACAAAGGAAAAAATCTCCATGGTAGCTGGGGACTGGAAACAGCTGGATGGTTATGTGAGCCTCGCATCAGATAGCTGAGCTCTGGGGAGATAGGCTAAGTAACCATTAAATAGAAAATAGGCCTTGGGACTAGTCCTTCAAAAATGTTTGCTGGATGACTGTATTTTTAATTCGTTTGTTTGTTTTATTCTTATTTCTGAACTCCGATTGCTCAGAAGAAGTGGAACTAAAGAGTGTCTGAGGAGGAAGGCTAGGATACCCTTGTGCTAGATGGTGTGATCTGCGGTAGCTGGTCACCGGAGACTCTGAGGGAGGGGACTTCAGTGGGCTCCGATTGGATGAAAACACAAAAGCAGATTGTGTCACATAGCTCCTTTCATGTCAATCTTCTCATAAACACAGGGAGTAGAACAATATTCATGGTACTATTGGTTTTCAAATTACAATGCCTTTTTTAAAAAAAGTACTGCTTAAAAAAACCAACCACCTCCCCAAAATGGGAACCAGAGAAAATAAATAATGTTCTTTGAATGGCTTAAAAGCTGACTAAGCTGAGCTTTGAAATTTCGGTTTTCAGCTCTTAAATATATCTATAACTGTTCAGTATGGGGGATGTACGAGATCTTGAACTGATTTAAAAAGTAGCAGCCACAAAAAGCACCTAAGTAAAAGAACAGTATCTTTCTCTATATGGAGATATTTCATGCAAGTCTGTTGCCGTAAAGCTTGCAAACTGTTCACCAGTGATTATGACATTAACAACCATTACTAAAAGCAAGCTGAAAAATAGTAGCTACCTATATACCTCAACTTTGGTGGAAAAATGAGTGTGATTGTGATGAATGTGTATGAATTTCTAAAACAAAATATCTTGTATATAATGATCATGCTAGGATGAAGTTAAGTGATGAGCCACGTGCCTGTTTTTTCTCTGCTGAATGCTGCTAATAACTCGAATTCAGTGCTGACAAAAGGAGGGATGGGAAGAGATTATAATGTGAAAAATGTGAATGAAAACAGGGAAAGCAATTTTAAAAGCATTTCAAATCCATATTGGTTTGTTGTCAGGTCTAACCAGTCCTTCACATCACCTAAAAAAAGCCAGTATGTGCTGTGAGAGCTACAGCACAGCCCTTTCTATGTTCTGGTAATGGAGTCCTAAGGACGTAGCTAGCGGACTCAGCAATTCTGTAATTGAGCTACGGGTCGCACTGCATTTCTCATTGGATTGATCCACCAGCTTCTGACCTGCGGTTGCTGGCAGCAGTCACATCCTGAATCCTAGTTCAATGGCTGCCTCTCTATGGAGAGAAAGTGTGGCGATTACTTGCATCAAGGCCACGAGGCAGGAGGTAAGCGTTATTTCACCTTTGGTTTGGTACTGGTTGTGTTGTGGGATTCCATTAAGTTTCCACTGATTGTCTTCTGTGAAAAGTTATCACTTCTGTTGAAGCTGAGAGCCTGTCTGTGTAAAATCCTCTTTTGTATTGCATACTTGATAAGTATTATATTTTCTTGGAAAAAACCCGGAAGATATAAAAAAGTCACTTATTTTCTCTTGTGCTTATAAAGCTTAATCATATGAATGCCAGTGACCTGATATTTAAACTAAATTATTTTAAAGAAAAGTGTACAGCATAAGCAATTGGAAGTAGAGAAACACAGTTCATTATAGTTGAGATGATATTCTAAATCTTCCAAGTTCAAAGTGATCTGCAGACCTCACTGCACTATTTACTATCATCCCAAAACTGTGAATGCAAGTACAGGTAGCTATTCCAGTGAAATCTATAATATAATTGGCAGAATGTCAAACACCATTAAAGCAGGCCAGTCCCCACTTTTTTTTTTTTTTTTAAGTGTGTTTGTTTATTTAGCACAGGCATTTTGAGCCTGAGCAGGCCCAAAAGGTACGGAGAGTTCCTAATTGGGCATTTGCCTATAAAGACGATTAACTAAACTAAATGTGGATTAAGCCTCTGAGATTAAATTGCAAGTATGGAGATCAAATCTCCACAGGCGAGTTAAAATGTACCAATTATTTAAAGGGTTTAATTAAGTGTAGATCTGTCTGTAGGCTGATTTAAAAGGACATAACCTAACATTTGTAGCCAATAAAATGCAAGGAATAACAGACTACTTTTTCCATTTATTTCTACCATAAAATGTATGCTGTAAACTATGAGGAACATCTGAAGATATTTCACAAGTAGCACCATCTGTCTTCTTGGCAGACTATGCAAGCAGTGTGGGTGGCTTAGTTACTTGCTTATGAATCTATAGCATCACTTGCTTAGTCTGCTGGATGGGGCTGCCCCTTCCTTGTTTGGCATGATTTCAGCATCTCTGTTTTGGTTCCATAAAACAATTCTCTTTTTTTATGTGGCTGCTCTGTGCACCTGTATAAACTAGCTGGCAATTTGCTTAGATAATGCTTACCTATAAAGGTAAGTCTCTTGGGCCTCATAAAGAGAATACTTTTTGCATGTGTATATTTTTCTATGTAAATCTCTGCAAGTTTTGAAAGTTTATTCACTTATGCCACTTTCTAAGTACATCAGGATTATAACTGGCACGAGCACAGAAAAGTGTTTCTTCTCCTTTCGTCCTGTGGAGAAACTTCTCCCTGAAAATGTCCGCATGTTTGATATTAAACTCTAATCCAGAACAGTTTTTTCATTATTATCTTAAGTTACCAAATATTTAATCAGACCAGAAATTCAAGACAGGCTCAACACCACTGACTGCAGTAATGTATGTATATAGTGGAAAGACTCGGCCTGAGACATCATTCAGTGAGCTGATAACAGCCTGTGAAGAAAAGAATTAAAGCAAAGAAATACTGTATGTCTTAGCAAGAAATGAATGCTGAGATGTATTCTTATTAAATAGGTTCACTTATTAGTCAAACTACACAATTCTCAGTGTGTCTTCTTGCTCTTGCATGTTGTTTCTGTATAGTATTGTAGTCACTTGGTAACAAAGTTTTAAGCTATTTATTTTGGCTTTAAAAAACAGCCCAAAACGGAGAAGACAGCATTATCTGTATATTGATCTGCATATTGAGAAGAATATAAAAGATCTGATAGCACCATTTTACAGACAAAGAACAAATAAGTATTTTCAGGCTGGCTGCCTTTTTGTAAATGAATACCAGAAAATAGCAAACAAGGTAGAGCAGAATGACAATGTTTCATAAAAAGAGCTCCATTTCAGCTGGCTTCCATGTTATGCAGTGGCACACGCTATACTCTCAAGGGTACAGAAAACCTAGCAGTTCCTCCACTGCAAGGATTAGAGATAGTGAGTTAAAGAAAATACATAAATTTACTATTTCTTGAAAGGACGACCAATAGCAATTAGTAACAAGTAAACTGACAGCGCTGTGTAGCCTTTGATGTTATAAACATGCCAGTAAGAGCTAGTAATTACCCCAAATTCTCATATTATCTTACAATAGAAAACTTCTGCATTTATTAGGAAATTTCTATTTTATTTCTTCCTCATAATGTGAGGTTTGAAGGAGAGGCAGTTTTTTGATAACTAGGTGACATTTTTCATGTGACCTAGTGAACTTGTGCACCATGCACATGTGCAAAAGTCTCAGATGCTGTTGTGATAAGGTCAGTTAATGTTACTTCATTTTTATGTCCTAATGTTTAGGGCATTTGTTTTTCCTCTGCACACACATTATTAGTCTCTCACCTTGTGTCTTCTAATATGAAAGAAAAGACTTCTGTTGGCTGCAGTGAGTTTTAAACTGTATTGAGAGGGTACCTTTGTGTGCACTTTTGCATACTGGAGTTCAATTTCTGTCATGGCTGCTGAGTTACCAAAGTTGAAAGTTTGTGTGTAGTACTTCTAGTTTCAGGACAAACACCTTCAGCACTTTACCTGCAGAACAAAAGAGGGAAAACAGCTATTTGTTTCTATATGTGTCAATATATTCAGCTAGATAGAAACAGTGCTAAAAGTTACATGCTACTGTAGCAGAAACTTGCTTTATGGCACATGCTCTTTCTCTATGTTAAAGTAACAAAGCAGACCAAAGAGGTTTTAGTCCTTGCCCACTTATTGTTGCTGAGGTTTTTTGTATTTTTTTTTTTTAAATAGAAAAGAAGTGGAGTTTTGCAACAACAGCTGGTTGCCTTTACAAATAAATTACTCCTAAGGTAAGAACAGGATTTGTTCTTTTCTCAGGAGTGCTTTTCAGTCCTAGTAAATACGCATCAAGAATCTTCTCAATGACAAGAATGTCGTATTGATATCTCTCTGTCAAGTACAACCAGATTCAAGTTCCCAGCTGCACCCTAAGGGAAGACAGATTGAATAAAATCCTCCTCAGATGTCTGGATTACCCACATTGATACAAAGATGATCATCTCAGTAGATAAATTGTAATATTCTCCTAGTCATCCTAGGCAACGGCGCTATCATGTTATTGTCACTTCACCGAGATATGTAACTCTGTCGAGATATAAATGACAATTCAGATGGCAACGACATGCCCTCTACTATCAGCTACTCTAGATATTATTGCTTTATGCAGTCAAGCAGAGTTTTCCTCCACTGGCTACTGCCTGCCCGATCTTGGATTCAGCAGTAGTGTAACATTCAGACTCTGCTTTCCAGATACTTGCCCCTGTGAAGGAATTGGCAGAGGATGGGCATAGAATTGGCTCCACACCACTGCTTACTAATGATCAGAATAGCTGGCCAGGAATGAAGAGGAATGTCAGCTGCAATCATTTAATTCCTTCCCTGGAGTGGGAGAGGAGCAGCGCAGGCCTGGGAGGAGCGTGGCTTGGAGACGCAATGTCTCCCTAGGCTTCTTGAGGAACTGGGCAGCTTCCTGAGCACCCCTTGCTTGGGGCTGTGCCTAAAGGCACAGTCTAGCATTATCTGAACTGCAGACACTTTGAGTTGCTACTTTATATGCAACATTGACATTCCTTTCATTGCACATACAGTGTTCATCAGGCGTTTGAATCTGAGTAATGAGAAGAATGCATAATCCAATTGGAGCTCTTCGTTTTATTTCCTCTCATGGCTGACACATTGCTCCAGTTATTCCCAAAGATTATCTGATTAGCACCACAGTTCTGCTTTTCAGGGGAGGAACCTAGCAGGAATGGGCAGTTGAAAGAGTATAACTTTTCTTTTTTTTTAATCCTGCCTTTAACAGAAATGACTAAATATTTGTCATTTCAGAATGGGAGGAAACTGGTATGCCACTTAACCTCACTAACCATTTCATTTGAAATTAAAATTGTAATAAAAAAAAAGGAGGCTGTGTGGCTAAACCAAGTTCCCGCTACTCTAAGGATTGGTTTTAATTTACTGGAAACTTACCCTGACACCAGCACCTGCTGGGACTTTTAAGTTTGTCCTCACAAAGTTAAGACACCAGCTTTCATTTCAAATTAACTTTATGCTTTCAGTGTAATTAAAAAGGCAAATTATTCCATCTTGATGTTGCACAGTCTTACTACCCCTCACTGAGGATATTTATATAGTAAGGGGCCCTTTGGTGTAAAGTATCAAAAACTGGCCAAGTGCTACATTCCCACCAAGGCAGGTATTTATTGGCTACTGTAAATGGCTTGTAAAACACATGGAATGAATCAGGAGTTATTTAGGGGAAGCTCACATCCCTCCTACTTTGTGAAAATATAAGCAGTACTTTCTCAATTCCTTCAATCAGAGCACATATTAAGATACACCTTTGATGAAAAGATACATCATTAACCACACAGGCCATGTCAAGCTCAGTCAGACAAATAGTTCCTGCAACTGTAAAAGACTGAGTTTGAATTAAAAAATAAATCAAAAGATTATTAGAACACATTCTAGTAGATATTCATCTTATTCTTCCTGCTGTTCTTTTGCCAGTTGGTTAACAATAATACAAAACCTAACCTAATCTGTATTTTTGTCCCCCCAGACTACTTTTTTTTCTTTCTTGACTGTCCATTGAGTAGCCAGTCTCTTTTAGTGCCTCTAAACTTCTCTTGCTAGTGAAAAATATATTCTGTGAACCATACCTCTTGAGAGTCCCAATTTTTTCTGAAGACAGTGGAAGGCATTAGAAGAGGGAATTTGTCTTGAATACTTTAAACCCCCAGCCCTCCCCAAGGGATCCTTGAATTAGTGTTGGTTTGGGAAAAGACTGAGGGCTGATGAGAAGAAGCTGGATTTGACTGGTTTATTTTTAATTATCTTTTTTTAATTAGCTTTTACTTTATATTTGCTTTCTTGTGTGTGGAACCAAGGGCATTATAACTCATGGTTATTACAAATACCCATTATCAATATGGTGTCTTGTGCGTGTACTCTATTTTCTTTAACAGATCTGTTTAAATTTATCATGCTTGTTCAGTGGTCTTGCTTATCCCCGAGCCTCTGCTGTCAAAGGTTTCCTCAGCAAACCCTTATCCACAATGAGATGACTTCTTGGCACTGAGCAAAGTCACATCTTTCAACTTTTGGGAAAAGTAATAGTTCTTAAACTTGTCAAGAAGCATAAAAAGAAAGATGAATGGGAAGGGAGTTTTTAAGTGTTGGAAAATTGGAGAACACTAAGAATTAGCAGTCCACAGCTCTTCCGCCTCAAGGTGGTAAAGCACTTTATTTAAAATGAAGTATGGAATCCCTGGACTAAAGATTGAAGTGACTGTGGACCACCTCATCCCTTCAGTAGTTCCTTAAATCTTCCTATGAGGACTTCACTGTCCAGCATAGATTAAAAAGATGCTGTTAGCTCAGAGAGCATGGGAAAAACTGCCTAATCGATTACAATAGGAAAGTTAATGACCTTTGACAACATATGTTTATGGCTGAAATGAAGCATTCACTGCTTAGAAGTGTTTGACACTTCAGTTTTACACTGCTACTAACACTTATTTGAATGCATGTATAGACAGTGAGACATTTCTTCAGTTTTCAAATATTCATCAGATTCAGCAGAAATTCAAACCCACTTAAAATGCGGTGAGTTTAGGATGTTTTTGACAGAACCAAATGACATCTTTAGAAGCCATGAATTAAAAATCCTGTGGAAGATTAATGAGCTCATATAGCATAGAAGTCAGCTCTTCCCTCAAGACCAAGTGGAGTAGATTGATACTGTTTTCCAAAAGCTTAATAACTAGGTATCTAGTTAGAACAGATCAATTAGCTAAGCTAGGGTTTTTTTCTGCTGATCTTACTGCAATCAGAGCTTAAACCCAGAACTTGCAAGACCTAGATCCTTGTTTAGTACAAGGATCTAAGAACTACCAGGATGGATTATGGCTGCTCTGGTTCTCTTCACTTCTTCAGCTGAGGGTTAGCCTTAACTAGAAATTTAATGGGGATTTCTGTACTTCTAAAGAAATGCTCTAAAAGCTATGATACACAGTCAAATATTATTGTAGAATCATAGAATAGTTTGGGTTGGAAGGGACCTCTAAAGGTCATCTAGTCCAACCCCTCTGCCATGGGCAGGGACATCTCCAACTAGATCAGGTTGCTCAGAGCCCCGTCCAACTTGACCTTGAATGTTTCCAGGGATGGGGCATCCACCACCTCTCTGGGCAACCTGTGCCAGTGTTTCACCACCCTCAGTGTAAAATATTCCTCTTCTGTGTCCTTAAGCTGCTAAATTTATAAGTATTTTCTGTTCAGATACGTATTTTTGACAGGATGGCACTACCCTGAATAGCCTGAGTTGGTAGCTAGGGCACTCTCCTAAGAGCAAGAGTTTTGAATGACCTCTCTCAGGTAAGCAGTATGTTTATCTTGCTGCTTTTGCAATTAAGGAATTGTGTGGGAAGGCTCCTCCTGCTATTAGCTCTCTGGGGAGGGAGGAGGAATAGAGGGAAGGAAAGAGATACAGGTACCTTTATTCAGGAGCAATTTCTGGGCTTTGGATCCTAGATAGGTTAAGGCAGCTCCCTAAAGCCTTCAATAAACTCCCTGTGCCCAGGGTTATCCTGTAGGTTTCTCCGGATATCCAAAGTTTGTTCTGGCTGTCTTGGATAGTACCCTATGTTTTCTGTCATCCTGTGTCCCATATGAGGATATGCCTGTGAATCTGTACTCCAGTCCAGGGATCGGTAACTAAAATGTGGATACTGCAAGGCCTGACTTTAAGGACCTTCAGTCCTCATTCAGATTTCGGTATATGTGGGCACTAATTCAAGAGACCTGATGTTGTAAAATCAATCAGTGATTTCTAGTGTGGTATTTTTTAATGTAATATTCTTTTTTTTTTTTGAAGCTTCGTGCTTAAGTGTTAGGAAGAAGGGTTGGAAGGAGAATTGTGAAGGTGACTGTTAAGCTCAGAAGGTAGCTTTTCCTATGATGAAACCCTCCTCCAGTAGCTTTTATTCATCAGATGTTTAAAACACATACTAAAAAATAAAGGTGGAATAGAATATTAACCAAAAAAATCAAACAGTGGAATTGTATACAGCTAGGATGGAAAACAAGATAAATGAGATGGAAATAGTTCAACAATGGAGTAAAAGTATCGGTATTCTTAAAATCTCCTAAAAATGTTGATTGAGGTATACTGGAAATGCTAACATTGCTGATTTGATTTCTGCTCTAACATAAGACTATTAGTATATGGGTCTACCACAAAGTGAGTGAGTAATACTAGACTTAGGATTAAGTAATACATCAGGTATGATTGATTACAAATGTGAAAGGAAAACTGAGAACCAGTAAATATATTTTTATTAGGTCAAATGTGAAGACAGGAACGAAAATTAAAGGTAGAAATCTAAGAACATCAATCTTGAGAGTGTCAGACCCTACCATATATGAGTCTAGTCAAACTGGGATGAAATAGTGCAGGCAGCTAACTCAAAAGGAAAAGAAAGGTGCTTGGGGTGAAACATCCCAAGCAGACAGGCCAAGACAAGGTCTGATCCAACACTGCATGTTCAGAATGGGGAAGTTTAGATGATAAACAGAACCTGCTTTCCCTTGGGTCCATCTTTGAGACAAATCCGTTATTGCTCTTCATAAGCATCCAAAGACCGTGATGCTTATTGAACCCAATTAAACCTTTCTCCCGTTCAGCAACCACTAGGTAGTGGAATTTACATTCCCTTGTCAAAACACCAAGGTATTGGCAAAAAACAGCAGCAGAACTTTCACTGAGCAGCTTCAGGGAAGGAATGGAAAGTGAGTGACACAGATGATTAATGAGCCTATTAAAGCTGAAAGTCTGACACTGTAAAGATAAGCTGGCAGTGAAAATGACTCCTACCGTGTATGTATCAAGGGCATCAGAAAGAATACCCTCCATATAATAGCTACCCACCATCATTAGTGGCAGGACATACGTATCTAGTGTGTGCTGCCTCATATTGCTATTTAGTCTGCTCAAGTATTTTGAGGTGAAGGGCCTTGAGCGATAGTGTGATGTCTCAGCCAAGTTGTATGAGGCTTTGTAAGGTGTGATTAGAAAGGACACCCATGCATCATTCAGGAGGGACCAGGTCAAACAAAGCATGGCAGGTGACAAAGAAAAAGAAACAAACCAATATGATTTTGTAACTATGCATTGGTGGAGCAGGAGGCATAAGAATGAGAGAAAGGTCTGATGTAAGGGAGAAAAAAATTAAATCCATGCTGACCTTGGGAATCATACTGCGATTGTGTTAGAAATTGTGTGTTTGTGTGGTGATCGTGGTGGACTGAGACTTGGACTTCATTCCTCTGCCTCTGACTCCCAGTAAAACTCATTACCTCACTTAGATACTCAAGACATCTTTCTGTACAGGATTTTCCTAGCAGAAATATGCCCTTGTGCTATACACATGTATGCATATTGAGTCCAATGTTCCTGGAAAGCGTCAGATGTACTACTGTTGCACCGCACAGATGGCCTGTACATGCGCACTCAGTCTGATGCATTCAGAATCCATCAGATTTAGCAGAAACATGCAGACCATCTGTGCAGCATATACACAAAAATACAATGCTTGCTTTCAGAAGTTTCAGACTTGCTACATAAGTGCTGTGGAGTTGTGCTGTACAGAGTCACTAGAAATATGTCTGGGATTTCTGGACTGTTAGCAGTTAGACCAGGTGCTCTGAAATCTTAGAAAATTGTGCACAATCTTCAAACTTCACCCAAACAAAATTTCTGGATATGAAAAACATATTCTAGAAAAAACAAGGCTTATTTTAGCTACAGTCTGTGGCAGTTATTTTGTGCCAGCTTTCCTTAAAATGGTGACTTAATTTATCCATCTCTAAAGTATACATATTAATATCATGCCTTCTACCTCTGTTGTGCGTATTTAGACAATCTATTTACAAAAGTGGGTCTGGAAGTTTCATACTGGAGATGCATAGAAGCAGTTCAATGCAAGCAATAAATATTATATTTTGGCCTTGTACAGGCAGGTGGAACAAAAGGATTCTTAGCCTGCAAATTTGGCACTGGATATTGTCATATGAAAGCACACTCTTCTAGTGCAGTATTGCTAGCGTGTGTATTTGCCAGAGCTGCTGCTTGAATGCTTGATTTGTTCCCACTACAGTGTTAACTTTTATTGTCACAGTTTACAAATATATCCATCCTCTTCCAGCCTGTCACTGTCGTTACTTCCTTTCACCCTCGGAAGAGAAAGACATTCTATTTTTTGAGTAGATCCCTATGGTAATTTTGAGTTGGCAGTGCTGTTGTGTGCTTCTGCTCCTGGGGACTAAAACACATAAAGCACTAAGTCCTCAAAAAATATTTGATAAGTCTAGCAGATGCAGCCCAAATGGAGAGGACTTATTGTATCATAAACAGATCCATTAGACTGATTCTAACCAGCACACAATTTTAACAGGTATAACCTGAAGGTTGCATTTGGCTTCTTTTCTGCTGTAGTGCCACGGCACTGTCAATGGGGTGATGATAAATCACCAGTAATATCCATGGTCCTTTGGGATACCTACTACAATGAAAAGATAGTATAAGTAGGTGTGGATAAGAGCAGAGATGTTTTTCAGTTTCAATATTGCTTTTTTTTAACCTTGCTTGTCAGAGATACATGGTAAAAGACATGCCCAACAAAGCAAACAACTCCAAAATGCTATATTCTGTTTGATACTTTTTTTTTCTCCCATGCTAATCAATCTTGTGAGCTAAAACCCGTAAGAAATATCCATATGAATGTTTTTTAATTTTACATTTCAGCCACATAATCACAAAAGTTAATTCTTGAAAAATTAAAGACACTGGGTGGGTAACACTCCTATTTGATTTAGGCCCTCTGAAAAGCTCATATTTCACACAAATAATAATTTAAGGACAAAATGAATCTTGTGATTTGAAATTACTGTTGAAATGTACATTGATAGACATCAGCTGACTTATTTATTTATTTTTCTTGATGGAACCATGCTAGTATTTTATAGCTTAATTGACTATATAAGAAGCAAAGAGCAACTACGGTTATCTCTAACCGCTGAGACTAAAGGCCAGCAGAAACATTCTGACTTCACGCATAAACCTCCTGGCATTTCATCCCCATGGTTTTCTTGGGAAGGAAATGTGGAGCTCCAGACCAAAATAAAATCAGAGCAATTCAAGCAGATTGAATTGATTGATTGCCTGCAATAGGTGATCAGAAGACAAGAAAACTCGGCATGCACTTGTTACGCAGTTGAGACAGTGCTTATAAGATTGCTCTGTCCTGGAAGCTGAAAGCAAAATTGATCTGATGGTATGGAACTTGGAGCCAGCAAAGGGTAAACTGTGATGTAAACACGGTAACAAGTATTTCTATTAGATGATATAGTAAAATCTCCATCACTTCATGTAGGTTTTCTATTGGTTTCTGTTCTCTTTATAAAGCTATGTCATTACATAATGGAGTGAGTACAGAATTGCCTAAACCACCACCGACCTAAGTTAGTAAGTCAACATAGTGAGGAGCCATTCAAACATTACTTTGGATCTAGAAACAGTATGGGTAACCAGAACAAGTCCCAGCCTCTCTGCTCGTTCTGAAAGTGTATGTCTTCCCATCTACCCTGGATTTGTTACATATAAGCTAGAAATAGAAATATATGTAGTCCCGAGCTTTGGACATTTTTTTTTTCTTTTGAAGCAGTTTTCAGCCAAAACCATTCCAGTTTTCAGAAGCTCATAGATTAAAAACTGCTGCTACCAAAAGCCAAATCAGTTTTCAGGGGTTTTGTTGCACTGGACATTTGTGGAGAAAAGAAAAAAAACCCCAAACCCTGCACAATTTTTAACCAGGTCTCAGTACTGCAGTATTCTTGAATAATAGTATGATTGTATTTGCAGCATGAAAGACTTACTAGACCAGATCCTCAACTAGTGGAATCTTACAGTGCTATACTGTATCAGTGGAATTAGATCAGGTTATGCTGTTCAACAATTAAATCCAGCTAATATACTGATAACTCAGGTATTGCTATAAACGAGGGAGTGCCACCCAGGCCACTTCATAAAATTTTGGTTTCAACTACGGGCTGTAGTAGTGATTGATAGTGATTGATTCTGTCTTACTAGCTCATTTCAGCTAAAGAAAAGTTGGAAAGAACCGAAAGGCCTCTACATAATGAGTTTGGAAGAAATATCCCAAATCGATACTTTGCTTATCTTTCACCACAACATATGCATTAAGGAAAACAAAGTGTCTTCACCATGTCCCACTCAGGAGTTTTCTCCAGGGAGTGACACTCACTTGGTGCTATTCAGCAATACTGAAAGCACAGCACCAGTAAATTGGACATCCTTGCTTAGCAAGAATAAAATTAATAGATACATTGTAACAGATTTTTTTGTTTATTTCATGCCCTCAAATCAGGACACTGAAAAACTATGTTGCTGTGCTGATAGTTTTCTGAAAGCAATAAAAAAGTATTTTAATTGCTTTAATTTAATATATGAGACTCCAAAATGTTCAGCCTCACACTGCCTCCATAAAAAAAGACACTGAATTTGTATTAATTGGATCTAATCTAGGATTATTGACTATATAAAGACATATAAACCAAATCATCCAGTATACAAATGTTCTAAAACACATGATTAATAAAAATATTTTGACTTTTATAATCCTTTGGTTTCTGTGCAAATGCATAGTCTCAATAATACATATATAAAAGAAATCTTGTTACAGAAAGTAGTAGCTATTTCACAGCAGTACTACAATATAACAATTCAGACTTAATGAAACATTTAAAATATGCTATTACTGATATTGTTCATTTAAATGTGCTATTACTGATATTGTTTCATTATACATTTTCTTGTACACTGTTTTCATGCTTAAGTGACCTCTAAATTGGACTATTGCAAATCACTACTAATGGGTTTGCCATGAAATACTCGATATGGTTTTCTATTGGGACAAAATGTGGCTGAGAAGGTACCTTTGTCTCTATTACACTTTACAAAACCTTTTGGAAATCAGTAGTTTATGCAGAGTTTCTTAAGTTAGGGACCCAGCTCCATTTCTGAGCAGAAAACTAAGAATAGTGACAAGGGAGGGAGATGGGAATGGATATATTCATTTTATGAAGAGATTCAACTCGCTTTTCTGCTGATGGATAAAAGATGAAACAGGTTAGAGGGGAGAGCTGTTTCCACGGCAAATATTGTAGCTATTCTTAAAAGTTTAATGATGACTGTAATATGTATTACTAGCAGATTATATTTATAGTACTGAATGTATCCCATGATTTGCTATAAACATCATACTGTAATACTGGGGAGAAAAATTCCATTGTTTTCCACAAAGAAAAATATCACTTGCTAGTTACTGCAAGTTAAACATTCAGTCACTGACAACTTGGGGGTACAATATAATGTTTTATTGTAATTTATTAGCCTCCCTCTTCAGAATTGTAGTGAAACTCTGACTTGAATGCACTCTGGCGAGGCACAGAAATGTCTTGGCATGAGCTCTGAATTTCTGATAAATAGTATAAAACAAATAGCCATTAAAACTGTACAGCAGGATCTCTCTTCAACTTTTCATTCCCAGCGAACTATTGGCCTTTCTTCATTTTTGTAAAGAAAATGAGGCCTTAGAAGGAAGTTCTAGTTGCTTCCATGCAGCTCCCTTGCCACAGAGCTGGAGATGGAAGGCAAAAGATAGCCTTGCCTTTCTTAACATCTGACAGAAGTTATTTTTCAAGTACAATGAAAAAAAGAAAAGTAAAGGCATGTTTAACAGTCATGCAGAGGCAGTAGCCTCCTCTCTTTCCTCTTGTCTACTTCCCCCACCACCACTTTCAGAGCAGCAAACCAGCGTACTCTGCATCAGCTGAATCAGTGCCACTGACAGACGTATTTAGGTCAGGAGAAACTTCAATGAAGTAATGCAAGGAATAGTCACATCACTTCTGATGATCACAATAGCAAATTTTAATTATCAGGATAGTCTAGTGCCCTGATAAACCTGAATTTGCTAGCCCACGGGAACGTGTGCTGCCCAGAATAAATAAGTAGTAATTCCTTGATCTGAGTGGAAATATACCATGAATTATCGTTGCTGTCACAGTAAGTTTATAAAGCATTTTACAAAGACATAGCAAGACATATTCCCTTACTCAAAGATCTTATAATCTGATACGAGATAAAAACAAGACAAGACAAGAAACAACAGTTCAGGAGAGATCACTGATTATAAATGTCGTGGTTTAACCCCAGCCAGCAACTAAGCACCACGCAACCGCTTGCTCACTCCCCCCTGGTGGGATGGGGGAGAGAATCGGAAGAGTGAAAGTGAGAAAATTCGTGGGTTGAGATTAAGACAGTTTAATAGGGAAAGCAAAAGCCGCGCACGCAAGCAAAGCAAAACAAGGAATCCATTCACTCCTTCCCATGGGCAGGCAGGTGTTCAGCCATCTCCAGGAAAGCAGGGCTCCATCACGCGTAACGGTGACTTGGGAAGACAAATGCCATCATTCCAAACGTGCCCCCCTTCCTTCTTCTTCCCCCAGCTTTATGTGCTGAGCATGACGTCATATGGTGTGGGATATCCCTTGGGTCAGTTGGGGTCAGCTGTCCCAGCCGTGTCCCCTCCCAACTTCTTGTGCACCCCCAGCCTGCTCGCTGGTGGGGTGGGGTGAGGAGCAGAAAAGGCCTTGACTCTGTGTAAGCACTGCTCAGCAGTAACGAAAACATCCCTGTGTTATCAACACTGTTTCCAGCCCAAATCCAAAACACAGCCCCATACCAGCTACTGGGAAGAAAATTAACTCTACCCCAGCTAAAACCAGCACAATAAATAAAGGGTAGAAATAATTGTCTGAAGAAATGTTTCAGCAAGGAATTCAAAGGAAGGGAGAGGGTGCCTGCATATGAGATCAAAGGGACAGTTCCAGGCACACACGGCTGAAAATCAAGAGAATGTGATTACAGGATTGGAAAGAGCAGAGGGACAAGAGGCAGGAGGGAACACGATAATGCCGATCTACTAGAGGCAAAATTACACACAATTCTGCAGTCACTTGTAAGTATAGCTCTACTGGATGTTAGCAAAATATCCACAACAGCAATTCCTAAGAGCAGGAATGAGGACAATTTAATTTAGAAGAGTTTCCACGATGAGTTAAGTGATAGATGATTCAAATATAGAGAAGAGGGCATAAGTGATTTTTTTTTTAAATATTTTGCAGAAATAAATGTATGAAATAGATGTAATTTCATTAACAGCTCTGGTCAGCTCACACATGCAGTTTCCTGGAAAGAAAAACTCTGACATAAACATTTTACCAGTTTCACTTGCTGAACTGGAAAAAGCATACGCTAAAAAGGAAAAAAAAAAACCTGTGTTCTGTCAGATCCATCTATCTGTTGGAACAAATGAGAAGAAACCCCTCCAGTGATTAGAAGCTGAAAGTCCACCACCAAGCCGATGATAGTACTCATCATGTTGTGAGGGACCTTTATTCTCTCCCCAAGACAGCTAAATAAATTCGAAGGTGAACAGAAACCAATATCTGCTGGTGCCAGACTAGCTTCAGAAATTTGACCAAATAATTAACCGGTCTTTTACCACAGAAGCTACATAGGATAATATACAGTTAGTATCCTACTGGAGATCTTATTTAAATGGAGCTGCTATTCACCTTGATCGACCAATACATAGAGAAGGGTCAGGACTGATTTCTCATATGCCCGGAA
This sequence comes from Aptenodytes patagonicus, assembly GCF_965638725.1. Taxonomy (NCBI): domain Eukaryota; kingdom Metazoa; phylum Chordata; class Aves; order Sphenisciformes; family Spheniscidae; genus Aptenodytes; species Aptenodytes patagonicus. The sequence continues at coordinate 8,089,084 of NC_134959.1, forward strand.
TGTCACAGGCTTTTTTCATGCAGGCATTTTCTGTCAGATATTTCTAATGGTTTTGTGAGAATTTTTAAAAATTAATTTAATATTTGCTATGTTGTGTATGAATGTAACCATGTAAGTATAGAGTAGCATTTGTGGTAGGGTTGTATAGATATATCCAGAAAAATCTTACTACAAAGTCATATGGGAGCAGAGGTGGTTACTGAGTATGTCTTTGGCTTATATAACACTGAACAAATACCGACTACAGTAGACACAGACCTCCTGCTCTTCTCAAAATGGCTGAAGGGAAATCCTCTTTTCTGCCAACATGTAGTCATTCTTCAGTGATTATTTCAATCTATCTACCTCACTCCCCGCCAAAAATTAAAAGGCAAACATGAACTATGCCTGTGACTAGTAAATTTATTCTGTCAAGAGCTACTATTTACCTGAGGCAAGATTCACATTTGTATTTTTTTCACATTAAGTGTAAACATTAAATATTTTTCTTACATACTATCTGGCCATACATAATTTACAGCATTTGAAATCCCATTCTCCACCTGAAGGAGAATGTAAAGTCTGTGGATGTTTTAGAAGGTTGAAGATTTGCATTCTTTAATATACTTACTGAATTGTTGTAGCGTGATGTACAATTTCTGAATTCTCATCAGTGCAGAAAGCAAAGTTTGTCTCGAAGTGTCAAAATAACATGTTCCTTTATTTTTGATCAGCAGAGTTCCCTTACTTTTGATCATTGCAAAAACTGAACATGGCGTATACATAGAAAGGATTCTGGGAACTATTAGCAGCTAAGCTTTTTTGGATTAACAGATTTCAAAAAATTACCTTCTTATCTTTTGATCAGAAATGAAGAGTTGTTGAAAGGTAACAACTGTTACACTCGCTCCTATTTGGCACAGGAGTTGTCTTGTTTTGTGGCAAAGCAGCATGTTATAAAACAACTAGTCAAAACTGTTACATTGATTCAGGGGCTGACAGCATTTCTGTTCATTTCTCATGAATGACCTTGTCTGAAGGAAAAACATGGTATATTCCTGATAATGTTTACCCAAGAGGTAAGAAACATTTTCAGCAATTGAATGTAAATTGTATAAAATCTCAGCCTACACAGGCATTAAATTCCATACTCTCTGGCATTAACAAAAAGCAGATTCTGAAAGGAGCACATCTTTATTAGTGCTTACAATGCATGAAGAATAATTTTGATAATTTCTTACCGCATTGACTCTATGACTGTAAAAATCTGAAATGAGAGTGGGTGTGTATGTGTATGAATGAGAAATATGGCACAGGAAGGCTTTTACTGAAAGCACAAGTTGGCACAAAGGGTTTGCAAAGGCAGCTGGAAATCATCAGCTAAAAATTACTCCTGTGAGTCACAAGAACAGGCTGACAAACCTGCAGTTGTGGCACAGAAGCCCTGATGTGACTTCCAGTTACATGGGAAATTTTAGCTAGACTGAAATTAGTGCTCAGCTCGCTCAAGTTTCAAACCACTTCTTTAACTTCTAGGACATCCTTTCTCCCCTCTCAGTTGTCTTCATGAGGAAACAAACAAGACCCACATTAAGTGTGAAAAATCATAGAATCATAGAATCATTGAGGTTGGAAAAGACCTCTAAGATCATCGAGTCCAACCATCGACCCAACACCACCACCCACTAAACCATGTCCCTAAGTGCCTCATCTACGCGTCTTTTAAATACCTCCAGGGATGGGGACTCAACCACTTCCCTGGGCAGCCTGTTCCAATGTTTAACCACTCTTTCAGTAAAGAAATTTTTCCTCACGTCCAATCTAAACCTCCCCTGGCACAACTTGAGGCCATTTCCTCTCGTCCTATCGCTTGTTACTTGGGAGAAGAGACCGACACCCACCTCGCTACAACCTCCTGTCAGGTAGTTGTAGAGAGCGATGAGGTCTCCCCTCAGCCTGCTTTTCTCCAGGCTAAACAACCCCAGTTCCCTCAGCTGCTCCTCATAAGATCGTGCTTGTGCAGACAGAACAATCAGACGTATTTACGCCGAAGTATCCATCTCAATCTTTACATGCAATTTAACACAAATGTACACTTTGAGAGGCTTTTTAGAGGACAGCAAAACCCAATATGCAGGAGAAACCCAAGTTTAGAGGAAGAGATTTATTTACACAGTCCAGACTCTCCTCTCTCTCCCACATCTAGACTGAAATGGTTACGGTTAACTCTCAAAAATTAAAGAGAAGTGACAAAGAATGACTGCTGAGACAGAGGAATGGAACAGTCTCTTCAAATATTCTTCCTTCAGGGCAAGTTTGTATAAATAACCCAATTTTTATCCTGACTCTTCAGAGTGAGTACAGGGAACACAAATAGTGTGATATAAATAAGATTAAAGCATGCTCTCCCGTTTCACTGTTAAAATTTCCCAAACTAATTATGGACTAGTGCTTAGCTAGGCTGTCATACCAAAACTCAAAACCAAATGGAATTTTTCTCGTGGAATTTTGTTGCAAACAGAAAATTCAGTGACAGGATGGTGAAGGGGTATGCACTGCGCAGATGCGCTCTAGCGTGACTGGGCTTGGTTTGTGTTTTGAGCAAGGTATGACTGTGACCCAGGGCGAATTTCTGGCTAGAACTACAAAGGGGATGGAGCACTTCCAACTGAGTTGTCTCTTGAGCTTTTTGCATCCAGAACTCAGACTGATAGTCAGGAGAGTATGAATCCATTCCAGTTAAAATCACAGCCTCTCCAAATGAAAACATCTATGCTTTCCTAATTTCTAGTAAGAAAGAAATAGAAGGTTTGTTTCCATCAGAGCGTCTCTGAAATACCAAATACTGTTTTACAAAATCAGGTGAGTGGCTATTCATACTTCTATCCAAAAAAATGTTGATCCTGGCAAAAAAATGAAAAATCATTATATTAATTGCTTACAGCATGGGTTTGTTCTGTCCCATTGTTCAGAAAACATACAGTAACTTTTCAAGTTATACCCACAGTTATGGAAGATGGACAGTGGAGGACAGTATAATAGAGAGGAACCTGGCCGATTTATCAAGTGCTGTAAAATCTTTAATCATATCTCCCTATAAAACAGCAGATAAGTCTCTGGTTTAAAACTTTAATCTTCTTCAAGTGTTTTCCAACTCTTTATTCTTTCATTCTGTTTATTTATGTCATGGTCCAGATATGCCATGAAACACTGCTGACATCTTTTAACATTGCTCACCTGTTCTGATAACTACTATAGCCCATAAATCTGCCTACAATCCAGTTATATAGCCTCCATTTAGTGCTCCTAATCAATGAATTAATCTTGACAATCCCCCAGTTAGTTGGGAAAATACAGCAGCTAAGAATAGTTAAGAAACTTGTCCAAGATCATATAAAATCAAACCTATATTGCTTAGGCTGGAATTGTTACTAGGATAAACTAAAGCAATGTCATTTAAAAATCAGGAGTAAATAGTTATTTAAGAAACTCTTTCTGCCAGATAGCATCTGGAATTACTATTGTATTTCATATTTATGATTTTGCAATAATTATAGAAGCTTAAAAGTATATCAACATTAAAATTTCCCAAAATACAATCTTTGCGTCAAAATACCTGGCTGGTCACCAGGAAGCAAACTGCTCCTTTGCATCTTCTTTCATACCCACCTTACCACGCACAGACAGAAAAACATGGAAAAAGAGGGGATTAGCGAGACGAGATACCAAATGAGCACTATAGACTTCTGACTTAGTCATCTGTGTCTCAGTAATAGCACTCTTATTATAATGTTTCCTAAGCAGGTAGAGATCATTGCCTAGAGGTCTACTGCTCCTTATATTTCTTATTAATTACATTCTTAACTGAATATAAATTAAACAAATACTATGGTGATGCTATATAGTCCCTCTGACTTACATATCATTTCTGTTTTACTAGTGTAACTATAAATGTAGAAAATTAGTTTCTTTTGATTGACACAATCTCCATGAAAACTAGTCTAAAACTTTGGCTTAAAAAAATTAAGCATCTTATCTTGGAATCCAACAGGACAAAAATCCTAAGAATGCCTGGTTTAATGTAGGTTGCCTTCTATAATGGATTTTTTTCTTTCCGAAGAGATTTTCCCAGTTTACTGTCATCGTTGTTCTTTGGTTTTGGTTTTGGGTTTCTTTCCCTTCTCCTGAATTATCTATATTTATTTTGCATGGATTATTTCCCAAGGAATTTTTTGTCATTTCTTCTGTATAAAGTGAACTTCAAGGTCTTCTGATGAAAAATCAAATCACAGTAAAAATGTTCCTGTACAATACATCCATAATAAATAAGCATTGATATTGTAAGCTTAAGAGAGAATTCATTAAGAACCAAATAACAAAAGAGAAACTCAGAAAATAAAATATGAAAAATTAATGGGGTTATTTTACAGGAAAGGAGAGCAAAGAGAATAAAACAGGAGAGCTTACTGTAGGCAAGTAAGTTTAATGTTTATTTAAGTAAAAACAAAATGTAAAGGAAGTTAGATTAGTGGGTAGATGAAAAAGATATCCAATGAAGCTAAGAAATAGGAATATAAAAATACCTATTGAATTTTCACAAAATTTCAGATTTGTCTCATTTCCCTTTGTCATTTGTTTTCTCATTTAGAAAAAAAAATAGAATTAGCAGTGATCAGTCCATGTTAGAGTCCCCTGTAAGAAAAGCAAAAAAAAAAGTTTGATGACTTTAAAGAATTCAAATATATTTTACATGAAAAATTAAGAGACTCTGTAGGAGTAAAGATCAGAAAAATAGTATTCTTTCCGTTACTATTTTCAGGATTTTCACAAAGTGACAAATATGCTTTTACTGCCAAAATATATCATTTGCTCAGCATTACATCAAGATATTTCAGGTCTGCTAAATAACTGCCTCCTGAAATTCTACCCATTCAGCTTTTTGGGCACAAAATTAAACACTGCTGTTTCATTTTGATGTGTACAAATGTATAAATCAAAGCAGTGCTGTTTTCCTGGAAGTTTTTTTGGACAAGTAAAGACAATATATTTGAAAATGGACTCCTAACTTTCACACCTATACACTTCATTAAACTATATAGGACACTATAGGGTTGGTAGCATATGTCATTGATTGGGCAAGGTACAAATACTGAGCTAATGTGTCACATAACAGATTATTTTTTTTGAACGCTGATATTTATTACAACCGAAGTTTCTGGATCTGTGTGAGGAAAACTACTTGCAGGTTATTTATTTGTACAATTAACATATCTGCACATGCAATCATGCTAAATAAAGCTAATAAAGGGAGGTTCGATATGCCTGTCTCTCTTCCAAAATGTATCCAAACGGTGGGAGTACGGGCTGTGGTTCAGTAAAGAAAAGGGCCTCATTTACCCTCTGCAGGCTAAGCAGTGTCTCTCAGCCCTAGCACTTCTTTTGGTTTTACCCTTAGGATATCAAGAGAGGAGAACTGTGATCTTCAGGCTACAACAGACCTAAAGACAAGGTCCACAAATTACATAGGTGTTTCACAGGCACCTGGGAGTTAAAAGACAATCTGCAAATGACATACCTAAGCCTTTGATTTTATAGCAGTCTTCACCGACAAAAATGCTTACCCCTTATGAGGGGACCTGGTAATGGTCCCCTTCTCCTCTTGGTGTAAGTGGGGAGGAAGCGGGTCTCTATGGCGACTGGTTACAGATCTCCACTAAGATTCACAGCTTGTTTAAATGCCCAGGCTATCTCTACCAGACACTTTGCTGGGGAACCCAACAAAACCCTTAGGTTATGACTCTATATAAAAAATAAGTACTCTGAGTTTAGAGTGTCTAACATAAAAAATGCTGCTTTAGGAAAAGATTGCAATTAATACTGCTAACTTTGCATTGTTACAGTCTGAGGATGATGGTAATTGGTGCTATGAAAAGGGTAAAAACCAAGCAAATTTCAGCATTTCTATTGCATCCATGTTCTTTTAGGAGTCCATGTCAGCTGGAATATCAGTCAGATATTGTAGTGTCTCAGAGTCTTTCCCTAGCACACAGAGCACTAGCTAATTTAAATATAAATCAAATAAATAACCCTGCTAAACACACCCAGAGTGCTAACATTTCTTTGATAATCAAGGCTTGAAAAAAAAGTGTTTTGACTTTTTTGTAAAAACTAACTTTTTTTTTTTTAATCTCCTGGATGAGGATATTTATTGCTCATTTGTTTATAGACTAAATTGTTCACATCACTGTAAATAACTTCTGAAATGTTGTTCTCTCAACTGTGCTAAGCTTTAATATAGCATAGTAATGAGTGGGATGTGCAACTTCTGCTTATCTACTCTATTTTGGACAATGCCAGTGGCTCATGTTTATTATGAAACTTGGCAGTGAAACTGAATCTCTGGTTTCCCCCTGGTAGATAAACTGTGTCTGAGCTAACATTCATGAGGGTCTTGGAAGACTCATTTAAATACAATGCCTAAGGCTACACATTTTTTCCTGGATTCCAGAACAGCACATAAAGCTTTTACTTTTCTGATGTTCTTTTGGAACTGATGCTTATATATTACAAAGTCTGACCAGGATTTTGTAGAAAGTACCAAGAATCTATGTCTGAACTGAGTGTTCAGGTATTTTTGCATGTTGTTATCCCCACTGCAAGGAAGACACTTTTTTTTTTTGGAAGACTTAAAGCAAAAGATAAGTTCCATCTTGCCAGTATATTTGTAAGATTCTTGGGAAACTGAGCAAGTATTTTTCCTCCTTTGTCTGCGACCATGGATCTCAGCCACTCACAAATGCATAATGTCTCCTTCATGCCATACTAACCTATGAAGTTTCTTCACTTAATCCAAACATTTATTTTAAATGTCAATTCTGCAGGATTGTCCAAATAAGATCTTTTTCAGTCTAACAGCATAATCTGAACCTTTCCTGCAGTTAAAAAAAGTATCACTTTCGTTAGCTTTTTAGGCAGTAGCCTTTATTTCGTACTATCTCTATGCTCTACTTCAGATGTGCTGAGAACATCTGAATATGTTTGGATACCTTAGAATAGAAAAAAGTTGAAAAATAAATGAGTAAGGCAGGTATTTGCCTATTTATGTCATCAGTAGTTGATGGCATCAGTAGTTAATACTGCATGTGTTGCTATGCTTTGCTGTCATCTAAGCATCACATAAACCAAAACAAAATAGCCCATGGAAAAGTGGCATTTTTCATGACTACAGGAAATTTTGAAAGGGTCAAAGCTTCCTGGAATATTCATGAGGTGGAGGTGCTTTTCAGTAAACATAATGTGTCAGATTTTCTAAGAATAACTTTTGGTTCTGTCTCATTGGTGCCTATACCATTTTCTACATCTCTGGACATACTGAGTTTTTTTATCCAAAAATTTTGTAGGTCTTGTGTATGCTGAACTACAGCAGATGAACACATCTGCTCTTTTGAAAACATGGATCATATTATTTTAGGAAAGAAAAAGAAATTTACAATTATATTGCAAGGACTTTAAAAAAAAAACAACAAACCAAAACCAAACAAAAAAATGCAGAAAGTCCCAACTCTGAAACATACTCCCATGAATATGAGAAATGACAGTACGGATGCCATGTGGGGTCTGAAGGCTCAGTGCTGCAGTGGCTGTCCTCCAAGCTCCTGATCCGCTGAGTGGAATCCAGAATCTTATCTTATGGAAGAGGGCTCCTACCTCCTTCATTAGGTACTCTGTGCAGCCTAAGGGAGGGTTAACTGTTGCACACTGGGACTGAAGTAGCCAACAGGCTGAACAGGGATCCTCTTTTAGTCAATCAGCAGGTACCCAATAGCAAGTTAAACCACTAAGTATTAATCTACTCTGGGTCTTAGTCCTCTCCGAGAACTTCAGATCCTTAGCAAGCATCTCTTGCTAAAAGCAGGGACCTAGTCCCTTTGAGCAATATTTGTATTTTTCTTTTAAAACACAGCTGAAGAAGGAGATACTGAGTCTTTCTTTTCTGTACAATAGCCAAGTGGTAAGAATGCTTGCCCTGTAGAAGGCAAGCACAGATTCAATTCCCTCTTGTCTGAACTTCAGACCTAATCTTTTATCTTCCAGCTGAGTGCCCAAAACACAAGGCTTGCAAGACACAAGGCTATTCAGGAGGTGGGGAATGTTATTGTTCTTTTAGAGCGGTACCTTTGTGCAGAAATAAAGCTCAAAATTCACAAGGTCAGAAAGGATGGATAACTCAGCAGTTCAGTGTTTAAGGTGCTCACTACATTTGGTCCCTGCTCCGAGGCCTGTTTCTCCTTTCTGTTTTTTAATGCAATTCTGTAGAATGTAAAATACAGTTATACTTTCTATAGAGGAGGAAGGTAAGTACAGACCTACTTCCAAATGAGTACTTTAACTCCTAGGTGAAAGAACTCCCCAGCCCTCCACCCAGGGCTCATACCTATCTAAATAGGCTAATAATTAAACTAATGTATACTAAGAAAAGAAGCTAGTGGCTTGAACAACAGCAGTCAGGTTTTCAAGGGAAGTGGAAATAGCCATTGGTTAGAAGCAATTTCCTGTTTGGGAGTTGTAGGCAAGTTAAAAAGAAATCTGCTGGGGAAGGAAGATGTATGGAGTAGCATCTAGACTATGGATCTCAACTGAGCTGAGCTATCAGCCTTGTCAAGAGTGATGTAATTTGGGGGCTTATTCAGGGGTGACTATAAAGCTTCAAGGTCAAACAGTAAGATCCCCCTGAAGTTTAGGTTTCTGTAGTTTAATTGACAGCCCAGTGGAGGTTTCTGGACAGCAATTTTAGACCCATCTATTGTTTTGTATTTTATACTTAATGCACTTCCTAGGAAAATCACAACTGATATGCAAGCACCTTAACCGTAAGCCTGGTCAAACCCCTAAGTTTGAGTGCTAGCGAGATCTGAATTGAATTTCTAATACTGCCCTCATACAGAGCTTGACTAAATATTAGTCCAAGAGGTATAACCTTATTTTTTAAAAAACTATGAAAAAATCTCATGGACAATTTATGACCAGTTGCCTGATTGCCTGCTGGTTTTAGGTGCTGCAGCTCTTCTGAAGTCTGTGGAATTATGCCAACTTGTATCCACAGCCAGTGTCTCTCAGAATTCAGTTGCATCTTTTTTAAGTGCAAAATGTCATTAGTTGTACCAGAAGCTGACATGAAGTAGCATTTCCACCTAATTGTCCTATCCTTTTACTGACAGCTTGCTGTTGCCCTTCCGAAACCTTGTCAGTTGGAATTTTACTGAAAAAGTGCATTTGGTACCATTTTGAACCAGCATTTTCCTTGAAAAGTATTGTTTGAAGAGTGAACGAGGAAGGGGAGGTAGACCAGCTATTCTGTTCTACAAATAACAAAAGTGAAAGCCTTTGCCATAAAATCATCTTGATTCTTTGTCTCCCTCCATTGTATTTTCTGCCCCAAAAATATTAATATACTTCCTTCCTAGAATCCCTGAAGTTTTTGAGTATGGCAAACTCTCACACTGCCCATTCAGCTGCTATCCATTTCTCTCATACGGAAAGCTGGCAGCGTAAAATATTTCACTCTATTTTTGTTCAATGAAAATTTTATTTAAATAATCTTTATTCACAAACCCTGGTAAGTGTATTACTGTTAGTATATCCAGGATTGTATACCAAGATGACTATTAAAATAAATCAAGGAATACTTCCAGATAACTTCAAATAATTAGAGAAATAAACTTGTACTGGCAGCATCAGCCAAGATTATAATAATGATATTAATATTTGGGTTTCAAAAAACTGATGGAGGCTATAAAATTGCTTCATACACAATGAATAGGTATTGTGTGATGCCTTACCAGCCTGAAAGTGAAAAAACTGAAGATTATAAATGCAAGGCCATAAAATTATCTGATGTATATAATTAATAATAGTTATTAATAATATAATTTATTAATAATAATTAATAATCTGGCTACTATAGTACAGATGCCTTTCCCATTGCAATTTCTGCCCATAAGAGCAAGGGCTTTTCCATAGAGGCAGTCTGAGGAATCAACTGATTTTTTTTCCTATGGGTCAGGTAATTAAACACTTCAAATTTGCTGCTCACCTGAGCCCTGTATCTCACTGAAGGATCTTTTTTAATTCCTTTCCAAGCTTCTGAGTTGAGCTGAACAGATGGCTTAAACCAAAGAGGGGAAAAGGGAAGAATTTATTCTTACATGCTCTAGTTTCCAAAACACTTCTCAGCTATGCCTTACTTCCTATTCAAACTGTGTGTAATGGAGATAAGCCAGTTGGCATTGCTGAGTTCTGACAATAGGACACTCACCCCAGGATTGTGAAGACCTCAGATAGGAGGCTTGTATCCTAAAGCTATAATTTTTACATTATCAACATGAGGAGTCTAGCTTATGTTGAGACATAGGTTTAGTATTCAACATAAAGTAGCTAGCCACAACTGGTCATAAATACATTTTCCTTAAAAAGGGACAGATGTCTTGTCTTACTGAGAAATAGCAGTGCTATTTGAAAATCTCACATCTAACATTTGCAGGACACCACCTTTGAAAGTAAATAATGGCTATATTTAAAACCAGCAAAACTTTAAATGGTTCAAAAAGATTCCAAAAGATAGACTCCAAGTCATAGCTGATGATTTTAAATATGCTCAAATCCAGACCCATTTGAAGTAGAAGAAAATATGTCTGTCTGTCTTGCATGGTAAAGGCCAAAGGTATAAGGTCTGAACTTCTGAGGAGCAAATCTTGAAAGCCTGAATGTTGGGTATGATTAAATGAGGTTGTAGCAGCCTATAAAGGAAATTATTATTGTTAAATGTCTGTATTGCAAGTCCAGTGCACAGAGTATAGAGAAAAATTTTAAAGAATTCTTTTTCAAAGTTTTGAAAAAGGTGGTGGGGGGGCAAACTTTAGTAGAAATATAAAAACTCAGAAGATGGCCAAAAGAAAATTAGAAGGTAATTATCGCTATGTTGGAAAAGGAACAGACTAATTAGAGCATCAATAACAAGGACATGTGATGAACCAACAGAGAGTGTAGAAGTGATGGATAAAGAAAGCAGGGTGACATTTTTGTAGATCAAGAACATTTGTTATGGCGTAGGATACTGACAGAAGCTAGCAGACTGGAAAGAGATGCTGAAAATGCTAAAAGTAATAAACACAGAGAAGAAAAAAATGTGAAAATGTTACTATTTAATGTAAAACAGCATGTATCAATACCTCTGTTAAATTAAGGGCGAGGAAAGGAGAACAAATAAAAGACTTGAAAGGGAAAGGAAATCTTAGATTTAGTCCTGAAGGCACAGAGCCCCGAAAACAAAGGCTCAGTCATTAGAGATATGGAAAGATTGCAAAGCAGGAGATTGAGACTTTACTGCATTGCAGTACAGGATACACAATTGTGAAAAGAATAAAGGGATAGCTGGAGAAAAGTGACTTGATTCGGTGTCACAGCACTTAAGAGAACATTAATTTAAACTGAAGAAAGGCTGTACCCTAAAGGAATTAACAGAGACTTCTTCAAAAGAAAAAGAGAGAGTGAAGAAAAAGAAGGTAACACTTCCCAATAAATAAAACATTAGCTAGTTTACACTGGCCTTCTCCCATCCTGATGTCCTATGTCCTTATGACTGATGCAACAGTGCACCTTTAAATGAAAGCATTATTCGCATATAACTGCACCTACTAATATGCTTTACCTTGTGACTTATTAATAGTACATCAGACTGCTGAGAGGATTTCTACCTTTACTTCCTTACATCAGCCTTGCAAATACTCCTTTTCTCAGCCCTTGAGTTTGAGCCCCTGTTGCAAACATGGATGCCTAAAATTCTGTGTGAATTTTTCTCTGCATATCTTTATTCTTAATTATATTTATGGTCTTAAAGCGTTGATAGCTTTATAATTGTGTATTCTCCTCTCTCAGATAAAGATGGAATCTCATCTCCTCTAGGACTCTGTTGTTATTGTTGTTTTTATAGCTTTGCTCCAGTTAGGAAAATGATTTAATATTAAACATTAAAGTATTCCCTTTTTGTCTCTCAGAGATAGGCATTTTAATCCTCTGTAAGAGGCATCATAAGTCTGTATGGTGAAGCAGCGTCTTGCTCCTGCATTAGCAGATGGGGTGGTGACAAGTTAGAATTTGGGACCAAAGATGGCATTAGTCAAAGATGTATGTATAGAAAATGCTGTTTCTTCCCCCAGTGTTTGTTTGCAACAGAAAGCAAATCCTGCAGAGAACAAAGAAATTTATAGAAAAAATGTACAGTTAGCACAGATAGCATAAATCTGAACTCCAGTTTTTAAAAGCCTGGGTTGAGAGGGCATAATTTGGATCAGTTTACCCTAACCAGTAGTTCACAGGCAACATTATCACCTGCCAGCCCCTTGATACTTCTTGCCGATACAGGAAAAGCCAAATGATGCTGGTAGTGATAACAAAGGACGATACTGTCCATAGAGCACCACTTCCCTATACTCGCACCTAAGGAATAGCAAAGCTGTGAAACTATTGGGTTGGGGACCTGATTCTCCCGCACTAGATGATGTCTTTTAAGGGAATTAGACTGCCTCCTTCTGAGAGGATGGTGGCTATAAATGAGTGGAAAAAAAGAACAGGTTTCTGAAGATGTCGTGATGCTTAAAGTTCATAACCCTTTGACTAATGCCTCCCTTGAACATTTGAAGATCTGAGCGCCAGGGCACAATTTCTTATGATGCAATACATATATTTAAGGTTATGTGTATATACACACACCTTTCCTTCAAAAAATCCCAAGGCAGCTAAGAGAAAAAATAAGAATATCTGCCTTATCACAATAATGTTGACAGCTCAATTTTAGGAAGTGCCCTTCTGAAGTCCTTCATAAGAACTGTCACATCTGGAAAACAGACTCTACAATACAGAAGCACTGATGTCCTAATTTACGCAGGTTTGGCACTCACTATATCTAGTGAATGATTAAGTCTGTCTGTTTGATACTTGTATCAAAGGAGAAGTACTTTCATAAAGTCAGATACTAGAAATCCCATTAAATCATTCAGTCCACTGGTAAATGTCTACATAATATTACTACATGATTTGTTTACAACAAGTTTGTACTTCTGTGATCATTTTGAACAAGAAAGATTCTTCTGTAATGTATGTAGCTATATACTTAGGTAATTCAATTTTTACTTCTTTAAGTAGCTTCATCTGATTTGGCTATATTTTCTCCCAGAATCATCCTAAAGAACCAGGTTTAACAGTGATGCAATTCAAACTTTTGTTAAAGTCACCTTTAAGATAAGCCATACATATTTATTTATTTAAGTCTTTTCTCATTGATCAGCCTTTCCAAGGCCTCAGTCCTGAATGCCCTTTCAGCTTGTCAATATCTTTTTTTTTAACTGAGACACCATAATAGGGCCTTTCAAACACTGAATAATTCCAGTGATTCTGTAAAAGAAGTATTACCTTCTTGCTCTGCCATCCCATAGTAAGATACATGCAGTTGAAAGCAGTAAAAATAAATCTTTAGAAAGTTCTGTAAGATACCATACCTAAATCTTTACTATATTTTAATCTAATTTGCATCTTTAATGGATCTGAAACTCTAAGGACAATAAAGATTTTTGTTTTGTGATAGAATTTTGCTGAAGAATGGCAAGAATATTTTTTTCCCCTTCTCCAAACAGTATCTATTCTTCTGTCGACACAGTGTGTGCTTCCCTCTCTCGCTCTGCTTTAATTCTGATTCCATCAAAAATCAGAATCCTGTGACTGATGTTCAAAATGAGCTGAGGTGATATTGAGGTTTTGAACTTTATCTGAGCATGTCACTCACTTGAAGGCATTCCAGACCTCAAATGGCTCAGTGCCATTCTTCAGAAATGAGACAGGAACAAGTATTGATTTTTTTTTTTCTTTTAAACTGAGTACCTAATGAGCAAATGAAGATATGGTTGGTCCTGGATTTATTAGGTGATCTAAAAGAGGCTTCTCAGAGTTCAAATGTATGGAGAACAGTTTATTACAATTCTACTTTATTTTTCCTTTTTTCTAAGGGAGATTTTTCTATAATGTTACTGAGATTTGAAGCATAGATTAGATCAATTTTACCATACTGCATTTCCATAGCAAACTGAAAGCTCTTGCTTAGTAAAAATATATTCTTTGGATCTGACAAGAGACTGTTACAGTACTACAGCATATTCATGTTGGTACTTGAGAAAGTAAACAAAATTAAAAGCCACTGGGAAAAGAGAATACATTGCTCCCTGAAGGTACAAGTGTTTCTTCAAGCTGAAAATTACAGATTTATAAGAAAAGCCAAGTACTTTCTCAAAAAAGAGTAAGGTGTCTCAAATCTGCTGAAGTTAAGTGAGAGAAATATATTCAACAGACAACTGAATCCAGTGAACAGGTATGAAGTAAATGTATCCTATCTTAACAAAAAATTATCAGTGTACAGATGAATGGAAAAAAATCTTTGGAACAACTAGAACTGGGAATCATCTAAAGACTTTAACAAATAAAATGGGAAGTCCTGCAGCCACATGTATATAGTTATTTAGGCATAAAAAGATGCAGACTCGCTACAAGTAGGGAGGTTTTAAAAGCTTTCAGCAGTTTATGATGCTACCACAGATGAAGGTATGGGGCCTGACCAGGTCTAGGTCCCACCTGCTGCAGAAAGGAGAGGAGGTTACAGGAATCATGTAAGGGACAATGAAGCAGAGACAAAAGCTCAGACCACCAGGCTTGCTGTTCCTGCTGTGACCAGCCCAGACAGATGACAGAAAAGTGCTTTCACTGAGAGGGATCACATCTCCTCTCTCTCTTCTTACTAGTTACCAACTGGTGCAGCCCCAAGAAGCCTGTAACAAGCCCAGCTTTCAGGGGTGAAAGTATAGGTAAAGTAGGCAGAAAGACAATGGCTGCTTTGCTATCTGGGAAGTCTGTCATCAGAGTCAACTGCCTATTCTGTCCGTCCACCCACAGAACTGGTCCAAACCCGTTTCAATTCAGGCAAACCTGAATTAGGTGTTTTAAGTCCATAGAATTTCAAAAGGAAAATTTATCTGCAGATTTAACATACAATTGTGTTAATAACTCTCATATTTTTCCAAGTTCAGTGAGAACTGAACCTCCCTACGTTTTCTGATGCCTAATTACTCTTCTAAATCTACCCTGGAATGTTATATAGGATTAAATCCTTAAACAGTAATTCATAAATAAATAACTTTGCCATGCTTTGAGAACATAAATGGTCTTGGGGCATCCTTCTTTGAATTGGTCATTGTGTTTTCCTTCCTTTTCTGATCCACTAAGATTACCAATTTATTTTAAACATGTAGAAAAATGTTCACCAGCTATATGTTTCCAGAGTTAATGTAATAGAACTCAGATTGCCTCTTTCCAACTTGTGGTACTAATGATAATTGATATTATTGATTCAGCTCATTAAATATGCTCATTCTTTAAAAGAAAGACATGCTTTACATGTGATGTTTTAATGCATTATTGCTGGAATGAGGGCAATATAGCTCTTGATTTTTGAGAGAGAGAGAGATGGAAAATACATTTCCATCTCAACATGTTCCCTTCACTTATGTTTCTCTCAGTTCCTGTGTCCTGTGTTCCTTCTCAGACATGACTTCATTACAGTACAGAAGAAACCCACCACTCTTAGTAGGTGAAATTTACTCTGGAATCAAGAACTGCTATAAGAATCACAGCACTATGTAAGTGAACAGAGCTCGGGGCTGTTTTTATTAAAGAAAACCCCCACAACTGCTGTGTATGTGACTGGAAGGATTCCCTGTGGGCTGCAAGAGGACCTAGTTACAAGTGATGCAGTACAGCACTGAGGGAAAAGGTCTTGCTTAGTGACTGCTGCCAGTGGTCCTTACTAATTAATATAGAAGTAGTATACCCTATCTGCCATTCCCATAATCCCAGTTCCTCCAGACACCCCTCCTCATGAACCCAGACTAATTTTGCCGGTTAAACTTTGTTAACAAATTGTTTGGAAAACCAAAGTAGTTTTACTATCAATGTATGCAGTGAGAGCTTGCAATTCACTACAGCATTTGGGCATGCGAAGACATAAACAACAAGTAGGAAAAACTAAGCCATGTATGTGAGTGGTTTTTTTTGTAATTTCAGAGGAAGGGCTTTTTCATGCTTAGAATTTTGAAAGTGACTGAAATGCTGTAAAAGTACAGTGGCACCAGGTTATTTATCTTAATTGAAAGAACTAAAGAATCACTTCCATTCATCTTCAGAATGTAAAGTTATGTCAGGCTCTGACACTATGATGTAACAAATGATATATTGTACTGCAGCAGCATGGAAAGAAAATACTGTATTTGTATAGCATACACTGTACCAACACTGAAACACCCCTCTTTAAGAAAAATAAAATGGATATTAGCATGAATAATCCACAATCATATTGCAGTTTCAATGATCTGTTTATGTCTGCCTCCCTGCAGCATTAATGATTAAATGTAGTAAATCAATGTATAACAATTAGCTTGGGATTACAGGATCCATCTGAATGCCAAGCAATAAGTCTTTATGTTAAGATGGAAATTCTACTGCCATCCATTTATTATAAAAGTCTCTCTGAGAATCTGATCTAATGTAATATGTTGTCCAGAGTATGTATAATAATCTAAATAGCATTGCTAAAATTAGATATGGTAGTGTTGATAAGTTAAGTGCATTTCCAGCAACATATTTTTTATGAAGATTGTTTATTACTAACATTGGCTTATATTCAGCTCTAAGTACTTGATAAAAATTCCTGGTGTAAAAAAGATGTGTAATCACTCATTCATCAGTAATTCTTTATTATCTCATTTTCTCTTGGGAAAGAAAATATGTCATATGCATCAATCAATTGATCAAATAATAACGTGAAAATCTTAATCATGGTAAATGCATTCTGAGAATATCAATTTAGGACCAGACCTATCAATTTTTACTGACATGAGCTGGCCTTTCAAAGCCAGTGTGACAATTTACATAAATGAAGACTGTCCCTCTCAGCAAGGGCTTTGATGGCCTGATCCTTCAAATGAGTACAGGGTAATTTTTTGATGCACCTGTCTAGTTAGCCTAATCTTGTAAGACTAGAGTTAATTAAAGTCAAATCATAATGAAAATTCAGCTTTTGTGCTGGACTTTTATTGGTATTTTTTTTACAATTTCCTCTTGGGCCTTTCTAGCAGCATAAACCAGATAGCTTGTCTGACTCTGAATACAGCAAGATCCACCCTGCCAGTAAAAAAAAAAACACACAAGCAAACTTAGCTGAAGCAGGGAAACAAACATAGATCAGGAGAGCTTTAACTAACTGTCGTCCTACTAAGCCCCAGTTTCACACTGTGGTTGCCCCATAGTCTGTCAGATCATGGTTTAGCAAAGCTATGCTGGGAGTTAATGCTCTTGTAAAGCACACGTATCTCTAGCAGAATCTTTTCCTCGCTGGGCTGATTTAAGGGTAGATGGCAGTACTAGGAAACTGTGGAGAATGTTTGCTGCAAAGCCCCTGCAATGCCATCTTGAAAGGCAGACAATGAATGTAGTCTCAGACACAGCAGGATATGACTGGATCCCTTCAAACCATGGTATACAGATGTGCAGACCTTTCCAATCTTTATAGCTTTTACCTTTCCGGAGGGAGCATTATACTTGTGAAACCTTTACGGTATTTTTAGGCCCTCCTTTCCCAGTAAAGCTTCCACAGTAGAGTAGAAAAAGGCTATCAGTGCTCCAAATGTGTGTTTCTGGGCAGACAAATCTGTTATTTCTCCTGGACCAACTATGCCTACTGAATCCTGCACGGATAATCCAAATGTAAAAATATACAAATATTGGCAGCCAATAGGGGGCTTTTCATCTCAAGCAAGAAAACAGAAGTAATTCTGATAGCTTTTCCAAGAGATGCCTGGTGGGGCTCATTTGCCAAAGTTTGAATAAACAGCCTACTGCTGTTTCTATTTTGAAGTCTTCATATTTAATATTCATTGATGGATTGCCATGTACAGAATGTGTATAAACAAAGTGATGAGAAGAGGCTTACACATGAATGCCATGAAGGCAGACTGTTTATAAGTACCCGTCTTGTTTAGAAATCTTCCTTTAGTTCTATGGTTTGTGAAATAACTCGGCCAATGAAATCCAATTTATCATTGGATGCTATATGTGGACAACATACCAGTGGGGAAGATGAAAAGTGTTAAAACACCACCTGCTTTGTAGAAAGGAATAGATGTTTTGGAATATCCCAGTGTTTTCAGTGAAATTCAAGGCAGAACCTTTCATTCTAATTTTCCTCTCCTTGGAACTTTCATGTGGAGCTCTGGAAGCAGAATTCCTTCCATTTTTTTCTTCAAGTAGGAAGGGCTTCAATACAATACTATAACATTTAGTTAAATATCACAGCTTTAGATTTTGGTTATAGCAGACATATTCGAACCTTATTTAAGGTATCATAGATTTTCTTATATGTACAGATACAGACATATTACATCTGCAATGTATAGCTATATGGTAAACTGCAACAGCATGAGAAAAAGATTTCATGGTATGAATCTAGGACTAGCTATGGGTAAATTGACACAAATATTCACAGGTTTTTTGGGAGGAAAGAACATTGGCAGTAGACTGGATTCAGATAATGTTGATTGTAACAAGGGGAAGAATTTGAAAGTATATGAAGAAAAATGTTTAACAGTTTAAAAATTACTTTCAATGTTGAAAAATTTCTACTTTGAAAAAAATCTTTCAAAAAAAGTTTGTAAATGGATTGAATAACTTTTAAACGAATTTGACCCAAACCAAAACCATACATTTTGGTTTCTGAATTTAAAAAAAAAAAGTCTATCCATTTTGTTTTATGTTTGACCTCTAAGTAGAAAGTCTACTCTTTTCATATTTTTCACCTGTGATATGTTTCCGTATTTCCAAAAGAGCACCAGAACAACCATACTCACAATCGGGTAGTCAGTATACACAGTGTGACATACTACATGTATTATAGGTTGATTTTCAAAACAGAGCTATCCTGGAAATACTGTAAAGTAGCAGTTCTTAAGCAGAGCACTCCTAAGTTTTAGGAACATTATGGTACCTGCAACTTTCTCTTAATTTTTATTATACCTGCTAAACTATAATAAAAGCTAAAATATGTTAAATGATTTTTTAATAATTTTTCTTGTGTGAGCAGAATACACAACAGAGAATGACAGTTTGAACACATGCCAGTATAAGCATATGGGGTGTTAGTGGTGGGAACTTAAAATGATTTAGGCAGCTTCATTTCTCCAAGAATGATGCACAGAAAATCAGTTTTCTCCTTGAGGATGAACTTTGAAAAGTAATAGATAGGCAGACATTTTCCAACACAATACTTCCCTAACACTGTAGCTCTCCAAATTAATATTTGAGTCAGAATAATGGAACTCAATAAAATTAGCTCATACAACCTATACTTTCTTACCTCTGGGTAAGAATTATTGTTTCTTATTTGTGTCTTCTTTCTAGTCCCTACTGCTAATACACCAATTTTTCTTCTGCAATCCTGTAATATACCAAACACTCTTCTAGTAACTTATTTAACAGAATAGGATCTCGTAGCTCTCTCAGCTTTCTAATGATTTTGCTTTTTGTTAACACTTTAGGCCCTAAACCTCTTTTTTTCAACTTCTCAATTATACCAGCAATTTAATGAAGGCTTGCCTCTTAAAGCACGGTATGTGCCTATGTTCTAATACAACCTGGTGTGTGTGTGAGGAGGTAGACGGGAGGGATATTGATTCATGGGGATTTGTGAATCAGATATCTCAAGCAAAGCAGTTCAAGAGAAGACGCTCATCTCCTCTGCCAGTTCAAGGTTGATGATCCCCATGCCTGTTCCCAGTGAGTTCAATAGCAAAATTGTCACTGTCTTCAAATACTGCAAAGATAGTGTACTCTTGCAAAAGCAATTATAATCTTGTCAAGAAACGTCCATCTTTCTGTTCACTCTACTGTTGTACATAAGAAAGGTAATGAACCAATAAACTCTGGCCTACCTGAAGTCACTGGCAAAATTCACTGGTGTTGGTTCGTCTGGGATTTTTTTTTTTGGTCAGCTCTCCTTACTGTATAAAGCTTAGTACATTAACTTCTATAAAAAATGACACCATGTGCCTCAGCCATATTAGTTACAGAATGCAGTATAACTGATTAATAGTATGTTTTTTTTCTTTTTTTAAATAGTTTTTATCTAGTTACTTTCAAATACCACACATATATTGGCAATCTATGCACTGCTCTTTGTGTTTCAGTGTCCATAAATAAGTTTTGACATGGTCTTGATCTTTTAAAAGTTGACTGCAACTGGTATCAGCCAGTTCTTGGAAGGAAATCAGCCATAATTTACCTTTACTAATCACTTTACATACTGTTTCAACTACAGTGGGTTAATGTGGTGGATGTACATGTTATTAATTATAAAACTGGAGAACATCCTCCAGTTGAAATTAATTAATTATGTTCTTTTGGGTGGGAGAAGTCTAGCGTGGCAGTTGAGATGTAGGGTCATGATTTCCTGCATCAGTTTTATAGTTGACTGTATTAGATGTGACAAGCTTTGCACTGAAGCTAAAGTTTTGTTCATACAATAATGATACTGCTCTTCTCCTATTTTTGGTGCAACTTACCAAAAATAAGAGTCTTTTCAACCATTTTTCTCATTACTTTTTGGTATGTCTGGACTTCCCTTTTGTAATTATAGTGTACTTCTGAATCCTTTTCTTTTCACAGCAATTCTGCAACAAAACCCCCTGTTAATGGTTTTTACTTTACTTGGAAATATTAACAGTTCAAACATTAAGACAAATGTGTACTCCCAGGCCAAATACTATTTTTTTCATAGTTTCCAATGCGTGCTGATCCTCATTGCCAAATACTTGTACCTATATTGAGTTCTTTCACACCCCAGGATCCTGTGTGTTTGTAAATAGCCAACAATGTAATGTATTACTCAAAGTGACAAAGCTCTGTTAAGGCAGTAGGTAATGCTTAGCAGAATGGTCTAAAGCCTTAGGACTACAGGGTTGCAAACAGAAAATGAAGAAAATTATGAGTAGGAACAGCTGCTTTTCCCAAATATCCCTCTAAAATAAACCAATCAAAACATGAAGATATAAAAGCATGGATTTTTTTCATGATGAAACAAATTGAGAAAAAGTATCATTTTGCTCACTTACTTTAAACAATTAAACGCAGCATCTTAGGGCTTTTCTCCATAGGTTTTGCTTTTCTCTAATCCTGCTGATTTAGAAGCCAACACAGCTAAAACACAGTAGGAAAAGACCTATAATTAGGATTTAAGAATGTAATGGTACGAAACCAAAAATAGCGCATTCTACTAAATTTAAAGGAATGAGCTATACTTGTATAACACCTCTACACAGGAGCTATATGAGAGGTTGTTCCAGTGTAATTATCCTAGTATAAAATTGCACTCTAATCAAAAAGTTAGGGCAAAAAGCAGTGTGCAGACAAGGCTGGTATTTCAATGAGCTGGGCTATTTTTCTGTCAGCCAGTATACCCAAACATCAAACAAAACTTAAGCAATTATATACACTAATCCTTCCCAATGTGAAGTTGCAGCCCAATGTGAATTCAAAAGCACCAAGTTGCAAATCCTTCAAAAAGAGCATTTACAACTTATAATGGAAACTCCAACAGAGCTCTAACTGTAATAGTATGACTACTGCAGCAATTATTCTTTATTGCCATGGCATTTACTGCTGAAATAGTGGTGGGCAGATCCTAACATTCTCAAAATTAATGTGCAGTAACATCCTCATGTGAGGTATTGCCCAAGGTATGGTGTTCTGAAATGTAATATATCAAAATGATGATACTTCTCCATTTAAGTTGTTCTGGTTACTCACTTCATACAATTGCTGCTTCAAAGGTACTTTTCATAATTTCAGAATAAATATATATGAAATAGGAGTATCTGAAAAGCATTTGGAATCTGACTAGTATTAATGAGGACTTGGAAAATGCCAACCTATCTCCAGTAGAGCAGCTTTATAGCTGAGAGAACATTATGGTAGTGTTCTCTTGTAATGATTAATTTGCCTTTGTGAGCAATACGCTTACGGCCCAAATCAGCTACTCCATGTATAGAACTCATATTGTTTTCTGTCAAAATTCTGCCTGAAAAACAAAAATGTCGAGTCTGTCAGCAATGGCCTGATGGAAAGTAAACACCAGAGTATGAACAACAATGAAAAGGGGGCATTGTATCTAAGAGAGAGTTCATAAACTCCACCCTGCTAGATTTCCCTCTTTTTAATACACGAGAAATCATACAGCTGTTAGTTCGGTTTCTTTTATGTGTTTATGTATATTTGGGCCGGTAGTGATCCGTAGCCTATAATTAAAAAAAATTGTTTCTATGTTTCAAAGTTCATTCAGATCATGATGCTGAAAATGCTGTAAAAACGCAGTGTTACTGCCAGAAATGCAGAAACACTGCATTATTTAGTTTTAATGGTAAAAGTATTTCTTATCTAACCTATATGCTTGTACTGTAATACATATTGGGGGTGATAAGAATCTTGTTATTTTCTATCTTTTATTTGCAGTAGTTACCCTAGTAGCAGACTAAAAAAAATCTGTCAAAACAAAAAGAAATCAGAAATTCTAAGAGATGATAGGGTTAGCTGAAAAAGGATTGCTCATCTGCCTTCAGACTGAAACTCAGAAAGGAGGGACAAAGAGCAAATTAGCAAGTGGCAACAGCAAAAGGAAGCCCCCTAGCAGAGAAATGAGGAAGGGAAACAGACTTCCCCTAATATATATCTGGAAGCAGTGTAAAATAGCAGTCCCTATTTTACAACAAAGATGCAAAGTAAAAAGAAATTTTAAAAAATTTTTAAAGCCTTTATGCAGGTCCCAGTGAGAATTCTTTCAGTGTTGCTACTTAACGTGATACTTATGTTACAATCTCATTCTAACAGGAACTGCACTTCTTTTGTCACAAGGGCAATATATAAAATGTAAATGCAATATATATAAAGATATGTAACGTAAAGACTAAGGCGAGCTTTAACAGCAGGTCTTCTGGTTAGAACTGGGTACCTGATGTTCACTTATGAATAAGAAACAAAAGGAGCATACACTTTCTGAAGTTAATTGTAGGTTGGGCTGATAATGCTGACACCTCTGATTTTTCATTTCAGTCTTTTAACTTCCTTTATCCAGACTGATATTTCCCTTTAGCCATAAACGTAGTGACTCACACCATCTAACTTCAAGCTCTACTAATCTCAGTGCCAGGGATAGGAGGGCCAGATCCCTTCTGTTGCTAATAGACCTCCTAAGAGCTAATTGTTAGGTGACTTGAGGTGTCCTTCAGAAGAACCCGTCTTCCTCCTCCACTGACTCTGTACAGAGCCCCTCCTGACCTACATGCCTAGAGTTCATTTGTGGTTTTGCCTTTTTATTTTCCTCAGAGGTGATTTTTAGCCTAAAACCTAAAATAAACAAGTATATTACTACTACCACCTTCAGTACTTTCAGTGACCCTTTCAGTACCCATTATTATACTCCCATACACTATAGGAATCACTAAACCAGGATCTTGTTCAAACGAAATTCTAATGGCTTTACTGAGAAAAGCCTTTTCCCTGTGGGTTTGCTATATATATTTTTTATTTTGAAAATTTCTTTTTTCAGCCAGATGGTTTATTTTAATTAATTCTTATCACAGAGACATCTTTGTCATAAAGTACTTCTAGAACAGATGAGCAGAATTATATAAGTGCTTTTGTTTACAGGATTACTAAAAGAATTACTGTTTCACAGGGGAAGTGCTGTTGTAATTTTATCTTTCATTTTTCCAACATCCTTGACATTTAAAGACGGTTTTAATATTATTATTATTGAATTGCAAAAAAGAAGGGTGTTGAATTTGTATTGATTTTACATGTGTGCTTACAGTCAGAAAGATGGCATTTCAAAACCTTTTCTAAATATGTTTTCTCTTTTCTAGTAAACAATACAGAATACATTCTATCAATGCCAGTGTTTGACTATAGAAGGAAAAATGTTATCTTGCATCATGAAGTATTAAAGAATTTAAGAATGTATTTGCCTTCCATTTGTCTCTATGGACTACAAACCATGATGCCAAGTTCAGTGAATTTGACTATACAAGCACCGAGTCTTTAAAAACAACCTTTGTACTGAAGGTTATCATTTTCTTTTGCAATGCAAGACATAAAAACATTGAAAAGATAACTCAAATATGTAAGTGTTTGTCACACAAGGTCAAAATCATGCCAAGTTTTGATAGGCTTTGTAATTCTGAAGTTTCGTACTAAACAGAAACAATAATTCAAGGTGATCACTGGAAAAAAAAACAACAGAATGATAATGTGCAAAGGAGTCTGGACATACATTTTGTAGGTTTCATTACAAAACAGTTATTTTTACTTCAGATGCAGTCCTGCCCTGACCTACAGGTAGTTGAGACTTTCTTGATCTAAAGATCAAAATCAAGATCGAAAATTCATTGATGCCTCATTATTTGGGTAGGATTTTTTTTTGATAAACAAATTATTCATTAGAACTAGGCCAAAGCCATCAAAGGAATCTCTATCACTGTAATTTATTATGAGATACAGTACAACTTCAGTATTGGTTTTTTTACTACTTAATGGCTTGAATATATATTGAGAGTGCACAATTTTGTAAGCAAAATAAGCAAATATCTTCCAGAAGGAAAACTGCTAATGCACACTACTCCATGGTCTCTATATGCCAGCATGTATCAGCTTTACAAGAACATTTCCTGAAGCATCCAAATCAATTCACCTTATCCAAGATAATTCAGCAACAACCGCTTACCAGTCCACCAAATAACCAGAAGGTATTAGTTTATTGTGACATGTAAAATAGATACAGCTGATGTGATCTCGCTTGGGATATGTAGTGTACATTATTGTAAATTGCTACCAGACTTAATTGGTGAGAATAGGAAAAAAAAACCCCACCTTACATTAGAATGCATGATGTTTCAAAATACAACGACAGGACAGTTCATTGTAAAGGGAAAAAAAAAAAAAAATCACACGGCAACTCCATTCCCCTTCCCGTGAGCTCATCCTGAATGAAGCTGAGGCCTACCAGTCCGCAGCCACCTGGGGGAAGGCTTTGTTGAGGACAGGGCAGAGCTCGGCGCAGGTGACGGGGCCCGAGGCCGTGGGGGCCATTTCACTGACAGAAAAAGGCGGGAGCTGTGCGGCGGAGGCGCGCGGACCCTTCCCGGGGAGAAGCGGGCACGCGCCGCCTGGGGCACGCCGGGAAGGGCCCGGCGCGTGCGGTGCTGTGAGGAACGGCGGGGCGGGCGCCTGAGGCGTGCGAGGCGGCGCGCCGGGGCTCTGCGGCGCGGACGAGGACGCAGCGGAGACGGGGGTCGGGCCCGGCCGGGCCGGCTGTCAGCCCCAGGTAAGGCACAGCAAGGGCAGCCGGTCGTTCGGCGAAACGCGGCTCTCCTCGGGGGCTGGGGCAGGCCCCGAGGCGGGCGCGGCCTGGCGGCACCCCCGAGCAGTGCCGGCGCGGGCCCAGGTCCGTGGCGAGCGGGGCAGTGCGCATTGTACGGCGGGGCTGCTGCTGGCTGTGGTACTGAGCTGTGAGGAGAGCAGCTCCTGAGGTGCTACCGCTCTGATTTTGTTCTCTAGGAGGTTTTGTTTTGTTGTTTTTCTTAAAAAACAAAATAGTATAACTAATAAAAGCTAAATCGGGTGGTTTTTTGAGGAACAAAGAGGTAGATGGCTATGCAGGTTTTATTTGCAAAGTGATTTCATCTTCTGAAAAAGATTGAGATGCTGTTGAGCGAAATAGCGATTCTGTCATTAGGAGAATTTATTTCATTATTTGGCCCAATGTTACTCATGTGGCATTGTGCATTACTTACTGATGTTGGTGTCAAAGGGTGGTTGTGTGTCCTGGCATCACACTGAGCCTGCTGGCAAGTGTCACGTCACTGTGATGTGTCATGCCAGCACCAAAACCATTCCTAGAGGACGTGGCCTTGTCTCTCCTGCTTTCAATGGTGGTGTTCCACTGAGCCGAGGGCTGGCGTTTAGGGGAAGAGGAGCCTTTTTTTGTAGCCTGGTTGGATGGAGGGCTACAAGAAGTTGAAGTTAGCAGTCTTCATCTTGAACTGTCGCTGTTCAACAAAACCGGACTCTTTACTGGTGTGAACTGACAGTGAAGTAGGAGATTTAAGCAGTTAGAAGATGAAAATAGTTCTGGCCTTATAGATGGCAGTGATTCCTAAGGGCTTAGGTCTGCTGTATTAGTATCCTCTGTTAATGTGACAGTCTGTCAAAGACTTTTTTTTCTTGTTTTGGTCCAATTGCTACGTATTTATGTGGAACAAGGATAACAATCTGATTTAGTATGCATTGTTGGCAAGCACTAAAAATGCAGCTTGTACACCTATTTTTTTTTTTTTAATGTTCCTCTGACTTTAAAGCTCTCAAGAGTCATGTAGAAGGAAGGAACTAGTAGGATGTTTTTGTAGACATGAGGAGAGTATTCTGATTGAGATGGGCCTGCTTTTAAAGGGGGATATTTTACAAAATTTTCTAAGTCTGGAATCAAAAGCAATTGCTTGAAAGGCTGCTGACTAACAGGCTTCATATACATTGCTCTAATCAGTGAGATTGCAAGAGGTGATTAAAGCTCAGTGTTTCTGCGAATTATATTGCCATACTTTGTCAGGCAGACCAACATGCCTGAACTGTGACCAGAGGAGCACGTTCACAGCCAATATCCATAGTTGCATAACATGGCAGACACTGTCTGATCAAAATTTTAAAAGAAGTATAGTCAAGAGCAGATCTGCTCTCGTTTCTAAAGCCCTAATGAGCAATTGTAACTGTTACAGTACATAAAATATTAGGCCCTTTCAGTGAAGCTAATGTCAAAACTAAATATTTAATAATGTATTTGCTTTTTTGCAAAGCTTAAAGAAAGGTATTGCTGAATATAAATCTACAGTGATGAAAGTGCCAATAGTTAGTGTTTTTCAGACAATAAAGGCTAGGTATTATAGACCTGTCCTATTTTTTGTTCTTTTTACAAATACAGCTGGTATAGCTTGCACAAAATGGAGATCGGGTATCCATAGCCTGATCCAATTCCTTTTGAAATCCTTTGCTTGCTGTCTCAGTTTAAGTGGCGATAGGACTTTAAAATCACTTACCATCTAGGTAAGTCCTCTTTGGAGCATTGATTTCCCCAAGATCAATTATTATTTTTTTATTTTTTTAAAGTACCTGGGGACTCAACTTTCTTTTTCTTTTCCATCACCAAAATGGGTATGTAATGAAAGTGAAAATGGGGATGAGGAAGCAGGCTTTAAAAGGAAGCAAATAGAAATGGTTTGTATGACATACAGAAGGGTTTTCAAAGTTTAATAAGTATTTTACAGGAATAAGCAACATAATTCTCAAGTGTGGCTGCACTGCAAGAAAGCTAAGAGATTACTTAATCTTTAATCATTCCCATGTCAATTTAGTAATGCTCCCTCTATGCTGAGGAGACTTCTAGAATAGTACCTCTGCCACAAATTTTCCTTGGAGAACTAGTTGACTAATCAATTTCTTCCTTCAGCACACGTGTCCCTCTGAAAAATTTAGCCACCATATCAGTCAGATTCAGATAGTCGAAGTAACAGGACTTTCTTTTGTGATTAATAATATAGATGACGATTCAGTGAATAAATTGAAGAGTCCTGGAAATCCGCATAAATGAAAAAGAAAAGCCTTATTGTTCTATCAAATAAAGCTAGAGAAACTAGAGTCAAAAAAGCAGGCACCTCACTAATGAAAAAAGTAAAAAGAAATATACAGCTTGACAGTCTCCTGTACGATACGTTTTTAATTCATTTCTTGTTCCGTGGACAAGGTGATAACAGTGTTCCAGTTTAATCCAATAACCTATCTCCAAAATGATCAGTGTTCTTATTTCAAGCCTTGGTTCCTTTCTGCTTTGATTCAGCTCATATGGTTCCTACCCTTTGATTCTGTGCTCACCTCTTCTCCATGCAACTTGACCTTTTGCAGCTTTTCTCCCCCCTCCCATTTGCCACACTCCCTTTCTCCTCTCTCTTTCATCTTTCCATACATATTAACTCAGCAGGATTTTTGCTCTAACCTTAATTTTTCTGCATCCCAAAGCTTCACAGCTAAAAGGTTGCTGCTAATCCTCTTTCTATTTCTCTTTCTGTAGAGTGTATTTTATTCATCTGCTTTCATTTCCAGAAATACTTTGTATACATAGACATTTACTCAGACTTGTGTATTCTCCAGAAGAAACCATTTTTCTAAGCCATTTTTAATGCATTTTGAGGATCACCAGAGGTGACAAATGTAGAACTGTATCTATATGAGGAAAACTCTTATTTTTAGTACAGCATTAAAATTGAGAAAAAATTGCATCCCAGCAATCAGGCAGAAGAAATCATTTCTGTTTACCATAGATGAGAAACAGAGATCCTACTATCATTCCAAATCAGTCACAAAATTAAGTGGACAGCATATGGATGAAAGTGCCAGGTTTTCAGTATGCTAAACTCTATTAGGCTAATTATGCAGGTCAGCTTGCCTGAATTTCGAGGTTGGTTAGAGGGCAAAGGTGCTTAAAACTGTTCTAATGTGGCACAGTTCTAGGGCCAAGAAACACTACCCCTTCATGACAACTTTAAGGTAAAAGGCTTGCAGAAGTCTCCTTTGAACCCACAGGCACTGTAGTTTCATTCACAGTTACAGATGGGCTAGACAGAATAGTCCTTGAGGAAGAACTCTAGGAAAAAGCAAAGTTAGAGCAGAAGTTAGAGCTTTTTGCACAGATGGCCACCTCCATAGTAAAGAGAACAATCCATGGGAGAGGATTAGCTTTGACCTTTTTCAGCATGAAGGGTAATGCTTGAAGAAGGCTAGGAAGGATGTCTCCATGGTACCAAATAGTCTGAATGTTTGCATTTTTTTTAATACTATTAATGAAGAAAGTGTTGCAGAAAATGTTTTCTCTTCTATGGAAACTCACTCTCCTGGAATTCAGAGAATATTTATTGGCACTAACACTTCCTTTTTAGTTAGTTTTTTTTCTTTCAGTTGAATTTATTAACCATTTTGAAAATGACAGACATTAATGATCTGCATAAAATCATACGCTTACTTGCATTAAAACAAACCATCCTGCTAGGATACGGCTGTGTAAATTCTCTGAGATCATAAAATTTAATGCAATAAAATAAATGCAATATAAGTTGTTTTTTAGAAAGTGTTAGAACATGTTCTAAAGAAATGAGTTGTATGGAATCGTGAACCTACTGAAGTGAAAAAGCAAAATTCACATTGATGTCAATGAGATGATGGTTCCATCCCATTCAAAACAGGGATTTCAGCATCCCCTTCAAGTAGGCTTTCTCACTAAATGTTTTGACACTATGGAAGACAAAAAATTACTGTCTTCCATTATTAGGAACTATTTACCAGCTGGTGAAAGATTGGGTTCTTAGCTAATGAAATTCATTCACTTTCCCCGGGGGTAGGAGTGGAAGAAAGAAAAAGGAGAAGGTGGTGGGGGGGAAGGTTTTGTGAAGGACAGTCTGTCAGTCCCATTTGATTGTAAGTGGGACAGACAGGGCATTGCTCTGTGAAGTCTGATGCAAAACACCTGCAGAGTACTTTGTCACAGAAGTCAATTTGCCTGCCAGTTTTCAAAGAAAAGCAATTTGAATTAAAGCTATCAGGTTTTGTATCTCTTCTGATCTTTCCACTTTACTTTTACATTTAAGCATGTGCTTGTAAAACAAAAAGATATCACATGGCAAATTTTAATGTTATCTTAGGAAATAATTCCCCTTTGCATTATTTGCTGTCTATTCTTTTTGCCAAGACTCATATCTAATACCTTTTTCAAAGGCTTTACTTCAGAGGAAATGCTAAATGTCTAATCCCCTATGCCCCTCAAAAGTAGTGGTCCTAATATTAGAAAAAAAAAGTTCCTTCTAATAAGCTCCCATTTGGTAAATGTATACTACTATCTGTACTTCTAGAAAAAAAATAATACTGGCAGAAATAATGAAAATAACCCCAGATGACACACACCCCTGCATAGGAGTACAAGAAAAAGCATTTGTTCCTTAGCTTTGTTTCATTAGGTAAAGATGGTTATAGTCTTCACTTCAGGTTGGATAATTGCAAAGGCTGTTGAAATGTTGTGTTCAGGCTCTTTCTCAACTTTTTTCTAACATCTAGTAAAGATGGTCTTATGATGGGAAATCCATCATGAGAGGATGGAGGAAAGTCTTTTGGGAGAGGGCAGAGGAAACCTTTTAGAGTTTTTGTTGAAAGTTTCTCTACATCTTCTTTCTGTAAGAAAGGAGAGAAGATTGTAGTACCTAAAATATCAGTATCTTTTGGCCAGAAAAATTTTGATTCTCCAATAGATTTTTGTCAGGAGCTCTTCAAGAATATATCTAAAGGCTTTCACATACTGATACCTAGGTGTTTTTCATGTTCTGAGACCAGTGTATATAAACACATATATATTTTTTTCAGTAACCAAATGTTAAGCAAATGTTTGCCACATTTTTCCTATGGACTTTTTACAGGGTTTAAAACATGGGGGCACTGAAAGAAATGTGTGTCTGATATGGCATGAAAATAGCTTTATAAAACTAGGCAGCAGATCTGCATGAGCAGAAGGGAAAGAATCATGGATGTGTAATGCATTGTGAACACTGCCCTTTATTGAAATACTTAATATTAGTGTAGCGCTTAGTCAAAGGTAATGTCTAGAAGTATTGTAATATAAATAGAAATGAATTTAAAGTGGAATATGTGACTAGAAACATTCTGAGATATAGAAGACTAGAATTTGGATCAGTACAGTGATGACTGGGTTTATATCTAGAGATGTGAGCCAGAGTAGACGATTAAACACGAATGTTAGAGAGCTTGGGAGCTGATGGCCAGGTCTGTTCCTACTTTTTAGATTACCCCTTTTTTCCCTTCAGGATACCTTGACCTGCTAAATATAGTAACTTCTTCAGTATATCTGAGAGAGAAATTCTAACTTTGTAGTTATTCCTTCTCAATGAGATTTAAGAGACTTTTTTCCTTTATAATTTTTCTCAGGCTCTGGAAAGCAATTCAGTGCCCTTGTTTGATAGTGTTGTCATTAGTTTTTAGTTTCTCTTTTTCTAACAAGCTATTATATACTCAGTCTTAATGTACGATAGAATAAAACCCCCTCTCTTTTCTTGCTATAAGCTTGGAAATGAAAAATAAGACTAATGGTATTCTAGCCAGGGTATGAAATGTTAGTCTATGCTGGGTTAGAGGTCATTACATAATCTGGTATGCAGCAGGACGTGTTAGATTAGAATAGTATTTTCCTCCCCTTCCCAAAGGATTTCATTTCATAAAGCTCTTGCTTTACCTGTTAAGTCTAGATCATTTAAATGTTATTGCTTTCACCAGCAGCAGGTGGAAAAATGCTCATATTATTCTTCTGATACCCTCTGAACCCATTGAAGCAAATTAAGGATGGCACTGATGATCCGTGGTGGTGTTGAAACCTGCAGAAATTTTTTTTTTTCTTATTTGTCCAGGTGTCTGTTTTACATGAATTTGTGTAAGGTCTGCACAAAATTACACGTTAACCTAAGTATGTTTAGGAATCAAAGTAACAGTGCTTGTGGGAGGACAGTTTTATTTTGTGTGGTGTTTTAGTATTTGAAAAGCCAATCCAGTACACAATGGGCCAGATCCTGATTTCCTGTCTGCTATACAAAAGGCTGCGAGGAAGTCAGTTTTCCCCCTCACGAGAATATGTGGGTACTGGTGTGGGCTATTGATCTAAGGGAGTAAAGACAGTCTAAATGCTGGTGCTCAAAAAGCAGCATAAGATCATGGTGTTTCAATGGCCTAAAAATTGCTGCTTATTAGAAGAAGTCTTGGAGCATCTAAGAGCACTGAGCATCTGTGAGACTGCTGAAATTGGAACTGTCCCAGATGGCCCTGATAGCAGCAGTGGGTGAACGAAGTATATCAATGCCACCTCAAACACATTGATCCAATTACACAGAAGCAAGTGAAGTTCAGATGCAGCATAGATTCTGTATCTGTTGTCACTTACAAACATTTGAAGTTTCATTTTTGCCCTCTTTCTTTTTGAGTCTACTTTTCTGGGGGGGAAAAACTGAACATAAACATATGATCCAGATAACCAGACAGAGCAGTGGAAGAAATCATCTGTATTTAAGTACTCTAGTATGGACTCCTTCCCTTTCAAGGGGTTTGTTTGAATCAACATACATCTGCCTGGAAAAAACAGGATTATGCTATTATATCAGCACTACTGAATGCACCATAACACCTGAGGATATTTCTATAAAGTTGGACAGAGACAGTGTTAAGTGCCTGGATCTCTCAGGCAGTCTTGCTATGCCACCCAAGCCTCTAGGGCATTTCACAGCAGTTTTACAAAAAGAATATTTCCATACGTAGCATACTGACAATTATTTTAATTTGTTTAAATTGCCGTAGCCCTCTGGACAGCTTATTTAAAAGCTACACACACTATTATGTGTTCATTCCCTAAAGGTATTTTTACTGCAGGCACATTTGGCATTGAATTAATTATCATTCTAAAATGTACTTTTAGAGTCAGCCTAGTTTAGCTGGATGAAGAAGCTTTGTGGAAGAAATGGTGATTAGAATTTGGGGTCCATAATGGTTTACAAATGTCAGCTCGGTTAGTCACGTATTGAAAGTGGGCCCACTCTCCTGAAATCAACTGAACTGAATCTTTAAACGCTATTAATTGAAACTGCTTATAGTTGTCCTTAGCATCAGTGGAAGCTCACAAGCTTCTCAAATACATCTACATGTTCTTTCTGTTCATTGCAGAAGGGATTTTTGAGGGTTTTTTTGTTGTTTGTTTGTTTTCTAAATTAATTATTCTTTGCTTTTTTTAATTGATCTTTACTTTTTTTAAAATTTAGCTGGTATCTTTTTCTTAACTGAAATCTGTCCTTTCCCAAGTTCCTATTAAAGTACATGGTGTCTCACAACCTTAAACAAGGGCAATAACACCAAAAATCTCTCATGTTGGAGAGAATTCAATGTAAGCAGTGCGATTCAGAGAGAGACATTTCCTAATCTTGTGGCCAGGTAGAGTCACATCATTACTGTGGCTGAGCTCAGATTCAGAAGCGAGTCACAGCCTGGGCAGCATGCCTCCAGAAGCAGTATGAATTAGGAGGCACTCTGTGTAGTTTATTTAGGACTACGTTCTCAGCACTACGTGCATTTTACTCCTGTATAGAGAAGTGCCTGTCTCTGCTGTTTCAGTATACGGACCTGGAATGGTCAGACACGAATTAGAGAAGAGGATGACAAGGCATCAAGTTGTATTGGCTTTAACTGCTATGGAATTGCACATTCATAGGAAATCCATGCTAACTAGTTTTTCTGTTTTAGTTGAGGATTCCTGGTTTATAACTTTGTAATCTCTGAGTAATTGTCTTAAGATTTTTTTTCATAGGGAGCTTCTAAATGTAATGCTGCATTGGTTCAGTTCTCCTGGGTGCAGTTTTGTAGTTGAAAATTTGGCTTCAATTCTCCTGATCAGCTTCAGAATTTGTAAAGTGAAGCAAGGTTAACATTTAAAACTGAACATAAACACATTGTAAAAAAAGCAGCCAAAGAAAGGTCTGTCTCTGGAAAAATCTTGAGTTGGATTCCCATCATGCTCTAGTCATCTCTATCCTGTCCCACCACGGAAATGTCGGAGCTGCTGAGCTCCACAGTGTATCTTTTCAGAGCTGCTTAGCACAGGTATTTCTGTAATTACTATACATTTGGAATAAATATTTTGTTGAACGGTCCTCAAACTTATACTTCCATCTGTGACGATGATACTGATATCAGGGTGGTGAGCTGTGATGAAATGCCTTTAGAAATGAGGGGTGCCAAAAGTAAGCGTAGAATTTCTTGCTTTCATTTGTGTCTCTTCTTACCTTATTTGTAAGAGAAAATACAGCTGATTTCAATTTCAAGGACAAGATGAATCAGTGGAACCTGTGAAAGGGAAGCTAGAAGGGAACAAAAGAGTGAAAAATACAGTAGTTTTCCACATGGCAAGTTCCCAAATACTTGACTGTTAAAACAGATCAGATGAAATAAAATTCTCATGACAAATTGAGGTTATGCTAAATAGTACAATGAAAACATCAGCCTAGTGTTTGGCAGCAGTCAAAAAAGTGAAGCAAATGTTAGGGACTACTTAAAGCTTTCTCTGAGTCTAAGAACAAAACAGAACAGACTATGATTGGATAAATGCATGGGTCATCCACGTCTTGAGCGAGTGTGCAGCTATGGTTCCTCTCTTTAGAAAGGATTTTTTTTAAAACTGAAAAGATTTCGGAGAAGGGAGTGTGATTGAAGATATGGAATGACTTCCATACATGGTAATGCTGAGCAAGCTGAGACTCTTCAACCGAAAGAAAAAAATTCCATGACTCAAGGGGCATGAAGGACTACAAGGTCGTGACTGAAATGGAGAACATGAATAAAGACCCACATTTGCTTTCTTTTCTAATATGAGAACTAGAGGCTATCAAAGAAAGGTAACGGAAGCCAGATTCAAAACAGACAAAATAAAATAGTTCTTTGCACCATGGCTAGTAGATGTATGGAAATACTTGTTGAATGTTGTGGAATCAAAATGTTCATGTGGGCTCAAGAGACTAGACAGAAAATGAAAGGGATTTGTTGTGGGTTACTAAATGAGCAAACCACAACAGGCCCAGAAGAGTTCCTGAGTCAAAGAAGGGTCAGAGGCTGGAAGGAAGAGGAATATTAAGGAAGGTGTCATATGATTTGTTCTTACTTTTTCCTAGATACCTTCTTGTGGTCCCTGTTGGAGAAAGAATGGAGCCAGATGGATGCTAGGTCTGAATCAATACAGTCATTCTTATTTTCACAAACTATTTATTGTTTGAGGTTGTTTAGGGAGACTAATAGTGGTGAAGATCCATAGCAGTGGCCGAATGTTTTCATTCATGTTTGGAATACTTCAAATCAACACAGTATTTATGGGTTTTCTTCAGGAGTCTAAATGGCAGAAGAGAAATATGAGTTTGGAGAAACTAAATAAGTGAAGAACAGATTTTCTGGGTGGGGTGTTAGAATAATGGAAATACTCTTTGCTGTTTGTGACACTGCATTTCAAATCTTTTTAAGCACATCAGTATTTCTGAATTAGTAGTGATCAGAGCTTTTTTTATACCGATCATCAAATCAGATACACATTATTTCCCATAATAGGTTTTAATTGTATATATAGTTCAAAAATGTGCATTAAATTGTAAATAAATTTCAACCCCAAAGGACCTTACCAAAGAGATCTGAAATACAAACTCCAAAAAATATGTTTTTGTAAATGTTAAAAATTTCAAGTCACAAGGAACTGGTGTGAAAAAAACCTTGCTAGCTCAGTACAGCAGCATTTATTTGAATCACCTATACCTGGGTCTGCATTATGATTTTCTAAAGCTTAAAAAAAACACCAAAAACCCCCAAACAAAAACTCTGAAAACTAACTGTATGTCTCCTTTCTTCCTTAGTGTGAGACTTTACATTTATCATAAAAAATAAAAATTCCAGGCAAGCGATTGATCACATAGTATGCAACAACAAACATTGCTGCAGAATTATTTGCTGTCTTAAAAATTTCATTACAGGCAATGTACCGGAGACAAAGAATTCTAGGATTTAGCAACTAAATTGGGGAAAAGATATATTCTAGAAAAGGTTATCAAACCCACCTTTTTTCTAAATAAAAAAAAAAATTCCAGCTTCTGCAAATAATGATTACAATACATTGTGCTCAGAGGATTTTTTTTTTTTTAAATAAATGAGATTACATCTTCAAAGCCAAAAGATGTGTGCTGCCATGCAGCTCCAGTCTTGTTGCATTAGTGGGGTAGCTGAGAATGTTACTAACCTTGCAACACCAAACACATACTGCTTGGGGAATTTTCAAATGGCCTCTACTTTCATTGTGAAATACTATGTTGTCAAAGCCTTTATTAAATATATATATATACATACATGTATATTTCTATATGCGTGTCCCCATCTGTCAGTTTTGCCTGAGATGGTATATTCAGTGAAAACCAGAAAGACCTTCATGCACAGTAAGTAGCTGTAGTCTGAATGTTAGATCAGCAAAAGGAAGATGGAGCCTGGCCTCAGCTTCCTGCTGTATGTAAGACTGGATTTTATATGTTCTCAGACAGTGATATGTAGGCAACTGTATATCACTCACTTAAGCAAGAGTAGGGACAGTCAAGGCAGATTTGTATTTATTTAATGATTTCTTCTCCTCCCTTGTTGGAAATTTTACCCTGCAAACTGTCTTTCTATAAAAATACAGAAATGATCCATGCTACTATGTTGTGCATGAATCTGTAAAATGTGCAGTGTACCCACCTGCAGCTAGAATGTGACCGGAATTTGGTATAGTAATTCTTCTGTGTCTGAACTGGGCAGTATACATGTACTTTCATTATAAATTCTTCAGCAAACATTTCCCCCGTCCTTCCTTGTCCCCAGTAGTTGTCAGTTATGCATGTAAATACACAGTTTATTCACTTTCCGCTCAGTAACTCCAGAGATATGTACTTGATTCTCTGAGAAGGTAGGGGGATACAATATAAAGATCTAACTTGCTAAGGCTGTGAGTAAGGTATGATTCTAGGAGTGCTCTTCCAGTCCCTTGAAATCAGAATGCTTTTGTGATCAGGAATTGCCTTTATTCTCTGAATGAGAGTCTGTAAGCTGCAACTCTTTAAGATCTGGATTTACTGAAGAACTTGAACCTGGCTGTAAAATAGGAATCCAGAACTCTTTGTAAGTATCTGTTTCCTTTCTCTGGAGTCAGCTGCATCAGAACTAAATTCTAATTCACAGGAAATGGGAATAATCTGAGTATGTGAGTAGCAAATCCTGTGAACTCCAGTGTATCTCATAACTCACCCATTTCTAACGCTTTCATGCCGTGATCAGGACTGGAGGTACTTGTACTACAGATTTGCAGCCTGTTACACGCTTTTGACGATAGATGCCTAGGAACATCCTCGTAGAAAGCTGCTCAAATACAGGTGGTTGTGCTGATGAGCACATGCATCCAGGCAGTGGGATCCTGAGCTCGGTGCTTTCCACTTAAGGAAGATCGAGTTTGTAGACGTCAAGACAGTAGCCAATCACCATATTACTGGGTAGGGGCTATCAGCCCCTCTACAGAAGCTGCATGATTGCGAAGAAAAGAAAAATAGTTGCAGGTATCTTGAGATTGAGGATACCGTAGTTCAAAAGCCCTCTACCACAGACTTCATTTCTAGCACCTGCTCCTCTATTATACAGTAGCAAGGGATATAATGGGTTAGATGTAAACAGTGTCAAGTGCATAAACATGAACCCCAAGTTGTTTATCAGAAATCTCAAGATCGTTGTTGTCAATGGTATTTGTGGTCCCAGGAACCCTGCATTTACCTTAAAAATCAGCCTTTCTGCTAATATGCTAATAGTATCAAGGTTCATAAGATCAGCAAGCAGAAATTCTGATTTACATAGCAAGAGGGGAGGGTCTCAGCTGGGATAATATAACCTAATATTTTGAAGTCTAAGTATTAGTTTCATACTTGTGAGTAATTGCATCCATTTGCTTTCTATGTCAAAACACTCAAATAATTTTCTATGCCTGTTGCCAGTCATTAATTTTTCAGGGAGTGTTCTGTGCTTCTCAACTGGCTGTATCATTAGTCATAAACTTCCCTCTTTACAGCTGGAGTTCTGTTTTGACCTACCAGTAGATGCAGGGTTTGTGGATTTCCCCCCCCCCCCCCTTATCGGTTTTGCTTTTGTTATATTTTGTTCCCAGCCTCTACTGGCTCTTCTCAGTCTCAAGCGGGGAGAGCTAAAGTTACATTGTATGTGCGTGTACTGTTACTAAACTGCCACATTACATTCTATTTCTGCTCCAAGATCAGTATATGAAGTGATTGAGACATTCCCAAGTGAAATCTGGAATAAACGATTTTGTGGTTTTGGCAAAATTTCAACAATGTGTCCTACAACAACATTACATTGATATATAGACAGTCTAATAATGTATGACTAGGTTAAATGTAAAAAAAAAACCCAAAACCCAACACCAAAACAAAACAAAAAAACCCTAAAACCTCAGAAACCTTCTTCTCAACCACTCAAATTTTGAAGCTGAGTACATTGACATTTTAGCAAAGAAACCACTGGGAGATCACTTGGGTCTTTTTGTTTGATGGAGACTTTACAGTCAGCTGAGTTTGTCAGTATACAAAATGTATTCAGACACTATGGTCAGATGGTTTTGCTTATGTTTGAATGAGAATGATTTCTTTTCTTTAGCCATTTGGTGGCTTTTCACTATTATGACTAGAAGTGAAAATAAAACTCTGTTTTCTTATCTGATGGCACAGACCTTTTCATCATAGCTTAATTTGTCTCCCGAGCCTAAGCTTCATTCACAGCTAGCATGTTCAATTTAGCCGTGGGCTGAACCATCTACTTTTTTTTTTTTTTTTTTTTTAATAACTGCTATCAATTCTACCTAAAATGCTCTCATATGTATCATTATGTTTTGACTTGGCTTTTCCCTTTCACTTGCTCTTGAAAGTTATCTTTTAGCTGAGGCTTGGGACCTGTGCCTGTCATTGCCCTCCTGAAAAGATCATCTTTGGTTCACTAGCAGGTGATACCTTATCATGATAATTCAGTCACTTTCATATCAGGTTTTTAAAAAAAACAAACAACAAAAACCCGATAAATAAAACCCCCAAAACCCAAAGAATTTTCTCTTCTCTGTAATTTTCTCATTGGAATAATACAGATAATTACAGACACTCTAGGTGATGTTAATGCAGACAGCTACTTGGCTTTATTTTCTCCTTTTATTCAAAAATATTACATGTTATTATTAAGGCAGGGAAAAAAACCCTGAAGTAAAACAATTAAAATGTAATTTAAATGAAGCAATACTTTTGAGAGTTAGGAATTGTACTGAGCAGCTCATTGTGCTGAGCCAAACTGAATTCAATGACAAAACTTTAATGTAGTGTATGGTTTTAAGTAGCCTTATTGTAGCACAGCACTTTCAGAACAAACTTTGGAAAATGAAGGTTTAAGGTGAAGTTTCATATAAATGTACTTCTGCCTCTCCTTAGCCATGTTAGCAGTGGACAGCAGAAATGCAGCTGCAATTGTAAGCTGTACTTGCAGCTTTAAGTGTAAGGACACTTACCTTAAAAGGATTTAATCATCCTAGAGCTGGCTCTTCATTACAGTGAATTGGCTTTAGAAGAAATGCTTTCACACAGCCAAGATTGCACTGTGCAGAGGCTGTGAGCTGAGGCAGCGCTGTCCTGGACTGATGTCCATGCAACACAGTGTAGCGTCCACAGTGTGGGAAAGCAGACTGAGGTGAGAACAGTGTGTGAAGTACACACACAGCAAACAGATTCCCTATGTAAAGACTGGTGTTTTGCATTTTGACCTATGCTGTGTCCTAGTTTCTGTTCCATGAGAGTCAAATGATGTCTTCAGACTGAAGCGTCTCAAGAAAGACAAAGGAAAAGAAAGGCTAGGCTGTCACAGGAAAAGACTGAAATTCAGTTTCATCCTTTAGCTAAGAGGACCCGAATACCCATGACAATCTGTGAGAAGAATATTTCAACCGCCAGGCCTTACAGTGTTAGAACTGAAGTTTCTCTCAGTCTATCTTTTGGAGATGTTCCATTGTGATATGTTTTTATTTGAATTAACATTGCAGATGTAGTCTAGCTTAGATACTCACCTGGGTTGTTGTTGCAGTGAGTATGTGAGATGAAAGTTGACCTCTGTTAAGAAAGAGTTTGAAAGCTCTTCCTATGCCCTGCTTCAAACCACTGTAAATTATAACTCTTCGGTGATACATGGGGCTACTTGTCCTCTTGGTTACCATTGCCACAAAAGGCAACACTGTGCTGCAGCTGTGTGGATCTAATTTCCCCCAAAGCCGTGTCTAAGTAGACAGTGGGGAAGCAACAGCTCTCCCAGATACTGTCACAGGCTCATTTTTAACAGCACTAACAGAAGAGGGGAGAAGTTTGCAGTGAGCACTAATTGTGCTAAATAGAGTTTCCTCAAACAGGCTTCTGGGAGCTCTGCACAAATATCTTGATGAAAGATATCCCTTGAAAGAGGAAGGAAATGAATCCAGGGCTACTATATTCATTCTGAAGTGTCTTTTCAAACGAACCAAAACTATGTAGCAAACTCAAAATCCTATTAAGAGTAGAGATGACTGAAAAGATATGTTTAGGTGTGTTTATTAAATGAAAAAAAACAACAAACAAACCATGAAAGTTACGAGTAGATATATGTTGCTGTCTTTTCATCCTTGATTAGATGATTCTCTAAGTCCTTGTACTTACTGACTTAAAACTGGATTACTATGTGGAAAGTCTTGTATGCCTTTGTCAGCTGTCCTCAGTCTTCCTCTGTCATCTGAATGCTTGTGGGAACAAAACACCAGAGGGATAAAATGGCAGCAGAGACAAATTTATTGAGGTATCCAATTGTGAGTGCATGCGGAATCCTTCTCCATTTCCCTTGCACGCTGCTCAATGTCATCTTTAAATGCTGAAAGTCTCTCCTTAAGTATAGCACTTTGAATCACCACAGGTGGATTGCGTCTGTCATCTTTCTTGATAAGCG
This sequence comes from Aptenodytes patagonicus, assembly GCF_965638725.1. Lineage (NCBI taxonomy): Eukaryota > Metazoa > Chordata > Aves > Sphenisciformes > Spheniscidae > Aptenodytes > Aptenodytes patagonicus. The sequence goes on from NC_134959.1 coordinate 8,129,956, forward strand.
CAGTGATGGAAAACATGGTGTATGTATTGGGGGCAGGGAGTTAGGGTACTTGTGACGCACTGAGGAAAACAATAGTTTTGTGGCATCTTGACAGAAGAAGATAACAAACCAATTTCATATTTGCCAACTGAGAATTATAGGCTTGGCCAGGAGTAATATAAGTATCAACTTTTTAATTTGCTGTGTTTTCAGATTTTCTTTTTTTTTTTTTTGTTTTGTCTCCCAAGGAAAGAGACTTCTAGGCAAACGCTTAAGGACATGTAAGAGAATTACACTTTTAATATTATAGTGCTCATTAATTAATGGCTGCAAGAAGTTACTCTGAGACAATTTTTTAAACTTCCTGAAATGATCGTTAATATTTGATGAGAGGAAGAACACTATCTCCTCAAGTAATGAATTGGTGTGTTACGAAACCATGTATCCGGCACAATTCTTGGGCAAAATGTGTTCATTTCTTCGACTCACACTGCTCCCAAATAACTGTAACCTCCATTTAAAGCTATGTTTTCTACCTGCGCAGTACTAAGCTATTGCCTACTATTTTTTACCACTGCCACACCTTTTTGAAGTGGAAGCTGGCTGGTTTGAAACATCCCCTAATTTTGAAAAGTTGATGATGTTAGGCATGCAGTTGAAGGGATTTGTTTGTTCTAGAACAACTTGGGGAATGAGCCTGGGAGATTGAGCCAGACACCTGAGGCACCAGCATATTGTAGCAGGCAGCTGTCTTCTGTGGATCAGCTAGAGGCAGGACAAAGATCTGCTCGGCTGACTTAGTACCTAAGCACAAATGCCTTTGAAAATATTAGTCCTGTAGCTGTGCATGTTGAATCCTTGCAGTATGTGCTAGCTATTGCATTCATAACCAAATAAGTCTAGATAGAATTATCAAAATATATGGGCTCATTAAGAATCTCAACTGCAAGTCATATGGGTTTGTTTGCTTTTTTTTTTGTGTTGGACTGGTTTGAGTGTGCTGCACAAAAAAAAAAAGCTTGCAGTGACCAGATTCTGCTGCCTCTTTTCACTGTTCAGGGTGGGTTTTCTCTAGTTTTCTGTCTTTTTTTTTTTTTTTAACTTTTCATATTGCTCAGATGGTACTGTAGGGAGGTCTTCAGTCTCTGTCCTCCAGTATCTGCTTCAGTGTTTCACCTTTGTCAGGTATTCCATTGTCTGCCTTATTGTCTATTCCCTTCTCTATATTCTTTGTTACCTGTTGAACCAGCTTTCTTAGTGCTCTTTCTCTGGTTTTCTTCCCTTTTCTATAATGCATAATTCATATTCTGTTTTTTTTTTTAAAAAAAAAAAGACAAAAGAAGTCCATGAACTAAACAAGCATTTTGTTGGTGGATTAGGCAGTATAGCGGTCTTGCACAAAACCTATAGAGAATAGCTGATTCCAGTGATGATATGTGGTAGGAAATGCGGGCATGGACCCAGGTCATAATGTCTTCCTTCAACATTGGCAGCTGAATTTTACCTTTAAGGGATGGTGAAGAAGAAAAAGCATAAAGTATACATACTCTTAATATGTCACTAGTTGACCAAGAGAAATATCCATGCCCCAAATTATCAGTTGAAAAAAGCAGTCAGGTTCTTTTCAGATTCAAGGTGGTATCTGGGTACCCAATGTAGAGAACCTTGAAAAGGTATCCAGTTCAGAAGATTAATCAGTCTGGTTAAGTTGGGCATCTAAATTCTATGCAACCTAGAATCTGTAACTGTTTCCAGAAGAAAGTTGAGTCCACTTTGTTATTTTCAGTAGTTCCAATTCATTCAGGTCTCTCAAAATAAACCTTCATTTTCAGTTAATTCAGTTAAGGTTCACCAGGCAAAAATAAAGAAAAGTATTAATTTATTGTTGTCCTGTTTTAATAACAAGACTTATTTTTTTGTATAAAATACACAAGTAATGACTGTACCAGATAAAAGGCATGAATTTCAGAATACCTGAAAATTATTGTAAGAATGATCTTTAATAATTCTACAAGTTATTTTGAACTAATAAGTTATGGTTGTTTTTTTGTTACTGCATTGGTCTCAGTGGACATAATTAATAGTGAAGTTGTTTTTCATTTTTAACAAGAATATTTTCTAGTGCCCCTGAAAGTGAGAGCATTTTTTATAATTAATAATTCTCTCTGTGTAAAAAAAAAAAAAAAAAATTGGCCACATTCTTTGCATGACTGGAAGGCAGCTGCTAAGCATACTGTGAAGTCGTATCTCAAAAACACCATTCTGAATTAAATTCTAAGCTGGTATAAACAGGCATAACTTCATTAAGTTCAGAGGAATTATGTTTGCCTGCTGTAGTCTTGAAATGGCCTTTATTATCATTCAAGATATTAAGCATAGCAGTAAGTCACTGACTTTCTTGCTTTCGAAAAGCTTTTATAGCTTTTGAATGTACTGTAAACAAGAGTGGGGTAGATTGTCAATTTATGATCTAATGGCACCATTTCAACAGAGGTGTGTTATTAAGCAACACAAAGAATCTTTGAGGCTATGCAACTAACTCTGGAGTCATGTGTCTTTTGTTGTGTGACATGATGCAACTAATATACAGATTCATTTTGCTAATTACATGAATAAAGCAAGTGTGGTGGGGGAGACAAAAGAGTATTTCTCTTTCATTTAAATCTATCACTAACAAATATTCTTTTAGGACTAGTTCTCAGCACTTTAGAAAGAACTGTTTGTTCTCATTGGTGATTTGAAAAGCAAGTTAAGACAAAAAACAATACCTTATCCATTAAGGAAGACGACATCTTCCTCCCCCCGCCCCATCCCTGTCTAAGGGTGTAGATTTATGCTGTCTGTGTGCAAATCAATAACTGGTTACTAAGTCATCCTTGCTTGATGTGGCTTTACTTATCTTTTGAAATTTGGGGTTTTTTTGGGGGGGGAGGGGGGGAGAAGGTGGTTGGAATATTTCAGGGAGAAGAAATAAAATCTTTGTCTTGCCCTGTGCCAGTACCTATTTAGAATGAAACTCATGACTGATTTCCTCCCCCCCCCCACAAATTCCTTGGTGTTGAGTGTTTTCTGTTCTACATGCCTGAGGTGTTACAGGTGTTGTTACCTGGTCTAATGACTGTCTTAAGTTCAGGCACCACACTGAGCTAGCAGAAATCTCATGGAAGACTTTGGACAAGTTCACTCTCTGGTCTCTTGAGGCTGTATATTCACCATGCTACAATCACAGATGGAAAAGTACTAAGTGTTCTGGAAAGCTTCTCTCTGTGATAGTGTCAGCTGAGTCTAGAAATGGCAGCTTCAGTAGCCCCAAAAGAGGCTGTAATTGAGCGGTTTCCAGCCTAATGTGACAGGCTTAAGGGATATGAACAGCCTGATGCATTTTGAACAAATCTTCCTGAGAACTATCAGACTGACCGGTTTCTTGAACCTAACTGTATTCAAACCCCTGGCAGTTCTCCCAGCATCGGTATTCAACATACTATACAGGCAGTCTTCCCTCTTCTCTTTGTACCACTGCAGTAGGACATGATAAAGTTCATGTAGCTGTCATTGTAAATAGATGTGAATTAACATGTAATTGTCCATGTTACGAGTTTATAACATGATAGCCTGATACATAGCCCATTGATGTGAATCTCTCCATTGACTGTAATGGATTTTTGATCAGACCCAACAAAATAAAGAAGGAAGACAAAGATAAGAGAAAAGAGCAAAACACAAAAAGTGAGTGAGTCTAAAGGTAGCAGAAGAGTCTCTGCAGAGGTCTGAGTGCTGAACAATAGAAAACCCTCACTTAGTATCCTGCATGGGTTCACAACTGAAAAATATTTGCGGAGTACATTTAACCAAATGGATTTAAGTATACATAATCCATTTACAAAACATTTACAACTATTGTGTAAATTGAGCTCATTGTTTGTATGGTTGTCTCTGCAATCAAACTGTAATCATGTGTAAACTGTGAGCAACCATGTGCAGTTCATATGCAATTATTTACAAACTGGTTTTGTGAAATCCAATTGTATTACCAGTGATAATGAACTTCAGCGTGTAATAGTTTTTTTTTTTTTAACATCTTTAAAATGCTTCAGTGCCTTTCTTCCTATTTTAAGCCCTTATGAATTTAAAAATATATTAACATATACTACACACTTCAGGATTACCTTTCATTTAGTGATGAAGTTCATGCCACAAAATGCAGTGCCTTGCCATAACCTGCTTTTCCTATGCATACTTGATTACTTCAACTCCAGCTCAAATCTGGAGTTTGTACTGTAATTCAGAGTAGCAACTGTGTGGGCTGACAATACAGTGAGAGAAGCTTTAAGCTATACTACTTTCTTCTCGAGGCTGCTAAAAGGTGTTTATTGTTTGCCTCCTTACCAATCCATAAGCTTTTGAACCTTGAACAGTAAGTCAGCGTAGCTTTGCAGGTGGTGAGAAATGAAAAACAGCATTAATGCTATTTCTTTTAAAATTCCTTTTTCTAGTTTCTCTGGGAAGCAAGTCACAAAAACTTCATGAAGTTGTGAAGCCATATGGAAGTTTCATTAATATACTTTTGAGAGGACCTCATTAGTCTCCACTTTACTGCTTAAAACTTTTATGCCAAATCACCATAGTAATGTATCTCCAGCCCATAAACATACAACAATGCTCTCTGATGGGACTCCTTTACCATAGTTTACCCATGCCTCATAAAAAAGAGCAAAATTTACAGCCTTAGCCTTATGTCAAAATATCATAATTTTCACTGACATTTTGTGTACTGTAGATCAGAATGTGGTAGGCAGGCGTTGGAGTCATAATTTTGGAAAGGATGCTTCTACAGGCATAGATCCTGAGGTTCCTTGAGACTCTGTCTTCTGTAAGCTGCTGAAGCTAGGTTATTGAGCTAGCTTTTTCGTTCCCTCACAACCACCTCTGCTGTAGTGAATAGTCCAAAGAAGATGTAAGAGAACAAGCAGCTTTTTTTCCCCACAAGAGTCAATCAGCTGCAGAGTTCTACAAAGAACTGTTTTCCCTGTCCTAGGAATAATCCTCTCCACTAAGAGAGAACTAGCAGAAGAGATCCTGGGGACCAGAAGAGGAAGAGGGAGGAAAAAAAATGCTAAAGCAGGGTCTGAGAAAATACTGGTAAATGTTACGTGAGAAAAGGGAGCCAAACCCATCCTGTTATTAAAATACCTGGAATATAAAGCTACTCCTAGTGCAAACTTCCTCATTTAAATGATAGCTGTTTCTTTCCTTTCATGAGTGTGTAAGTTCATTCAGATTCTTACTGAAAAAATTTTGTATGATCTGTCTTCAAAGAAAAACGTCACAGGACAATAGTCTGCTGCTAGGGGAAAAATGTCAAGGTAAAGTCTGGCCATATATCATCTCTAACGCTGAGGTGCAAGGATTTCAAGGGGGAAGGTATTTATCATGTGATATTGTTCTATTACAATGACTCTATATTTCTGTTCTACCAAGTGATTGATGCATGCTGCGTGTAATCATTCTTTTAGTGCACTAGTATGTCAATTGTTCACTGTAGCGTTGTTAAACAGCTGCATTCAGATTGACTGCAACAAAAGGCTCGTGTTGTTTTCAGCCAATCTGAAAACAGCACATCATGAAAATGCCAGCACATAGGTTCAGTATTTATTCATTAACAGACAGTACAAAAATGCTAGATTATCCATCCCACTACTGAGCAGCTTTCCTAAAAGCTTGTTATAAAGATTATTTGACAACATGGTGTCATGGTTTAACCCCAGCCAGCAACTAAGCACCACACAGCTGCTCACTCACTTTCCCCCGGTGGGATGGGGGAGAAAATCGGAAGGGTAAAAGTGAGAAAACTCGTGGGTTGAGATAAAGACAGTTTAATAGGGAAAGCAAAAGCCGCGCACGCAAGCAAAGCAAAACAAGGAATCCATTCACTCCTTCCCACTGGCAGGCAGGTGTTCAGCCATCTCCAGGAAAGCAGGGCTCCATCACGCATAACAATGACTTGGGAAGACAAACGCCATCACTCCGAACGTGCCCCCCTTCCTTCTTCTTCCCCCAGCTTTATGTACTGAGCGTGACGTCATATGGTGTGGGATATCCCTTAGGTCAGTTGGGGTCAGCTGTCCCAGCCGTGTCCCCTCCCAACTTCTTGTGCACCCCCAGCCTGCTCGCTGGTGGGGTGGGGTGAGAGGCAGAAAAGGCCTTGACCCTGTGTCAGCACTGCTCAGCAGTAACAAAAACATCCCTGTGTTATCAACACTGTTTCCAGCACAAATCCAAAACACAGCCCCATACCAGCTACTGTGAAGAAAATTAACTCTACCCCAGCCAAAACCAGCACACATGCATGGGCAGCATGTGTGAAATATAGAAAACAATGTACACAAAGTAACTGCAATGTATGTGTAGCTTGAGCTTCATTTCAGGAAGTATGTGGAGTGTTTTAGAGTGCATTATCTGCCTAGGCCACTGTCAATAGCTGTATTCCAGCTCTGCCTCTCCTCTGAGCAGAACACAGGACAATTCTGGTCCCAAAGTCACATTAGTAGAGCGCTATGACACATATGAAGCAGCATTTATTGTCACAGTCATGTGCTAATGTGTTTCACTGGTGGTTTGGGTTTTTTTTTCTGAGGGGGAACAGGTTTACATCCCACTGATTAGAAGCGACGGTAGAGCTAGCACTGAACTATCTACATCTCACAGATGTACCTGATAGCTAGAGGGTGTTAGGGTGAACTCCTAGTCAATGTAAATTCTCAGTGATGTCAATAATGATGATCATGTAAACAGCCCGAGAAGCTACTTAAACAAATAAGCTTTCCTTCATTATGAAGTAGAAAAATATAGCAAAAGAGAACTAGTATAAACCTCATTTTTTTTAAAAGATAGGCTATTTTTTTCATGAACAAACATGATGAAGTGATCCTGATTTGTGTGTATGAGTACATTTATTCATGTCTTTGAGTGTGTGTGGAAATACTTACTAGTCAAAGACTTATTTGCAAACTAGAGTTTGTACCGAACTTTTGTCATGTTTTTGCTAGTACCATAACTTTGGAAACAAAATATAGTACTGTTTTGTACTATAGTACTACAAGTACTCATTGATATTAATGATTTAACATTAATGTTAAATAATGCCAAAATTTCATAATACACAGGTGTTTTCATGAATATATAAGAGACTATGTAAATATGATTAAGATCCTTCTGGTTAGATTGGAATCATCTACATACAGTTGTAGAAATACCTACACTTCGTTGTTTTTATTCACTAAGCTATAACTGTACCTAATACTGTGGAACAGGGTTTTTTTTTACAGCTTTGGGTATATTGCTGTGGAAAATCTTGATTCGTTTTTTTTACCTTCCCAAGGTATGGTTGGTTGAGATTTGGGACTTTAGATAAAAATGCTGTCAGCACACTTTTGGGGGATGGTGGAAGAATCACTGAACAAAAATTGTATATGTAATAGAGAGTACAGCTGAAAATGAATCTGAAGGAAAGTGATGCAATTTTATTCCCTCTTCCTTGCATCAGCTTCACTGAGTTTTTACTTTGAGCCATATTGTAATTGTTAATTGTTACCCCATAGTGCAGACTTCACTGCTCCACTGAGCACATGAGACATTGCTCTGAAGGCATTGCCTGAACGAACAATCTGGCATGCAATGGGAATATATCCATTGCATCCCTCTTTAAGAAATGGAAGAATGCCTTCCTTACTGTAAGTTAGTGACTTTTTTTGGCTGGTCCTGCATATTAAGAGAGTATTTAGCTACCACATACTTTTCTCCTAGGAAACAGTCACCAAAAAAAAGAGGCTACAGAGAGAGGTTTTTCAGGGAACTATCATGTGGTTCCCAAAACCCACTTAGCAGGGAGTAAAAGCTAGGGTGAAATGTTTCTTTGCCTTTATTGCCTCCACTGTTGTTCAAGTAAGGACCAGCTATGTTTTTGCCTTGTGTAAAAATCATGCACTGACTACCAGAAAACGGAAATGGGTGTATTTCATTCCATTTAGAAGTGACCTTGCTAGAGAGGGCTTGAAATCTATCAAAATATGCATTTCTATCGTCCTTAAGAGATACTGCTCTTAAGTAATTTCATTGTAATGGAGATAATAATAGGAAAATCATTTGAATCTTTGCTTTTGCAGAGGTATATTTGACTATTATTCTGTCTTTCTACATCAAGAATTGATTGTTCGGGAAACAAGGTCAGTTTGTTTTATTTCAACAACATATTCAAACAGCTAAGCTGATATGACTTCTGTAATACTGCTCCTTCTGTCCCATTACAAGGAAGGAGATAGTGAGTTTAGGTTAGGGTTTTTTGTAGGTAGTGGCTTTTTTTGAAATGTCGTGCACTTTATTCCTTTATAAAGTTTGGAAAGCATTTGAAAACACTTAATCCACCTTCTAATTACATAAATTAATTAGATACAGCAAAATGCGTTTTGGACTTTCAGGCTAGGTTGAAAATGCCATGACTCAAAAACTCAAAATGAAAATCCTGTATATACTCACTTGGACCTCAGATTCGTTCCAAAAATTTTGATATGTTCTCTTTTTACAAGTTAACTTTCTTCACAGTAAAGAATCATCTGTCTGTGAGACTCTTGCTTAACGTGGGATCAAGCGCCTTCTCTCCTGCTGTCACTGTAAAGCATAAACTCTAGATTACATGCAGCTTTGCATTACTGACCTAGCTGCAGGGTGCCACCAAAAGGGTGACTGTCTATTCTCCAGCCTTATCTTTAAACCACATTGTTATCATCATGTGAATTTCTGGTCATCAGGAATCAGGTAAAAATGTGCACAACTGAAAAACCTTTGGTTTAGGACTAGTTGTCAGTCAGATGTGTGAATCATAGTTCTGGAAACCGGGACTGTCCTTTTGGCAGCAGGCCACATTTTTAGAAGATTAAGAAATAATGAAATATGTCACTTTATTCTGCCAGAACGTTTCAGAGCAGCTTTGGGTGCAAATTCACATCCTTTTTGTTTATTTCTCCTTTGTTAGTGGAAGGTTTAAAGTGTCATAAAGTAAATGAGACTCTGGTCTTTGGGTCAAACTGAAGATTTTGGTTAGATACATTACATAGCTTCATATTTTTCATCTTGCTTTTTCATTGTCTCATGCAGAGATGTTGAGCTTCTAACTTTCTGAAAGAAGGGTATTCTTGTACTATTGTTTGCTTCCCTATATCTTTGCACAACAGATTTTCAGTCCCACTAGGCTGGCAAGAATGTTACTTACATTTATTTTTTGTTTTACCACATGCTCTCTCAGGAATTTTCAAGCTTGCAAGACTATGAAAGTATAAAAATGGAAAAGATTGGGAGTTTTAGGCTGCATCAAACATACTTTTCATGGCTTATGCTCTCTGAAAGTCATGCACAATCAGGTTTCAGACAATGTTCAAATATATCTAGAGTCGATATTACATCATTGACTCCATTATCAGCTGTTACAGTCCCAGGGCTGGGAGAAGGAGGCCACATCTTTTTGCCCATGCAGACATCTAAAAATGTTGGCTATTGTGGGATTTCATTTAAATCACATGTGGAAGAACAGGCAGCCTAGAAAAATAGATTTGTTTTGGCCATTGGCGAATTGCAGTTTTGTCAATTTCTCTGGGAACTTTTGACCCACTGTTACTGTTGCTCTTGCAAAAAGAGGGTGAGTGCTCTTGTGTTGGCATTTTCTAGACCATTTCACCAGAAGTCAAGAGAAATGTGGGGAAGAGTAAATCTTGCTTCCCCACTGGAATAGAGTTGATGATTCAGACCAGAGTCTTCCAAGAGTTCTTTGTAAGGGGCAGGACAGCGTGCATGTTGTTGCAGTGATAGGAGTGAGAATCTGCTTACTTTTAGAGTGATGTTCCCCAGAGCGAGTTCTAACACTCAGCATCTGAATTGGCTACTTGGAAAGCATATTTAGATGCTCAAAGTCGAGCACTGGTTTTCTCCTGAGTGCCCGTTTTCCACTAGACTGTGTGATATGCTTGGAAGGTAAATAAAACACATTTTGTATATATTAAAGAACATGTCAGGGATGGGCTGTTCTAGAGAGTGTGGAAGATGTATGTAACATGGCAGTGCACACTACTGAGATGAATCACTTGGGTGAAGCTCACCTCAGCCCTGAGGACAAACACACAACCTATGTCCACTGCTTAGGCTCTCTGTATTTATACAGAGAAGCATAGAGAGAGGCCCTATCTGGATTGGCTGCAGTATTTGAAGGAGAGCAGTTTAGAAACAAGACCGTAGATCACAGAATCGTTGAATGGTTGAGGTAAGAAGGGACCTCTGGAGGTCACCTTGTCCAACCCTTCTGCTCAAGCAGGGTCACCTAGAGCAGGCTGCCCAGGACCAGACAGCTTTTGAGTATCTCCAAAGATGGAGACTCCACAACCTCCCTGGGCAACCTGTGGCAGTGCTCGGTCACCCTCACAGTGAAAAAGCAGTTCCTGACGTTCAGGTAGAACCTCCTGTGTTTCAGTTTGTGCCCATTGCCTCTTGTGCTGTCACTGAGCACCACTGGGAAGAGCCTGGCTCCATCTTCTTTATGCCCTCCATTTAGATATTTATATACATTGAAGAGATCCGCCCCCGAGCCTTCTCTTCTATAGGCTGAACAGTCCCAGCTCTTTCAGCCTTTCCTCATATGAGAGATGCTCCAGTCCTGTAGTCACCTTAGTGGCTCTCCACCAGTATCTCTCTTCTACTGGGGAGCCCAGTACTGGATACTGGATTCCCATGTTTAATTCCCCTCTTTAAACCTGTTGTTTTCATATATGTTATGAACACTTTTTTTTTCTCAGGCACACATACACACATTGTTTTCAGGAAAAACTCTAAACATCCCATTAGAAAATGGCCAGCGAGCCCACAGTTTCCAAGAAAAACATACAGTTTTTGTTATGGTGGTTTGGAAACAAAAGCCCAAACTAATTCTAGCTTGAGCACTGGATCCTCATAAATGAGAACCAGTTTATATAATGGCAAACATCCCCATTTTTACAAAACCTGTACCCCTGCTAGAATGGAATTCTAGACAATTTAATAAGCATTTGATGTTATAACAGATCAGTTTGAATCAATGAAAAAAGTTGTAGCATTTTTCTAGCATGTAGCTTGAGCAGAACTATTTATCTCCGGCTTTTTGGTCTGAGTACAGTAATGCCTTTTCCATCTGATAGGAACTCTTTGAACAGTTGTTCTAACTTTGGGGAAAAAAATCCTCTTCAGACCCTCCAATAGTATCTTCAACAGCCAATAATTAATTTTTTGGAGTGAAAATCATTGTAATGGAATTGACCTTTCCCCATAGCAATAGGTTCAATCACTTCCATCTGTCAAAATCTCTTTGCAGGATTTTAATTAATGGTGAAAAATGTTTGCTCCCGATGTCAATGAGTTATTGAGAATCCCAAATACCTGAGCACTTCATAACATTCTGGCAGTACAAAAAAAAAACCCCTCCAAGATGAGGACAGATTTCCTGGGGCAAAATCTGGAAAGCAGTAGAACCTCTATCTTCTCTCAGTTGATCTTGAAGCCAGAAAATAATGAAAAATCATCAGTCTTCCTCAGCAGGCTAGGAACTGATGAATCCAGCTTTCCAAAGAGAAGTTTTGCAGCAACATGGCCATATTCTTTCAGAGAGCTGTGTGAATTACATATATATGAAAATGGCTTACTCTTCTTCTGCCACCCACATCCTAAAACTGCTAGTGTTAGCAGGAGTAATTGGACTGCTGCCACAGGATTGTAGTCACATCTGTCTTCAATAGTCAGCTGCTCAGATCCTCCCTATATCTTGTTGCCTTTTAAGCAATGTATGTTTTCTCTGGAGGGGAGGCACAAATTCAAGGATAACTTGCATCTTCCTCTTGAGCAGCCCACCGGCTGAGCATTAGCTAGGATGTATCTTGGCCACAGAGAGTGAGCATTAAAAACATTGCTTACACACCACACCTACAGGGCTAGATGGGCACCACAAAGCAGGAAGAATTTGCAGTGTACTGCATGTTTTTGCTGTCTCCTCGGAAACTTCAAGCAAGAAAATTTGTTCCTGAGTTCTTCAAATATGGCATGTCACTTCCATGGACGGTGGAGTGTAAATTCCACAGAGCTGCCTTCACTGTTTTGCTTTTGCGTATCAACATTAAATGGTAAATGCAGTCTCTCCCTTGCTTACATTTCTGTTCCTACAGAGCAGATCATATGACTCATGGCTATTTTAATATCTGATGCTTCTACCCAGCTTTCTGGTATTTCATTATCCTTGTATTTAAGCTAAGACTACTCAGACTTTCATAGCTGCTTACAAACATTAGTCAAATAAGAGTTTGTAGAGATGCCATCTACACAAGTAGAAACATATTTCCAAGTTCTAGTACTGGAATGAGTCTGAACCCTCACAGTGGCTCAGCAATACTCAGAAGCAGCTATCACCATATGTATTGAACATTCTCACCATGTGAAAGCACAGCAGTTATAATGCACTCTGCTTTCAGGTGTGGTTGGTGGTTTCACTTCTTTCTCATTATCCCTGCTAATATCCTCTGTTCTCAACTTCAGGCACATTACAGCAGGCTCAGCCATTGCTGCTAAAAGGTGGCTGTGCACTGCATTTGTATCTCTGTTCACAAAAGTCACGCTGATACTGTAACAAGACAGTGAGGAGGGTTTAGTTTAGACCCAATCTTAGTTATTGAGCAAATAGCAGCAATGCTGCCAGCCTTCATTACATCGCAGAGACAGATGGTCTGGACTGAGAGACCAGCAATTAATGTACAATGTGTTCTTTGTTGGCACTTACCACAAAGGGATTTTTTTGTGTGTATGAACTGTCTTATTCTTAAAGCTTATTTTGTTTTGTAACTCTAGTATATATATGGAGCTGGAGGGAAATAATTCCATGTAGGCATTAAGTGGACGAGTCGTTCTTTCTCTCAGCTTTCATTCAACATTGTAATGACTGAACATAATTTTTAAATTTTGAAATACTCTTTATTGTAGTCAAATCTCCCTAACATATCTTCTGCATTAAAATGAGTTCTTTGCCCTCTAGTATTCCCGTTAAATTGGGAATTTTATAATTCCCATCAGTAAAAAATATTTCTCCTTCCTGCATGATAAGTAGAAATTTAACACATTGGAGTGAATGTATGCATTTGGTCCAGATGCTTGCCTGGGTGAGAATCACTGAAGTTTTGTACTCCACTGACCAGCTGAGAACTTGGCTTATTATTTTTTTACATTATTTTTATTCTCCAGTTCTATTACAGGAACCCTGCTTCATTCACTTAAATAGAATCCAACATGAAATGAGGCAGATGTGTGACTCAAAGCCATGCCTGGCTCCTTGACTATGCCTCAACTATTTTATATCCTGAATGCAAGTTCTTTTGGTTAGAGCTGTATAATTCCGGATATCATTCCCAAGCCTGCAAATCAAAAGACACCAACTTTTCAGGATTCCTGTTGAAGCCAGAATGCCTGTGGATGTGAGTCAATACACGTCTGTCTTGCTTTTTTGCCAGATTCAGGCTATAACTTGAAGCAGAGGTGATGATCTGCGAAACTCATTTCATATTAATACTCCTGCCTCATTTACTTGATAGTATCAGTTCTTTCAATGAAGTTGAAAGGTTTTTTTTAGCTCTGCCTTTGAGGTATTTGGGAACTTATTTGGTCAGGATGGCGAGCCTCAGATACTGAGGAGATAAATATGTGATCGTGTAATCAGATTCTGCATCATGAGCAAGAGATGAGATAATGTTTTAGGATTAATTTTCTGAGATCTCTTCCTTTTCCTCCAACCTTATTTTTTTTTTCTTTTAAAATTGAATTTTATATATGCAATAGAGAAGGGCAGGCAGATAAAAGATTGGACCATAATTATAAGCTATTGTAGATAAAAGTCCAGTTTTCCATTCAGTAAGGCAAATTTCCTTGGGCAAATTCTTCAACAACACAGATAGATGCCTCTTCTTTTATTCCATGCTTGCACTGGCTTTTGTATGAAAAACACTGTTAATACAAGTAGGAATGACTCTTCTGTAAACATTTGTTGTGCAGTCCTCAGATTACGTTATATGGTGTTGCACTGGGAATGTTCTAGTATCAAGCATTTTTCAACCCCAGTTCCTCACTATCAGTGTATGGCTATCTTTCTAAACGACAATGATTGTTGTATAATAAACAGAGAAATATATTTAAGTACTTATTGTTGGCAGATGCTGCTGATATGGTGGCTTTGTCTGACATGGCTTGTAACTTCTAAGATTTGGGGGGTGGGGTGGGTGTTGTGTTGTGTTTTTTTTTTTTTTTTTTTAATTAACAGCTGAAGAAATTCTCAGCTTTTCTTCTTTTGTATTCTGTGGAAAAAGAAATGTGCCTGAGTGCCAGACATACATGACTATAGTGGTGTTCTTCAGCTCATGTCACATTGTTCTTTGTTTCATGGAAGAGATTCATTTTGTGCCTAGGAACTCTAGGAACTGTTTCTTGTAAATTCCCCCCCCCCCCCCAACCCTTTCTCTAGAATTGCTTCATACAGAACTCCAACTCTTAAGCTTCTAAGAAAGCATTTACATTTCTTTGAGTAATACAATTTTCTACTTACTTCCTCACTTGCTGTCCTGTTTTGTAATAGCCTGAAATAAGAAATAAGAGCAACAGCATGAGAATTACCTGGGTTAAGATGTTCTATTTCAACCAGCAGCATATTCCTTTCATCCCTCGCCCATACACACAATGAACAATAACTACAGAGCAATAGCTATTTCTTGGGATACTTCCGATGCTCAAATACAGTTCTCTGAATAAATTAATCAGTCCTGCAACAATCTCACATATTGGACAAAATACATTTTCCACATTTTATACATGGAGAAAAAGGAGACAAAAGAGGCATCGAGTCATAAACCAATCTAGCTAAGCTATCTTCACAGATATCTCATTGAAAGTAAATATTTGTCTTTACTTCTCTTCTACGTTATGGAAGTATTTGTGGTTCTGTGCAGCCCCTGGCTTAAAACATAACTTCAGGACTGCAGTGATTTATGGTTGTCTACAGTGAAGCCTAGGGCTGAGATTATCTACAAGGTCTCAAAGATATCTATTGTGTTTCCTGCATATGGAGTAGAAAATATCTGGCCTGGCACTAAACTATTTGGGGAGACATCCGTATTTATGAGCAGTAGCTCTATTTTAAACTATCTCCCTTCATTACAGAATCCAAAGTCCATGAAAATATTAATTAATTAATTACATGGTACAATCCTCTTAAAACATTTGCTAAATGAAGAGTTTTCTTTTCTATGCAGAATGAGCCCTTTACTACCTTTATTGGGGCTAAAACTCTTGCACTTAAATGTTCAACAGAGCACAAGGCAGTAAGAAATAGAATAGTAAATGCCTTTTCCTCTCTAATGGCACTTCAGACATTTGTCTGGCTTTAACCTTTTGATCTTCAGCCCACACTACTCAGTGATTTTGATGCTGAATCAGAGATTGATTTCAGTGTTTAAAACATATGGATTTACTTTGTATAAAGGAGTTAGAAATTGTCATTGGAGTGGTTTATTCACAAAAAGCAAAGCAAGATGCCTAATGTAAAGAGTTTCCACTTCATTCTCTTGGTACAATGGGGCTATTCCCCACATCACGGATCTCTCTTAGATTAGCAGGAACATGCTAAGTCTGATTTGAGTGGATATGATGGGAGAAGCTGAACTGGGAATGTTAGTAAGCACCTAGTGGTCTGTATATAATGTCAAACCACCTGGTTAATATGGAATGAAGACAATAGGGTATTGCAAGTTAAATTGCCCTTTTCCCCAGGTTTAGTGAGCTTTCTGTCTGCTTTCAATGAACAATGAAATAAACTTAATGTGTGAATTCTGCTCTGTGGTACATACTTGTCTTTTTCCCGTCCTTTATAGGTTATTCGCAGTTACTATTTGTTATTACTCATATTAATTACCAATCATCTCTAGTTACCTGTTGTGTTCTCCCAGCACTATCTGTCAAAAATCAAACCCAAACTGGCTTAATGATTTCATATTAGGATTTGAACTCTCTTTTTATCTCTAGGGCAGTCAGCAAAGAACAAGATCTCTCTGGATTATCTGGATGACTGAGAATCACTTTCTCATTACAGACTAATTTACTATGCTGGAATCTCAGTATACTCTGTTTTACTACCACTGCTTTATGTAGTAGTTGGCGGGAGCATTAACTCAGCTGTTGCCACTTGGAGTGTTTGCCTCATTGATAAAGGCAGTAATTCAGTGCTAGGAGCAGAGCTCAACTCTGTGCCCTGAGATACTGCAGCCCAAACATGAGGAGTAGGCTGTGAGGAATCTTCTCTGTGTTTGTACGTAATACAGAAGATGTCTGCTGAAGATCCTGCATGGAAGAGAGGAAGGGCAAACAGCTGGATACAGAACCTACAACGTCTTGTGGCACTCGTGAACCATCCCTGAAAAAAACTTATTTTAAAATTCCCAATATTTAACATTAAATTTCTGTTTAGTTCAGGGGTAACTAGCATTTTTTATAATGTTAGGAATTTCGACTGACTTTTAACATACAGTCTATTGTCAAAATAGCATTCTACCTTTCTAGAAGAAAAAAGGTTGTTGTGTAGTGTGTTTCGTTTTATACAGGTAAAAAATTCAAGGCCACCGTTTCCTACTCTGTACTTTTCACTGTTCAAAGTCTTAGTGGGAGACCCAAACTTGGATGTCTGTAAGTTTGAAAAGAAAATAATGAATGAAAACAATATTGAGTCTTCATTCAAACAAGGAAGGACAACTTTAACATTGATTTAGAACCCACTTCATAAATAAATAAAATTGGCTTTTTAAAACATTTTAGACCATCATAGTAACGTCAGACAAGGGTTTGTGATTGGCGTAGGAAATGGCTTTTTCTTCAGCTTGGAAGCTATTGCCAACAGAGATGTAGTGACCTTTAGGTTAGTAATATCTGTTTATTTGAAAAAACCTATATTCCTAATAAATGTAGTGTAAAGCAAAGCTAATTCTTCCAAACCACAACTTAGCTCCATTTTATTTTGCATCAAACATGTGATGAGGCTGCCTTAGCCTACATGGAAGTGAGTAAGTGCAAACATGCTTTCAAGCTCCTGCTTGACTGTAGCTTTGTTTTCCCAGTGTGGGCAATGAGGAAAGCTTCCCCCCATCTCCTAGGTGTGGTGCTAACATACCTACTAAGAAATGAAATTCCCATAATTCAGTAACAAAGTAGTTGCTTTGGTCTAAGCTGGTTTAGGTGTATGGGGAGTACAGACAAAGATTACCGTATCCTTCCCTCACTTGTTTGGATAAAGTATAGAAATTCTGTCATATGATCTATTTTATTTTGAGATAATTCCAACCTGCAGCTTGCCTTTCAAAGGCTTTTTTTCTATGTCTCTTTTGCAGTTTAGCTTTGCTAGCTTCCCTTTCCCAAAAGCAAAGCTGTGGCAGGTGCAAAAGAAGGAAAGAGGAGGATGAAGGGGCCCTGCACAGGATGGGACAAGGTAGCCACAAGGAGGAAAGCAACCCTGAGAGTCCTCACGTGAGGGAGAGGATTTGTTTGGCCAGCTATAATACCTACTTCTCTAAAAAAAAAAAGTAGGTGCTGAGGAGGAAATTTGGAATGTGACTCCTGATTGTCTAATGTCTAGCAGCATGACACAGTGACTGTACTGTATTTTCAGATACCTTTTTGAATTCTCACCATGTGCAATACTTGTTTAGCTGTTTTGGAAAACTTCTAGGCATTATGGCAGCAGCAAAAGCCATCTCATACAACTGTCTGTAGTAATTTCTACTGCTAATTTGACCGCCAGTTACTTCAAATGATGACTTGGATGTGGGGTTTTTTGTTGTTCTTTTTTATGTATTTGGGGGGGGGGGGGGGGGGGGGAACAATGACTATGAGCAAAAATAATGTTTTTGGAGAAAGAGGTAACTCACATTTTTAGTAATGGTATACTGATGAATTCTATAGGGTTACTAACGTTAGTGAATATCCTCAAACCTGAAAGATTTTTACAAGCTTGGCCACTTAAAAGCAGTTGAAATTTTTAACAGTGTCTTAAAATGCATGGTCATCAGCAAGATAGAAGGCATATCAGACATGATTTAGTGCTTTTGAAATGTCAAATAACGCCAATGCCTTACAACAATACGAGGGTTTTCATTTCTGTGGCATTTTAAAGAAGTTAACTTTGCAATTTTATTGCAGGATGTAATGTGCAATTGTTAAAACATCATCAAACTGATTGCTTTATTTGATTTAAAATGTCATATTCAGTACGGTGATTTTCACTCATTAACATTAAACTCGGGGAACCATATGTTAAAACAATCTTGTCTATTGAATGAGTACACTCAGTTAAATAATATGAGCAAAAAAAATGTGAGACTTTCTGCTAAGCATTTTTATCTCCATTTTTAAAATCCTCTAAAATTCATTAGGACAAACCTAATCCTACAAATGGTAAATCATTCTATTTATAGATTGCATGGCATTTTGGTATTAAAATGCATAAAATCTGCCAATAGTTTAGAAATGAGGCATTAGCAAAGAGGATTATTGGTCTACCTAAATAATAATACAACCATTAAGGGGATAACATTTTCCAATTGCAATTACATGCCTTAATTTTAAAGAAGCTATCATTTACAATAACTTGGCAGATTCGGTCCATATTTCTTTCACAAATTTATTTCTTCATTATGCCTCAAAACAAATTTATGGTGCATTTATGTTTGTGAAGATAATTTGCTTAGTTTATTGTGAATGGAAATCAGTAATTACATACAATCTCATTTTCTACAGACATAAAGTTAATTCATGGTAGTAATTTTACACAGAATATTAGCCTGTGTTAGTTATGATGAAAATGTTACTGTAATAGAGCATTTGCCACAGTATAATTTCCTTGGACTTGGTGAAAAGGAAATACTGACTTAGTAAATAACACTTAAGTCATTGATTTTGTAATAACTTGTGGTGATTCTAAAGATTTGTTAATGATTATGGAAAAATCCTTATCTGGCCCTAAAATCAGAACCTCCTTTGTGAGTGGAGAATGGAAGCTTATTAAAGGAAAAATAAACACTTCAAGTCTAGTAGCATATATGCCCAACCAGATGCTGGAAGTAAGTCTTTGATGCTGGTGATCAAAGCAATAGATCCAGTTCTCCAAGGAATTTGAATGGAATCTCTTGCTTTAGAGATCTAAAAAAGGACAAAGCTAAATTAGATGTCTGGAGGCAGTGATTTTATATTAACATTCAAGACAATTTTTTGTTATAACCAGTCTTTTCAATCACATGATGTCTGAGGCTAAACCTTTTGTGGCAGGTATTAAAGGAACATATATTCAAAAAAAAAAAAAAGAGATGTCTTATTTTGCTCATATCCTGCTGATGGATGTTTGCCCAGAAGCATGTGTAGTAGTTCAACATAGACCTAAATGTCTTGCTCTGGCCATTTGGGTTTACAGTGCATTCCTATAGTTCTTTGATGGAGATGCCACTTGAGAAGTGTGAGAGAAAAACAAATTACTCATTTTCTTCCCCACCCATTCCACCCCAGTAAAAATTGTTGAAACACAAAAATTTCTCAGGGAAGGGGGAAACAATGAAGGCATACTTGACATTTTATTTGATAGCATTGTAGAGCTATATGCACTGATGGTCTGGCCTTTGAATGTCATGGTATCCAATGGCGAAACTTTGTTGTCCTGTGGAGTGATACAGCTAAGCTGTCATCTACCTGCTTTGTCCTGCCATACACTGAAGCAAATATTTCATTATGCTGCTACGGGAATTACAATTTCCTTGGCTTTGTGAAAGAGTTAAATGAGGATAATTTGCCGCTTTGGAACTACCTACCTTGGGGATTAGGTAATACTAAATAATCATAGTCTTCCAAATATGATGCTACAAGAAAGCTTGTGTACTCCCAGCTGAACAGAAGGAACACAAATTTGTCATTAGCCTTTATATCACAAAATGTATAAAAATGTTACACACTGTAAAATATCTGCCATCTCATTAAAAGTAAATGAGATTTGGCAAACTCTGGATATTTAGAATAAGACTATTACCAAAGTGTTTATGCCGTTAAGAATGAATTAGTTGTAGAATTATTAAAGGAATGTTTGATCTTAAGGACTATTTTAAGTATTGCTTTATATAATCCATAAACTGCTATTACATAGGATTTATGGAAGTATTTAAACATTTAGACTGAACTTGCATTTAAAATGAAAGCACGTGGAGCTCTAGTGGCTTTTGAAAAAGTTGATTTTTCAGGTACAGATACAGTTACGTCATAAAGTATTTCTGACCTAAAGTAATGCTATCAAAAATGACAAATTCCAAGGTCAGTAGTTTCCAAAGTAAGGAGTTGTTTGGTGGTTTTTTTTTTTTTTATAATCTGCCCTAGTTTTTAAATATTCAGCTTAAGACTTGCACCTGATTTCAGCATGCCATGCTCCCCTCGCAAAAGTTAGGTGGGAACCTAATGAAAGAAGCAGTCAGAATGTCATCATTGGAGATGCGTGGCTGAAGAGGCTGAATTTCATAAATTTAAAATGAGAAGGTGGTTAGCTATCCTGCTCTGCGTTGTCTCAGTTAATCATTAAGACTTGTTTTTTCCCTTATCCTTTGCTTTACCAAAAATGGGGAGGGCAGAGGGGTATTTAGATGAAGTATGTGTTTATAACTGTTGAACAGCAGTTGAATTCCAGAGTGAATTCCAGACATATACAACTGAAAGTTCACTACTGACATAACTTACTACCAGGCTGCAGCTGTACAAATCATTGTGTGGCAATTCCATACATATATGTCAAACGTGTAAAAAAACCATTCATATTCTGGAAGAAGATACGCACAAAATAATTCTTGTAGCTTCATATTTGGTCAGGTGTTAAAAGGAAAGAAGCTTCTATTAAGGCTTGGCAAAACCCATGAAACATCAAAACATATTGTTCCCTTTAAAGGAAGTCTAAAAAATTGTATGCGATGTTTTTTGGATCGATATGCAATGAATTCACTTTTGGAAGACCTAAGTTCTATTTTTAGCTTAAAACCTGATCTTTTTCACTTTGAATTGAGATAGTGGGTTTTCTTTTCTCTCCCTGCCACCCCCCCCACCCCCACCCCCCCCGGGTCTTGCATTTTTTGTGTATTGTGTATAAGATGGTTTTATGGCAGAGACAGTCCTGTAATAGGTTCATGCTGTTGCCATCTGACTCATTGATTTTGTTTGGAACTTCTAAGTGCTCCTGAAATACAGATTGTTAAGAACAATCATTATATTCTGTATCTGTGCATTTTCTTCCAGTAAGGTCTTAAAACCTTTAAATTGTGGACGAATATGCATATCACTTAGCACAAAGAGGTTAAATTCTGCTTTAGCAGCAGAAATAAATAGTAGCAGTAACCAGCTGCTTTATAACCTTGCATTTGGACACAGCATAAAACTGAATAAGAAATTATACCTTTGGATCAGTTGTTGACTTATTTTATGAAATAATGAATTATCATCAGCAGCAAGTTTTCAGTGTGTTGTATTGTCTCTCATCTTCTGAGTCTTCCCTTTGTGCTTAGAATTTGAGACTTTATATGGGAGGCTTGAATGCTTAAAGGAAATATCTTTAAATGAATTGTGCCCTGGACCAATTGCTGTGGAAGTGTTAAACTTGACAATTAAAATAGTGAATATCTAGCTTGGTGGAATCAAATGGAAGTCTTAAACAAAAAATCAAACCCCAAAATCCAACAACCCTATGTTAGAAAATTTGTCCTGTAACAGTTTGTGTGTGTACGTATAAAAAAGTATACTGAGATATTTTTCAGTTTCAGATTCCTGATGAGTTCTGTATTTTGCCAGTAGGAATGAATTCCACAGTGTACAATATTCTGCTTCATTTCTAGGGGAGATATTGAGGTGGCAGATATCAGTCTGTTTCTTAAATCTTCACAGTCAGTGGTCTTTTTTTCATCCAGACTCCTATATTGCTGCATATTCAGAGCTCTTAAGTTGTAAGGTTGTCTTTTGAAAGGAATTTTATGTATATAAGTATATACACATTTAGTAGAAAGATAGTTAAAACATTTTGTAAATCAGAATATCTGAAGGGGAAGATAAAAGCAACTGGAGACTGCAACATGTCATTCCAGAATAACTTTTTGTTCGAAGAAATACTTTTATTATTAGTTCAAAATTAACTCAGAAGTGAATATTACTTTGAAGAAAGGCTACATGGACTTTGAAATGATACAGTAGAGCATCAAAACAGTTACAGTAATGGGTTGTGATTATATGGACTTTAACACAGCTAGCTCCTGCTAATAAAGTAGATCTTTCAAGTACAGTGATAATTTTTTTAACAATTACAGAATAGACTTCTTATAACTGAAAAGTAGTTCAAGAGAAACAAAATGAGACTTATTCCACCTCTGCAGTGATCAAAAGATTTAACATTCTGAAGTATTCATTTCACCTTCTGAAAAAAGTGAGGAAAAACTCTGTAGAATGACTGAAATTAAATTTTCAGGCTATTAACAACTTTAAAAAAGGAATCATGACATAAAACTCATTTCCTCTTGCTTCTCATTTTCAAATAATGTACTGTAATTTCTATTAAGGTAGGAGGGTTTTTTAGGAAATGGTTTGGAATGAGCAAACTACCGTTTGGCTGGGAATCTAAATGAATGCAACTTCTTTTATCCCTGTTTCTACTGTTGCTGTAAAAACAGCTGTTACCTTCTGATGCCACCCTAACTTCTCCAAACTAGAAGGAACTGGAAATACTCCACTGAGCCATTACTCGGTTGATTCCAAAGTTATTGAACTTGCTGGAGTTTTCTCATCTATTTCATTTCCGTGTTGTCTGTTGAGGTTAGTCTCATTTGTTAGCAAGCTGTGCTGTATTGCTGTAGTACCTAGTAACCTTAGTCATGGATCAATGTGCTGAACAATGAGCAATCAAGAACAAATGGATGGGCTGTGCCTAGAGAGTTTCAAATCCAAGTGCTTAAAATGCATAACTTCGCTGCTGGTAAATGTGTCCTACAGAAAATACTACATGGCAAAGCTGAACAGATTAATGACAGAGAAATTCCTGTTGCACATTGCTAAGTACGCAGAAGCCACATCTGTCTCCGGGAGTCCCATGAACTGCACAAATGGTTGCAGCCTGAGAGAAAGTCTGGGGAAAGCACCACATATGCTTGCCCTCTTCTTAGCCTCTTTTGAGAGGCTCCAGCCTAACTGGATCTTTCGTTTGACCTGATACAGTTGTTGTGTTCTTATGTTGCTCTCCTTGAAAGATATTCTGTAATGAAGTCATTCACAAAGGCAATGTTTTTTGATGTAGTGAATCAGAGAACTGCAGAAAAAGACACAATCATTCCTGTTAGTTCAAAGAGTAGTTATGTGCCAAAAGAACAGCTTCAGCTCCAGGTACACAGAAGTCTTGCTGCCTCACAGCCACTTCAACTTTCATTAGTTTATTGATTGCTTCCAACTTGCAGAAACAGTTTTGGATTGGAGGCTCAGGCACTGTGAAATGGTTGTTTGATTACTAACAATTTAGGAATTCTGGTGGTTAGCAAAATGAGCAACCCTAACATTGAGACTTTTTGCTGTATTATTCAGGGAGGAAGGGGATCTAAGATGAATATGTACAGACTTTGGCCGCAAATGCATTTAGCAGGGAGCCAGTGTACCAAAACAGTGCAACTCTGTTGTTACTAGAGCCACTTACCTGTTCTGATTATATAATTAAAGCAAAGTAGAAAACTGGCACCAGGGGAGAACCTGACTCCCACATACTTCATTAAGACCTGGAATATTTTTATGGGAGGTTGTGAACCAACAGTTCCCCCCTTCAGAAGGTGGGTATGCACTTGGATCTTCTGCAGCTAACAGTTTAGCTCCTGTACCACTGCTTTTATTAGGCTTTATTAGCCTTCTTAGGTGAAGGATTAGGTATACACTCAGCGTACCAACTGATTGAAACCCATGGATGACAAGGCTGAGTACGTGTAGTGTTGGAAGGTCCTAGCAGCTGTGCAATGCCAGAATTTAGCTTGTTATGCCTTTGCCCATCAATAAAAACATTTTACTGTTTACCAGCAGAAGCTTAAAATTTGTTTCTATGGCACAATGCGCTGTTGTGTAGATTGCCATGCTAGCTGTAAAGGAGCTGAGGCACCGGAGCCGGTATATCTGCACTAGTAAAGTGCTTTGCCCAAGCAAAAATGGAGCAAGCAAAAGAACAAGCTTGGGTGTCTCTTCAAAGCAAGGCACTATACTGTGTCAACAAACTCTAGGGGACTTTATTACTGTCAGGATTAGAAAGGGAATTTGCAAATGATAGAGGGATATAAATGTTGAGGTTTAGAACTTAGGCACCCAAATCCTGTCTTCTAAATCTGGGCTGTTACTGAGAATGCGAGCCTATCTGAGTGGCAGCTTCAGAACTACTGTTATGAACCTGTAATTGTTTTTTCTTCTCTTACGATGCCTGCAGACTTTCCCTGAACATGGACAGGTTTCCTGCAGGTTGCAGGCACATTTTAAAATTAGTAAAATGGAAAATATTTTTTTTTCTGTTGCTTGCTTAGATTCCCCCCCCCCCCATTTAAGGCTATTCTATAGGCCAAAATTTTGCTAAAGCTGGTAAACTCTCCAACTTGCAAATTTCAGGCTAGACTTTAGTTGAGAGTAAACTCTTACAGCCCATATTACAAGTGGGTAGAAGATATTGCCCGGCTCTGTGCCAGGATTCGCCTTAGGAGTTTGTGAAATACCTGGAACAATAATCCTAGTCTGATTTGAGAGGGTTTCTAAATGCTGTTATAATAAAAATACTTATCAACTGATTAGGGCTACTAGTGTCTAAAATTAGTAGGCTATAATCCATACTTTACTATTTTCCTGCCCCCTGTTGTTATAGTTTACTTAGGTTAGTTAAATGTTGTTCACGGATCTCTTCCAATCCACACGCTTTCCTTTCCCTTATGCGTACATATGCAGGAGCTAGTGTCGTAGGCTAGGGATATTCCCTTCCCACATCATGCAAATGATGTGTAATATCTTTGTGCCAGCCTGAGAATTACAGGCAGCCTTGTCATAAATACTTTAAACTTCACTACACCAGTCAGGTGTTTCAGTGAGACTGAAGTGAGTCTCTAATGGCTGATACAACCCTTATTATGTGATTCTGATTTCTCCACAGAATATAAACATGTTTCCTAATTAGGACGAAGACTGTGAATAGGCCATTATCCTTCAGGTTTCCACCAGTCTATTCTGCTGGAGAACAATAAAGGGGCACTGGAAAACAGGTATCAACAAATGAATGTAGAACAGTATATTAAATAGCCCACAGCAAAGTGCTAAGTAAATATGAGTAGATAAATCCTAGGTTATGCTGAAAACTGTAGCATTTGGTTTTGATGGCAGTACACCAACAAGACAATTTTGGGAGCTGCTAGGCTGGCGAGTGGTGGAAGGATCAGGCTTGAGTCAGCCTGTCATACAGTCAGTATTCTCGCAGACTAATGCTGTGATCCCAGGCAAATCCTCTGATCCTCCCTATTTGGGTTGTAAATTCTTGAAAGTGGGGATTGCCTCCCAGGATGTACTTAGACATTGTACAAGCTTAGTCTCTACTGGATAAATCATATCTGCAGTGCATGTGATAATTTAATGGTGGCCTTGGCTACATGTGACCTCTGCCCTAGAGAAACTGTCCATCGTATGCCCAGGGCAGAATTAACATGTACACTTCCATTTTACAATGTGTTCTTGTTTCAAGTCCATTTGCCGTTTACATAGCAGAAATGTGTTCTTGTTAGAGCGGACCATTATGCTCTTACTCATGTGTGGGAGTGTCCTTGTTTGTTGTTCTCAGCTGAGATGGACGATGAGTCCTTCAGAGCAACAATCTGTGCACCAGGCTGGGGCTCTTGATTTAGTGTGATGCATCAGAGGAATCCAGAAGACCTGAAGAGACATTCTGACAGCATCAGTATGTGAAGTGTGAAGCTCTATCTATGTTGTTCTTTTTAGGTTTCTAAATACTTAAATGTGGGGGGCGGGGATAAAGAAAATCAAACCAACAGCATTTAGCTCATTACAGCTTGCCCTTTGCTCTGTCTGGATATAAAGAAACAGTAGAAGGATACTAGGTATTTCAATTTATGTAGTGCAAAGTATGAATACTCATCTGATCTTTGTTTGTGCTGCTGGAAACTTTTTGAAGACTATACCTCGTTGTTTCACATGTACAGAGACAGATCTTTGTCTGGGAGCCTCAGCCTTGGCACAGAGTTTATGAACCTTCCGCCTGAGGATTGGGAGCCTTCAATCTCCAGCATGCTGCACTAATGTTGCTACTTACTGTAATACACAAGGAGCCAAAAGACTCCTGTCTCATAATAGTAAAATGTACTGTCTCTGTAACACAGAGTATTGATACAAAATACACAATAAATATCTTCATCCTCTCCCTCCATTTTGAAGAAGTCTCTGGCAAAGAATAGGGCAAGGTTTTCAATATTTTCCTGTCTCGTTTTGGAGTCACGTCATCGATGCCAAGATCTTTCTGCAGTATCAGTATTCATTTGTGTTTAGTGGGGATGGAATAAGTACAAATGTTCAGAGGAATTTGTACTCATGTTTCATCACTGAAGCACTTGCACCTCTCAGGTCTTTTAATAGAGTTTGGCCCACTTATATACTGGCAACAAAAATCTTTATAAAGGTCTGAAAAGATTTTTTAATTTATTTATTTTAGCTATCTTTATTATTTCTTTTAGCAGAACTATGTTTTTTATAAGGGAATATCCTGCTTGACAGTCTTTCAGAAGCTGTAACTATTCTCTTGGAAAAAGCAGAAGAATAACAGTGTTGAGATTTTGGCATGTAAATTTGATGCCACCTACTTGAAGGCAAATCAAGATAAACAAAGATAAATGATTCGGGCAAAAGCTACCCTTTCTGTCTCTGGCATTAGTAGAACATAGGCTCAGCTCATACTCTGAGGCCAGACAAACTTGCATTGACGTTGTTAATATTGGTGGTACTTTGTTAGTCCCTAGTCTGCAGTAAAAGCTAAGCAAGATTGCATCTAAGCTGGTATTCCTAAGTGGAAGGAAAACCAAGCTAGACTGGAAAAAGAAGAAAGAATGAAGGAAAAGGACATAAAGGAGAGGCTGACAGGAGTTAATATCTCACATTTCAAATTTGAGGCATAACCAAATCTGGCAACATAGGTGAGTTCAAAATACATTGAGGATTGGAAACAAGACTACAGAGTCAGGGCTTCATGCTATAATGCTTGCCAAAGTTCACTTTTTATATTTCTTTCTATTGTATATTGTGGTTTTCATATAAATGATGCCTCCCAAAAGCTGGAAATTTTCTCACAGGTGGCCAAACAGAATTTATTTTGGTGCTTTTATTATGAGCCTCTCTCCCAATTTAGAAAATCTTTCAGCCCCTTTGCATTGCAGCCTCTGATTTTACAAAGTGTCTTTCATTTATCCTACTTTTCGAAACATACGACTGAATTTGGCTTAGTGTTTAATTTGTGTTAACTCTCATAACAATTTGTGCGATAGTGCAAATTAGATAATAGGACTACTTTGAAGTGTAGGCATCTACTCAACAGCTTTGAATGCTGGGCTGCATCCTACCCAACTGAGTTCAGTGAGGTTGTGTACAACTTACAGTACTTCCTGGTGATTTCTGAAACAGAGAGCATGATGCAACTTGGAGGTACCAAACTTGAAGCTCCTTACATTAGCAGGATACTTCCCTGAATGGAGAGGTATTGACAGTACAGAGAATAGTAACAGACCCAAAATTCCTAGTGAAATTACTGAGATGAAACTGTTTATGAACTTTGTAGAAGTTCTGATTTGTTTGGTCTGAGACTTATTTGCAAAGTGAAATCTTAAATGCCTGTGCACACAAAACCGTTACAAGTCAGAAAGCAATGGATTATTGTGTGTGGAAAGCAGCTTCGTTTAAAAAAAAAAAAAAAGTTTCTTTAACTTCTTTCACATGAGAATAATGTAAGTTCTCAAACCATTTTCCTTTCTTCCAAGAAATTTCTAATCAAAGCTTAAATTTTGAACTGATGTTACAAGAGGAAATGAGAAATTGGGAGGGAGGTTGACTTCATAATGCATTAATTCAAAATTCAAGATTTTCATTTTGTTTAGATTCCTTCACCAGCATAAGAAGTAGATGTACATAAAAAATTTTTCCCCCAACTGCAAGCAGAAATCTAGCTTATATGATGGTACTTTATTTACTGACAACCTTTACAGGTATATGAATGAAAAGCCATGGTCTCTTTTCCTCCAGAGGAAATTTCAGTGCCATCCTATCCCCTAATTTAAGTGAATTTTGCTGGTCTCAGCTCACTTCCTAGTAACTCTATTCCATATTAGATATTACTAATAAAAAAAAAAAAGGGACAAATTGACAGCATCTGATAGTAGGAGTCCTTGGAATTGGATTAGCTCCTCAGTCAGGATTGAGATCATTGCTGGGACAATGTAGCAAAATCATTTTATTCAGTGGCCTTTCACAGTAGCTGTATCTGAAAGCCAAAAAGTCTCTGTGCTTCTTATTCAGCGATGTCAGAGAATGTCAGAGCAGAGATGCACAATACATTGGAGTGAAGAAAAGTTATCCCTAATGAGTATTAACTATACTAAGGTTTGTTTTCAGAAGGGTAGACCTCCAGACCTAATCTGGAGGAAGATGGGTTTTGTGGTTTTTGTAATTTTGTAATTGGAAATGAGACGCCGATGACATCAGAATTCCTCTGATTTATTCTTCACTCACATAAATTATCCTGGGGCTTTTGTTCTGTCACTCTGCCATCTGTTTCCCATTGGTTTTAGACTCAGAATTAAATAAGAAAATACTTTTAGGGTAATGTACCTTACAAGACAAGGCAGATACCTTCTCTGCTTTAAGAATTAGAAGTTGAAATAGACAAGCATGCTTAAATATGTTAACCAGCCAGCTCTGATTCTCACAGAAGGTCCACATTCACCTTTCATCTTGTTGGCGTTCTTTGTTGTCTTTTTTTTTTTCGGGCTTTAAACCTAGTCACATTTGTTAACAGTAGAATGGACTATTATTTTATACAGGACTTTACAAGTTGTTTTACCTAAATAGCTCCCAGTGATTTGTAGCTGAAGAAGATTTTTTTGTCTTTCAGCAGTCTTGATTTAAGTCTTCCTGCCCTCATTTACTCATCCATAGTCCGAAAAATATGATTCAGGATTTTAAAATACTGGATGTTATATTTCTTCTTATTTTTCTTCCTTCTTGATCTAACTTGCAAAGCAAAAAACCAAAAAAAACCCCAAGCCTACAAATATGGGACTAAGCTACTATGTTTAGGTATTGTAGACGTGTTTATATACAGTTATTAGACTATTCGTTCCCTAGCTAATAATTTACTACTCATATATATAACTATTTCATCATCTATTTGATATACTTGGAATAAAATTTTTATGTAATGTTATCTATATAGCAGAAACACTGACACGTTTTTGCATACTATCTAAAAGTGAAACAGTCAGTTAAAAGTGTACCAAAGAACTAAATTGGGAAGTGACCTGTTGAAATTTTAAAATTAGGTATTTCTTTGAGCCTGATAAGAAACAATTGCTAGTGTGACGTTCATAACATAAAATTGAATGTTTTTCTGATCTGTGGTATGCTATCAAAATGGAAGTGTCAAAATGAGAGATCTTGTGAAATATTTGCCTCGCAGAGAAAATACTCTTCTGGGAGATACTTAATTTAGAAAAATCTTGCTGGTGGTGAAACACAAACGAGGCAGTACTGATCTACCATTTCAGTCACTCTGATACTATAGTGAAACTGCTCTTGTGTCATTACCTGCTCAGTTAATTTCAGACAAGTATTTTTGATACAAACCTAAAAATTCTTAGTGCTCTCAAAACATGCAAAATCCTAGTCTCCACTGATATTCAGAATTCCCTTCTGTCCATTTATACCTTATATCAAGGCAATAATGTAGCCTTGGATTTAGTTCCAAGCCTTGTTCTTTTAGTCTCCTTTCCAAGTGTATTGAGAAAAAAGCAACAGCCAGTGTTTAATTATCTTCTGCACCAGGAGTTCTGCCCTTGGTGAGTAGAGGATTATTTGCTTCATGTCAGCAATCCAGTGGATTCTCTGTGCACTCTCTGACCCGCTTGCTGAGAATCTGCAATGACAATACAAGCAGAGGACCAGGAAGGTACTCTGCAAAAGAAAGGTGACAGCATCGCTAGTGCTAGCATGAAAAGAGGGAGTGCTATTTTCTCACTTTTTTTTTTTGTTTGTTTGTTATGTTTTGGAGGCCTGCACAATTACAAGAACTAGGGGAGAAACATCATAGCATCCACGCAGTTTAACTGAAACTCTGTGACCTGGAGGGCTTTCCTGCTGTGCCTGACCTTTGTTAAACTGGTTTCAGCTAACCTCTTTGGGATATTGTCAAGCGAAGTGTTCATGCTGCACTTTGTATTTTTAATATTTAGAAATAAGTACTTTTGCACTGAGAAACACTAGTCCCCTAGCTGTTACTGTGCTAGTAGCGATATTAATTTAGTTCAAGATAAAATGTGTGCTGTTAATTTGTTCAGCATTAGCCTTCTTCCAGTTTAGTTACTGGTGGAAGCCAGCTTTCTCTCAACTCGTGTATGTTACAAAAAAGCGAAAGCAAGCTAGCTATTTGTGGGAGTGGGAAAAATTCCAGATGATTTAAATCATATTAATGAAAGAGGAAAGGGAGTTGAGATTCTCATTTTGGATTTAAAGTTAAAGCTATAAGGCAGAGGTTGAAATGCTAAGAACAAGTTTCAGATGAGAAGAATAGTTATGAACTTGATGAATTAATTAGGGTCAAAAATTAAAATATGACTGTGATGCTGTACCTCTGAGTCATTTGAATATACTTGGAAAGGCAGTGAGTAAAAATGCTCAGGCTTACCCAGGCTAAAAATGCCATCATTTTTGGCTGACATAGGGAATATAACTTAAAATGTGTATGTCATTTAAATGCCAGAAATGTCTGATAATTCACAGGAAAATTAAGGCACTTATAATGACAGATCTGTTTTATCAGTGTGATGATGAGAATTGAACCCAAGCCCAGGCATCAAAGCAATTTAGCAGGCTCACCGCTTCATTTGTACTTGTTGTTCCAGTTTTCCTAATCATAGTCGCTTGGGGACTCCGGTATGGGACATGTCATTGTCACTTTTACAGTAAATCCAGACATTCTTTAGCAGCTTCTCTGTAGGTAAGAGTTGCACTGTGTTGTTTTGTTTTTTTCCTCCCTTGTCAGATACATGTGACAGGTTAGCACTGATTTTTGACTACATGCTCCATTTTCACTGCATGCCGAGGCAATTTGCTATCAGTGCACTTTGTTATTTCCTCTGCTTTGTCTTTCTGACCTGCAAGGTGCTTCTCAGCAGTAACTGTTCCTTGAATACAAACATTCTGAAAGCTCTCCAGGCTGCATGCTGTCACTGCGAGTTTGTAGAAGAGTTTTAATCTGTAAGAACTAGATTTCTGTTTAAGTACCCTGTTTTGGCTGCAGGCCAAGTTATTGTTTAACAGTCAAGTTCCACTGAATAGGTAATATCGCTGTTTAGCCTCCAAATGATTAGGGCTGGATGAGCTCAAGAGACACTGGGTGTTTCTGTGCCTGATCGTTCCTCCTGCAGCCTTATGGACTCAGAAATGTGCACACACCTAGAGAACTCCCCAGTGTTTACCTCATCTGTTGGCCTCCCAACCTCTAAAAATGGACAGCAGAGCCTCCCTTAAAAACATGTGGTATTTTCAGTTGCTAAAGGTTTTTTGTTGCTTTTTGGTTTTTACAGAAGTAACTTATTTAGGAGCATTAATGTACTGTTAAGGTAACAAGAGAGAAGGCAACCATAATGATTACTCTGTTTCCTACAGGAACTCACAGAAAATAACCAAAATGAAGATAAAGCTCTGCTAATGTTACTAATAATACACTTGAAAATATTTTCCTTCAGTCTATCTTCTTTTCTTCTATTGAGTATAAAGCCGAGTTAGTAGGTTTGTTCACTTAAGACATATGTATGGGCTTTTTACACCTTTTGGTTGTTTCTTCCATCATTTTGTCCATGATATACCAATCTGTTCTCAGGGCTCTGCTTGCATTTTTTTTCCATGGTGGTGGTTTCTCTTTTTTCAAGCTGCTCTTTCGAAATATCCAGGTTGTCAGGATTGGCTCCTGATAGACTTTCTAGGGGACTCAGTGATGTGGTGGGGATAGATTTTATGGGGAGATTCTAAGCAGCCTGTTGGCTTTATAGATGGAGACTCATATAAAAATGAAAAATAGTTAACCAAGATTCTGTACATCTAGAAATTGAAGTCAGCTGATTTTAATCCCCTGTGTAATACACACACCCTTGTATCCAATTTAAGTGGCATGTAGCATATTTAAATACAATTAATAAGAAGCTAGTAACTTAGAATGGTGGTATTCCTAATAAAACCTGGCTCATCTGTGGAACTCTAGAGCCTTTACACTGTAGTTCTATATTAAATTCTCATTTATTGGGTATTGTCATTTATTAGGTAACAAAGTTCTTATACTCAGTCAGTAGCAGAGCTGGAATCTAAACCTACGCATCCTGATTTCATAACCTGTATTCTAGCCAGTAGCTCTCATTGCTTTCCTCTGGTTTTAGTAGTCAGTAATTCTTTGCTCTAAAATATGTATGTATTTCAATAAATGCATGTATATTACAAAAGGAATGTATAGGCATCTACAGACACAGTGAAATAGACTAAGGAATGCAAATCTGCAGTCTAATAAAGTAAAGCCATTTAACACTATTCTGATTTGCTAAGCAATGCCTAAGCTGAACAATATTATCAGATTCAGCAGCTGCTCTTTTGTTCAGCCACAGGCTGAAATACAGGAGGTAAACAAAAATGGAGTTAAAAACCCACAGCAACAAAGGCTTGAAAAGCTTGATGAAGGCTTTATTTTGCCTCTAAACCTACATCTACTCCACCTGTCAAGCCTTTATTGCTTCAGTGTCTATTAAGGCAACAGACACATGCTTTTGCTGGGGAGTCAGTATGTATCTACTTTTTAACCAGAGGTTGAGTCATTTCCTCAGTGAATATTTTCAGAAGCTTTTGCTTACTGTATTTCTGTTCATCAGATACACAGACTTTAAGGGTGGAAGGGATCAAATGAATTGCATAGTCCTGGACTGCATTAGACCTGCTTCTTTGACTTTGTCCGTGTGGCACAATTCAGTGTACAGTAAGGAAAGCCAAGTTAGCTCAGAGTGAATTAGCTTTCAGGACCTGGGCTATGTAGCTGCGTAAGTGCCCAGAGATTGCCCTGCTTGTCCAGCACAGGGAGAAGGATGTAGAGCAAAGGCATCAGTACTGCTTGTTACACTCAAGCTAGCTTGAGCAGAGTATTGCATTGCATTGCTCTGTGTTCTGTAGAACAGATAGAGCCTTACTTCTTTTGGCATATTTATTCAACTGTTTCCCTCTTGATTTTAGCTTTTGTTGTACAGTAATGGTGATTATCAATAATTTTCATACTTTGTGATTATCTGTCCTGTGGAAAGACAAGACATAGCATTTTCAGCTTTATTTGGCGTAAAAGATACTATTAACCTACTACCTAATGAAGAAAGCTCTCTTCCTGAAAGAAAGGTGATGGGAGTGAGATTATATGTATTTTAAATCATATCCATAATATAAATGTTTACTTTCTTTGTGTATAAAAAGTATATTCTGTCCAGGACTTAAATATTATGTAGAGAGCTGTACATTCAGGTACAAACAACTGATTTTTTTCAATAAATGATGTTATTTAAATAAAATCTCAGTAACAGTGAAAGAGTTTCCTGGCTAAAACATTTTTTGGGATCCATTAACTGAACCAATTCAATAATTTGCTGGAGGGCTCATGTTTGTAATGTAATGCTTATGGCCAGACAGATTTATTATTGACTTAGTTTTTATTAAAAGCAACAGAGAATGTATCAGTAGCTTGCTTGCTGTTAGCCAGTTATTTGAGGAAGGCATCCAGTCGTTATATCAAGAAGGGCATGAATTCTGAACCTGAAAATTGATTGATTCTTAAATGAAATATTTTTAATATTTCATGGGAGGGATTTTTTTGTGGCAAAGTAGTGCATACCACAGTAACTGTCTCCTGGGCAGAAAGAAAACTTGTTTGCTAAAACTTGTCCGAATTCAAGAAGAAAAACCTATTTCTACTACAGCTCTGATTTGTAGCAAATATCTATTTTATCCGCAGCCAGCGTCACCATAGCAGAAAGTGGTACTGCACTAGAGAAACATTGTTCGTATCAAGTTTTGCTACTGGTTTTCAAGAATAGCTACCTGTGCAGCTGTTGAAGGTCTCTTGTAAAGGTCTGAAAGTAACCCATGTGTTAGTTTAGAATAATAAAACTGAAAATTGAAAAATGCAACAAGCAAGTGATCTCATTACAATAACCTGAAAGCTAGGTAGGAAATGCTAAATTGGACGGTGTGTATTACAGGAATTAAGTTGCTGTTGCAAATGAAATTCTTTTAGTCCACACTAGCTGCTAGCTCCTCTTTAACTTTTGACTTGTTTCCAGTATTGACCGTAAACTTGTATTATAAGTATGTATTGCCAGTCTTCATCACAATTCTGTAGTTTCAGTGATGAGAAGGGTGATGTGTAGGAATTTCATAGGCTTAACAGGAATGTAAGCATATAAAAAAATACCTTGAATAGGAAAAAATCTTTTTGCACAAAGGAGATAATACAGTGACAGCAAATATGATTGCAGTAGACTTTTTTTACAGTCCATTACAGCCTCATGAGAGTCTCATGGCTGTTTTCATTCTGATTTAAGAAGCTAAAATTCCCTCAAACACCCCCCGTCCCCCCAATTTATAAAACTTCTCCAGAGAGTGGGAGTATATCCTGATAGAAACTAATTGCTATGGATTAAAAGAACAAGCTTGCAGCCTCCACATATTATATCAGCACTCATAACAGACACCGAGTTTTTTATGAGATGGAAATTGCATTTGAAGTACTCTCAATAGTCATAATCTCTTAGGCTCTCTCAAAACCTGGGTGCAGTGTTATTTTAATGGTGCACAGTGATTGGTTGTGTGGAGGAGGTAAAATTGGTTTGTCACAGATCCAGAAGTGATAAAGCTGATTTTGAAATGGAGATTAAGGCCTTGTGGGGGGGAAATGACAATTTTCTTTAACAGAAGAAATATTTAACGCAGTAATGCTCATTCATTTTCATTTTTATGTGCTTGTTCTGTTCCAGCCAGGTATATCAGAGGTCAAATGCTCTGAGACATAGTTTCTGAAGGATTTTTTTTTCATGCTTAAGTTATCTCAGAACAGAAGGCCCCTCTGTAAGTATGAACAAAATTCATGGATTCATGGATCTTTGTAGTCAGCTTCAAACCTCCAATAACCTATTATCTTGAACTGCTTTCAAAGTGTGAATGATTAGCCTCAAACCTGGGGAAGGAACAGGAATAGATGTGAACTTCGCAAACAGTTTCTGTAAATAACAGCCTAAAACACAGTGGGACCTGTGCACGTAAATGTTTTTATCTCACTCCCAAAGAAAACATATCTGTACAAAGGACACTTGAATATTTCTGACCATTTACAATCTGTATGAAAATTCTCAATGCAGTTAAAAGGAGGTATGTTGGCTGTTAATTACGAGAAATTCATCCACTAATTTCATACTATTTTTAAGATTAAGCATTAAAATTCACTAGGTTTAGGGGAAAAAAAGGGGCAAATATTTTCCCAATGAAGTGATGACACAAAAAAGTCATCTGATCAGTTATTAGAATTTTTTTATTATTTTTTCACCATTCCATCAGGCAAAGTGATATGAGGCAATTAAAAAAAATCTAGAATAAA
The DNA here is from genome assembly GCF_965638725.1 of Aptenodytes patagonicus. Classification (NCBI taxonomy): domain Eukaryota; kingdom Metazoa; phylum Chordata; class Aves; order Sphenisciformes; family Spheniscidae; genus Aptenodytes; species Aptenodytes patagonicus. The sequence continues at coordinate 8,166,023 of NC_134959.1, forward strand.
GACAGACAGTCCCACAGTATGAAAAGGAAACTTTCTCTAAAGGCATACACATGCAACGACAGAGGGAAACAGAACTTCAGCTTTATCAGCCATATCAATATTTTACTGCAGTTACAAATTCACACAGATGCCAAGATATTTTATGTTGCCAAATGGTGCTTTTATTTTGCAGCACATGTTGTGCATTCTTTTTTAGGAGTGAACACATCTGCTTTGACTTCTTCCAATATCCATTTTTCCTTCCCTGCAATTTGGGCTATGAAGATTACAAAGCCATAAATCAGAACCATAGCAAACGCAAGCAATCTGATTTACAAATGCGGTTAATCTTCGCCTTTGCAAATGCTACAAGCAGTGCAAGGAAGCTAGGGAACCCTTGGCTTTGTAGGGTGGCATTTCCTAACCTTTGCAGGAGGGGCTTCCGCAGAGAGAAATGGAAAAAATCTAAGCCTATTTCCCAAATGTTTTTGGCGGTTAGATGAGGACAAAGTCTAGGAGCAACTACTGAACTCTAAATTCTGCTTATGAGAGAGACAAGCAGGTGATCTGATGAGTATGGCTTTTGTTGGTATCCAGCTGGTCTTCATCTTTGTTTCTCATGGAGACTAATTCCTAACTTGTCACTAGTAGAATGTGAACAGAATGACTTTATATAGAACCCTCTGTAGTGCAAAATACCCAAGCATTGCTCGATTCAAAATACCTTCTGTTATTTCTTTCCTGTACCTTCAAGCCAAAGTTTATTTCATACTGTTGAATCTTTGCTACAGTAGCACTTTTGACGGACACAGAGAGAAGATCCTTTTTGAAGGGGAGTGAGCATGCTGGTGAAAAGGTATGAGAAATAGGCTGTGGCTTTTAGGGGTTTGCAGATAACTACTAGAAAAATTGACAAAATTTATTTTTTCACTATGTTAACGTGTAAGACGAATTGGGGTACTTGGTAACCTCAGAATGTTTTTGGAAGATCTAAATTTAATTATAAGAAAACTAATTCAGAATTAAATGCTACAGTGATATGCAAAAGATTATTTAATTTGTTTAATATCATTTATATTGTGATATCTCCATCTTCATGGTAGGTCCCCCTCTTTTGTGAGTTTAAGTTGAGATTCTCATCCTTACATATTTCCTGGTCCATAAAATAAAGATATCCCACGTCACTCTCTGGTACATGATAGAGACTGGCTTGAATTGTAACATTTAGATTTGGGTTTCTAAAGACCCATTCTGCTTCCTTCTAGCACCTTATTAGCCTGTCTGCATGTTATCCTGGCTTCCAGGAGAGGGGCAATTGTGGCTTTCAGGACTTTGAGTAAATAGGAAGGCCAAATGGGTTTTTTTTTAGCTTTTTCTTGCCATTGTCAGCCCTACCCTCCCCCACCAATATTTGTATTCTTACCAAAAAAATGTTTTCTTCTCCCGTGGTGTGGAAAGCTATTTAAGCTGCATTGCTTCCTTCCGCGCTGTCTACCATCTTGTGAAGTTTCAAAAAAGGGGCATGGTGTTGGCCTAGCTAGTCCAAATGGTGGAGGTAAAGCAGCTAATAAAAGTAAAATATTAACATCAAGTCTTCACATTTTCAGAAAAGAATAACATCTATATAAAGGGCTAGAGCAGCTACTCACTGCTAAATACTAATGACGAGTAGCCACTGGCTATTTTTATTTTAGCTGGTTGTTTACATTTGGCTCTTTACTGGAGAAATGCATTAGGAACCGGAGGTTTTTTTTCCCCATAATGCCTCAAGTTAGAATTAAAGTTGCAGGAGTTAATTCATTCTGCTATTAAGCCTTCAGTTACACTGAGGCTTTATCATTCACTGCTAATAAATGGTATTTATAGTTGGCATATACCTCCTGTAGCAACAATAACAAATGTGTTGCCTGAGATAACCTGCTTTATATAGCTGTTAAAAGGCACTTTTCATTCAAGTTTCACAATTTTAAAAATTCATTATAAACCTCTTGAATCCTCCAAGGACTGAAACAATGCGTGGAGCTGGATGTTTAAAGTGCAGACCAGATTTTGAAAAGGGCTCAGAAGAGCCCACAATAGAGATCTGATACTTAAGTATGCTAAGCACACAGCAGCTCCTAATGCAATACTTAGATCTGGATTCTCAAAAGAGTTCAGAAGAACCTTGTGTGCTGAGAGCTTTTGAAACACTGGCCATGACACAACAAGCGCTGCTGGGGACTTTACACTCCTCAATCTGCTAAGTCTGGCTTTGATTTCTCTGGCTCTTAAGCACTTTTGAATGTCTGGACCTAAACAAAGATCTATGCTTTATGTGGGATTATTGCCTTTTATCTAAGAATATCATTATTTCATCCTTTCCTATAATTAAATAAAAAAAAAAAAAAAAATGGCATGATGTAAGATGTCTATAAGCTTATGAGACTGGGTAATATTCTTCTGACCGCTGTGTATCCTCACTTTTCTTGGAAGCCAGCCAGAACAGCATTGTCAATTTTGCCATGTAAGCACAGCTGAGGATCCTGTTTGAGCAAAATAAAAGTTGATAACTCCTGGCTTCCTTCTGGAAGTTTCAGTCTCTGTAGCACTCAGTGCAGTTGAGGGTAAAAATAAGCATGTGCTGTGGCTTGGCAATGAGGTGGGGGAAATTTCTATTCCAAAGGTGTCTGACACGCTTTAAGTAGTTCTCACACCCTTCCACATTGCCAGATCTCGAGTGAGCTGTTTGTGTGGGCGTTACCCAACTGAGAAGACACAGACCTTCTGGGCCAATCAGAGAAGTGAGCAAATGGGATGGAAACTTCTGAAAACACACCAAAAAGTTAAATCCCTGAATATTCTCCATGGAACCAAAACTTGATTAGTTAGCTACTGTTTTTACAGCTCTAGGTCAGAAGAGCAGCAAGTGTAGGTAGCTGGGCCCTGCATGTTGTGTGTCGTTGTTAGAATCATACTGTACGTGTCAGATAAAAAGCAAAGACAGAAGTGTGGTAAAGAGAAAGAGCTCTAGTCCTTGTCTTTGCTCTCCCTGATAGTGAGGATTTCATTTGGATGATTCAGCTTACCACTGCCTACATTTGCTGTGAATCAGTATTGAAGTGTCATGTTGTAGGAGCTGCCTATTGATGGAAACTTAAATTAGCATTAAGGAGCAGCCACAGACTTTGCAAGATAATCTGGCTTTATTTGTGCCTTCCCTTCCTGGCTTCTGTGTGTATATATCTTATTACTAGGGAAAATTACTTTTCTTTGTGCTGCCCTTTAGAATTGTGAACAAATTACACCAGTCCATTGAATGAACAGTAGCACAGAGATTAAACATGGGCGGTGTCAAACTGCTAAAAGTTAGTGTGCTAAACAACCAGGAAAAGCTTTGAAAGGGATGGCAGGGAAGAAGATACTGAATTAATCCTAGTATTGTATGTGACAGTGCAAGGACTTTAATTTGGGGGAGATGCGTTCTGTCAGACCAGGGAAAGGTAAGTTTTGTACCCTTTGGAAGTGGTGCTGGAGAGTCGCTTACTGATGTGCAGAAGGACACACCTCTTAATGGTGGTGCTGATGCCAAATTCAAAGCAGAAGTGTCCTGGAAGGAGTGATGAAATGCATATGTGGGAGTATGGATAACAAAGCTCTAAAAATCCTATTTGATTAAACACAGCATATAGTGGTGTCGAGGATTTAGTCCATATTTGGAGCTGCAGGATTGTGGTTTGCTTGTTATCTTTTTGGTTTTCAAATCTCTTAAATATCTAGGGCCAGGTTAGCCTGTGGTGTAAACTGGGAAATTTCATTTAAGTTGAGAGCTACCTTGAGGTAGGGTGAGATAAGGGTCTGATCCCAGAGTCATTTTCAGCTGGAACAATAAGATGGCTAATGGTTTTTTTTATTTTTGCCCTGGCATCCAATGGCACTTTTGGAAAATGAAATGTATTGCTCCTACATGCTTCTGGACCCTTTGGGGTTTGGGAGTGAAGTGCTAATAGTATGTGGTTCCCTTTATACAGCAGTCCTTTTTTTACAGAGGCTGAGACTGATGCTTTGACTGCTGTGCTTGTAATTAGCAAAGCACCACAGATGTTTTACACCAGTGTCCTGTAAACGGATGCGTTGTCATAAGGGGTATGTGTTTGCAGCTGGCTCAACACAGTGACCGGTATTTGGCTTCAAACTCTGAATTTCAAGCCTTGATGTATGAGACAAAGCATTAGGGAAGTTTGATTGACTTGCTAGTCATTACCGAGATCAAAGGGTTGATTTGTTTGTTTGTTTGTTTGATTTTTTTGCATCAGACTGCTTTATTCTACCACCTGGGCTGGGTTATTTATTGAAAGAACTGCATGCAGGGATGTTAAATTCCAGAGAAAACTCAGCAATCCAACATCATTCTCTATTAGGTAACAGTTGAATGCACTGCCATTATAGGAACTTAAGCACAAGTTTATCTGTTTTTCCTGGGGAAAAGATTTAGCTTTCTGGGTCATCCTTGTATGCAGGCAAATTGTGGTTCTCTCCTTTTGCAGTGGAACACTAGAGGTTTCTGTGGGAAGTCCTACCAGTTTTAATATCATTGTTCCTATCCTGATTCGGAGTGAATAGGCAATACCTTAATACTATAATAGTTGTCAGTAGTTAGGGTGCTGATGAATATGCATGTATTTTTAATTAAAAAACAAAAAAAATCTCCTATTTTCAGAGGCTTACATCCCAGCCATTCCACTGAGGTGGAATAGATTTGTTGTTTTCAAAAATATTTTTGATTTATAAAGTAAAAGACAATCTGTTAATTTGTATTTGCTGAATATATTCTTTGTCTGAAGTCGGTGCCTCTCCAAAATGTATGACTGCTTATGGAGCTTCTAATAGTACGTTGTGTTAATGGTAATAATAACTCATATTTAACTAGGCAGTATCTGTCAGATGGCTTCTTTTCTGAAACTGTGAGGATAGTTGAGCTTTGCAGCATACTGCAAAAAGATCTGGGATCCAGTGTGATTAGCAGGTCTCAGTCTGAGAACTCCAACACTTGCATTTGGCTATGCTAATAATAATAATTGTTCCCTAGTATTATGTTTCATACCATAAAACCCCAGTAATTCTTACTCTACATATAGGTATTTCCAACATTACCTGAAATCAGTAATAGATTAGTAGTGTGGAGTGTTTGTGTTAGTATTGGAAATGGGAAAACATTTACAATTTTTGAAATGAAACATGGTCCTTTGGAAAAGCAAAAACCCTATTTACTGATGCTGCACAATGTTTCAATTGGTCTGTAAATTCTTCTTTTAAAAAAAAAAAAAAACCACATTTCTGAAATAAATTTAGCTGAACTTATATTGCAAGTGTGCAACCTAATCTGAATTAGCTAAATTTCAAACAACTGAAATTTATTTCAGGTAAAACAAAATACTGTGTCCAAAAGCTATTTCTGTATTTTTTATTAAGAAAAGTTACGGGATTTTATGTGAATTGGCTTCTGGCCAAACACTTTGCATTTTCTCAGCTATCCAAAATAAACTATAATGAGATAGCTGAGAGATTATCTCCTCAATGTATCACTGGATCTTCAAACAGAAACTAATTGAAAATGCCCATTCAGAACATTTCCGTGGATTTGGGAACCTTCAGATGAGGTTTCAATACGGAGTATATTACATATCCTAGCATTTAGCTGTTGTTAAGTGACTTTCAAACTGTTGTTTGACATGTAGACTTGCACAATAAAATGTCCCAAATCTTGTAGCTGATGAATAAGCAATAGTGAACTCCAGTATTTTTTCTCTATGCTGTTGCTCCACAATGTACCAGTAATGCACTTTTGTTGGCTGAAAGATTGTATCTTCATTCCAAGAGAGGTAGAAGGCAACTCAGACCGCAGTTTCGAGTTTCTAAATTTCTTAAGTGAAGGGTCCCTTTGCAGAAGGGTCTATCAGAATGCTGGGAAGCTGAATGCTGGGAAGCTGTATTTAATCTACCTTTGTATCGCATGCTTACATCTTTGGCTGTTTGGTTTATGCTTCTTGTCCTTACTACATGGAGTTTGTTTGTCCTTATTTACTTCAGGCACATGCATTTGATTTTCAGATAATCATTCTGTTGCAAAACATGAACCTGTGCCATTATAAGAGGATAGAAAGAATAACTTCTATGGCAATTTGTTAGCCGGATGTAATCTACCTTTTAATCCCACTACAGGTTTCTTTCCTTCAAAGTATTTGCTTTTCCTTTCCCGCGATTTTATGGTGTGTTCCTAAGACCTTTAATATCACCATGATTAATTTTTATCCAGAATCCAAATCTATTACTTTTGCAATTATGAGGATTTGTGTATCTTAATTAGACGAAAAATAAAGCAGTTTTATTCTTCGGATCACAAAATACAGGCTATCGGAGGTAGAGACAAAACCGAAGAAAAGCTATTAAGGACAAAATTATGCCTAACGCTACATGATCATAGGTAGACAGATGTTAGCAGCAAGGTAGCAGATGTCCTACTAGACAGCAATAAATGCACTGGAGGCAAGTACACGTTTCATAACATGGAATTAGAAAATAAGTTGAAGATGCAAACGATATTCCTCCTCTTTGGTTTAGCGAAAAAATGACCTTTATCCCTTGTGTGAGGATCACGTATGGTGCAGATTTCCTAATGCTATTCAGAAAACTAACGAGATTGAAGCATTTTCTTCAGATGCAAATTTTGTTATTTTTATGGTTTTATTTTATGCTTTATGATTATGATTAAGTTTTAATGGTGCCCCCGTTGCAGATCAAATTCTATGTTGCTATAGGGCCGACAAACAAATAAAGTGAATAGGGCTACAAGACCAGCAATGCCAATAAGGTCTTCATAGTAGATGATCATTACACTAAGCCTCCTTTCATTACCCTAGAGATATTTCACCTTCATGGGCGCTGTTCCGTCCCCTGGGAGAAGGGAGCGAGGAGGGTTAGCAATTTCAGTAGGTTTTGGATTTGGCCTGGTGAAATTAAGAAAATTGAAATATTAAGGAGAGGGGAAAAACAAATATTTTGAAAAAATGTGATTATTTGATACCTACAATATAATCAGTATCCAAGAAAAGAAAACCTTTCTTTGGTAACATACTGCTAACCAATAATTTTGAACAAAGAATCAAAAATATTCTTTAAAGTTTCAAGTGGTTAATTATTGGGGTTTTTTAGGCCTACATAGTAGAACTGAATAAAAAAACTGATCAGCTTGCTTCGTGAGCAAAATCGTAAAAGAATTCTGGTACTGCAGATCAGTACAACTGAAATCCAGTTCTGTTACAGCCCAGAGTAGGCAAACAGACTGTCCAAAATCTGCCTGAGTAACATATATGTCTCACAGGCAGTGTTACATCAAACAAACATCAGTTGTCACTTGTTAGGACCATTAACTAGACAAGTCCGAAATAAAACAGACCAGAAAAGATACATCTTACATTCTATAAATTGTGTGGTCTGAGAATCTATTAAAGCTGACAGAGAAGAGGGCTCTGAATTGGTGAGCAGGCTGATTACACCTCGTTCTTTATTCCCTATTGACTTTGGGTATGCCATACCTTTCCATTTCCTAGAGAAATAAATTAAAAGTCAGAAGTAATTTGCCTGATGGAGGGTGCAGGTGGAATTTTGTTCAGACGAGCATTTGCACATTGTGAAATCCAATTTAACCCCTTGATGGGGTATAGCTTATTTTCTTTTGTTGACAGCTTTGTGGCAGCTAAAATAGGAACCTGATTAAATAGAGACAGTGAGAGATTGAGGTCTTGTTCTAACAGCAGGAGGATCAAGGCCTCTAATCTTATCTCCTCGAACACTGAGATGAGCTGAGGATGCTGCCAGAGAGATAAGCTTGGCTATTTTGAGCTATAAAAAGACCCCAAGAAAAGAGAAGAGGTGTGAGGTGGGGGGAGAGGTTTTTCACATACAAAAAGAATACTGCGTTGTTTAAATACATTTGGGTCAAGTGCTTGGAATGTATAGGGTATGATAAAAGCAGTGATTTCATTTTACTGTATGGGTGTACATCAAAGTGCAAATAATAAAGACTTTGCTCCCTCTTTGCAAAGAAAATACGTCTGCAAATTTCTAAATACAATTCATAATTCATAATCTACCAGGAGCACAGTAATAACAGTAGAGGCCAAGTGGGAGGAGACCACTTCTGGCAGAAGTGGAATTGCTTCTTCTTGCAGTCAGACTTTAAAAATATTTTGAATGGAGCAATAACATAAAATTATTGAGGAAAACCTTTTATCAGGTTTAATGTAGAGCTGTCTGTACAGGACTGTTTATTTTTTGCTCATTTGTTTGGAAGTAACCAAAGAAATGATGCAAATTCCATTCCCCTTCTTGTTCTACATATGGTGCAGGGTTTTTACGTTTTCTTGTAATACTTCGTCCCATACCAACTTTCAGGTCGTTAGATAATGGGTAAGAGTGAAGAAAGGAAAGGAATGAGATAGCACTGAGCTTATAATTAGTTCTCCTTTGATTCCTGGAAGAATAAATTGGAAAGGAAAGGCTAGACACAAACATACAAAATAGGTAAGTAAGATATTACACCAAAGTTACCTTTTAAAAAAGTAAGTAAAAAGTTTCCACTTTTGCAATTGTCTTTAATTGGCAAAAGTTTAAAATAACAGTTAAGTCAATTTCATTCAGCTGTGGTCCTGTTTGCTCCTCTGTGGAGCTATGCAGATTCATGCTAGCTGAAGATCTGCTGAGTACATAACATCTAGAGTTTGATTACATAATTTTCTGAGCACATTTTGAAACTCCATTGCCCTGAGTAGTTAAGGATTAGTCTTCAGTGTTAGCTGGCTAAATGGGCTCCTGTTGTCACAGAAGAAAGTACAGCCAAAACATTATGTTCTACCTGGTAGGACCATTCTTCTCTGATCAAACTACCACTGATTCAGTTCCACTATCAACCAGAATGGATTTTGAACTTCAGTTTTTCATTTCTTTTTGTTGTTGTTGTTGTTGTCTGTGTGTGTGTAGTATACTTTTTTACCGTAACACATAGTCAAAGCTCTCCGTCACAACGTGCATTTTTTTTCCCTAGCATGTATTGCCTAGAAGCTTGGTGTATTCAAAGAGATCTCTGATAAATACTTTTTTAAGGGGTTTAAACCGTTGGTTGTTGCCAAGCTGTGCTCTCAGATCCTTGTGATGATTATTAGCATTGATGTACATTTTTAATATGCCTTGATTCTCCTCATCCAGACTCAGGGAGTACATCATTGCAGAGTTAAACTGGACCAGTTGCAATGGTGCACTGATATCCAAAACTTATAATTTTCTTATGGGAATTGTTGCAACAACAGAACAGAAGATCCTATGCAAGAACCACTATGTGCATGTGAGGTCAGAATTTTTCCTGGGTTCCTATGTTTTTTCTTAAGTGTCTTGAAAAAGCATTGTCAAAAAACACTTGCAAATTATCTGTTTTCCTACAATGCTTTTTTGAAAAAAGGAGAAAAATTATTTAGCATTAACAACAGCGTCATATTTCATAAGAGACTTAAGCTTTTGTTGCTTCTTCTGATACGTTCGGAGTAGCGCAGTAATAAATTACTAGTATTGGCTTGACTAGATAGGTACTAGTAGCTAAGTGCTTACCATGTATTCAAATTTAGCTTGTCACTTAACTCTGTTTTATTGCACTCGTATTTGAAGTTTGATACTTAGATTACTTTTAATTGGACAATATTGAGATTGGGAGATATCTATTGATTTGTTTAAAAAAAAAAAAAAAGTAAAAACATTTTTCAGAAAAAAGGGAAGATATGGAAGCAGAAACTGGTATCATTCCCGGAATGGCATACAGTAGGGAGGAGTTCATTAAAAAATGTTGTAAAGCTCTATTAGCTACAGCAGAATCACTCTTCGGACATTGACATTTTCCCTGTTCCACTCTGAATGCCTCGCTTCAGAGGAATTTCAATCAAAAGGGCAACATATTTTAAAAAAAATGAGGGAGATGTAATATAAACAGGCTGAAATGCATATACCCTGCTTTGCTTACGGATTATCATGGGTGATTCCAAGGCTTGGTTTATGCTACACACTAGAACTCAGATCCAATGGGTATGCTGAAGCCCAGGCTGAGCTGAAGGCTAGAATGGGAGGCGGGAGTGACTACCTATGTGTGCTTCCCAGAATTGATATATCAAGATACCACACTATAGAAAAGTTTGCACACGCCTGCTGGTTAGCAATTTAGCTATAAGAGCAGATGCAGAAAAAGAAGAGTATTGGGAACTTCCATTTTCACTAAATCAATTTTCTTGAGGCTAGAGGTTATTCTGGTTCTCACCCTGATGATACATTGTGCCTAAGGGAATTGAAGGGCTTTGGCTGACTTTTTATAAGGATAAATAGACAGAAAACACCTTTTCCCTCCCTTTTAAGTATTTTTCACATACACTGACATTAATTTGACCCTTAGTTTGAAAGGCCAGGTATTAGGAAACATAGAAGGTAATACACGATTTGTAAGTGCCATTTAGTCTTAATTACTAGTGGAATTGCTACATAGTAATCATATGACAGCTAAATATTATTAGGAGTTTGCTCATTATTACTGGAGTTTTGCCACAATCTTTAATGGAAGAAGGACTAAATCTGTTATTTTCATAAGAAAATGTATGCATCAGGCCCTTATTAATTCTGTGCTAGGTGTGAAAAGAGATAGCATAATTTGAGTGATAATTATGGGATATGTGGATTAGTAAATCATCTTCGATCACTGAAGTTGCAATATTGTAGTATCTTTGAAAAAGAACCCATTTTAATATGCACTGAGAGTGTACTTGAAGCAAAGACTGGGCTTTATTTTGTTTCTATTGAAACAAAAGTCAGAAGCAAAATGCTTGATCAGTTTTGTTCAGGAAGGTTTTAATCTACTCCTTAAAGGATGTTACTGGTAATTTGTCTTAAATTATGGACATCAATGCCATATTTCTTTTGTTTTTTTCCTTTACTTTATATTGCATAAATGACAGTCATTCTTAACAGGCTTCAGATAGGATGCTCAAGTACCAAGCAAAGTAGCTAGATTGGCTATAATGCCCTGTGGACAATCATCCTTGTGTCTGAACTGCAGCAAGTGACTAGCACTTTCTTTACACAACCACCACTGACTACAGTAAGGTTGTTTTTTTTGGTTTTGTTATTAAATTGTCCTTGATACACAAGCTGCTTTTTTACAGAGCACAGGAGTTCCACTATTATCACAATCAGTAGTGTATTATTACCTAGGAGGGTCAACACTTTTCTGACAGACTTTGCTCTTCATTCACATGGAAATGGCATTATGGAAATGGCAGACATAATCGAAGATGATAACATCTATGCAATATCCATTCAAATCATAATTACTTATACAATGCAAACCTGCTTACAGGTGCTGTGAGAAACTGTGCTGCTCTATTTCATGCTTTATTCTGAACAGTCTGCCTTGCTCTGTGTGGTTAATAATTTCCCCTAAAAGGGAAGAGAGTGTTTAAAGCAGGTGTGATTATGCCAGCTGATTAGCATTCATTTCTCATTGTCACATCCCGAGAGAGAGGAATTTTTGACACTCCTTTTTTTCCCAACTTATGATTGCTTGATGTGGCAATGCTAGCAACACCCTTTCAGTGTCATCTCTCTTTCTGTTTCTCATTTTTTTGAATTAACATATGTCTATAATATATATCTAGACATATCCCACCAGGTTTTTCGTGGTGTTGTATTTATTTAGCTGTGTATATGCCTACAACCAAATACTCGCATGCACGTATAGACACATGTACAAGTATGGAGATGAGCAAGAAGTGTGATTGCCCTTAGAAGCATTGTAAGGAGACTCTGAAGTGGCACCTAACTCATTTGAAATACCTAGTGACTGTTGACAGTTCTGGGTAAAGGCTGATGCAGAACATTCAAAGAGGTTAATCAAAAGAAAAAGGAGAAACAAACTAGTTAGAGGTGCGATGTCTAACTGTGTGATAGATGCATGAGATCTGTGGAAGAGGATCCTTACTGGCCTTACTGCATCTCATTGCACTTTTATGTCGTCTTCTGTGAGTGTGAAGGACACACTGATGGTTGCTAGCATTTCTATATTCATTCATCAATAAGTGTTTAAATAATTCTCCCTTAATTATGAAACCACAGATCACTGTATTCCTAATGATACTTTGCAGAGTGCCATTTTTATTCTGATTAAATTTTAATCTATGCAGTACATACAGAAGGACCTTTTCCCCTTATAAGTAAACAAATATGTTACTTTAGAGAGATCCTAAACCCTCAGTGCATGAGTCAGATTTGGCAATCTGTTATTATGCTATAAATCTGCTTCCATTGTTTGTTTGCATTATAGCATCTTTTACCCATAGTGTCCTACAAAATAAAATGTTTGCTTGATAACAATAAAACTTCCAACAAATTAATTGCTAGAAGCCTTTGAAAGATAAAGAACATACAAATGATGGCAGATGACTCTTTATCCCTCTCTTTAATTTGTTTTGGGCATTGATTATAGTGTTCGTAATCAGTGGAAGCACTGTTGAGAGTTGAATGGGCTGTGGGCAGGCACTGTGGAAGAGTGATTTAACTGAACTCTATTGTGCAGGAGCCCAGATAGCCTGGTGTGGAGCTTTTACAAGAATAATTGAAAGCTTGCAACATATCACTTCATAATGTGGTTTTGAAATTAATTCACCTCGATGTTGAGTTGCCCCTAAGCCCCACTCCCTCTTTTCTGGATGTAGTTCATGCTACATTTAAACTGGGATCTCTCCAAGTAAAATTGCTGTGCTGCAGTAAACGTCACTATAAACTATGCAGTTTTCCATATCGAACCATTGGTGGAGTGTATATAATAGCTTGACAATTGAATAGGAATTCTCAAGTTTATGACTAGCTAACAAGATCGAAGAAAATGAACAGGGCTCTAGAGCTTGAATGTATTTGCACACCACAGACATTTATTTTGAAATTGTTTTGATTTGCTCTCAGTGTTCATTGTTCGTGAATGGAGGATGCCCTTTACATATTCCCCATCAAAATGATGAAACTACTGGAGTCAAGGATGACAAATGCAATTGGAGATGTACGAGTGAAGCTTTAGGAGTGCAATGATAAAGGCCAGCATGTGTATGATAGGAACTGTTCTTTTGCAGGATTTACAGCACCACTCAGCACATGAGCTGGCCTGTTGCTTCTCCTACTGGCTTCATGATAGGGCATGAACTTCTGTACCGACTGTAGCTTCCAAGCTTATTTGCAAACTATTATCTTGTGAAGTTATAAAAAAAAAATTCTCTCTTTTTCGAACAGCCTGGACCCTGTAGCTCTTTATAAATGTGATAATTATGATCAGAGGGAGCACACTGAAATATTAGACCTATACTAGGATTTAATTACCTGCAGTTTCAAATCAAAGGACAGTTAAAAATGTTCCATGTGTGTTTCAGCTATACAGGAAAAAATAATTCTAGGTTCACTCATTTAGTTTTAGTGATGGGAGTTAAAGCTGTAACATGTGCAAGGTTTGTGTGTAGCTTGCTGTGTGCCACAGCACGCTAAGTGTAACCATTGGGGTGGCTTCAGGCAGCTCCCCTGGCCTTCTAACTGAGCCATTGCACCAGCTGGCTTACCTTTATGTATGTGCACCAGTGTCTGCTCTATCCTGTTCCTGTCATATGTCCCTGAAACGCCTGTCTCAATACAGAAGCTCCCTGGGTAAAAAACAGTCACAGACTTGATTTAAAATATATGTGAACAGCTACAGTTCAAACGAGAGCTATTTCTGGAGACAAGACTCTTGAAGCTACAGAGTTAACATGGGACTTTCCAAATGGATTTAAACTGTCTAGTAAGGCAATTACAACTGGGGAATTGCTACTAAGTCCAATCTTCCTGGAGCCTTGAAAGTACAGATTCTGGCTTCTACTTTACTTTTTTTTCTTTTTTTTTTTAAACTTATCAATTTGGAAATGCATAAAATCTGTAGTGAAAAAGTTTGGACATGTTGAAAAAGATGAGTGAAAAAGAAGGGCATGTTTCCAAAACAACCCAGGTCACTTGGCAAAGTAGGTGAAAACAGTTTGTTTTTTACTTCTGACCAGAAGCATTTCAATATGCTTTCAGTATGAGAGACTTCCGACTTAGAAAAAGTGGCTCTGAAAGTCTTGAAGGTCGTGCTACAAAATCAGTGCAACATGTGCTCCTGCTACGATGCTGTGTGCAACAGGGAGGTACAATGGCCAGGGGATTCTTGATCAGAATAAACGATGCTGTAATGATGTTAGGTCTATCAGACAATGCTGAAATACAAAACATGATATAACCTAACTTCTTAGCACCTCATTTTCTAGTAGAATCTTTTGTTCTAAGCTTGATGCTTATTTCCCCCAGCATGCAGGTGGGTTGCTCTTTCAGAAAGAGATTCACAGCATCCAAGCACTAAATGGAGAGCTGTCTAATCTAGTCACTAGGAAATCACGAGGATGAAGTAGGATTTATGTCTTTTTCCTTGCTGGTAAGATTTAAGTTTAATCTTGGTGTATATATTGTAGAAGGTGGAAATGTGGTTTTGAAATCACTTAGGCAGACAAAGGGAACCTACATCTGCTGCTCATCAGGTGTATGTTGGGACAAATGAAGGGGAAACAGGAGCACCGCTCTCCCCTCCTTTCTCTGCTCCACCTGTTATTTTAAAAGAATGGCAGCGGTCACTGCATTCTCTGTGGGATTTTCCCTGGGTTTTTTGGTAAGGAATGGTTTACGAACTCTTCCAAAGCAAGGCCCACTGGCAATCTAGGTGAAGGAGTGCCTCACTTTTGTGTCCGGATTGGGCTTATGAGTTAGCTAGGAATCAAATTGTTTAATTCTAGAAATACACAAAGGTATACTCTGGGAATCAGTGAAAGTAAATAGTTAAGGTTTCTGTGGAGTAAGGGATTTCTGTATTACCAATAAGACGTTTCCAGTATTTAGGTGCCTAAATTTTATTTCATTCTCACTTTAGCAGCTAAATCCTTTCAAATTTTGGCCCTCTATTGTTTCTGTCATTGACTGTATGTGACTGGAATCCCTTGTTCTTCTCTGAGGTCTGAATTCATTTAATTAAATCAAGATATTAAGGGACTTGGTCAGTCTATAAGTATCTAGAAGGGGTAGTTGGCTCCTTAGTCTAGGAGACAAAGATACAAGAAGATACAATGGCTGTACATTGAAGCTCAATAAGTTTAGTTGAGAAACAAGGTGATTTTTTTTTTTTTTTTTTCCAGTGAAGGTAACTAACAGTTGGAGCAATTTGCCAATGGTTTATTGCATTCTCTGTCAGTTGTGGTTTGTTGGTTTTTTGTTTGTTTGTTTGTTTGGTTGGTTTTTTTAGCTAAGATTGAACTTGGTTTAAGGATTTTGAAAATCCAAATTTAAACAGGGATTAATTGAAGGAATCCTATGGTCTGTCAGTCAGATGTTACCACATCATGTCTGGGCTTTGTCATTCTTGAATTTGTAAGTGCTATTCATTTTAATGGCTGAAGAACTTAGTTTTAACATCCCAGCCGTTTAAAGTATGTAGGTAGATGAATCGAGAGGGACCTCAAAGCCTGGGATTAAGTTGTTTAGCTGTATGTATTTGTAACAATTAATACTGTTGAGGTGAAACTTGGTGTGTGTTAAGAGAGTGTCAGTATCAAGTTGGTGTAAATTAACTTGTAGCTGTTTATTAAAATGTTCTCCCTGAAGCATTATATTGGTTGCTGTTGGAGGTGGAAGTCTGGACCAGATGGACCTTGGTCTGAGTGTGACAGTACAGTGTTCAGTTCAGCTTTGCAGCATTCTGTCCAACGCATCTGTCAGGGAACAGTGTCAAAAGAGGACTTGCATTATATGATTTATTTTTTGTTTTTATATCTACCCATTTTGCTTTGGTAGTAACCCTTTTCCTTCTTAGGAAAAAGATCTTACTTGTGTAAGAAATTGTCAGATTAAAATAGTATTTATTTTATGGGTAAATACTGTTCCTGTAAACTATATCACAGGTGTAGCTGAATAGATACCAGTGCATTTTGGAAGTAAGTTCAATTCTCAAATGCAAACTGACCAGCCTTCCTTTCTGGAGAAGGGATATTGAACATTCTGCACCAGTGCTGTCTTCTTACATGGAAACCTGATTTTTCTTAATTTCATTTCTAGTAAACCAGTTTTATGAGACTCAAAAATTAACATTCAAACCAAACAATTTCCAGTGAATGCAGATCTCTTTTTGAATGTTATCTCCCCCACTAGCCAGAAATGTTGGCAATAATAATTCTGGATCTCTTCTACAATCACTTACCTGTAATTAGGCTTAACAGTATGTGAAAAGTATAGGGTCAGTTTTGGTTTTTAGGTATAAATCAAGCAGTTTTGTCTCTGCAACATTTTAGAATTTGTAAAACAGTTTACAAGTTAGCTCCTACCTAGCTGAATTGCATTACTGCACATCCTCCTTCACCCCACCCCATCATGTCTTCTTCCAGGAGAGCAGCCACCACAGGAAAAACAGCACCACAAGCTTCGTATTAACACTGCCACTACAGATTCCCAAGTGACCATTCAGCTGAATGGAGGTTGATAACTAAGCTAGAAACAAGCTCAGTGGTTGGAATAAAAACAGCATCAGCTTTTCAGATCATACCCTTCTCTAATATGATTAAATTCTGAGTCATAGACCTGGAGTGAGGCATGCTTCCAACTGATGCTGGATTTCCTGAAGGTCAGCTGGAGAGCAGTATATTTCATCAAGTGCAATCTATAGAGTTGCAAGTTTCCTGATTAGGTTTGCACTTGAAGAGCTTCCCAAGGCCTAACTTATTTGGGAAATTGCCCATTTAAGCAATAAAACATAATAACATATGACACTGCTGCTTAATGTTATCATATATGGGAGAGTGCATGTGAAATAGAAAGACAAACTGATTCAGATTCTCCTTTTGCCAAGTTTTGTTAAGTAGTAGCATCAGTTCTCTGGATTGCCCTATTGCTCTTCTAAGATAATGAGTTTGATGAGTAGCATTCAAAATATGTTTGATTCATCTCCCCATACTTATAGTTGTGGATTTACTATTAGATCTCACCAGCCATTTTTTTTAAACTTCCTGAACATCCTATTCCTACTTTTGTTACGTTTTATCACTTTTGTCTGATGCAGATGAGGTAATTCCCATCCCCCCACCACTGGGTGAGCTAACCAAACTGTTCATCAGAAGATGAAGAAGGCAAAAGTCTGCTAGTCATTCAAAGGAAATGCTGTCTTACATCCCCATTTGCTGTCCCGTGATTATACATTGTATGACATGCTAGTTTGGAAAAAGGCTGACAGGGAAGGAAATGAAAATTATATTGATTTGTAGTTAACTTACCTGATCTTCTTAACTAACCAGTTCAAATTGCTTCCCTTTACTGAATATTTCAGGCATTTCCCTTCTAAAAGGTACTTTTATGATGAAATGCAGGAACGTCAACCTTGTCATCCTTATTTATGCTAGAGTACCAGAGAAAAGACCATATTTAAACTTACCTGATATCTCAATAATAGTGATAGAAATAGATAGTCTGCTGTCTCTAATAGGAGGGCAGGGAAGAGTAATGCTGTCTGCAGATGGAGAATTGAGATGTTCTGAATTCTGAAATGTGCACCCCTCTTCTCTTTGTGGTCCTGTGAAAAAAGCCCCCACCTTGATAGAAGCTCCTTCTTCTAAGTAACACTTATAATTGACTTCTAACAACATCTTTAATTTTCTTTTTTTTCTTTTTTCTTTTTTTTTTTTTTTTTGGTGAAACTCACTGACTTAGTCTTTAATTTCTCTTCCTGAAATGCAGTCAACTTTTCTTTCTCCCTTTTAGAGAGAAAGCTCCCCTAAAATTCTCCATCCAACTGGATGGACAATTTTGTCATTAGCATTATAAAGACAGAAGCACTGAAGCATAGTAGATTGTCAGTGGGAAAACTTTTGTATCGGTCATGATCCATCATATCGTCATACAATATCTTACTCTTTTCCATAAATATCAGGTCCTGCAAAATAAGCTTATCCCTGCAAGCTATTTCCCATCTTTGACGTGTTTAAAATAATGAGAGTACAACCTGCATCAGAATATGTCTCTATTTGTTCAGTGTCCCTAAGAAAAAAGAATTGGGGTCTTCTGGAGGTATGTAACCATGTGCAGAAAAGACTTAAGACTGACAGTTCTCTGTGCCAAGAGAAACAGTTATTTAACAATAGGGGTTACTCTTTTTATTTTTTTTTATATATATATATATATATATATATATATATATATAGGCGTGGTGGTGGGAGAAGCTTCTCAGTTGCAACAACAGTTTCCTTCTGGATAGTGAGTAGTTAAAAAAAAAAAGATGTAGCTAAATGTATAATGAAGAAAAATATCAGTTCATTGTTTGGACATAAATATTCCATGCAGTTAGCAATTTTCTTTTCCTATAATAAAGGATGGAAACACTTCTGCTAACGTTATTACTGGCATAGCTCAGAACTCCTATTTTGGACCCCTTAATACAGGTTCCCTAAAACCTAATAGTTAAGGATTAGACCATAGTGAAATTTGGAAGTTATCAACATTTGGTTTTGCCCTCAAATAGAACAAGAAATTGATATTTTCTGAGGTAGAAATATTCTGAAAGATATAGTAATAAATGTTATTTTGACACTTTTATTTAAAATCAAACATTTTGGGATCACTGAAGTAGAAATCATCTCTTTTTTACTGAAATAGCATGGATTATACTGATGTTCTGAAGTGAAAAAAATGGAGTTCATCTAAAGAGCTGATTTCAATGAGTCTTTAATCTCTTCTGGAGTTTCCTGGGAGTGGAAAGGTTCTTGGATCTAAAAACCCTTTACACAGTGTATTCCCAGAAAAAGAAAAATATTTCTTAGAATTCTGGAGTGCTGTTGAGGTGTTGAGAGGACAATCACGTCGGAGAAGGGTAGGCAGAAACAGAAGGAAAACACTGAAAAGAGTTGAGTACAGAGAGACATATACCTTGTACTTAGAGAGAAAACACTTGCAAAAAAATGGGCAAAATGGCTTGAGTCTTCAGTGCTAGAATCAACAGTGGCATATCCTGGAAATTAGTAGATCTTTTGAAAGCCTGACCTTAAGTCTACTTAAAACTAAGCTGACAGATTTTTTTATTTTGAAGACACTAAAGTGTCAAGTGGCTACTCTTCAATACCCATGGGCACATGGGTTTGGTCTGCCTGGGAAGTTCAAATGGAGGTAAACCTCAGATTAAGATAAATGTTAATGAAGATTTCCTTTTTTTTGTAATTTAAGTACATTATCACTTTGAAGCAGGAGAATTTTTTGGAAGTAGTTCTCTAACTTGGGACAACAGCATGCATTGGTGAGAAAAAGAAAACTAAATTTTCTAAAGTCCTATTTGTGTACTCCTCCCACACCTCCACTCCATCCCTTTGAAAAGAATGAAAACAACTAGGAAATCATGTTGGGAATTTGCAGTAGGATTGGAGGAGACATTTCAAAGGACACACTTGTAGATATTTATCTAATATACCCCAAGAATAGTCACATACAAAATCCACATAGGGCTAAAACTAAGCAGACTATTTTCCAGTGGAGGAGTAATTTTCCTCTGCCGCAACTACAGAAATGTTTATGGTCTTACTATATTTTAAAAACTAACATGATTATCTTAAAAGCCAATATGAGGAATTTTTGCACAGACTCCTTTATTTTAGTCAAGGGAAGAATCGCTAGATTGGGGTAAAGAGAGTATTTTCCAGTAATAGGCAGTGAATCTGCTGCTTATTTTATTTTGGGAAATATGATGGATGGAAGATACTTCCTTACTGATATTAAGTACTTTCAAGACTCAGAATGTAAAGGACAATCTCCATCACTTTAAGGAAATGAGTAAACATAATGTTTTTCAAAATACTTAGCTTTACACCTACAAAATATTAAATAATGAAGAGATACAGACTTAGACACTTGCTTAAAGTACAAGATGTACTTTAAGATACAGATACTTAGATGTATCTGTTTTGGAGTTAATATACAAAGCCAATTAGAAAAAATAAGGTGTTAGATTTATACTCTCTGTAACACTTGCCAGGAAGACCTGATGTGGCAAGAAAGCTGGGAAGGCTGTGAACTTTCCTAGTCTCCACGGTCATTCAGTGATCACCGTGAGGAATAGCTCTCCTCCCCTGAAGGTTTCCAATAAAAGTGCAAGCGGTTTAAAAAAAAATCTAAGGCTAAGGATGTCAAAAGCACATAGATAAGTGGAGATATTTTCAACAGTATTATTGAACATATTTTAGGTGTCCAGGTCCTACTGAACTTTAATGATATTTAGGAATCATTTGACATTTATGAAAACCTTATTTGTTTTTGAAATAAATGTGCTGATTTTTTCCATAAGTGTTGAGTAATTGATAGCTTTTTGGGAAAGTCCTTAACAATGTGTATCATAGCTATCTTAAAAGTAGTAACTTCAGTATATGGATGTAGTGGTTTAACCTCAGTCGGCAACTAAGCACCACGCAGCCGCTTGCTCACTCCCCCCCACCAATTCGGGGAGAGAATTGGAAGAGCACAAGTGAGAAAAACTCGTGGGTTGAGATAAAAACAGTTTAATAATTGAAATAAAATGATAATAATCATAATATGATAATAATACACAAAGCAAGTGATGCACAGTACAATTGCTCACCACCCGCCGACCGATGCCCAGCCAGTCCCTGAGCAGCAGCCCCCCCCCCCGGCCAGCTTTCCCCAGTTTATGTACTGAGCATGACGTCCCATGGTATGGAATGTCCCTTTGGCCAGTTGGGGTCAGCTGTCCTGGCTGTGCCCCCTCCCAGCTTCTTGTGCACCTCCAGCCTTCTCAGTCGGTAGAGCATGGGAAACTAAAAAGTCCTTGGCTAGTGTAAGCATTACCTAGCAACAACTAAAACATCGGTGTGTTATCAACATTGTTCTCACCCTAAATCCAAAACACTGTACCAGCTACTAGGAAGGAAATTAACTCTATCCCTGCCGAAACCAGGACAATGGATCATGGGGATTTGTGTAAAGTTAGATGGTCTCTGGTAACGTTCATGAACAACCTTAACAAAAATATCTTGGATGTGACTGTCTCTGAGTAACAGATAAGACTGATACTTGTGTCACTTGCAGGATGTGATTTATACGTTAAAGAGAAAAAATTTGTGACGACATCTGAGGAAGTTGCAGTCAGTCATTAAGAGCTATTTAGAAACCTGATGGTGAAAACTTACTGAAATTTTTCAGAACTGCTTAACTCCCATATAAATAATCTGGTTACCTTTGAGAATTGCCTGTTGTATCCTCAGATAAATATTTTAAATGAAATTAGAGCTAGATCCTCATACAAATATCCATTTTGCAAAGTTCACCTCAGCTTCCATGGATCTGGGGCCTTTATAGATGTAGTGGGCCATGAAAATACAATTTTTCATGCATAACTCCAGTGCAAACCTTTGAAAATCTCTGCCAGAAGTTCCAATGTGCTTACAGTCATTCTCTAGTACCTTTGTTCACGATAAGGTGGTGGTTTTTTTTCCCAATTAACATCTCTAAGGAAGAGTTCACCAAATAACTTGTTCAACATTGGTAGAAGTCTGCTGAGTACTTTAATTGATGTCCATTAAAAGTGCAAAGCTGTTCTGCTATGATCAGACACCCTGAGATGCACCTACAAAGGGTCTTGATTCCATTAATTCAGTGGATGCTGCTTCGTAGGTAATGAAAAATTAAGCAAGCTTTGACCAAACCTTGGGAATATAACTCAGCAGTTAGCAATGGAAACCCAATTAAAATACTTTCCATGTACTTGTTTTTAAATATTCATGCTATTGAACCATTCCCACTTAATGCATAAATGACAACATAATATCCAACTGTAACAGTTGGTGGAAGCCATTTTAAGTAGCAGTTTAACAAACAGAGATGGATTTTAATTTGCAATGCCAGTTGAGCTGTAATAAAAACTAGTATTCCAGCTGTGAAAAAAAAATAAAACACAGCTTGGTTTACAGTTATTTACAGATGTGTAGGGATTTTTTTTTTTTTTCCCCTAAGCCATACAATGGAACCATTTGGTCATTATTCCTTCCCAGAAACATTTGTATCAGATGCCCTTCCTACCCCTAATTTCTGGAATCAAACTCCTAAGAAAATACACATTAAAAGATTATGGCAATTCTTAAGTGTTCATTGATTACAGAATTCAGTTTCCTGTTGCAAATGTTACTGTTCAGTGTTAATATAGCTGTTTACTTGTTTTTATGGACTGTGATGAGCTTCTGTTGACTTTGAGATAAATCCTACACTGCTGTCTTTGAATGATTTCCACGTGTTGGCATTGTTGCTGTCTCCTGGAGTGTTACTGGGATTCTTGCAACTTTGATTTCTGTTTGTTTATCCTTCTCAAAATACCAGCTGCTGGAATCATGGTATTTTGTGAAAGTTTTAGCGCTTTTTCTTTAATAATGAAATTCCCAGTTGCATGAGGGAAAAGTCTGCAAATAAGGGCCAAGCACACCCTTGAAACCTCTTCAGAAAACCCAAAACAAAAAAATCCAAGCTTTTCTTTTCTTCACATTAGGTTAGGGCAAGGAGAAGATAGGATCACCTATTCTAAAGCAAGCCTGGAGGAACGGTTCTCGGTACATTCCACTGAGCAGAAGACGTCGCTAACTAGCACAGTGACCCTTCTGCCCTACTTTTGGCTTTATTTAATACATACAACATTATGATCCTGGAAGATGCATCTGTAGCTAAACATAAGCTCCCATGAACACAATGTTCATTGCCCTGGGAAGGGTTAGAGAAAATACTTTTATTATTTGGATTAAGGAATTTGGCCAGTGAAAGTTTTTTCTCGCTTTTTCAGGTGGTTTTTTTTTTTTTTTTATTTGTTTGTATCAGTATAGTCTTATTAGAGACCAAACAATGGTAAAATGGACTATATCGTAAGCTAAGCACTCAGGGACCTGAAAGTCTGCAAGCAATAAGTATAGCAGCAAAGTTCCCAGGGAGGACAATTTGTAGACCTCATAAGCCTGAAGTGCTTTAACTGAAGCAGTAAAGTTCGGACAAGAAATGGGGACAACTTCAAAGACACTAAGAAGTTGTGATTAGAAGTTTGCAAGAAAACAAAGGGGAGGGAAAAACAGGTACACATCAGGGCTGGAAATAAGGCTTTATTAGAGGATAGGAGAACGATGAACGTTAAGAAGAGGAAATAGCTCTTCTGACCTTGTGTAGGAAATCACATTAATTGTGTTTACCTGATATTTAAGCTTTCTTATTTTAACTACAATTTTTAGAATGGTCACAGGTTTCATTCTAAAGAGCTAAAGTAACATGCAGGACTATGGAAAATATTTCAGTGACAAATGGAGAAGCTGCAAGTAAATGTCTGAATTATAGCCTCCTTAATTGGTAATGACATCAGGAGAGTTTAACATGAGCTACTGTCATCTGAACTGCGTGTGCGTTAAACAGATGAAGAGCACAACAGTAATTTGGCGTACTCATGAATTGTTTGGGAGGAATGAGGAATATGGGGAAAGGTTGAATTGCAGTACAGTGTATGTAAAAACCAGAAATATTCTTGAACACTTCAGCCTACTGCAGGAAAATTGATAGTGTGTCTTGTGGTGGAGAAAAAGGTTAAAAAAATCCCCTGAGAAAACAGTTTTGAAGAATGCAACTTTTATAAAGTGTGAAGGGTTTCAGTTTCACCCCACAAGCAACTGTAAAAAGTTGTTTGTTTTCTCAAGGTTTTTTTCTTGTATTTCAATTTAATTGCCTTTCAAAAGAATAGGTAACAAAGCCTTTTGCATTAGTGCACATCAGGAAAGCAGACTCCTCAAATGCATCAAAACATGTCAGAGTGTGTCCTGGTGTACCATCCAAGCCTGAAGCCCATGTGACTTTATCTGACAAGCGGGAAGCAGGGTCAGGTAGTACTTTGAGTTGCCTGGCCCTGAACTGGTGGGAGAGATGTAGGCTGGCACTGGATCTCAGGACTGATCGGAAGGTTCTTATGCGTAAGCTGAAAGGTCTGCTCTCCTGACACTCTATTTGAAGTGCACCTAAAGAATGCTCCAGCAGAAAGGCTGAAGAGTAATGGCTACTGTCTGCAACCAGGATGAGAACTTCTTTGCCGCAGCTTCCTTTTCTTTCAAACCAATAGATGTCAGTGATGAGTGACCGTTTCGGGAGGAGACTGAGCAATGTTCAAACAGTAGGAGGAACAAATACGAGAGTGTTACATGAAATCTTGACTTGCATGTCAAGAGAGAGATAGGAAAGATGAAGAAAACATGAGGCCTAATTCTCTTCCATCTTTCTGCAAGACTACAACACTAAATAGCCATCTTCTGGGAAAGTACTTGCTCATGACATTCACTGAAAATACTAACTTACTATCCATCACTATCACCTCTCTCATTTCTGGCTTACACCATTGAGATTCCAGGAGAAACTTTTTAGAATTCAAGCTGTTCTCTTTACTGCCTTCAGGGCTGGATTTCTGTCATTCTTAGTTAAAAGCTGGTGGCATGGCATTTTTGCAGAGGGCAACAGTATTACTGCTATGCAGATCACTTAATTATTCCAAGTGTTATGAGTGCAAGTCTCTGAAGATGACAATGTAATGTAGGGAAAGCTGAAATGAGAGGTAATGAAAGGTAGTGAAAAAGTCAGAGGTAGACAAGATGATTCTGTGATGCGAGGTCAAACAAAACAAAACACTTAATAAAGGACTGTGGAGCTGGAATTAGCTAGTATTGCTGAATGGGCCACCAGTGTCACAAAAGCAATATACCCACTAGGAGTAGGGGAATGTAGAATGTCAATGCAGTATAGAGCTAACTCCTCACACTCCCTGGAGGCTGCTTAAAAGCTAACATTGCACCTACTGAAAAAGATTTATCCTGTATTCAGCTGCGATGTGTAAAAGAAAAGATGATGCTTCTTGAGGGAAGTTGCAAAGCAAGCAAACAAAATGCCTGTCACCCCCTAAAAAGAGCTGTCTCAAAATTACAGGCTTTCCTGAATGAAGGATGCAACCAGAGGCATGGACATCTCCATGACATCTTTCACCCCAAATGAAAATATTATTAGAATTTAGGAAAAAAACTTCTACAGAAAATAAGTAAAATTTACCTGATCATTCAGAGCCAGGACCAAACTATTCATTATCAAAATTCCACTTAATGCCTGGGACTAGAATATTGGGTTTACAGGGAAGAGACTATAGGAAACCCTACCACACTGCCTTCATTCTGCACCTCCCTGCCAGGGAACTTGTTGGTAGAGATTATTGTATTTATCATTTGAATTGAGAAGAAACTGCAGTATCTTTCTGGCTTGGACTATGACCCTCCTGTGCTAGGTATTTTACAAACAAAAATTAACAAGACACTCCCTGTCCTCAATCACTTTTAATCTTAAAACAGATAACAGATGGATACAGGCAGATGGCAGAGAAAAAAATCGTGACTAGATCTGATCAAGAATGTTTTCTCATCAAAACCATGGTGATTGATAAGCTCTCCTTCAAAGAATTTGGATTTGACAGTCTTGAGAAAACTTTCAATGAAAAGTAAAGAACAGAATTTCCAGTCAAGGTAAGGGGACCAGCAGAGAATAATAATGAGGTTGTCACTTAAGTGGGCTGTAGCAGATCAAAGTTTAAGTGTTTTGTCTGAATTGGATATGATTTAAATCAGGCTTTCATACTTTCTGTGTGAATACTACCCCTTAACTTCATCTGGAAGAAGGCCCTGCTTATTTTAAATATACACACACATATATATGCATATGTATATATACACAGACACATACACACATACACTAATGAAAAAGTCTTAGATTTGTCTCAGTGTAGAACAAGACTCAGGTTTTCTTGAGGAAACCACTTCCATTTTATGTGTAACCAAAGCTAGTACATGGAGAAGAAGGATGCAGGCAGGGAAAGTATAGAAATAAATTACCTGAAAGGCGAGTATTTAAGTTTTGATCACTAATTTGGCTTCAGCACTAGTCTCAAACTGGTGTAAATTGTTGTAGCTCATCCAGCTACGATGGAGATATTCCAATTTAAATCCTTGGGGTCCACACTTAAATTTCTTTTGAAACATTGGAGAAGAAGGTAGACTTGTAGTGAACCCTTACAGAGGAGTGAACTGTGGACTGTGTAAGGGACTTTCTTACGGATCGCTGTTACCAGAAGGGCGGAACACTTCCTTCTGAGTTTTCTTCCTTTAGTTCTTCATCTCAAAAGAACATTATGTTTCCTCTTCTGAAAGGGGCCTTCAACAGTTTTCAGTAGCGCCTCCTGAGTGTCCTTCATTCGCAGCATTACAGTGGAAATACACCAAGGAGTTTAAACCGAGATGGTAGGAGGATGGCTTAGAAATGGGAAAAACGTTGCGTGCCATAGAAGAAATTATCTTTCTGTTTAAAACTGTGTAAGAAAACTGTTTCTGTAACCTTCAGAGGGTGAAATCTCTGATGAACCAATATCAGACACCCGGTAAAAATGTTTAGCTTAACATGAAATAACCTCTCAAATAATAATAACAACAACAACTTTATTTTTAGGATGTGTGCCATACATTGCTAAGGGTGGAAAAAAAGAAACAGGGATCTCCCTGTCTCATCCCCTACAATTACCCAAAAGTAAAGTTATTTTAAGGCAAATTTTAAGAACGAAATTTCATTTACATATAAATGTACATCTTATTCAGCACTAAACTGGCAATATCAAAGCTAATTGAGGGTAAGTACTAATTGGAAGTCTGATTTGCATAGTTTAACAGTGGAATAGTGTAAATATATGTTGAGATGCAAAATATAATGTGAATCTTAATTCAGTACTAGTATCCCTTTCATTGGTATATGGTTACAATCAATGAATATATCAGTGTTCCTTCTGTTTTGTCATATTGCAGTATTTTGTGTAAAATTAATTTTAGTACATTGAAGCTCCTGTAAAACAGTTTTATTCCTACTCATCGTGATTTTTTTTGAATGAAAACAAACATTTCATGGCTTAGATTAGCTATATTTCTTACATATTTACCGTGTTCAACATTTTATCGACTTAAAAATGTTGCTTGAATTTACTCTGTGACCTAATGGGTCATTTCACCATGAACAGTCATGCACAAGCTTGTGGAAATTTAATCCAAGCTTTGAATGACATTATTTTGAACAAGAGTGTTTTCTTGCAAACCAGATCTACTTCTGTAAGGTAGAATAGAAATAGAAACAAGAGTGAATCTTTTTATTTGTTTGTTTTATTTTGTTTTTGTCTTAACCACAGTGGAACAATCAGTAGTAGACAGTGAAGCTTTCTCCCCTAGCAGAGTACAAATTATTCATTAAGATGTCATAGTTGTGTGTTTTTGGTTTTTTTTTTGAGAAATCCATTTTTTATGTTTTTCAGGCTAAAATGGGATTTGCCTCATTGTACCTCTGTTTTTATTCAGTGTTTAAAAGGTTGTGGTTTGATAAGAAACTTTTTTTAGTTCTTAAAGATTTATGATTCTGTTTTAAAGATTATAAAAAATATTCTTGTTGCAATGAAAAAAAAAAAACCTTTCAGTCTTTATCTGAATTTAATTATCCCAGTAAGAAAAGCTTTAATTTTAACATTTCCTTTTAAGGATTGAAGTTTGTTTCTGTAATTTAGAAGTATGTCTTGTGAAGTAAATTAAAAACACCGTCAGTGTACAGAAAGAGGCACATAATGGGGAATGTAGGCATTTTTCCTATAAATTTATTCTCTGAATTTTGAATTGCTACTAATTTCCTCCCTATAAGATTGGAAATGGGAATAATATAATATCGTCTTTTCTCCAGGGCAGCCATTTAATTGCTGTTAGCAGGCTAAGTCATGTCTAAATACTTAACAGAAAGTAGAAGGAAAACATTGTGCTGACTAGAAGTAAAGGTATTTAGTGATAACATGAGAGAAGACTTTAAAAGAAAAGTTTAACTCCTGAAAAATAGAGGCTTTGGATTTTTGGAAAGAGCTAATCGTGGGAACTTAACTAAAAAGTGACCTGAGTTTATAAAGGAAGTCTTGATTGACTTGCTCCCTCTCCGTGTCATGGAGTCTGTCTTGCTTTCCCTCTTTGTCCATTCAGTTTCCTTCTGGCCCTAAAGTATGCCTCTCTCTTTATGTATCCTGCCTACATTTTTTTGAGGCTTGAGATCCATATAAGTTATCCCAGGTGACACTTAACTTACAGATAATGGTCAAAATCAGACAATATTAATAAAATTATTCTTACTAAATAATATTTATTCTGCCTCTGGAGAAACTTCTTCACAAGCTCTTCTTGCAGACAAATTGGGCTGGACTGGTTTCCTTAGTGTTCAGCCAATTTTTTTCCCCTAATATCATCATCACTGAGTGAGAGCCATGAAGTTTGATGACCCTCCATTGTCTTTTGGTCTGGGACTTACATATACCCAGTCCTACACACAGTGGCACATTTTGTGATACAACAATTTATGACTTGTACATTAGAAAATTCCCTGAACTGTCACAGAAGCAATCCCTTTCCTATCACAGTTAAAAAAAAAACAAAACAAAACAAAAATACATTTCTATTAAATCTGAAGGCTTAGCTAGTATATTTGGAATAAAAACAAAACTGCTATGATAGTTTTCCTTTGACTTTATGGCAGTATGAGAAGGATTAATGCACTGTATGAGCATACTGGATGATAATAAAATAGAAGAATTAAAATCACTTCAACACATTGTGTTGAAAAGATCAACCTTTGAAAATAAGTAAAAATTCAGTCTTAAGTATCGAACGTATGAGTAACTTTTCCTAAGAAAAGCTACTTTTTAAAATGCTCATTATCAGGGTGTAATGGGAGCAAGCACTGCATTGCTAGAGATAACATGTACAGAGGGACAAGAAATTGAAAAGGTGGAGAAAGTCTACAGAAGGTTAAGGGCGGGGGAGATGATCCATCTATCATTTCTGCCACAATAAATCTTCCTTTTTTGAGAGAATAGTGTGACCCCAGAACAATGAGAACAAAATTGCTCTGCTATGCTGTTTCCAGTGTCTTAGTATCACGATGGAAGTCTTACTGATCGTGAACAGGTCATATTTTCTAAGTGTTTATTGTCACAGGAAACATGATTCCTGTGGTTTAGTACAGGGTGCGGAACATTTCTATTTCTAGCAAATAGCAAATCTCTCAAACAAGGATTGTATTTAATTCAAAACTCAACAATAAAATAAAAAAAATGAAATGAAAGATGCAAGATCATCTCTTTAGCCAATAGGTTTCTATTATTCATCAAATCAGAAGGTAAGTCTTTTGTGTCATTTTTTTCAAATAACAACAACAGAAACTAAGCGAAGAAACACCCAGGCACTTCAATTGATGTAACCATGAAGATGGCAGTGCGCTTTGAAAAATAGTATGCCATCTCAGTCTGGAGGTGACAGACTCTGAATGTGGAATGTATGAAAGAAAATGTGTTATGGTGATAGTACAGATGTGCGTAAATGGCATGTATGGATTTGTGTTTCTCTGAAGAACAGTATAGAAATTGAAGCACAATTTCTTTTCAAAAAATTATTTTCACAGAAAATCTAAGAAACTGAGCGGCATCTTGTTTTGATAGGGAAAATATGTATACATGGCACATAGTATATTAGAAGTCATAAATACCATCACTGCTGATCATAATTAGTATTAAACAACACAAACAGATCTAAAAACTTGCATTAATCTCCTTTTCCAAATGCTAGAAGTTGCTCTGTGCTTAATTAAGAGGTAGGATAATCTTGTCTTTATGGCTAGGCTGGAACTGAGTAGGTATTTGAGTCCTGATTCTGCCACATGCTTCCTTTATGATGTTAATCAGAATGCTTTTATCTCTATGTTTTATTTGAAAATTGGACATAACAGTTCTTTTGCTCACAAAAGCAAATATTATATCTTATGCTAATTTTATAGTGAACATTTATGGAGTAAAGCAATTTTATTTCCACCGTACATGGAACTGGGGAGACAATGATTTTTGAATATTGGCCAATTTAAAAAAAAAAAAAAGGTTGGAAAAATGAAATAAAAAAGTGTAAAAGCTCAGCAAACAGTTGAAAGAGAAGCCTGTTCAGAAAACTGATAAAAAAGATCATAGCAGGGAAGGCAAGAAAAGGCCAAATTGTTTACCTTTTGAAAAAAGGAGACTTAGTTTTACCTTGTCTTGATGTCCAAGATATTTCTGATTGCTCTTTAATTTGTAAAAAAGGGATAAGCAGATACAGTGAGTGAAAGCCAAAAATGGACCAATTCAGAGTGGAAATAAAGGGAATGTTTTTAAAAGGCCAGAAGGGTAATCGTTACAGACAGATTAGAATTTCTATCAACTGTAATCTTTTAATGAAGGCTAAACAATTTTCTGAAAGATATTTTATAGCTCAGCAGAAGTGACAGACTTGATGCAAAAATTATCGGTCTGCATCACGAAGAAGGTCAGTCTAGACTGTCCCAATAGTTCATTCTGGCCTTACAATCCATAATTCTATGACTTAATGTTCGAGTCAGGCTGATACCATAATGATGGAGGCCATAGAAGCATGTAAGTTATGCTAACTTACTACAGTCTTGGAAACAGAAAGGCAGAGAGACTGCTTCCAGAAAGCTATCTATGAACAGATCATTGCAATATTTTTCACAAGTTAATTCTGTGAAGGGCATCTTATGTTCTGTAATGACAAGTTCTTGTGCATGACTGTGAATCCATCTGCTTTCTTCTGTGGGTTAGCTGATGAGAGAAAATTGGATTTGTTGGTACAGCGGGTTATGTCTTAGAGGAGTGGTACAAAAATAGGTCACAAAACTGAGAACTAAGCTTGCTTTTTTTTTTTTAATCCCCCCCGATTATTTATTTGCAAAGAATGAACTGCGTAAATTGCCTCCTCACAGATTTGGTCATGTTTACTAAATAATTTCAAAGGAAAGGAAAAACTGTTGTCAGTGCTAGATGTCCTGGATGGAGATGTGGGAGAATGGCCTTTTTCCTAGTGTCCAGGAGCTCAGCTGTTAAAAGAATTCACCTGGAATATGGCAAGTCTGAGATCCTCCTGCCTGGAAGAATTTCAGTTCAAGTTTCTAACCTTCCAGGGGAATGACCTAACCAGCAGGTACCAGGATATTCTGGTAGTGCAGAGATGGAAGCAGCTCCAGGTGAGCTTTCTGATTATCTGCTTCTCACTGTCTCGTTTTGCTATTAATGGATATTTAGGAAGGAGAACTGAAAGTCTTTGCTTAAGTGTAGCTTTTGTGTCAGGGGCATTAGGAGGTAGGAGAAATTAATACCATTTTCTTCTAGCAGTAGAGATAGCTATGGGTTTGCTGTGCTCCTGTGTGCTTTAGCCATGCACCATTCTATATAATTGGATAAGTAGCTTCCCTGGAAATACTGTGAGTCTTAGCCTCCTTTTTCTTTTTTTAAGCTTTTCTTAAGCTATTACTCCAACACTTTGTTTTAGGAGTGGAATGTTGCATGTAGGGTGAAAATGATTTGTTGAATTATTTTGCTATCTCAGAGAGAAAAAAGGAAATTATTTAAAATCCATTTGATCCAAAAGAATATATTGTTTCTTTTTTTTTAGGTCAGCAAATGAAGCAAAAAATGAAAATATTTTTATAGTTCTGTGGGTTTCAGGGCATGGTGAAGATGGAAATAGTCAAATACTTGCTGTTAAAATTCAGAATGTGAATAGTCCTTGTGTCTGTACAGACACTGACTTTACTGGGATTATTTGCATGCTTAAGTATCTCACTAAATCAGAACAGAATAGGCTGGAGTTGATTTTGGTATTGTATTATGCTGAGATAAATAATGATTTGGGTGAAAATAGTGTATCAGTGTAATGAATCATATCCATAATATTTTTAAATTGATTTTTTTTTTTTTTTTAAAGAAAATCCATGGCAGAATTGGACATTTATTCAGGAAAATGGCTCTTCATCTTGTGCCTATGAGAAGCCACAGTTTAACATACAAATATAGGAAAAAAATCAATGCCTTTTTCTGAGTTTCTCCCTGTTTCAAGCCCTTGCGCAATGAAGGTCACATGCACCTTCATTCATCCCTTATCTTCTGACATTTTTCAAGGCATACCTTGCGTTCAGTGTTAATGCCTGGAGCATTGTACGTCCTTAGCACATCCTTCAGGACAATATACAACTCTCTTATCTTCCTGAATTCAGAGACATGCACTGCAGTTTGAGAGGAGGCTGAAAGCTCAGTAAAACAAATGGTCATATAAGGTTAGATACCTTTTGCATTGGTCTTCTTTTCTCTTGACCTAGGCTGCACATTTTCTTTTCTTGTTTCCCATCTGTGTGTTACACACTTGGAATTATTTTAAATCTTACTGTTTCTAGAAGTTAAAAGCACAAAACGTAAGACAAACATGTAAGCTAGAATGCACTTTGCAGAAAGTTTGGATGACTAATATTCATCTATAGAGTAGTACAAGTGACTGTTTGCAGTAGAAAAAGGGAAAAAAAAAATCAGGTCAAACACAACAATTTCTCCACTCTGAGTAATTAGTAACGTTAACATTAATAATTTAAGTACAGTTTTAAACAAAACCTGATTTAAAACAAAGCATTGAAATAAGTAAAATTGTTGAAAATATGTAAAATATTTTCAGAGAAAGATATATTTTCTTGAACATATTTCACATAAGTTCAAGAAAAGTTTTAGTCGATTTGAATCTGTATTGGGCTGTCTTTGGTGCGGGTGGAAGGAAGATTGCATGTGTGTGTTGCAGCAGGTCAACAAGAACTGAAGGTGTCAAATTGATAGCAAAAGTCACTTCAATTACTTTAAACAATATACCTCAAACTATGAAAATTGGAGACCCTACTATTTTTAGGAAACAAATTTTCCCTGCAAGTCTTACGTGTTCTTTTATTTATATTTTCTAACATACCCTCACTAACACGCACACAGAGATTGTTCATGTCCTTCTATACTTCAGAATATGTTACTTTAAGCAGCCTATAACAGATGTAAAATCTAGGCAAGATACTGCATTATTCATTCCAGTCAGATTGAGTTATTGATTACAGCATTTTGAGGTATTCCTGCACTTGCTTTTTTTTCTTCTCCCTCCTAGACTGATAATCTAGAAAATGAAAATGAACAGGGAAAAATAAGAGCATAGTCTTCATTCCATTTTCATTTCTTTGTTAAATTCAATAACACATTAATGAGGCCTTTGTTTTTCTTCATAGCATCACCATTTCCGTATCTTCCACATGGTCATCCCTCAGAGAAGCCTGGCTGCATGCATCGTGTCAACCCTTGGCTTGATACAAAAGTGCAGAATTTTCATTTATAGAGGCACAGCATTTTTTTCCTTCATAAATGCCAAAACTGAATGAAAAATACTCCTTAGAGAATTAGAAAATAATGAATGATTGGCATTTGGTGTACAATTTCTTATTCTAGTGAGATTTTGGCATGCCATTCACTGGGAAATTCAGAGTATTGAATGACATCCACATTTACCAGATGGGCTGTCAAGGCATACTATGTGTCAACACCTTTGCAGAATATCACTTGAAGCCTAATTCCTGTTATTTATGGGCATCCGATTTGGTGTTTCTGAATAAGGTATTATATGTATTTTTTTCCCACTCTAAAGCTGTTCATGTTACTAAAGCTATGGCTTGGTCTCTTCACCCACAAATGGTATCTGTGTGGGGGAACAGGAGTTAGGGGATATACATGGGAGTGCACATGCACCGAGTAAGTGATAGAGTATGCTTAATTCTATGAGGTTCTCTTGCGCTTTCTCACATGTTGGTACCTTAAAGCAATATGGATCCTATGGCATCCAGTAACTAACAGGAATTGGTTCAAAGTCCAGCTGGTGGCAAGTTAAAAGTTATGTTCCTCAGGAGTTGATAATAATAAAGGGCTACGGTTGTTTAAGTATTCAGTAATGACCTGTTTGTTGGGATTAAATCCTCAGCAAGTTGGTGGATGGCACCAAATGGGGTGGAATAGTTGATCTGCTTCATAGCAGAACAGGGCTGCCACTCAAAAAGATATGAACAGGATGAAAAAATGGGCTGACAAAAACTTCCATGAGGTTCAGTAAAGACAAAAGCACCATTCTGCGCATGGGATATAACAACCCTAAGACGTGGTACAGGAAAGGTGTTGTCTAGTTAGAGAACAGCTCTGCATGTGTGCTTTGATAACTTAGTCCCTAGTGTGTGTGAGAGAGAGAGAGATGGGTACTGAGTTTCTAGTACTTCTTACTTTGTGAATATCAGTGGCCACCGAGAGGTGATATTAAGTACAGGTTGGTGTTTGAAATACATAAATGGCGATTAAGGTTTCATTATACCAGTAATTTCCAGCACATTATAGTTCTGGAGAGAACCACAAAATCAAGTGCAACTATGTTATTCCAGATATACAGTGCCTTCTGTGTTCATTACAACAGGATAGATCACAAATGAACCAGTTTCAACCCTCTACTGTTATGCTTTCTGTAAGTTTTCTTTGCTGTCTAAGCAATACCTTATTTGTTGCAATGTAATCCCTCTGCTTGTTGCCCTTATTCACCACAGCCTGGAGAGCGGATAGAATTCTCCATTTGATTTTTTCTTGTTAGCTGTGTTTCTCAGTCTCTGATCATTTTTTTTCTCACTTCTAGATTCTCTCAAATTGGTTCATGTCTCTCCAAGTGTGTTGCCCAAAAGTGGACTTAAATTAACTGAGGACTTGCGAGTGCTGAGCTGAGCTGAGAGATTCCTTTCTGTATCCTGCAGGTCATAGTTTTGCTTATAATCCCAGTATGGTGTTTCCCTTTGTGCAACACCTAAGTGGTGATTGATGTTCAGCTTGCAATCCACTATAACTCCCAAATCCCTTCATATGATACTGCTATCCAACCACTTTATTATGTGGTGATTTATCTAGATTTCTGAATAACAGAGTAGTAGAGTGGTGAACCCAGCTGCCTGGAACAGGTTTCATTCTTGGCCGCTGACCATCTAAATAAATATCTTTAGAAGGTTGTACCAGCTGCTTGTTAGAGCAAATAGCCAAGAGCCAGGCAAATTCTGAGATCAAATCCTAATTAAACTGCTGACTTGCTGCATGACCTTGGGTGGCTACACTCTTTGTGTAGCCATGAGCCTCAAATCAAAACCTCTCAGCTGAACTTCTCTCTGAAGACAGATTAAAAAAAATGTACAAAACAGAACCTAGGTACATCACCAACAGTAACATTCTGTTTGTATTGAACTTCTAACCTGACCCCTGACACTTAATGCAAAATACATCTGCGCCTTCTTATATTCTTCTTGTTCTTATTTGTTTATATGGGTTTGTAGCTGCATTATGATTAACATAGGTACATCCGCACAGGATTATCGAAAGCAGGTTTTTACAGATCTGATTACCTATTTTATCATACAGAAATGTGGAAGGTTTTTTTTGTGCAGCTTGTGTAAGATGATGCATTTTTGTGAGAAAGTGTATTTGCAATAGTGCTCTGTGTATGAGCTTCAACATAGAAGTTTACTGCTAGGCACTACACTAATAAACACTAAGTTGTTAACTTAAGTCATGCTGGACTTAGGCTGTATGCAGAAGGCTAACGAGTTCAGGCACAGCAGGGAAGGAAATGGGGATGAATGACCAATGTACTAACTGCCTGTGAAACTTGAGCTCTAGTAGAAAAACAAGGGGGAGGATATGCGGTTACAAATGTGAAAAATCAAACCACACATCTTTGCATATGGTTTGCCAGGGACCTTGTCTGGAATGTGTTTTAAACGCTAACCATTTATCCAAACAAAACTGTAATATGCCAGTTCGCACAAGCACCAGTTGATACATTTGGCAGCTGAACAGATAGGAAATCTCTGTGAAGTTTGCAGGATTCCCAGTCACAAGGGAGTACCAAATGGAGGCACATCTGCCTTACTGTAACTTGGTCCAGCTGAAGCCCTGCAGTGTGACCCAGCTGATGAATGTATCTGGCTTGGTAGCACTGCACTTCCCAAGCTTGAAGGAAGCGTTTGCTGTCATATGGTTGGAGATCTTACAGATGTGCCCCAAATGGTAACCAGCCAATGTAGTTTTAAAGGTCAGACTGTTTTCAAGAGCCAAATCTTACCATGCTGGCCTCACAGCACTGTTGCATGTGTGGTACCCTCTCATAAAGTGTAATGCAGATGACTATGGAAATAGGTGTGCACCACTGAAAGAGCACTAATTAAGCTTATTATTTACCACACTAGGGATTAAGAAGTAAACGAATAAATAAGATTTGCTACCTTAACAAGTTTTCTCAAATGATATAGAAACACAGAGAAGGGAAATGAGAAGAACAGAGGAGGGTCAGAGGAAGAAGACGGGTGGGAAGGCATGCACTGTTATCTTCTTAGGTTTGCAGTTGCTGGAGGTGGTTGGTTGGCTGGTTAGTTTTTGGCAGGGGGAGCATTTTTGTTTTCATGTGTTGACTGGTACCTAGTGGTTATTGTCATGATGCTGATAAAAGCTATGGGGTATTCAAGTAATGCTTGGTATATCTTTACTACATACTGCAAGGAAGACTGGAAATACTCCAGTTAGCTGTAAACAATCTGTTTTTTTAGTGACAACTAAGGGTCCACTGGGCCAATTTATTCTCCAGTTTCAATATATTTAGAGCTGC
Source organism: Aptenodytes patagonicus (assembly GCF_965638725.1). Classification (NCBI taxonomy): domain Eukaryota; kingdom Metazoa; phylum Chordata; class Aves; order Sphenisciformes; family Spheniscidae; genus Aptenodytes; species Aptenodytes patagonicus. The sequence continues at coordinate 8,202,829 of NC_134959.1, forward strand.
TTGGGGAAATCTGTATACTGGGGGATTCTGTGCTATATAGATACTTCCCAGACTAGGTGGTTCAACAGCAGAGTCATACAAGGGTTTTTTGAGTGTTAAATGTAAAAAGGAATCTCTGCTGATCTTGGTAATTCTGCCATGGATATAATGTTGTAAAAGTTTTTCTTCTAAGGTGGAAAGGAAGAATTGGATTATGAACTACACCTGCGTATCCTGCTGATCATGAGCTAGGAAAGCATAAGCAAAGTTTGTGCAAGAGCAGGACTTCTGCTCAGGTGCTGATAGGAACACTGTTATTCTGGAACTTCACAATTAAAATATAGTTCAGTTACAAACATGAACACAAGTTACATACTACCTAGAGTGTTGCATATGAGAGTTAGGTATTTGGAGATGAGGTTTTCAAAAATAGAAGAAATAGAAATGTAAGTGCTTATATTCTTTAATACTAGGCATGGCAGCGTTTGATCTGATTTCTCAGTTTGTGGATCCTTAGGAACTGCAGATGAGTTTCTCATCACCTCTACAGGACCTTCACTACCTTTTTTTGTCCTCTGATACCTGAAACTCCTCTACTTCCATCAGTCGTAATCATGATGTAATTGTGATCTCTCATTTTCCTATAAATGTAAGAAGTTCTCTTGTGTGCTGGAGAAAGGTGCCCCAGTCTGAGGATGCTCAGCCAATCTTCTATACAGGAGGTCCTACTGAGAGATGGAAGTGGCTTTTTGAACAGCAAGGTTTGTATAATATTGTGTTGCTTTGTATGCTGGTTGTATAACGTAGTTCAACGATAGCACTAGAAAATTATTAATTGCCCCTTATTCAAACAGCAGCTGCTTTTGCTAGTGTTTCTGTGATTGTTCTCTAAAGTGATAGCTCCTAAGGTGTGGGCTAAAGAGGGCAGATTCATACCTGGTTTGCTGATCAACTCAGAAATGTGAAATACAGCGTAGCTTTAATGTGGAAGAGCAGCTCTTGCTCACAGAAATTTTTTTACTTGCATTCACTCTCTTTCAACGTTATATCTCTCTCTCTTCCAACTTTCTATTTACATACATACCTACATGTGTGTGTGGAAGTGCTGGGGAGGGGTTATGCATCTATATCTTCAAGTATAGACATTCTTGGTTTTGAACAAAATCTTTCTTTGACTGATTCAGTGACCATTTTCATGAGCAAGCAAAAGTCATGGTGACCCTAGCTACTTTAGGACAAATTTACAAGCAAAAAGTAACTGAGCACAAGCACCTAACAAAGGAGTTACTGAATGGGGAAAGGTCAGTAAACAGTTTGCTAAGCTGACTAATTCCAAAATAATTTAATTTATCCATCGGGTAAGGAGGCCTTACAGAAGTGTACCAAAGCACGTGCTATAGCCGATTTCAGCATAATTTTTATGACAGCAGTTAAAGCTTGAAGTTAAAACATATTTTTAATGCTGATAACACAAACTTGTACAACTGGGCTAATGAAAAGTGTGTTTCCTTTGCATTGTATGAAATTTGTGAGAAATGAAAATTTCCACTAAAAACCTTTTTCACCATCTCACAGTGCTGATACTGTAGTAGTAACTGTATTTCTCATCCAGTTAAGAATCTAATGCTGAGTTTTCCATGCTATTAAGCTGAAAACACTAACTTATCAAAATGTTGCTGTCATTGAATTTAATACTCAAATTAATTTATGGCAGTAAAATCTGAGAGTTGCTAACACTTCTACCATTCTTAGACAATATTATCCTATCTCTTAAAAAAACTACAGCAAATCTCAAGAATAGCTAGTGGCATTATTTATAACTATAATTCTTTTCAGTATGCACCATTGTACCATTTTCACTAATAGTGTCAGTTCCTTTACCAAGGCAGGAAGCCTGTTGGTAAAACCACAACTTCTAAGGATAAATATAATATGAACCAAGATAAGAGCACATGATAATATATCTCTAAGAGCAGGTATCATGCGAAATACTTTAATGACAGCTGAAGAGTATGGAGGTACCATGCAAATGATGATGAGATTCTAGATGGATAACAGCTTGGCATGCATGGGTATGAAATTATCCATGCTAAACCCTCAAGGACAGCCTATCTGCAAATAATAGAGAATTTCTCGGCAAAATATGAACAAGGCAGAATGTTCTCCCTCAGTACTTCATGCAGTATAAACAAGAATGGAAAAATACTGAGGAATAAGCCTGTTTCATCAGTAAAGCTGACTCTCCAAAAAAAGTTGCTAATGCACACCCTTGTGGAGTCCACTCTTTTCACGTAGTTTGCTTGCTGCTCTGTCCAACCATTTACGTCACTAGTTACATTGAATCAATCAGAATGAAAGCATAGACTGCAGAGTCAGCTTACATAGATTCAAACATCTAAACTGATTGAAGGATATGAAATGTCAAGGAAGTTGGAGTTTAGCATTTTATGCTTTCTGAATCTCAAGTTTCATGAATACCGTACAGGCAATTCTAGAATTATTATAGTTATTCCAAACCCAGGAGTAACTGCGGGTCCTGGCTTTTGGCTCTATCTTCTATTTCACTTAGTAATTTTTTAGAACAAAAGTCCTAGGTTTTCATCCCTGTCTGAAAAAAAACCAACCTCCTCGAGTCTGTTTTCTGTGCTAGATGTACAAGACTTAGTAGGTAAAAATATAACTGACTGTAGACAATTTCTTTTGCAGTATAAAAGAAGCAGAATGCTTTCCAACTTATGTACACAGTAGGAAACAATATGTTATTCAAGGCAATTGCTTTCCCCTTGTTTCAAAAAACTGGCAATGAGATTGATATAAACAGTATGTAAAGACAACTGAATCTTAAACGGAGGCAGGTTTTCTGGAACGCCTGTTTAAGTCAGTATGCATAGCAATCACTCATCATCTTTCAGGATTTGACCCCTTATACGAACTGTAAAACTATAAAATGCACAATACACACAAACACACACAAAAAAGAGAAAACAGCAGGCCTTGTACAATGTGGAAGAACAACTGCACTTTGCTAATAGGGATGAAAAGAAGAATGTGCTTTCATTCCAGCCTATCTGTCTGAAATAGCAGTACACCCAATGTTTTCACTGATTCATCTGAATCATATTAAATTCTGAACTCCAGTGAATGCTCATTGCTCATTGTTTTCCCAAATAGCCACATATCATTCTGTTTCATCCAGCCCAAATGATCACAGATGTATTTTAGTTGAGATTTTCAAAACTGTTTGTGTTAGCAGCAGCTGATAACTCTGAATAAAATGTGTCAGATTGCTTTCAGGACCAACCACTTCACTCAAACACAAAGGCAAACGTTTGAGTCTATTTACAGCTTGAAAATTTCCCCATAGAGCACAGCTGTCTTAAGTGCAATTATTTGTATGTAGATTTAGTGGCACTGAGGAGTACCCCTCTTTCCCTACCCTCAAAAGGCTTGAAAGCTGATGACCTAATTTTCTAATCTTTACCCAGGTATTTTATGTGCGTCAGACCAAAGTCTGGCCCATTAAAGTAAACAGGGCATTGCCCTTTAATAGAATCAAGATTACTTGAAAATCCTGTTGAAAACCATTGAGAGTAGCAGTTACTAACCATCTCTCAGCTTTTGACTGAATAAGAATTGGAAGAATATCAAATGGGTCTATTAGAGAATAAGTAGAGACTAAAGCCACACTTAAATGCTGTTATATCTCTAGTCCTGGGTACATAAATAGGACTTGTGTCTCTTTAATTTAGAATTCCTTCTTCGAGGCATCTTTTGAAGTTGGGTTTGTGCTGCCTTGAGAGTTTAGTCCAGTGAGATTAAACTGGGAATGGAGCTAAGAAGGAAACTTCTCTTTAAACAAGGTCAAAAGCGTAAATAGACATTTTATTTCATTCTCCTGAAGTGCATGGCTCAGCTCCAAAGACTTGGAGGTGCTTAGAGCTCGGCAGACGTGGCAGCTGCTTGGGTTTGGGTTTTTTGGTTTTCATGTTACTAAAGCAAGCTCAATCGCAGTCAGATTTTTTTTTTTTTTTTAAATAATTAAACTTGTAATAAGTTTTGTATCAATACAAGTATTAAAGCCCCATTTGTTCCTTAGAAAATGGTAAAGAATGTACTTTCTTGGATGTTTTGAAGACAAACGGTTGATTCGCACATGTTCAGAGTATGTGAACTACTGTTCTGTCTCTGAGTCTCAGCCTAAACAGCAAGAGCAGCAGATCAGGAGAGAAGATGTATATACAATAACTTCTGCTTACATTCAGCCATGCTGATGCTCTGGAACTACATGGAACAGGCACTAATCATAACTGGTGAATTCAGAATTATTCTCATCTGAAGGACAGCCAATAAAAAGCAAACATACACTTCAAAGACTGGCTTCAAATCATAAAATTAGCATAAAATAATATTTCAGAGGTGTCTTGTGTGCTCCTATAGCTGAGGTTAAAAAGGATTTAGCAACATAAACTCCATTTTCCATGGGGGTTTACGAGCGAGACAACTTAAGTTGTTCTGGGTGGAAAAGTAGTCTGTCAGATCCTAGTCCAACGTGCTGTACATATTTCCCATTTTAAAAACAGGAATGCAGGTATCATGCATCTGCAATTGTGTAAATATGAAGGATCAGACTTTCCACTGCTTACTAAAAGCACAGGTGTATGTTAGAATGTATCATTTGCCCTCATGGTTTAATGTGTGTTAGGGCAATGCCAACTAGAAATGGGCATTAGGTTACTTCGGGGGGGACTGTGTACATTTAATAGCCCCCACCCTGACTTCTCCTTTTATTACAGTCCAAAAAACACACATACAGCCTTTTCATCTACTAACAGAACTGCACATACGTTCAGGTTCCCAGCCTTGAGTATTTTATACAACCTGTCTTTTCGACTCCTGATAGTCTCTTTCTATCATGCTATTTTGATGGGTGCTGAGTATTAGCTACAAGATGTTGAGTGCTTTCAAACCAAAGTGAATGGAAAGTAATAATTTTGGGCAAAGACTCTGGCACATTTCAGACCGAGTCCAGGGCATGTTACTTGTCTTTCCCCGAAGGGTGGTTTTTTGTGTATATGCCTGTTTAATATAAATGGTATACATCTTACACATCTTAAATATGTATTTGCACAAGAGCCTGGAACCATTCCAGGAAGAACCATTACACTTTGGTGGTCTATAATACGGATTTTAAAGTATTTATAAATACGTATTTAGCTATCCATCTAGAACAGTTCCTTCAGAGACAGTCTACCTATAATGCACATTTGCAGAACTCCTGTTTAAATACATTATTTACCAGGGGGAGACAAGAAATTGTTTCTTCATACAAATTCCACTTTCTCAGGCAGATATTACACACTCTGAGAAATGTACAAACGTATGATTTTAGGACCTCTAAAATACTACTCAATTCTGCCTGAGCCATTTTACTCCTGCAACTAAACCACAGTCAGGTTCTCATCTGGATTAGCTCCTGTGTTGAAATGTAAGTGTGGCATCAACACTATCAGTGTATTTTCTTTGAAAGAGAATGAGCACATATGAAAGATACAAAAGAAAAAAAAAAAATTAACTGAATACTCACAAATGACCAGTTTTAAGTTACCTGTGACACTTTTTCTTAGATCTAAATTTCTAGCCAAATATGAAAGCAAGTTCTTCCATGGCATTAATATACCACAACATTTTACAATCAACACTTTAAAATGTTTTGCACATTTTAATGTGACTGCTGGTATACCCACATTGTCTCTTTATGAATTGCTGAGCCCAGCCCTTCTGTAACAAGCAGGAAATTTGATAATTTTTTTGTGCAGTTAAGACCCTCTCTTTTAAAACCACTGAAGACTTTTTTTTTTTTTTTAGGAGGTGAGAAGTGTTAACCCTTGCTGTAATGCTATATATTGTCTGTGAGTGACTGTTTTTCTTAATATGTCATGTACGCAGAGATACTCTATATCAGAAATTTTTGAAAAATGTTTTTTCATCAGAAGATATCGGCTTGTCAAAAACAGATCTTTGCTGGAACACACAAGATTTGAAAGAAGCTTTTTTGGATAGGAAAAGCATTTTCTGGATTTGTATTGCTATGTGAAAATCAGAGCAGGGATTTGAACCCGTCTGTTTCACATTCCAGAGCAGTGCTGTGATAAACAGACTACAAGTGGACAGTTTTCATGAGGTTTCCTGGTTTTGTTCCTTTTTAATGGTTTCCTGCTCTTGGTTTCCTAAGATTACTGTTTCAATGCAGAACAGGAGGATTTTGAAATCTCAGTGCTCTATGGGACACTAAAATATATTTTCCCTTCAAATCTGTTTCTAGTAATATTTCTTCACTTGAATCACCCTCTGAGATGCCTCAGATGTAAAACATTACAGTTCAGTTGAACTGAGGATGTGGCTCAAATCTTCTGTGGGATTTTTAAAATGCCCACCATGGATGGTGCGAGGTAAATGCCCTGGGACGGGGGATAAAAAAAAAAAAAAGCAAGCAAGCTTTTTGACTTGTGGAATTATCCCTGTCTCCTAGTAAAAACCTAGCAAATTACTTTCAGCCAATTTGTACTAATTAGTGCTTAATTATCTTCCTATGTGCAGCATCCCTTACTTTGTTTGCATCTATGTAGTTTTCAGTTCGCTACTGTTCTGCATTCACAGTAAAATTTAGAAGTGTCCAATCTGAGTATCACGTTACCTTGCGAACTACTGAATTTTCTTTCTCCTTTGCCTGGTGGCACTACTGCAAAAGAGTTGCTGAATTGGGCAATTTGTTCACTAAAAATAACCAGCTGTTTAGTTATTGCATGAGGTACCCACGATGGTTTCCTTTAGGTAGCTCACTTTCGTCCCGACATAGGAATTCTGGGACGGTGGCTGCACCCCTAGGGCTGAAGTGCTTGTCTTCAAAGGCAAGAGCTGGTGGTTTCGCTGTAAAACACTGCCTCGCAGTAAAATCACTGCTAAATGTAGGTATACTGCATAAAAGTTTTCTATAACATCTAGTTCCTGCATATTATTTTTCCCACTTCCACTGTCCTCAAACTACTTTCCAGTCCTTTTCAAACCCCTCACTTTGCCCTTTTTCTAGATCTTTTTTTTTAATGAACCGCAGCCTACTGTACTTGGCTTAATGGGCCTCTTAACCTGATTTCAGCTTTCTCCAACCTCCCCCCTCATCCTCCTCTGCCTGGTCTTTGTTCCTTTCTTACCTGCTCTATTTATCTGTTATCCCCATCCACATCTTTGTCTCTTTTTTTCACTTCAGCTATTGCTGTACATGTGTCTGTTCTTGAACCAGTCCTCCTTCTCCTCTGCATTTGGACGCCATACAGCAATTCCTAGAAGAATAATTCTGTCTCACTGTAGTTGCTATCTAGGAGAAGAAATGCATCTAATTCTAAATGCAGGTGGACTGTTTTGACAGCAGTAATTATCTGTAGTATTAATGTATAATAATTGTTTGGTATTACTGAAATTAGGAATAAAAACAGTTCATAGTAGCTCAGACATGACTGTCATGTAAAAGTACTGCTGTTAAATCATTTTTTTACATATTCCAGGAAAAAGGGGAAGCTTGAGATTTTATTTTATACTAACAGTTCCCCTTTTTCAATGACTGTTAGGTTCTGTTTTATTCCTGGGTCATTTGGGATTAAAAGACCTTGAAAAATGCCAAGAACCTTTATTCTCTCACAACACTGAATTGAGTGTATTTCTGCAGAGGGTTATAGAATGTAGACAATAATTGTATATATATTTGCTGCTAAAGAAAATACCCCATCAAGAGATAGAAGTGTCACTAACGCGTTGGGATGTTTGAAAGCATCTGAAGCAAGATATTATCTTTAGATAAGGTTCATCCAGCTGAGACAGATTTCAGTATATTCATTAGCTTTAATCTTTGCCCAAATCTCCTTTCTTTGCAATTTAAATTTGGTGTCTTATACTCAGAAAGATTCACATTTCATGAACATCTGAAGTAGCATTACCAATATGAAAAAGTGTTTTGTACATTAATAAAGGATTGTTTTACAACTCATTTCTACAGTATGGGTATTACATGTAGTGTGAGTGCACCATCAAGAAACTTTTTAATGTATTCCTATTAATACGGCTTTTTTTCACCTAACAATCTATCAAAAAGAGAAAATCCTATCAGCATCACTAAATCCTTCTTTAAGGTTTCATTGATCTTAGCCTTAGAACAAGATTATAAAAACAGTCCTACACAGAGATAATGTCTAGAGGATTTTGGCTAATCTCAGCACTCAGATTAGATCTAGTCATATTCGGACACATGGCTATTCTTGTAGATAACATATGCCTACCAGTGTTTACCCTTAATTAAGATGCAATAATTGTTTTTGTTTTCTTTGGTCGTAACAAGAGTAATGCCAAATACATTCATAGACCTTTGATGATAAATGTCTTGTACTCAATGTATAGCATTCCAGGCTCAGGATTGATTTTCCCTGATGAGGAATTCTTTCTAACTGTGAAAACTTGTGCAGTGAATAACGTAATCTTCATGCATCCTAATGTTTCAGACTGTACTTAGGTATTCAGGTCGCTTCTTTATTCTTTAGTTTCCATTCTGCAGAAACTTGTATGTATAAAGATTATTCAAATAGCTTTTTGTCAGTGAGTGAATTATTTTGGGAAGGACAGCACATAAGAAAAATGTGGAAATTACCATAAAAGTTGAAGAAAAGATTTCATTTTCACTGTATCAGTTTTCAGATGTGTCAGGCTGTAAATAGAGTCCTACAAAGACTAAGTTAGCAATATAAAGAAACCAGAATTTAGACTCCAGTGTTAAAATAATAATATGGATAATATTCTATACCTCAAATCTGTCATTTGGTTGCATAACTCTTCATGGATTTTCAAGTTCAGCAAATCATCAGTTTTCAGGGTGCCTTTTTTTTCTCACACGTATGCACATTTATCAGAACATCTACATCTTCTCTTCCTTCTAAATAAAGTCATATGCAGTGATATTTTGGGTTACCTTTTGTTATAAATATATAACGTTATCCAATGCATTACTTTTCATAAGGGAAAACATACGTCTTTGAGGGTGTAACATTTGTTTACAGCTGGCTCTTTTTCTCTGCGAGAACATTTTGCTTTGCATTTTTAGTTAATAGCAAGGGAAAATGGAGAGCAAAATTACTGCTGCATAAACAAACCTGTTACACAAATGCCTTCGATATTCCAAATGACGATGTTAGAGATTGTATGATTTATTTTTTTGCAGAGTCATTTTTGAATAACACAACAGTTGAGCTTACACAGTTTACCAGCCATAGTAATGGCAGAATTATTTAGGGCTCAGTCCTTAAACACATTAAAGTTGATGATTAAAATCCGCTTGGCTTAAGCATTTGCACAATAAGTCCTAGACTGTCAAAGAGATTTGTGTTGTGTAGCTAAAAAGCTACTTTTTTCCAGCAACAAAAGAAGGGGTGTCTTCCAGTAGCAATTTCTGGTAGGAGACTGACAAATATCTTCCTGAAAATGTTTTCAAGTGTATGTTCCTAGTATGTCCTAACTTGCAGTAGGGCTCAAGGACATTATACACATCCTTCTTACACAGATAACATGATATAATTAACTTTATATAAATGAAAGCTGCAGTAGCAACTGAAGCAGTTGCTCTCTTTCCATGTAAATGTTACAATAAAGTATTGTTCTGATGAACCAGCTAAAGTCATGTCTTTATCTATTTCTCTTTAAATTACACAAACTTCAGTATAGTGGTTGTTGTTATTATTTTGTATAATTGCTTTATGTCTCAAAAGTCATTAATGCCCTATTTAAAGCACCTGTTCTAAGTAATGGTGTGTGATGTTAGAAGACAGAAGACAAAGACAGGATGGGTTTTCTTCTACTCATGTTACACAATTGATATACTGAAAATAGCACTTAGCCCGATAAATATTTGTATTATGCTATACTTAAATCTCAAATCACTGAGGTTTTCTTGCCTTTGCTTGATACCTTAGCTACTCTCTTCCCTTTTATTCTTACTCACTGAAGCACATCAGTGTGTTTAACTTTTTGCATCTGCTTCAGACTCAGTGCCCAAGGATATCATTATAATTAAGCCTGTACTATATTCCTGTTTTGCATAAGCATGGCAGTGCATCAGTAGTTTTTCTATTTTTTTTATTTTTCTTTTTTTAATCTGATATTATGTTTGGTATTGTCTCCAAGAAAGTTATCTGTTCATTTCTTACAAAAGATCGCTCATCTTCAGACGTAAGTTGAGGTAGTGGGCCTTACTCTATTCCTGTTATAATTAATGGTAAAACTCCTCGTGACTTCAGACAGGTTCCTATCTCCATATCCATTTTTTTCGATTTCACATCCCTATCCATTTATTTGAGATATTTGAGTAACTTAATCACATTATCCTTTGGTGGGAATGGCTACACTTCATTCATTTTAACGTGGTTCATCTGAGGAATATAAAGATATTAATATTAAATAATCTGCTATGTTTAGCAGATCATAAATTTTATAGTCAACGTATTGCTTGCTTAGCCATGAAATATCCAATGTGTATTCTCCTAATCAGGCTTGTTATACTCACTGAATTGTAGGGCAAGTTTGCAATGTACTTAGGACATAGTGGTTATTGGTTTTAAAAAATCTGAACCAAGGGACCTTTCTGGTTTCTATACCATGGCTCTGCCATGTGGGTGCTGTATAAGCTTGCACAAGTCATGTAACCAACACTAAAACTTAGTAACCGAAGTCAGGAACCTGAGTAAATGGTCTTAGAATCATAGAATCATTAAGGTTGGAAGAGACCTCTAAGATCATCGAGTCCAGCCGTCAACCCAACACCACCATGCCCACTAAACCATGTCCCTAAGCACCTCATCTACACGTCTTTTAAATACCTCCAGGGATGGGGACTCGACCACTTCCCTGGGCAGCCTGGTCCAATGTTTCACCACTCTTTCAGTAAAGAAATTTTTCCTCACGTCCAATCTAAACCTCCCCTGGCGCAACTTGAGGCCATTGCCTCTCGTCCTATCGCTTGTTACTTGGGAGAAGAGACCGACACCCACCTCGCTACAACCTCCTTTCAGGTAGCTGTAGAGAGCGATGAGGTCTCCCCTGAGCCTCCTTTTCTCCAGGCTAAACAGTCCCAGTTCCCTCAGCTGCTCCTCATAAGACTTGTTCTCCAGACCCCTCACCAGCCTCGTTGCCCTTCTCTGGACACGCTCCAGCACCTCAACGTCCTTCTTGTAGTGAGGGGCCCAAAACTGAACACAGTATTCGAGGTGCGGCCTCACCAGTGCCGAGTACAGGGGCACGATCACTTCCCTACTCCTGCTGGCCACACTAGTTCTGATACAGGCCAGGATGCCATTGGCCTTCTTTGCCGCCTGGGCACACTGCCGGCTCATGTTCAGCCGGCTGTCAACCAGCACCCCCAGGTCCTTTTCTGCCAGGCAGCTTTCCAGCCACTCTTCCCCAAGCCTGTAGCGCTGCATGGGGTTGTTGTGGCCGAAGTGCAGGACCCGGCCCTTGGCCTTGTTGAACCTCATACAGTTGGCCTCGGCCCATCGATCCAGCCTGTCCAGGTCCCTCTGCAGAGCCTTCCTACCCTCGAGCAGATCAACACTCCCGCCCAACTTGGTGTCATCTGCAAACTTACTGAGGGTGCACTCGATCCCCTCATCCAGATCATCGATAAAGATATTGAACAAGACCGGCCCCAGTACTGAGCCCTGGGGAACACCGCTCGTGACCGGCTGCCAACTGGATTGAACTCCATTCACCACAACTCTCTGGGCCCGGCCGCCCAGCCAGTTTTTGACCCAGCGCAGAGTACACCTGTCTAAGCCATGAGCCGCCAGCTTCTCGAGGAGAATGCTGTGGGAGACAGTGTCAAAGGCCTTACTGAAGTCCAGGTAGACCACATCCACAGCCTTTCCCTCATCCACTAGGCGGGTCACCTGGTCATAGAAGGAGATCAGGTTGGTCAAGCAGGACCTGCCTGTCATGAATCTGTGCTGGCTGGGCCTGATCCCCTGGTTGTCCTGCTCATGCCTTGTGAGCGCCCTCAAGATGAACCGCTCCATAATCTTCCCCGGCACCGAGGTCAGGCTGACAGGCCTGTAGTTCCCCGGATCCTCCTTCCGGCCCTTCTTGTAGATGGGCGTCACATTGGCAAGCCTCCAGTCGTCCGGGACCTCCCCCGTTAACCAGGACTGCTGATAGATGATGGAGAGTGGCTTGGCGAGCACCTCCGCCAGCTCCCTCAGCACCCTCGGGTGGATCCCATCCGGCCCCATAGACTTGTGAGCATCCAGGTGGTGTAGCAGGTCATTGACTGCTTCCTCTTGGATTACGGGGGGTTCATCCTGCTCGCCGTCCCTGTCTTCCAGCTCAGGGGGCCGTAGTACCCTGAGGATAACTGGTCTGCCTGTTAAAGACTGAGGCAAAGAAGGCATTGAGTACCTCAGCCTTTTCCTCATCCTCGGTGGCAATGTTCCCCCCTGCATCCAATAAGGGATGGAGATTCTCCTTGGCTCTTTTTTTGTCATTAATATATTTGTAAAAACTTTTTTTGTTGTCTCTAACGACAGCAGCCAGATTGTATTCTAGCTGGGCTTTTGCCTTTCTCATTTCCTCTCTGCATGACCTAATGAGATCCCTGTACTCTTCTTGAGTCGCCTGCCCCTTCTTCCACAAGCGGTAAACTCTCCTTTTTTTCCTGAGTCCCAGCAAAAGCTTCCCGTTCAGCCAGGCCGGTCGTCTTCCCCACCCATTCTTCTTACGGCGTACGGGGACAGCCTGCTCCTGCGCCTTTAAGACTTCCTTCTTGAAGATCGTCCAGCCTTCCTGGACCCCTTTGCCCTTCAGGACCGTCTCCCAAGGGACTCTCTCTACCAGCGTCCTGAACAGGCCAAAGTCCGCCCTCTGGAAGTCCGTGGTTGCGGTTTTGCTGCCCCCCCTCCTTACTTCACCAAGAATGGAGAATTCCGCCATTTCATGGTCACTAAGCCCAAGACGGCCTCCGACCACCACATCTCCCACCAGTCCTTCTCTGTTTGTAAACAGCAGGTCGAGCGAGGCACCTCCCCTGGTAGGCTCACTTACCAGCTGTGTCAGGAAGTTGTCTTCCACACACTCCAAGAACCTCCAAGACTGCTTCCTCTCTGCCATGTTGTATTTCCAGCAGGTGTCTGGGAAGTTGAAGTCCCCCACAAGAACAAGGGCTAGCGATTGAGAGACTTCTGCCAGCCGCTTGTAGAACGCTTCATCCGCCCCTTCATCCTGGTTGGGTGGTCTATAACAGACTCCCAGCAGGATATCTGCCTCGTTGGCCTTCCCCCTCATCCTTACCCATAAGGATGGGTATCATCATCACAATCGTTGAACTCTAGACAATCGAAACACTCCCTAACATACAGAGCCACCCCACCGCCTCTCCTTCCTCGCCTGTCCCTTCTGAAGAGTCTATAGCCATCCATTGCAGCACTCCAGTCATGAGAGTCACCCCACCATGTTTCTGTAATGGCGACTAAGTCATATCTCTCCTGCTGCACAATGGCTTCCAGCTCCGAAGTCTTGGTATTGTGGAGGGTCTAAGAACCCAGCAGCCACAGCTAGCCAAGCTGTCAAGTTTTTCGTCTCTATCTCCCCATCAATTAATTCCATTTAACAGTCAGTGGTTAAGCCTGAATGTGTTGGCACAAACTTCAGTTTCCCCTTTGCCATCTCTGGAACGGGGACAATATCTGCACCTAACACTTGGCTGTAAAATGAAAAAAACAAAAGTCATTATGTGATTAATATCTGGGTTTTGGCTTGTGTTGGAGTTTTCTAAAAAAGATTCTTTTAAATATATTTTTTAAAACTGCAGCATATCTACAAGGCACTGATGATGTTTTCCTACTCTGAAAGATGTGTTGTATATTACACATGCAGTAAGACCAAAGCTTTTGAGAAGTATGTGACTTTCTGTGCATACTGTACAGCTGCTTTCTACCTGCACTGACATGCTTTTGGGACACAGTGGATTCATTATACACTGCATAAGGTATAGCTCTTATGCCTGTTTCAGCTTCTTGGAATTACTGGCATAACTGTTCACATAGAAGCCAGCCAGAAGCACTGGACTTGCTTCACAGGCATACATCAGCTATGTAAGATACACACAATTTCCTCCTGAAAGTGAAGGGGATCAGAGACTGAAATATTTTATATTTAGAAATTCACTTGTTTTCACTTTGTTTCTGGCATCTCTGGACATAGCACAGCAGGTCAAAGACATTAGTCTTTTAGGTCTGTAATAAATTCAGAAACAGTGTTAAGGTTTTCAAAATGTAACCAGTCCATATTTCCAAGCAAATATGTGAATGCGTAGGAGCCCTCTTCAGCGTGCAGATGTAGCATGTGCCTCGTAATTTCTGTTGTAGCATGTAAAATATCAAATAAAATTGGACACAGGAGTGGTTAGAAAATAACATTGCAATTGTGAAGGAAACTAAAAATCTAGGCTTTTCTGCACTCTTAAATTGCAAAGTCAAATTTAGATGCAGAAACCTTTCAATTAAATAATTAAGAAGTACCAAATGCTGGGCTGGTTAACATATTTCATTTTTTCATCCTAAGATTTCTGTGCATACCCATTTGTGCATGCATTTGGATGCACAAACACCTAAATACACAGGCTACACAATATTGGCACACAACTCCTCCTCCCCAGTGGCTTTTCATTTGATGCTCTATTCTCTATATAGCTGTAAGCTGGTATATTCATGCCAGACACCACACAAAGGAGATGAAAATCAGGACACAAGTGTTAGCCTTGTTGTTTCCAGTAATACAGCCCAGCTACTGAAATAACCATCTGGAGTGGCTCTTCAGGAAAAGGTATCCAGGGCCTATCAGTGCTTATTGTGTTTGGAAAACTTCAGCGGCTTGAGTAGCATAATGCTTAGTGATGTCTGCTACACTCTAAACATTTTATGTTTTTAGCACAAACTTAATTTATTGTTGACAGTGACAGTCTCTCTGTTTATTTCACTGTGTAATCTTTGTCTGATTTCAAGTATGTCTGTAAATACTCATGCCATTTTGGCAAACAAGTTGTTAGCTCTTTCAAAGGTAAAGACATAAGAGCTCTTTCAAAGGTTAAGTCTTCTGGAGAGCAAAGTGCCTCTTGAAGGCGGAGGCCACTTTTCCTTTCCTTTGAAGATAAACAAAATATGGAGAGTAGCTGGTCATGAACAAAATGATGAGGGTGGCATAACTAAAGCTTATTGAATTTGTGCTGAGAATCCCAAAAATGGCAGTTCCATTCGTTCCACACAGTTTTATCCTCTAATTCCTAATCACAATGCTGTCTTATTGTGCATGATGAAAAGACTAATTTGACTAAATCCATTCATAAATGACAAAATCAATAGTTCTCCTTTTGAAAATCACTCAGCATATAGAATATGAGAATTTATGGTTAGTTTACTGCTGTCATGGATGGGTCTCTCTCTCTCTGGTAGTAACCGATAAAGCAGCTTTTTAAGTCAGACTGTCTCAATAAAGTACTTAAATCCATCTTAACGTACCCCAGGGAAGCAAGTCTGAATTAACCTAGTACCTCAGTTTTGCAACAATAATAAGGTGAAAGGGAGTATGCAGCAGAAACTGATTATAATAAGTGATACAAAAGGAGACAGCAACAATGAGGCAGAAGTAGAATAGGAACTGGGATTAAGGGATCTCTCACCCAGCCATGTGCAAAAATGTTGGAAATTAATGTTGTATTGTTTAGCTAACAGCTGTCAAGTCATTCAAGTCATTGTAATGTGTGGTATGCTTGCTTTCCTCTTCGTCTCACCAAAAGCATATTAGAAATCATATTCTCTTTCTTCTAAAGAATGACAAAGTTAATCCTTCCTTGCATTGCTTTTAAGACAAACTCATAGTAAAGGCTGTCTCTTAAATTTGTCAGTTAGGATATTAACATAGCGTGAAACTTTGACGTTAAACTGGCATTTGATGAACAGGGTTAAAAATCACTTAGGGCCATATTCTTCCTAGCTGTTGTATTTGTGCATAGTAGAAGATGCGGAGGATGCAAATAGGCCCTCATACATTTGTGGTGCTGCTGTAATCAGAGAGAACCCAGCTAAATACTAAGATACATTCTTCTGAGAACGTATGTCACCCAAAGGAGATCATGGAGGAATCCTAGGTTCTTTCTGTTTCATTAAAATAATGTTTTGCCTATAATCATAATACAATAAAATTGAAAAAATGGTAAGAAAAATTTCTTTATTGAAAAGACCTGAAAACCAATATTACCAGACATTCTTAAAATCTAGTATCAGGCAATGCCCGTATCACTCTACTCTGACATCTGTTATTATTTCTCCAATTCCAGTTAACCTGTTTGATCGCTCTCTTTTTATACACAAGTGGTCGTATTAATAAGTTATACTTGGGATTGAAAGGATTTAATAAATTTACTAAAATTTACTAAAAAGCAATGTTTAAAACTTCTATTAAAAATTAAAATTAATCTTTTTTGTGATACCTCAGTATTTCTAAAATTTTGCCTGTGGTAGAAGAGAATCAGAAATCAAAATAGGTTGGTTAGGACATTTTTATCTCTTGTAGATTCAAACGTTGTCCTCAATAAGCAGAAGTTGCACATGATGTCTTTTAGCCCTTGGTGTTCTATGAAAGGTGGAGATAACGATAGATGTTTGGAGTGTTTGCTAGGGAGCAATTGGTTTCGTTCTTACGTGTTCCTTTTGCTCTGATCCTCCCATTTGTGAGATGGGGTAACTGACCCAAATACCATGTGAACAATATGCACTTTTTGAGGACATAGAACAAAGCTTTGCGTACGTTTCTTTGATGTTTATAATCTCTTAGACAGTGCTAAGGCTTTTTTACTTTTTTAGATGTCAGTTGATTCTTATGAAAAAGCAAATCAAATATATTCTTTCAACTGTTGTGTTGTTCTGGTGCTGATTAGCCAGGAAAACCACTGTGTTGGGACCACTCTGGGGAAGGGGTTTCATCCTTTACCAACAACATCCTTTAAAAAAAATCAAAACACATCCACTATTAGATTGTGGTAGTTTTAATGTAGATTAAGAAAGAAGAATATTAAGAAGAATAATTTCATTCAAATCAGAGTAATCTTAATTTTTAGTGTGTAAGTGACTTACGTGAGAAGTAAGAAGCACACGGAGCTTGCAACAAGTGAGGATGCACTTGCACATAACAATGTTGACAATTGTTAGCAAATATACTTCTGAGTCACTGCAAATAGATGTACTGTTGTCCCAGAGAAACTTGTATTCTCTGAGAACGCTGTGGAGCAATACATGCAAATTAAATACTGCCCTGCATCAGCACTTGATTTTAGAAGCATGCTTCCTCTATTTTGAGTGACTCCACTGAAAAAATGCTGCATATGCACTAACTGTTTGAAGTCTTCACCATTCCAGATTTCCAGCAATTAGGGAAAACTCACAACTGTGTAGCAACTGGTTTTTTAAATAACGATCAAAAATTTTGAGAAAGAATTTTCTTAGTAATTTGTTACTGTGGATAAAAGTATGGTGCAAGATGGTACTTACTTAGGAAAGCAAATTGAGTATTTTGTTTCTGAAGTGAATCAAATAGTATCCCTTTACAACTTTGAGCAGCCTTTGAATCATGTGGTAGCTCAGCCCCAGCATTTGCTTCTTGGTGACCTAAGGATGTTTCCATGGTGATCTGCATTTGCTGTTTACCCCAATGCTCAGCTTGGTATGACTAGCAATACTTGAGTGCCCTGAAATTAACCTCTTCAAAATTGAGATACTTACACCTTGTAATCTCTTAATATTCTCACCACTACCACTCTTCTCTGTACTGTCATTTCAAATCCTCTGTGCTCTGCGCAATGTTCTTCTAAAAATTTATTTTTATGATTCACCCTACAAATGAGCACTACTTTGTTACACATCACTTAGTTACACTCTCCTTGTACTCATTATGTCACCCCTTGTGGATAGTGTTGCAAAATATCCAAGATACCTGAAACAAGACAGGTGGGAACATAAAAATTCAATGGAAAAAGTAAAATGAAGTGAAAGAAAATGTTTTCATACCCAAGTATTATTGGCTTTTTATTGATTTTTTCCATCAAGGAAAATTATGTTTAAAGCCCCCTGTTTATCATCATTTATCAGTTCAGTTAAAAAACTAGCAAGCTGAGTTATACCACATAAAGAGTTACTGCTGTGGGTATATTGCCTCTGAGCAGCAGGAACCATTTCATCAGTTCATGCTGTGAGCTCTGTCTACGGAGCCTCTGCAGTACTGCTCCTGGAGGCTCGCTACGAGCAGTAGTCTTGCTTTTCTCGGAGTCGTCTTACTATATGATGTACTTACAGTGAATCACTTCTCAATCCTAGCGGAAAGACCACAGGACTGTTCAATTATTCCTTTTGCTTTCATACTTTTCTAAATTAGGAAAGTTCCTAGACCTTTATACTCCACAAAACAAAACACCCAGTACATGATGAGGCTGAACAAGCAATCATCACTAAGCCATAAATATTCACCTGCACCGATACTAGTCACAGTCTTCGTTATCAGCTGCCAGCTGGTCAGAGGCTAATCCACTGCAGTCTAGCTTTGATCCATTAAAATATTCTTTCTTCATCCAAACTGTCTTAACACGAGAACAGCTTATGTTAGGCTGTTTCCATTAGTTTATAAAATGAAACCAACCTCGACTCAGGCTTTCCACTCACTCCACAGCCCTTCTTTTCCATGCTTTTGGCCTGCTAAAAAAGTGTTTTTCTAATGATTACAAGGGAAAGATCAACTACAAGCAAATTGAAACAGTACATAAGGTGCAGATTCTGTAAACAAATACTATTTTTCTCTAACAAGTGATTTTCTCATCAGTCTGTATTTTGTGTTCTTTCTTTTGGCTGAACTGGGGTCACTCACTTCTGTTGTATTGCTAGCTGTGATTTTTTAAGATTGTCATGATTACATAGCAATAATCTGTCCAACATTTTCTACAGGGCGCTTTCACCTTTATCAGACCCAATTTTCTTGCCTTAACACTTTCTCCCAAATAATATGCTTGCAGCTGTATTTTGGTGGAACTGTAGCTCTTTGGTGCGAAGTTGGTAGTTGAAGAGCCAAATACTGAAGTCTGCACGCTCCATTAGTTTTTACAGGAGCAAAAGTGCGAATCTTCATTTTGTGGATACGAATTCTGACCCTTTTTTTTGTGGTTACGAATTGTGACCCTTTTGTTTTTTTGGGTTTTTTTCTCTCAAAAGCTTCCTCGGCTGAACACTTCAGCTGGCAGTTTACGTTGACAGATTTGTTAGCAGACGGCAGAACAGGAGAACGCCAGGCTGATGATGGGCCTGGAAGGTGAGCACAAAAAGCCTAAAAAGCTGGTACAGCCAGTGAATGAGAAATGAATGCCAGTGATAATAAGATAAGTATCGTTGCCAAAAAGGTATTTTTTTAGCAACTGTTCATTAGAAAGACTGAAAATGATCAGTATCGGCTACTGGAGGCATTTTAAAGGAATCATGACATACCGAAAGTCCACATCGATTGTTTTAACATTCAAGACAAAGGTGCAGAAAGGAGCTATTTAGACAATGACCTGGATAGAGAAAGAAAATCCGAGAAGGAAGGTAAATAGCATGGAGACCGCAAATGCAAGCACTGAAGATATGCACGATTTTCCAGTGATGATAAAAGGGAGAAAGCTTTTAACAGTGTAGCTGTAAGAGCTCAGTTTTCATTATCAAAGATTTTAAAAAAAAGAATAAAATTTTTCTCATGCCTCAGACTTAAAATCCACAGGATGCAAGATGGATAGATGCTGGAGGGTGGATATACATTGATTTCTCAACTAGCTTTTTTATTTGAAAGCCTGTTAAATAAATGCATTTCAAAATGTGGATATTCTTTCTAAAACTTTCAGCAAATGCTGGTTTTATGCCACCATCTCTGAGATGTAAACTATTACAATAGTGCATATTGGCCGCTCAGAACTGGGATGTATTGAGCAGGATTGTTTACAAATACAGAAACAACGAAACCACTTACTATTTAAGAGCATGGGAAGAACTATGAGAGATATGAATATGAAGGCTAACTGAGCGGCTTAGATAAGATAGCTGGAAGGAGGTTTATGTTCTCAGAATAGAAAATAATACATATTTGTATATAATCTGTGGGGTTTTGCAGTCTGAAATAGAGGTATGTGCCAAGTCTGATCTCCTTCACCTTCTAGAGCTTCAGTTAACAGGGCATCAACCTCCACCCACAACACATTAGACATAAGTGTTCTATTTCTAAGGCCAAATTCATTCAACTTCCAGATTTCCACTTGTGTTTAAAATTCAATTTTACATACATATATGGTTTTGTGAAAAATAGCATCAGTATAAAAGCTAGCTCAACCAAAAAGTAAATAATATATATTTTCCGTACTGTTTTCACCATGAATCAATGTTTAAATAGTGGAGAAAGTAATTTTAAAAGCTTCCTGGGATTATTTTTTGAAAGGTGCACAGTTTTAATTTATAATTTCAAATGTGCTGACGATAAGCACACTTTAAAACCTTATGGCACAATGCATTAGGTTACCTAATATTAATTTACTTTTTATAGGTTATTTAATATAGTATTGATTGCATTAGCATTTGGATTAATGACCTTTTAAATGCTGAAAGACTAAAGCAGTTGTCTAGTAAGATGAGAAGACAGTCATGAGGCTGAAATAGTTGGCCAATCAGCTTTTTTAAAATAAATTAAAGATTGTGTAAACCAAAGCAATGTTGAGAATTAGGGCTTTCTAATGAGATCATCAGTTCTAAATCAATACCAACAGGGTACACACTTCTGTTTGATGTTCACTATGTACTTGAGAGAATTTCAGTAATCAATCACTGGCATTCTGACTTGCAGATGCAAAGAAGTCCACCTCAGTTAAATGTTTAAGACTGCAAAGTAGAACTACGCTCAAGTACAAGGAATGTAAATTGGACTGTTTCCAAAATGGAATAGCTGAACTTTCATAATCATGTGTTAAACTCACAGAAAATCATACAGTGGATTGAAATTGAAGCTGATCCTTCGTAAAAATAAGGGGATGCATAATTTGTCTAATCTAAACCTACTCATGAGAAGAATCTCAGCTGCCATTTTCTCTGCTGAGCTCAATATAATTTAGGGGGATAAAAAAATGCAGTCATGACGATGGCAGGGAATTCAGGAGAAAACAAACGGTAAAACCTTTCCCACTCTAAATATGGAATCTGACTGCAGTACTGTCATCTTCAATTGCTTTTGCTGTATCTGCATATCCATTTATTTTCATGGTTATTTCTCTTTGTTTCTTTTTTCTTTCCTTTCCTCTCTGTCACTATGAAGACTTCATGTACTGACTTACAAAAACCTGTGAGCAATTAAGAATATAAAATCAACAATGGGGTAATCACTGCCCTTTACTATTTCACTCTTTATTTTCCAGTATGTTGAATAACTGTTTGCACTTGTGCTCCTTAGAAATACATTACTTTTTTTTTTTTTTAACATACACCAGTTAAAGTACACAGTGAATCCCTTGAATACGTTCTGACTTTTATCAAGTGAGGAAGTCCAGTTGTGACTACTGAATTCTCTGATTGTACAAGACTGATGTATTTGCAGTCCATCCATAAAAGAGAAACAGTGAGGAATCAGGCTATCGTGGCTCTGTGCCTCATGTAAATCCAGTTAGTACAATCTGTGGGGTTTTCCTTTAGTTTTGTTGAAACGACTCATTATTCTTCTATTCTCTGCTGGATATCCCAAATAGCTTTTTTTAGTGGAGTTACTGTTGTTATCCACAGACAAAACTGAAACCGTAATTTGTCCCAAGCACAAGAATTTGTGGAAAGTTATTTCCTATTCTCTTGAGCACTGTGAGTGGATGGGAATTATGTGCTGTACCTCCAGCTGGCAGCACACTGCACAGAGGACAAGGTAGCTTTTAGCCACCTTTGCACTGTCTGGTCTGTGCGTGTAATCCTATATAGCTTAAGCAATGATGGGGATTTTTACCAAAGGCACCAAATGTAGAAAGGGCACAGATAAATGCTGTCTTCAGCTGATTAACCATTCCCTTATGAAGTTTCCGCTGTGTTTGTGAAATTATGGGAAACAGCCTTTTGCTAAAACACCATTAATTTTTAAGTATGGTTTCCAATATGAAATATTTTTATTTTGGCTATTCATTTTTAATGACTGCATAATGCAACTCAGCAAAACTATACAAAGCAAACCAAGAAAAAAACCTAAGCTATTAACATCGAATATTTGCATAAAAACCATGAAATACTGAAGTAAAGACTTTGTAGGTAACTGGCAGTTCATGCAATGAAGACAAAATGTACAGAAACTGCCATTAAAACATCAATTTATCAGAACAAACTTACGGTGCTACATTTACTGCATATCCCCTTCTGGCAGAAAAGTTATTCTTACTTTTAGTTTGGGGATGTAATAATGGAGGTTATTACTAATCTGTTGTGTCTTGGAGCCATGTTCATCAGTTTCCCTGTTGTGAATTCAGTGGATGATCATACCTGGTATCTTATAGCACACTTTTGCCGGTAGCTATGGATGATAGCATTCAGTATGAGTTGGCTGTCCTACCAAGCCCATCAGCTTTAAGTTACTGTAAGCAAATCTCTCGCATGCTTTATCTTAGCCAGGAAATCTCTGCCTTCAAAACACAGATTTGTGCTTTTGCCTATCCATAAAACATACAAACGACCAATTTCACTTTATAATTTCTAAGCTGACAGTAAACACCATGAAAACTTAAAATAAGGTGTTGTTAAAATACTTGTATTGTATGTACATCAAGGCAAATGCATGATCTTATGGAATATCTTTTCAGATGGTCAAAATATATGGTCAAAAATCAGCCACACTTGCATCTGTGGGAGCTGGATTATTTGAAGAGTAGAAGCGTTATACGGCTAGATTCCAAAAACTGGCGAAAGAACAGAACATCTGTAACCAAAGTATGAAAGGAAGCTAGCAATCAATAGAAACATGTTTTACTGCCTTGTTTTAGGATACAGTTCAACATTTGGGGAGGATTAAGTATTTTAAATTATTTTTAAAGATCTTTGAGATTTTGACAATTTCCTTTTCACCTTCACCCAGGGCAACAGGACTCAGTAAGAAGAAGAGAACATAATACAGAATTACATTAGAAAGGACTCCCAATTGTTAACCCAACTAGTCAGGGAAGTCAGGAAACTTATTTATGTATGTGCATTATATACATATATACATAATAGTGAAATAGCATTTGAAGATGTTTTCATAGAAGAACACATTTAACCATATAATGTGAAATATGCAAATTGTTATTTTCCTTTACTAAAGTACTCCAGTTGGCAGTTGTTCAGGGTGCCCTGAAGACCCTTAAAACCTAAGTGAAGGCAACGGTACAACGTGAAGTCAACTCCTAAGCTGCAAAACGAGGGATATATTCATAAATCAGCTTTGTATGTCTCAGACCTCTGAGTGAACTCTACAAGTGTAGTATTATTTAATGATACTACTGGAAATCAGCTTGATACTTTACATGAACTGTACCATGAGAATATATTCATTCCAGGACCACAGTTGATTACGTTCATATTCCTTTGATCTCTGCATTTAACTAACCTAGAAAGTTTAACATAAGGATTGTTTTCCCATTGTTTTATAAAAAGAGAAAGAGTTGGAGTCAGAAGGTGTATGTACACTGATAGACATAATAATAAGCTTATGTATGTGTGTGTGTGTATATGTGTGCATAAATATATGTGTATGTAGATAGTGGACGTTTATTGTCACCAGCTATTTAAGGGTCCATGGATAACGGTCAAACTTAAGTACTAATCTTTGATCTGTTTTTTCCCTCATTGACACCAAGTGCACAGCCATCATTGCCTTCAGGGGGACCTGCGATAGGCTAATCCTAAAGGCTTGTGAAATACAGATTTCCTAATGGTTCAGATGGGACTCTGTGCACTAATTAACATTTTATTTTATGGCAGCCCTTTCTTCTGTCCTATGCCTGTATGCTCCCTTAGTGGAGCGAACAGATGTAGTCACACATCTCTTATGCTTGGCAGAAGACGGATGTCACTCTTTAGAATAAATGTACTTAGTCAACATCAACATCTGTTTGTATGGCTGCCTCCCATGAATGGGGTATGATAATGTTGTCTGGAGAGATTTCTGAATTAGTCATTGCAGGACTTTGCTTACTTTTATGTTGACCAGGCAACAACTTTTTCCTACCTTTTCTTTGATCTTCGTATTCTTTATTTAAGTTTGAAATGTGTAAAATATTTCAGCTTCTAGCTGCTAAAACATTTTTTTGGAAAGTATAATGCAGGATCATTCTGTGAGGGAATCGTACCAGAAGCTAAAATTTGTCCTATTATAATAACTGAATTTTTTTATTCATAAAGCTCAGTTACGTGAAAAAAGACTCAATATTTTGCCTTCAACTTCTCAAACTTTGATGGTGTTATCTTCCTTACTTATAGTACACGAGAGTCACTACGTTCACTTTTAAGTGACCTGAGAAGGTGCTATACACTTCTCATGATAACTAATTGGCGAGTTTTGTCACTATAGATGCATATTCATGTGTGGGGAGGGGGGGGTTTGTGTGACTCAAGGACATCACTCCGTTTCTCTTCAAATGCTTCAGATATATTTACTGAAGCTTTTGGATGATTATTTCAAAATATTATTGTATGCATTAATAATGGGTCTGTGTCATTACCGGGCTTTCTTTTTTTCCTAACATTTAAAAAAGAGGATAGGCATTGGAGGAAACACTTCTCATGGCCCTGTGCCCTGGGGCACACAGTTTTTTCTGTTGTACATTTAATATCTTTCAGCAGTTTTCTGCACACTCAAACATCTAATCTGTGCTGGATTCTGTCGAAGTTCTCTTTTATTTTATATGTTAGGTACACATACATATGCATGCCAGCACATCTCTCTCCTCTCAGACAACCACACCCCCACACACTTCTAATTCTCATCTTAACCTTTCCAGTGAACCAAGGGGGCTTTTTCACTGAAGGCTTTGCAGACTGCATGTGTAATAAATAGGGAGAAAATAATAAGAAAGGAGACTAAGATCATCTGGTTTCCCCACAGAACAAGTCTACTAGGTGTTACTGCAAATTAAAATTCTCACGTAATGCTTCCCATGTGTGCCTCAGGGAGTAGTCCCCATAGGTTCAAGAGTTGCATTCAGTTTCTGTGCCCATTAAATTTTTGTTATCTGATAAACCTGTCAACATATATGTCAAAGAGTGACAGCTCTGACAGTATCCTTGTGATGTTGGCACCTGAACACTGGGAAGTAGAGTGAGACCATCAACTTATTTCATGTAGGCCACAAAGTAACTTGCAGAAGAGTAGAATTTTAACTAACAGTCATGCAAATAAGAAAGACAGTATAAGGAGATTTCACATGAGATCAGGGCCTATACCTGCCTATGTTAGGTCATTAAATTGCCTTTTCCACCTGCTTTTTGGAAAGAAACTAATTAATGCTCTTTTCTTACATGGCTTCAGTCTGGTATTAAGAAGCTCAACATTCCCATTGATGACTAAAATTAAATAATCAGTCTCTCATAAAAAAGGATGTGATTAATTAATAAACATTGAAGAAAATAATTCATTTTCACTTTTAGAAAACATTTTACTGGTAGATATTACGAAGGCAAAGGACATGATGACACATGCAATAAAATGCTGTTAAATTCCACTTCCTCATTTAACTTTTTCTCTCTCTTTTGTTCTCTTTATAGTAAATTCCTCAAAGATCATTTAATTTAATTAAAGTTGAGAAAAGTACCCAATTCAAATAGGAAGGCTAGAGGTGCCTTTTCCTCCACTGTGAAATACCAGTGTGAAGCCAGTGCCAGTTGCCACATTTCACTTTCAGAAAAAGTAGGAATGGCTTCTACCTGGAAGTTGCAAACCCTGCATTTATATTTCCATGTAACCAGGGTTTGTGTTATACTTTACACAGATGTGTGTGTATGTACACACATGTGTAGATTATATAGATCATTTGTACTATATATAGGCCTTTCCTTATATTAAAAATAGACCCACGGTGTTTGACCTCTACTGTTATGCTTGTTGGCAAACCTAGCAAAAGAAATTGGCTTGTCTCTCTTAGGAAAAAAAAATCTTGTTTCCTCCCACGCTAGAAATGGTCCCCTTGACTTTAAAATTGATGCAGTACGTAGTGCTGTGGTATATTTTGTACCAGTTCTGTCACTCAGTAACATTTAGGCCTGTCGGTTGAGTACCATGTACAAATGCTAAATATGATGGATTTGTTTTCAAAACATTTTTAAAAATAAGGAAAAGGTGGAAGGTGCTCTTCGTGAAAGCACAATGTGATGTAATGCAATAAGCTTCTATGCCAAGAGGCTAAATAGAAACTCATGTCCTCAGTATAGGTTATTTGCACTAAACAGTCAAATTTTAAAATTCACTAAGTCTATGAAGATAGATAGAAAAATGTGAATTATTTGTGTATTTAATACATTTTAATATTCAACTTGTGGCTTAGGAATCACTACAGGACTTTTTCAGTTGATCTGTTTCCACATGACATCAGTAGGTCCAATACACCACACTGTTTTTATCAGACATATTTCTTACAGCATCTCTAACATTGGAAATAATTAAGTTTTTTTGATCTAGACTGTTACCTAAATCATGTGACCACTTCAATCACAATTTTAAGGATAGAAAATCACTGGATAAATTGCAGAAAGATATTAGAAGATGCAAAGGATTTCAACACATTTGAATTGCTGCTTATAATATGTTTGCAACTTCTGGAACTGCTTTGATGTTCAGTGTATATGCAATTACTTCTGACACTGAAAGGAGAAACTGCCCTTCATGAATTTTAATCCAATAGCCTTTTGGATTCTCCTCAGCAGCTTTTTCCTGTCTTTTGTTGTTAAAGCAATGCAGACATACTTGAGAAGTGGTTTTCACAATACATTTTAAAAGAATCTACTGCTTGAAAAGTTTACTGGAAAATTTAATTTACATTTTGAAAGCTAAACAAGGAACAGTTAAAAAATTAATGTTGTAAATTGTACATGACATGAAAATGTCTCACTTTTGGTGATAAGACTCATTGATCCACCACTGATTAATTTAAGTGAAACTATTGTAATGATGCTAGTAAAAATTAACAATAAACCAGATTTTCAACATGTTTTATGCGTGTGGCTGAAGTCCTGGTTAGTAGAAAAGGGCTTAGTGCTGTGGGTAAGGTACTGTGGCTTATGTGACTACTCATGTAGTCAAGCAAACAATAAGTCACACACTCTGCCACTACTTTCACGAGCTGAAAGCAGCAATGTCTAAGATTTGAGTTTTTATCTCACTGTTCAGATCAAAAAGGGTTACCGAAAAATCCTCTAATCACCTGTGACGGTAAATAGCTGCTATGAGAAAAGCACTATGATCATCAGTGTGTTGTGCAAAAAATACGTGTTCGGATAACCAAGACAATCAAAAATACTTTTATTTCAGGAAACAGGGAAGAAAACTTTCAGATATGTACTTTGAAGTGTTCAGCAGTCCAGAGGACATCTTTTATTTATCGAGATATATATATTTTTTGCTGCATCACAGTGAACCTCACAATGTAAAATAAAAAACTTTGATATATTTGTTAATGTAAAGGTGGTTGTGGGTAGTTTAGTGAGCTTACCATTCTGTTCTTTACCAACTCGTCAGAAAATATTTTCCTGGGAATTAGCACTGTATGTTTCATTTTCTGCAAAGTGCATCATAGTGCTGTTTCCTCTCTCTGCAGGCGAGAGTACACAGGTCATGGCTGCTCTCACAACTTCTCCCCTACCTCATCCTGCCAAAGAGGTATGTGTCTCATTGCTGGAAATTCATAGTGATGTCTCGTAGGCCTTGCTCACTGTAATCCCTCTATCTCTCCTTGGTTAGAATTGGTAGAGAATGCCATAAAGTTGTTTACAACCCATGTGTAACAGGCCTGTCTTCCACTGTTTCAGCACATGATTTAAATGACACATTTTGGAAGCCTACATCTGTATTTCATCATCTGTTTCTTCAGTGAGAACATAGATACTGTGAGGCTGACGTATCATATATGAGCGTATTTAAGATGCTGTAAAACACCTGGCCACCACCATCTTGACATTCTTGACAGAAACCTTATTTTTTTCATGCAAATCTTGGAGCCCTTAGTGTAAAACTCATACTAAAAAGAAAGAACATCATGTTCAGTAAAGATGTTATGGTCAGTCTCCTAAAAGCATAAGCTTCATCAAGAAGATTCCTATTCCTTTTTTTTCCTAATTTTTTTCCCCCCCTTTGGTAGTAGTGGTCAGTTGAGTAGATTAGTATAATTTCAAATTCTAAACCAGCTGTTGCGATCACCTGATGTCTGGTGCATTGTTTGAAGATACGGCCTAAATGTCATCACACATTTGGGCCCTAGTCTGATTCTTTAGGTAACACAGATGAAGGTTAAATACCATAAAGTTTATTAAACCAGTCTATAACATGTTTAGCAGACATAATCCTCTTTTTTGCAAGTTTTAACAAGCATGTTTTTCCTGCACAAATTCAGGAACAAGCATTTAACTCCCACTGGTTTCAAAGCCATGGGAATTAAGCAGGTGCTTAAAGTTAATGAGGTACTTAATTGCTTTGTAGAACCAAGATGGACTGTTGCATTGCAGGTACAATGAGAAATTGTCACTGATTTCCTTTCTGAGTGAGGAGGTTTTTAAGGATCAAGATCTCAGTTGCAGTCCATCCTTGTACCATTTATGCATAATTTGATGGTTCAAAATTGTGATGTTCTGTTGCGGTCTGGGTGGATTCAAGCTTGAACAAAAGATTTTCTAAGTTTTCTAAATAGTATGACTGAAACCATGGAGGGCTAAGCATTTTATACCACCACTGTTTTAGCAAAATATAGTCTATGCCAAATCATACAGACCAAAAAGGTCTACAGCAGTGAGGTGAGTGGATCGTAAGAACAGACTTTCATCTTGACAGATGGGGCATATTGTCTCAGGGGAGTGGACCAGGGAGAAGGAAAAAGACTGATGGCTAGCAACATGAGTATATTTTTATTGGAAGGAGGCATTTTTATCACAGAAGATAACTTTACATCTGGAAATGTTACATCAGATTATAGCTCTCAGTTGCATTGGTGAAAATCCATTGTTGGTACCCTGTGGCATATGGAGTCATATGCTGGCTGGCCATTGTCATTCCGGGTGAGAGATGATTCAAGCAACTTTACCAGCTATTTTGTTAGAGCCAATACAATCAGATACAAAGCAGGGGGAGTGTTTATTTTTGTCAGAAAACAACGTGGCTGTAGGTGTGGTTGGTCACTGTGTAAACAGCATAGCACAGAGAAGTAGTATGAAAATTCACCTTGAATCATTAATACTGCATTTATGCACTAAATCTTACCCTAATGGAAATCATTTACTATACACATATGCTCTTTAATTAGCATGGCCAACATCTGTTACATTTTCCTCATCTTTAAAAGCACAGAGTAATATTTTACTCTTGCATGCTAATGTTTGTTGTGGCAGCAAAGAATCCACTTCAAGAGGAAAGGCAATTTTTACATTTGTGTCTCAGAGTAACTTTAAACCGTTTATGGTATTTCTATTTAGAATAATTCCAGAGGTGTGTCTATTTATCTTCTGCATTAAAATTCAAGAAAAAGGTTTAGCTTTTGGCTTGCCTTTGGGGCTAAGCTGTGCAGCAGACATGCTTCTCTGAGATAATTTGTTTTCTAATTGCCATTCGTTTGCTGAAATACAATTAAAGTTATTGCTCTAATATTAACATCATCATCTTGATTGCCTTATCAGAATATGAATATGTATTTTTCTTAGTCTGCTTAGAGACATCTTTCACTAACTTTCTCTGAACATGTAGCTCTTAATTAAAGAGAATTTTTAATTCATCTGTAACAGCACTTTTCCAGCAGCTGTTGCCAGTTTGTTGGAGGGTCACACCTTACATTCGTGTCCAGGCTGACATCACATACTGTCATTACACCAGGGCATGTGTTAAACTTGAATACCTGTGCCTTTGAATCAGCTTATACAAATCATTTGGTCTTTGTGTAATTGCCAAAATTAAGTTTGAAAGCAGGCAAATCTAAGTCAAACACAGATTTTATTAAGAACTGGAATATGGCAAGCAGCTGTGTGAAAGCACTGACCAGCCGGTTTATCTAAAGTGCACCAAATGAAAAGGGGCACTCAGGCCGCAAGATGAGAGAGATATTACTCAGTTTACTTAAAAATAATGAGGGAGTGTTACTTAGCAGTACAGCTGTGTGCTCCCCTTATTTTGTTTGTGGTTTAGAGAACCATTTATTTACTATAGTCGAAATAGAACTACCAAAAGAAAATGAGCACAGTTTTATTCTTAAAATAGTCTTTATAAACTTCTTTACTTCGGCTTTCTTTTTAACACTACTTTACAAAGATGTTTAATGAACAGGATTCTTTCAATCAGTAAAAGCAGGAGAATGTTCCAAAATAGTTACATAAATGAACAGGCCACTTGGGATAGCAAAACACAGAGATATAGTGAAGAAGCAGTCCCATTTGGTGATGAAATTGTTCTTTTTACTCTAAGAAATCCTTTTAAAATCTTTTTTTCTCATTTAGTAATTTTCCTTTTATGATAGTGTATCTATTTCC
Organism: Aptenodytes patagonicus; assembly: GCF_965638725.1. Lineage (NCBI taxonomy): Eukaryota > Metazoa > Chordata > Aves > Sphenisciformes > Spheniscidae > Aptenodytes > Aptenodytes patagonicus. Next base: position 8,233,656 of record NC_134959.1, read on the forward strand.
CATACCTCATTAGTTTCTGAGCACATATGAATATCCCACTGAGTTACATAGAAAAATTTTTTTTTAGTATGATAGAAATGCAAAATTGAATCCTAGTTTTAAAAAAATAATAATGAAATTGACATTTATCCTCTAGTGAGCTGTTCTCTAAAATTAATTCAGTGTATAATAATCAGCAAAAATTAATTTGTAATTTATATTATGTAGGGGGTAATTGCTCCATGTTATAGATTTTTGTATTTTAAAACTGAAATAGCAGCCTTTATTGACCTTTCAACAGACATCAGGTAGCAGGGATCAAGTATGTGTTTGTTTTCTCTGGGGGAAAACATTTTTACATATTATTACAGGTTTTTGAAAAATACTGAGGTCTTTGCTTTCCAGTCCTTTTGTTAGCATAAGTAAAATTCATGGGTGTTCTGCATTGCCTCTTTTATGTCATGATAGACGGGCATCTGGCTTTTTAGCCCTGGTCATTCAAATTTTCTTCTGTCTTTGAGCATATTGCTATGAACTGTCCAGTAGCTATTATCTGGACAATCATTCATGTCAGAACTGAAGATAATTATATGGTTGTGGTTGCACAACACATAATAAATGCAAATGTGAGAAGCCTGCCTTGGATTGGGGGGCGGGGGGGGTGATCTGTAAATGTCTGAGGAAAGGAAAAAATAAAGAAAAAAAGAGATTGCTGGAGTTCGTTATGCTAAATGTGTGTCTGCAAAGGAGGATGAACAGTTGACTAGGACCAGCTGTTTGTTTTTCCCCAGACAGGAATTTACATGTTGATTTCAAACCTACACGTAGGTTTGAATTTAGTTTCACACTGTCTTTTATACCTTCATGAGACATTCATTCAGACCAGACCAGATTCACTCTGCAGATTAGTGTGTCCAGAAGTTCTTAACCCGTCTGTTAAATATACTAACACACTTTTATATAGTGTTTTATCCCATGAATAGATAATCATCAGAATTAATACAAGTTCAATAACTGTATCAATGATTCTGCTTTTTGGTGAAGAGTGGCTTCAAGTGACAGAGAAGAATCAACCTACACATAAAAACATTATGTTTAAAAGATGTGCTTCCAGATCACACATTAATAGTATGGTCTGGATTTGGATTTCTAAGCTCTAAATTTTGAGACTTAACATTAATAATATTAGCCTATCATAGTAGGCTTCAGCTGTGCTTTTATAAGTCCATTTAGCAGTAGTTGTTGGCTTCAAAAAAAGCTATGCTGGTAGTCCTTGGAGAGATTTTTCAATTAAAAAAATATCAAAACTGCTAGAAATACTCTGCTGTAATGAAACTTTTAGGAACACTACATCGCCTTATTAGTGCAGCAATCGTGGAAGTTTTTTATGAGAGTCCTGCTATGACAAAATGTATAATACTTATTTAGAAGTTTACACAGAAGTAACTACAAGTCTCGCAGAGCATACAAGCTCTTTCATGTTTCAAGAAACCCGTGTTTCCTATTGCTATGCTACCTCATGTTTGGAATTGCCTAAAGTGCCTTTTTAGTGCATAGATGCTGCATAAAAATCAACTTGCCTCATTGAGTTCAATAAGCAGTTCCAAGGTCAAATGTTATTCAGCTGTAAAATTATCTATTAAATTTTTTTACTAAGGGAAGCCATCTGAGTATTGAAGGACAAGATAATAGTCCATTTACAGAATACAAAAGACTGCATTTTGTTTGTTCAGCACATCATAACAATAGGAATGTGCTTTGCTTCTCAACTTTTATTTATGGCGTTACAAACCGTAGGATGATCCCCAGTTGTCAACAACATATAGTTAGAAACAGAGGACTGTAGAAATGTAGTGTGTACTCTGTATTGTGTATTGTATTCTGCATACAAGTGTATGCAGAATAATTAGACCTGAGAAAAGGGAGGAAAGCTTAAGATTTCTTGAAAATTGCCTAAAACAAGAAATAAAATCAAACAACAACAAAAAAAAGCCATTAAAACTAATGTGTGACCAGAAGATAATTTTGGAAGTTGTTTTTTAGAGCATTGGATATGTATGTGGGGGAGAGAGAGTAAACTAAACTCCTTTGATTCTACATAGAGATAACCAACATTTTCCAACAGATCCTCTTTTTCAGGGAGATGTCTGAGCTGTTGCATTTTTATTTTTGAAATTATTTTTCAAAATAGCTTTTGTATTTTTCTTGGGAGGAAAAAGAACATAAAATTATTTTTTTTCAAAATATTTTAGCAAAGGGCCATTTTTGTTTGAATTTTTTAGTTTTAGTTCTGTATTAGAATTTTTTTGCTAGGAAAATTCAGTCAGTCCTACAAATAAAGCTGTGATCCTCCATGTTCAGGCAGTAAAACCTTAGGCAGAGCATGCTACCTCTCGAAGCCAAGCACTAATAGCCTGTAAGCATGTTGTGTTAACATGTAAGAAAAGAGTAAGTTAAGTCCTTCTCCTACTTCATAGCTGGGAGCCATAAGAAGACTGTTCAGTTCAGAGAGTGAGACTGAGAGAGCAAAACCCTCCCAGGCAGATCAGCAGGGGGTAGAGGAAGCTCCTCAAAGTCTAAAAAGTATTTGCCTGTATTGTACTATCCACTTTTTCCAAAATCATTAATGATATCTTGCTTTAACAGGAAAAACTCCTCTCCAGGTTCCTGTATGCTTGCCTTCCCTCATTAAGGGGCACTTGACTTCCCTCAATCTCTCTCATTAAATCCCAGTCTTCATCAGAAGATTATGATAATTTAGATTACAGCCTTGAGAAATCTTGTTACATTTGAGGGGTCCTGATTCTGCAGTTAGTGTAGTCAGGCTCTAGCAGAGTCCAGCGGATACAAGGTTACGCATAAATCGCTTCTGTCTCCCCTGGGTACAAAGCCGTGGTCAACATTGTGTAGTTGAACTAAATAGCTCAGGATCAGCTGCTCACAATGTCATTTCCTAATGAAAATTTACCAGCTTACTTCAAATATGAACACTCCCATTTCCATTACTTATTTCATTTAGCTAGTTATTTAGCTAGATTTGTCAAAGAAATTCGATAGCAGTTACTGATATTCTGTGCACACACAGTAATCTCCATCTTTGAGATAATGTGTTGAGATAACCATTTTCATGTGAGCAATTACTTGCTCACCTGGTGATTGTAAAAATGTTTCCAAACAAATTGTAACATATTCTCTTCTATTGCACAAGTATTTCCCGTGGGACCATGCCGATAACACAGATGTGGCAGGATAACTAGCATTCTTTTATAATGTAGTAAAATAAATTGTGTTTTTATAGGATGGCCTTAACGTACAGTAACACAAAACTCTTTAGAGAGGCATCAACAGTAAACTGAAGTTTAAAGGAAAATTTTACAGACGAGTTGCAAAGAAGTGGTTGTTTTCAGGGAATGATGAGGTGTGTGACTGAACTACCAATATGAGTTAGGACAAATGAAAGAGTAACTGATAATTATGAAGCATCTTAGCTAAACTGAATGATTTCCATGCCCTTATTTCTGTGATTAAGATTTTATCCATTAGCATACAATTTGTCAGCCTAGACAGACCTAATAGAATAATAGTTACAGCTCTGTATGTTCAGCAAGATGTGGAGAATGGATTGTATCATTTATCTAGTTCTTTCTTGACAACAGCTTAACATTTATTACAGTGGTGTGCACTGCAATATTTCTATCTGACATTAAAATTATGACTTCCGTAATTTTATCATAATTGTTCTTAACTCCTTCTCTGAGAAGTAATAAGCAGTACCCAATCAGAGCAGAAGTGAAGTAGGGAGAGAGAACTTTTATTAGCTTATCTGATTACTATCAATAATAAACTATTACTTTTTTCCTATGACTTTATCATGCTTATGTTCTTTGAGCGGCATGGCTACAACAACTAACTGCAATTAGTAGAACAGCGGTCTCTAGGACAGATAGACAGATAAATAGGCAGTCTGTGCACTCCTGTCCTCAGTATTTCCCTATTAGGTAGTTTTAATCAGTTGTGTACTTTTGTCAGTGTGCTGGCTGAATGTCATTGTAACACTGTCTGAAAATTGGAATTTTAAAATAACATAATCTAGTATCTGTGTTCCCTGTTGCTGTTGCAGAGCGTTGTGGCTCTGCCTCTATTTAATTTGAGGCTTTTACGCATAGAAAATCTTCGTTAATTACAAAGCAAAGCTATTTACAGAATTCTGGTGTAATGAAGAGCTTAAGTAGGCTTTTAATATAGCTGTGTTACCTACTATATTACGTGCAATGTGTCACCTTAACCAGAGGAAGACATTCTCAAACAGTCTGTGTACTGAAAAGCTGATCAGTAATTTTGCTCAGACTGCTAACCCGAAAGAATACTGAATTATAATTTCACAAAGGGAGTATTTCATAAGGCTTCAGTGGAAACTTGGAAATTCTGTTTATGTTTAGTTACATATTTTTCTTACCTGCTTCTAATAGTGCCTCTTTGGTGCATTAGAGCTCTGGAGTTCCCCATTTGTCTACAAGATAATTATACTCATTATCAATGCCATTATCAGGGGCTGTTCTTATCATTCATACCATTTTCCCAACTCAGGGAGGAGTTGCATACCACAATAAGGAACAGGTAGGAAATTCCCAAGTAGGTAATACCCATTTTGAAACAGACTTCTAGGAGAGAGAATGTGATTTACATAGTTGCTTACAAGTGCCAGAATAGGAAAACCAGTCTCAAAACTCAATGGAGTCTTCTTTAAGGCTAAAGTAAGCATAGAGAGGAACACATTATCTACATAAGCTTGTGGGCAGTGGCCTAAGTACAGTGGTGAGAGGCCAACTTCAGGGCCTCAGATGGAGACAAATGCTGTGGCTTCTTCTTCTGACCATGTACCTCGCTCCAGTCTCAGAAGATGGCTGTCGATGAAGGCATTTCATTTGGTGAATTTCTGTGGGGGGCCAGTCCAGAACTTGGAGCCGTAGATGATGATTTCCTCCTCTCTGTCTTGGTTTTTGCTACTGGCAAGTTTTGCACAGCCAGGTATCCTGTGTGGATTCCAGTCAGGGAACAGAATTAGCTCAACTAAAATTTTCCTGTAATTCCTTTGCAGCCTACCAGTTTCATAGTCTTACTGGGCAACAGTAACTGCATTTCAGCAACAAGTGCAGAATTCATGCTTGGATTACTCTTCTTTCTTCAGAGACCTTCTGGGTTTTGGTTGGTTATTTTTTTCCTTTTTTGAAACCTTGGCAAGTAGTTTAGGCCTTTAGATGAAGAGCTGTCCTTCATAACTTGCAGTTAACAACTTTACTATTATTACTTGAAGAAAGGAGTGTTTTTACAGTTAAATCAATATGCCAGTAAAATCAGAACATAGTGAGGACTCTAATGGCTGCAAAGATTTGGAAGTGGTTTTAATGAATACTCAGCAGGCAAGAAAATATGCTTTTATGTTCACTCCAAACAAAAATATACAAGCTGAGGAGAAAAAAGACAGGCTGTAGCCAACCTTATTAAATGAGAAGTGGCTGTGAAATTATTTATTTCATCTAAACTAAATAAGGCCAATTATTGGCTCTCCATATGAAACATAAGAGAAGTTTTCGGTGTGCTTATGAAACAAGGACCTAGTTTGGTAAAGAATTACATAGAGCCAGCTTACAATTAAGTCATGCTTTTTAAAAAAAAAGCTATTATTTTCCTCATAGTTAGACTAATTGCAAGCCATACCCATGACCTTAGGGGCTGAGATCCTGTTCTATTTATATTTTTAGTGTATGTATTTCTATAATGCTATATAATATATATTATTTATAATATAATTTAATACTATGTTAATTATATAGTATTATATTTATTGACATTTACCCAAGAGTAGAACGTTAGTAAGTGTCTTTACACTGAAAAAAATTTCTCCAGCTTGCATAGTGAATCAGGTCTCCTGGTTCCAGGAGACGCAGCTGAAAATGTCCACCATATTCCCAAGAATACATTGTAGAGCTCTGTGAAGAGTCCGAAAAGAGTGGAAGACCATCTCTGTGACACTTCTTCTGAAATCCATTTCTGGAATTTCATTTTTTTCTTTCTAGTCCACTTTCCATGGACCCTCTAAGAGGCTGACTGTCTCGCAGACTGGTATGTCAGGAATAGATGTATGCATAATGTGCCTTCTTACATTTAACTTTCTGTGAAGTCCCAAGTGATTTAAATGATTTAGTTGGCCTCACACCCAGAAGGAAATGAGATGGAGTACATGATGGAGCGGAGTCTGTGGTGGTGGGCAGGTGGCTGTGGAAAAGGGGCAGAGGGATGGCCTAGTAAGAGAAAGGACTGTGCAGTACCTCAGGCAGAAGTTCAAGCCCTGTAATTTGAAAGGCGATTTCAAGTCCCTGTTCTGCTATACACTGTGTGTGAACTTCGACAAACCACTTAGTCCCTATGTGCTTCAGCTCTCTGTCTGTAAAATGGATATAATAGCATTTACCTGCCCATGAGGTTACTGTGAGGACAGCTTCATTAAAAGGTGCGAGCAACTCGCAAACTATTACAATAGATGCACATAAGCACAGCAGCACAAAGCTGGGGTCACCTCTGGACTCAGCAAAACAAACACACAAGCATTTTAGGTGTGGTTTTGCGGGTTTTTTTGGGGAAAAAAAAAGTGAAAACTTTTGAACAAAATGTGAAACTTTTGAACAAAAATAAACACATGAACATGGAAAAGAAGTTCTTAAACTATAGTCAGAAAAATAATTTCCAGACCAGTTTGGAAAGCCTAAACAAACACTGTAACATCTGTTTCCTGAGTTATTGATGGAGTCTGTCATCAGGCTCATGTCTTCCAAAACTTTGTATCTTTCTGGGTGGTTTCAGAAGTCAGAAAAAAAATGGATAGTTGTCATTCTGGAAAAAAGTATACCTTTTAACATGAAGCTTATATGTGGCATAACTATAAAGCAAATAATAAGGAACTTGTATTACACTGTTCGAATGCTGCTAACCAAGTGGTAAAATTACTTGTCTTATTTATTAGCAGTAGCAATAGCCTTTCCGTACCTCCATTTACTATAGCAGAAGAAAGATATCAAACTACTGTTATTTTAAATGGCAGAGTCTGAAACTAAGTATTTAACAATGGGGAAATGTTCATTGCTGTCAGTATTATTGCCTATAAGTAAGCAGGCACCAAGACTTACTGTTTGTGGTCTGGTATAAACACATTAACTAACTAATCTATGCTTCTCACTAAGAGTTATTTTATTTACAGTGATCTTTATAATATCAGCCTATCTCTTGCTAAAGCATGACTATCTCTGAGGTTGTCTGCAGCAGCCTGACTGCTAACATCTTACCCGTAATATTAATTATCTCGAAATATTACTGCGCCATTGGTGAAGCCAGACACGGAGTTCCTTGGAAGAGCAAAAAGGAAAAATGTAACCCTCACCTTTCTTTCTCTCCATAGTCTGAGGAATGTGGGGTAGGGGAAGGGGATCAAGTGCTACTTTCTCCTATAAAAACAGAGTCTGCTATTTTTAGAGTTGCTTTAACTGGCCAGTTCTTATAAAAATTAATTTGAACTGGGTGGTAAAATCAAATTGATAGCTGGAAAAAGAAGCCGGAGCTTGGAGAGATGTGGGTTCAAAGTCTCTGTTCTGTTCTAGCCTTTCTGTAGGAATCTGGGCAAATCAGTCAGGGCTAAATTCACCAGAGTCCAAACTTTAGATACTCAAAATTCTTAGCTAAAGCCTAAGTCTGGAAGCACCTAACATCCAGTGTGTCAAAGTTTCTACCAGTGATGTTTGGGGTTTTTTTAACAAACACAGTTAACAATCTAGAAACACTTTTGGAAACGGCTAATTTTGATACAGACGAGAGTCCTGAAAAAGGTGTGAAACTGCTTTTTACATCACAATAAAAGATGTAATTTCAAAATATGTTCTAGTGTTTCCTTGTGTCTCTTAGTGGCTCCTTGTGTCAGATAAACAACCCAATCTGATTATATTAAAAACTACTAATGTTAGCTGTCAGCTGCTTTATACCTTCTGAGTGCATTGAGCTTGGTGACAGGATAAAAAGATTTTCCTATAATGGCAAACGAGTGAATTGCAGTCATTTGGGAGCTGCAGACTGTTCCTTCAGCAAAAGACTGGATGCTCCATTTAATTCGTTGTGCTTCACTAGAAAAAATAGTGCAGTCATTAAAACATCAGAATTCTAAGTTCCAAGATACCTGCTTCTTTTTTGAATTACAGCATGTGTAGAACATGAGACTTGACAATATTTCACCCTGATTATACTTTTGTAATTTGCAGACAATCTGTGGGGGACAGGGAAGCTCTGGGTATTATTGATTTACACTGTTGAGATCAATGTTATAAGCATATTTGCATTTGTAAAATAGATGGAATAGCTTTATTCTTCTCCCTGAAGTCTTAAATCAATGTGAAGCTTGTTTTCTTCTTTGCTTCTTTTTTGCTCTTTATTACAAAAATTGAAAAACTCACAATAAAATATTAAGATATGCATATAGCCTAGTCTGCCACTGCTTGCACTGTGCTCTGAGTAAGGAACACCATACAGGTATTTCATATCAGCAATATATTTTTAATCACATCCTCTGTAGGACAATATCCCAGAGTGTTATATGACAAATCATAAAATATTACAAAGACAATGACTGCAGTGGGGGAGGGGGGATTATTTAGAGAAGCAAAGGCTTCATTTTGTTTTCCAAAGCATTCTGTTGCGCAGTAAATTAAATATCAGATGCAAGAATTTCATATGGCAGTCACAATACCCTCCAGTGCCCTCACACACCACAGAAGGTGAAGGCAAATGCTTATATAGCATGGACACAAGCGAAGGAGCCATCACTGTAATAAGCATACAGAGCTTTTTCACCACTAATTCTTCCTTTTCAAAATACAACCATTTTAATATTATGGACATAGGTTTGCTCTTCCTTCTTAGATTTTATTAGCAACAACAACAGGCATTGTTTGTGTGCAGTACTGTGTTCAACTTTAGCAAAGAGCTTTGTTTTGTCTTCCAAGGACCCCACTCAGGCAACTGTGAGGGTACAGATGTTTACTCCCAAGCTGTGTTTGGATAATCATGTTTTCAGTACACTCCACTGATGAACATTGTTCCCATGTCACATTTGTTGGCTTCCAAGTACCTCGCCTTCTAATAGGTTTTGAGCTTTAATTGGAAGGTCTGTTGTGTAATTACAGATCTGGTTTCATGGTGTAGCATTCTAGCAGTTGTCTTAACTTCTTGTGTCCTCACTGCTTTTTATGCTTCTTATGATTTAGTTTCTCACATTTGAGGAACTCTGAAGGCTATTTGTAATGTTTAGAGAATGAAGAATAAGAAACCAATGAGATGGCTTATCTACCCAGATTTTTGGTTTTTCTCCGTCACCTTCTCCTCCTCCCTTTCTCCCTGCTTTCTAGCATGCAACTGGATACAAAATTGATCTGACCATGTCATATTAGTCTCATTACAAAATAATTTTGTACAAAAGACTGGCAATAATAACAAATACATGCACACACCTGACTGCATATCTTTACACTCTTTGGTCTCTCTTAATGTGCAGCAATTTGGAGAGATTGTAGAATTGTTCTTCTCTCTCCTTTTTACTACAGTTCCATTGAAGAGTCCAAAAATTCATGAGATTCTTTTTTCCCTTTATTGTAAGAAGTTCATTTAGAACTTAGCAATGAATAACAGATGCTTAAATAATTCTCTCCAATACTGTGTCATTGAACCTTGTCTTGTGTGATGTGCCTTCATTCAGCTTTGCGTAATCCCCCTCCCTGTCTTCTCGCCTTGTACATCCTAAGAAATTGTGTCGTTTCCAAATTTTATGTCCTCACTGTTCATCTTATTTACCAGTTGTTCTGAGTTCTATTATGAACGTTTAGGAACTCTAATTGTTAAACTTGAAATCTTAAATACTGCAAAGAACTTGCAAAGACCCTCCACACGGGAGTGAATTTCACCAGACTCTCTCTTAGAATATAGATGTTGGGTTCCTTATAATTATTTCCTAAAGCAGTTTCATCTGTGCATGTCTCTGAGAGGCTTACCTGACCAACTGTCATTTTATTTGGAATTCTGGGACAGCTCTCAGCTCACTCTAAAGCTGTGTCAATCTTCAGGTACTGTTATTTCTTGATCCTCTTTTATATGAAACCGATTCCCTTTGATACCTATCTGGCATTTTTTTATATAGTTTTATTTTCTTTTGGTGTCATTCCCTGGCAAAAAATATTTTATGTTCTATATCTCTTTTCCCCACTATAGTACTCCTTTCATCCCTTACAAACCTTTTGTCTTTTCTTATGCATATTATAAAAACAATCTGATATACAATTTCAGCTTATCCCTTTTTCTGTTATCATTGTTACAGTCTTTTAACCTCATTTACTCCTATGTACCACTGTGTTTGTGAGTGTTTTCGCTCCTTAACCTTTGATTACTTTTTGCAGTTAGACATTTTATTATGGTATTTGCTGCTGAATGTCATGCTATGTACTACCCTCTAGGACATAACGTTAATGCCCAGAAACAATTTTTCTTCTGTATCTTCTTCCTTCATTTCTATATCCCATTTCCTTTTACCCAACACTTACATGACTTTTCTAAAGCTCCAGTTCAATGTCCTCACTTAGAACTCTTCCACTTTTACGATAAAAAATGAAAATAATTGAGCTATTTTTGAACTAGCGACTTCATCGCGTCTGGCTTTCTGCCAAATTTCATTGATTCTCTTTTAGTTTTTCTTTTTCATTACATTGTGTGCAAATTCTACTTATAATACTATGCCATACTTGAGTGATTCCTTCCTCGTCAGAATTTATATCAAATGGACTGAAAACTGTGATCACTAACTGTACTTTCATATCTATGTTGTTTGGTTTTGATTAACATTTGGTCAAATGTCTCTTTCAAATCATTGGTTCTTCCTGCCAAATTTTTCCTTCGTTACCTTAATTCTGTATTATAGCTGTATCTCCATAACGCACATATTGCTAGACATTACCTGGTGTACATTTCAAATGTAAACCTTTTCCTTTGCATCTTACAGTATTCTCATTTAATGTCTTAAGATTTGTACAACACTCTGCTATCTTCAGAACATAGCACCAGTGTCTTTATTCCAGGTATGAAGGCAACACACCTTTGGCTGAATCACAGTAAGTAATAAGATTTCTTAAGGTCAGTAAAAGAAAAAATGCTGAAAAAATTTTGCCCGGTATCTTGAAAACTTATTGATACAAGTCTAAGCGTCATTCAACTAATGCACATGCGTTCCGTGTATGGTTAAATGTCCAGTCATGTAGGGTTGAAATAATGAATGTTAACTCTATGTTTTTGTTTTGGTAAATTAAAACTTTCAAGTGGTGATGTCCAGATTAAACTGGATTTCTTCTGCGTTACATAAGAAATGTTTTATCAGCTCTGACTCCTGAATTGTGCCTTAAGGTCTTTGATCAACATGGATTAAAAAATCTAGGAAGGATTCTCTTGAAAAAAATCTTTAACAAATGGTAGATTTGTATGTGTGTTAACAGAGGGTCTTTGATGGCAGTTCAGCAATCTGGAAGTTAAAATCTTCTAACAACCACTTCTAAGTAAGCACCATATTTTGCATTTGGTAAGAGACTGGCTGACATCTCTTCTTGTATACTGTTGTTGTTCTTCTAGTATGTTTTTGCCACAACTTTAAAAAACAAGCAGGCCAAGAGGATAAGCAACATTTGCAGAGAGATTATAAGAGATTATATAAGGTGTAGGTATGTATCTGCATGTTCTGCACATTGACCCCTAGGGAACCGGAGATTTACTTAACCTCTTGCCTTATATGAAGCTTTCCAAACACAGCTACAGCAGGTTACTCTGTGAAAGAGACTTATATTTCATTATTATAAAGTCTGTTCAGGAGATTACAAATTCTGAAACAAAACCTCTTCATTTAAAAAATTCTCTGTGGAAAACTAATAGGGAATAAACACTTTGTGAGAAAAGAAAATAAAGGCAAATACAAATTTTTCTGTCATCCTGATTAAAAGCAGGTTGTGAAACAATCTAGAAAAGAATTATCATTAAAAATAAAATATACTTAAAAGGTAAAATGATGTTAATAGGCTGCTGATAAATTAAAAATAAAATACTGTACATCTTCCTGCATTTTGTGTTTAGGTGAAATGATGTCCCGTTAGGACCATGAGCAAAGCATGTATTAATTTCAAATTCTCAAGGTTAGTAAATATTTTAGCAGTATAATATTCCTACTGACTTAGAACATCAGAATTTACCTTTTATACATTACTCTCAATTTCATTGACAAATTGATGTAACTTCTCAATGCAGTCATAGTTACAGGAATTATGATTCAAGAAGTCAACATTGGCAAGGTATGACAGTCAGTTACTAGTTAAATCCTACATTTAAATGCAGGAAAAAAACAGCTACCTTGTTTCTTAAATTTAGATACTTTGGAGTAATCGCTGTTGGAACATGAGTGTTTTAGGGGACGATAATTACTACTGCATACAGAAGGCATTTTCCAGTACCCTGCATCTTGCAGAAGACTGCAAGAAAGCATAATTGGCATTTTACTGATACTTGCAATGGAAGTAAGATGAGCTATTGTTTGGGGAATCATCTTTTTCAGATGATCACTCATGTAAAGATGAATTACAGCAGGATCCACCATTCTGTGTCCTGGATTGAGCCCATGTTCATATCTTTGTGAAGGGCCTTACTAAGGTAGCAATGGAACGATTCCTGTAAATTTTAATAGAGTCAACCAAAAGGGTTTTTTGCTTTTTGTTTGTTTGTTTTTTTCCTTAGGATCCCTTGGATGGTAGGATGGAGGCCCAAGACAGTCAGGGACTAAAACTGCCACTGAAGAGTGACCAAATAGTCACTCTTGTGATACTTGTCCCCAAAAGGTTTGATTTTTGTAGCTATGAGGTTTTTTGCTCTTAATTCCACGCTTGTTCACAGCATGCCTGGCATGCAAACTTTACTTTCATGGTAGCATATGGGAATTTTACCCTGTCATAAGTGCACACAATTACCAACAGGTATCAGTTTCAGATGATAATCTGGGTCTAGCAGTTGAGAGGCAGCTTCTTAAAGTGCCAGTGTGCTCATCCTCAGGACAGGCTTTGCTTGGACAAATCCTCAGAGCCTCATGAGGCTCATGCACATTCAAAGCCCTGGTCTTGTTCTGCTCCCTCCAATTTGCTGCTTTATGCGAGTTGTGTTTCAAACGAGCTGTGCATTAGAGTGATTTCCATGCAGATGTCATGTTTATCAGAATGAGAGCAAACCATCTATGCATGCTGACTTCGCTCTAATTGTACTCAGAAGCAACAGGTGCTTTGACTTTTTTATGAGACTGAGTGCTGATGGCAGAGTGCCAGCAAATAGAGAAGAGGCAAACAACTATCTGCTTCATTATCTCATGACAGTGGACTCTACCCCCTCCCTATCCGTTTTGTTCATTATCAAATATACCAGGGAAGGAGGATCTGGTTAATCAAAGGAGAAATAGCTGCTTGGGCTACAGCCAATCCAGAGTGATCACTTCTCTTTGTTATTTACAGCACGGGGAGTCCCTGCTTGTCCTGTCCACATTCTCATTTCATTTGAAATGAGTTTCAAACAGCCACTGCAAGTATCAGGGTATAAAAAGAGGGGGAGAGGGGAAAAAAGGAACAGAGATCTTAACAGTGACAGAGGAGGTTGAGGAATGGAAAGATAACAGGTTCTAGGGAGCCAAGTGTTCATGATGGAGGTGGGGAAGTTGAAGGAGAAGAGGTCCATTGGCCTTGCAGAGAAGGTAGCACAACCCTGGAACATTCTTTTGGCTTGTCGTTGAAAACGGAAAGAAACAGCAGCCCCCGTAATGTCAAATATCAGTGATTCAAGTGTTGTTGCTATAGTAATGTGCTGGAGGAAGCAACCTGATATGCATATTTGAGATTTGCTGTAGGATACAATCTATCAATGTTGACCCATGAAAACAAACAAACTGGCTGAAAATACAGTCTTGCCGAAATCTGTGAATCCACATGGAACTACTGTTTCTTGTATGATTGTGTATAGCTTACCATTTATCCACGTTATCAGAGGAGAGGTAAGAAAGTAGGAGGGACACAGACACGGGCCTTGGGACACAGACACGGGCCTTGGGGAAACTCACTCCTCTTGCGTTTGTAGCACCAGTAACATACATTGTTTTCACCTTGTTCCTCTCTTGTCATCCTCTCCATTGTGCGTTCTCACTGCTATCAGTCCGTTATTCTCCAGCCTACCTTCTAACCCTCTGATTCATTGACTGTTTTTTACCTTTTGATAGCAGTGATGTCCCTCTTTGCTACGGAGCCATTTTTATTGCACCCTTTATCCTAATCAACTCCTCCATTTTTCACAGTCTTTCTCACATTTTCTAAATTTCATTTTTCCTACTGATTGACTCACTCTTTCCTCTCCAACTAATCGTTTCATTTTTTTCCTTCGCTGTGAAGAAGACATTGCCAAAATGTCACCTCTAATCTTGTTTCCCATTTCTAGCATGTAATTTATTAATCCTCTCTCTCCCTTTTCTCCCTTTTATTGAGCAGCCTACATGCTAATACAGCTCAAGTTTTATTTTCAGATTGTCAAATAAATAATTTCACAAGTCTGAAGAGTAGGGGGGAAATAAAAAAGAGCTTTGAAATAATGATCACCCCTGTCTTTCTGCCAAGGCATTTGCTTTTAGATCTACACAAATCACTTTATTCAGGGATGATATAGCTGTCCTATATCAGTTAAATTAATTATTGGATAGGGTATTTAAGGAGCTAAGGTGAAAAGCCAGCCTTTGTCTGATTGATAAAGAACCACTACATAAAACCTTCATATCACTATAACTCTGGTCTCTTAAAAATAATATTCCTCCCACCACCACTTAAATCTGTATTGTTGTTCGGTGGGGCTTTGGGGGGGCTTCCCCCCGCCCCCCCCTTGTCACTTTGGTTTTAAGAAGAGTTTTGATTGGCATCTTGCATTGGTAAGCTGATAGCCTTTTTCTAGCTCTTGTGAACACTTTCACTGTATCTCTAAGTCAAAAGGAAAGAGAAAACTATCAGTTCTTTTTGAGCAGAGATGAATGACCATAAAATACAAGCACAGCTTGGTCTTGGTGCCAGGCCTGCTTTAAAGTGCAATATGATTTACTGATAGATTTTTTACTGTTGCAGTGTTCAATGGGAAAAGAATCATTACTCCCCAATTTAACAACTACACTGTCCTCACAGAGCCTAAGACACTGTGTATGCCTTTCTCATTTTTTGGCATGTTTCTTGTGACTTTAAGTCTTTTTATCAGAGGTGCTAACTTTGCTATAGGAGATCATATGGATCTCCTGTATGTGGAGAAGATGCACTGTGACCTTTTTCAAATTAGATATCTAGTGTATACTTCCGTGACTGCAGGGTAGTTTCTTATACTGCACCAATCTGGTAGCATAAATGCAAGCATTTAGCGAAATATTTAATGTCATTTTCAATAATGAATGTAGGTCCATGCTAAGATCTTCTAAGCATTACACATCCCTAAACCTGGTTCCTTGCCTGAGAGCACAATTTTCACCTCCCAAGATAGGTATCCATGTTCCCAAAAAATATATGGACTCATAATGCACAGGGAAGGCCTGTTCAGGAGATTGATTGCAGTTTCTACACTAGCCTGGCATGTAATGAGGAGACAGGCAGGTAGAACTGCAGCTCTGTGGTTAGAGATGGATGTCATCTTGTGCCCTAGGATTACCAGTGCTAAACCTTACCACTGACTTCAGCACTCAGTCAGGATTAGCTGCTTTTGTAACCCAGGTTGTGTTACTTTCCATGAAATAAATGTGCGTAGAAAGCAAATGGTGTAAATATGACTCTATCACTGAGATAATTAAGCAGCTACACACATTTAGTATCTGTTACTGTCCAGCTTTTGTGGAAGTATTAGTATCACTGATGGGCAGCTGAGCATCTGCACATGCAATAGCCATAGATACAGGAAAATACCATGTCAGGCAGGTAAGTCCAGTATTTAAGTACCTTTGAGACTGTAAAGATCTTTCTTGGTTGCTGATCAACTCTATAGGCACTTAAATTCTTGAAATGTTTGTACCTGATCCTCTGCATGCAGATTCGAGCTTACTCTGCCTTCATTCAGGACAGCCCATCTAGCTTCAGTTAGCGCCAAGGTGAGCTACTAGGCTTGAGAAAGGGTTTACTGGCTCAGGTTCAATGCTGCGCTAGTGTGACTACATTACATCTGGTAGTTTTCGAGTAAGGGCAGAGCAGGCTCATCTCTGCAACGAAGTAACTGTATAGATAGAGAGTCTCTCTCCACCCATTACACTCTCCAGATACCCATTTCTGCTTCTAGGCACATCCAAAGGCACTTCATTTTTGACAGTGCTAAGTTTCTGGGTATTTTGCTCTTGTTTAATCCTGTTAATAGTTTATACTGCCTGATTTACCTCACTTGTGTGGGCCTCACTGGACAGTGAGTCTCGGAAGGAACCTTCAACATTAATGTATTGGTCTGACATGAAAGAGGCAGGCTGGCTGATCAGTGGGAGAAACAGCTTTTGCCACCCAGCCTAGAACATTTGTTATTTTGGAGACTGAGTTTCTAGGATTGCGATTAGAGGAGGAGTAGGTTAGCTTTGTGTCACTTACGAGAGTGCCTGAAACATCAGGTATAGCACATTTTGGGGCAGGACTTCCTCAACCCAAGCTGTTTAAGCTATATTACATTTACCGTATTTACCTTATTACATTTACATAAGCTATAAAGCATTTAAAAATTAACTGGGGAAGCAAATGTGAGCTAACATTTCTTTTACTCACATTACTGCTCTGCTTATTAGAGTCAGTCACTCGCTTGTGCTCTTTCCCCTGATTCAGTGATCAGGTAAGTACTTCCTACAAAATGAAAGAGCTTCAACAGGAGCCACAGAGATGCAGTTTGGTGCTCTAGTCAGTGCACAGAAGAGGAAGGGAAGCCGGGGAAGCTTCATGTTTTATGTACAACCTGATATTGCAGACATGGTCTTAGAATGATGCCACATGTCCTGCATGTGAGAGACGAAATACCCGACTTGTACATCCCAGCACGCTGAGATGTGAGCTGTGTGCCTAATTACTTGATATTTGCAATATTTAGGCAAACATTCTCAAAAACAATCAGTTTGTTAAGGACTTGGTGAAAACCTAAAGGATTTAGCTTCTTCCTGGTGAATGCAGGTTTTAGTTTACAATTTTGTGGCTAAAATGCCCAGGTCTTTTTATAGCTCTGCTGCAGGTGTTTAACATGGGTACAGTTCAGGCCACATTTCACTCCATGGGATTTCCGTGTGACAGTGCCAGTTCACGCCCAAGTCTGGTGGCTTAGATATGTCATACCTTTTTCATTCCAGTGGGCTGGAAGCCTGAGTGCCCTACTCAGAACTGTAGTTTGCACTAGACAGCAGGTCACTTAGGAATTAAGTACTAATTATTAAAGTCTTTCTGCCTTCCTAAAGTAACTTGTTTTTTCATCCCACATGTGGGTGGAGATGCAGTGTGAAATTTTTCAGACTGAACAGATTCTAAAGTAATCCCTCCTGGAGTATGCAGATCACACAGAGCTGGGAAGTGACTGCAGATCATAGACATATGACATATTTAAATATGAGCAATCAGAAATTCATGGACACTGCTATAGATGTTCTGCTTTTGGGAACAACAACAGTAAGGAAGACTGCTACTTAAAGGAAACGCAAGTGTTCTCCAGTGCCAGAAAAGTAAAAATCAACAAACATCACAACCTGGTATATCTATCTGCTGCACTACTGACATGTACAAATAACGAAGAGCTCAAATGCTTACTACCAATATCTGTTACCTCCTTGCAAATGTGACAGTTTTCTCTGCCAGTGTTTGTCAAGCTACCATGAGTTGCATTCATATTCCATATGGATATGTATTTTTTCTTTGTTTTCCTTTGACATTAATGCTCTGGCAGAGCTTTCTACGTAGTAAAGCAAGGAAATTAACTTACATTTGCTGGCTTGCTAAAGTAAATTAGCTACACTTTTGACTTTCTGTGGTTTTACTCTGAATGGGAGAAGCAATAAAAATGAAATAAGGCTAATCACTGTTGTTCTGTGGTTTTCTCTGTGGTGTGTTAAGAGGAGAAGAACCCATAACGAAAACCCATGAGTTCATATCTGCTTAAAACAGGTCTCTAATTAGCTTCTATAATCGATCTCCCTGCTCTAGCAGGTGAACCAGGTAATTATCTTGTTTATACTGTAGGTGAGTCACAAAATGCTAGATAGCTTTCTCTGTATCTTTAAAAGATAATGCATTGTAACAAGTGTTCCCAATATGAATGAACCACTGTCATAAGCCATACCATCTGTTTCACACGCAGCGATGCGAGATCTCATTTTATTCTTTGTTACAAAGAGCTTCAGACATCAAAGAACTGTCCCTTTGACCACTGTCTCAATCAAAGGATTTTACCTAGACAAATCTTTACTTCCCATTATGATTTCAGTGCTGCAGAATATCAGGTGTTTCCTTGTATGAAGAGGAGGAATCTAGTCACCGGTGCTTTTTTTAAGGGCCAAATCTTGTCACTGTTCACTTCCCATGGGCCTTTTGAGTAGCATAGAAACTCCAAACTCAGCAGTTAATTAGAGGTTAGTTACTTAGGGCCTGAGGCTTTGCAGACAGACTGTGGTGCACTATAGAATGTAGGTCTTTCATTCAATATGATGTGTCTGTCTGTTACGTTCCAGAAGGTGAAGTAGAAATATCTTGGTTAAATGCATGGTTAGGATTAAGTTGATGTATATGGAGCACTGTCTCAGTATGTTTAATTGCTCATAGAAAAATCCCTAAGTCTGACATATTTTTGAGTCTTATCTATTCTCATGTTATTCAATCTGTGCTTTATTTACATAATACAGATATTTCTCTTTCTTGCAGGTTGTCTCATAGTAAGCTCTACAAAGGAATAATCCCTTTTGACAACCTTTAAAGGGTCACAGCTGTATTTGAAGCCTGTGACCAGTAGCACTAATAATGGTGTATTTGCAAAGAGAGGACATATAGTGCAGTTCTTCCTAGTATAATGTGGAAGTGTTTCATCTCTTTTGTGCTAGAGAAGAGGCTTCTTGCTTGTGGTGAATGGCTGAAATATGAGACTACATGTTTTCCGTAATCATTAAAACAATAGTGTACCAGCTTCTCTCCAAGCTAAAAACAATCCTGTCATGGGCATGCCCATTTTCCTCTTCTCCTTGATAACTGAATTCAAAATTCCCATAAATAAGGTCTTTTTTTTTTTTTTCATTTTTCATAGACCTGTCCCTAGCAAATTTAGTTTCAAGGTCTTTTATTTCTATTTCTAAAGTAATTATCCTCTGGGCCTCTTCCTTTCTTCCTGATATGATGCTAGACTAATTATTCTTCTCCTAATGAATGCCTGAAATGGATCCCATATGGTGGCATATGTGCCTTCAGATGGAAGCTTCGTTTGAATAAAATAAGAAAATTCTTCTCTTGGGGCTTTCTTAAATTTTTCATTCTGTAACAATGAGTGAAATCTCTGTCTTGGGGATAGATGCAGCCAACTTGCTTTCTATTACACTTCGAGCTTTCTCTGAACTGGAGATTTCCCTGTCTCTCTCTCTTGCTATGGCCATCCGCAGCTCTTACTCCACATTGTCACAAAGACTACTTGAATGAGTCAAAGCATCATTACATTTGACCTGAAAGCCATTTTTGTTTCCTTAAAAAATACTATGTATACCATTATTTCTCTTACAGTTCTTTGTCACCTTTCTCTAGACCTACCCCACAGCATGCAATGCCCTTTTTTATTGCCTTTAGGGCTCAATCCACACAGTGACTTTTTTGTACAATTACCTGAGAAATAAGAGACTAATCCCAGTTTATTTCTTTGCGTGTGATGACTTGAACCCACAGTTCCCAGCAGAATGCTTTATCTGTCAGATTACTGAGTATTCTATGGTGCATGTCAGTCTTTGTATCTATATGAGAACAAGTCCATTAAATGCATAAATGTAAAATGAAGGTCTTCGGGTCTCAGCATTGTAAGCACTGCACTGGCAGTGACAGCACCAGAAGCACCAGAAGGAATGGCTGCTCCCTATTTTTGGAAATGCAGTGTAAATTTACACTGCACTTGGTTCCCTATCACCTCTAAGAAGTATTGGTAAAACATCCAATGAAACCTAGTGCTGCCTCTTTACCTTTCTCTAACGTGATAGAAAGGTTATAATGACAAATTATTATTTATATTGTGGTAGACTATAGAAGTCCTGGTCATGGATATGTACAACCTTGTGTTGAGAGCTGTGGAATGGAGAGTATTTTCACCAACTTTAAAATCAGGTAAAAATAGGGTCATTGATACTATTTTTTGCAACCATATATAAGTAAAACAAGTCACACTGATACATTAAGCTTACATCAAACAAATTAAAAAATGTGAGACATTCTAACTCTGCCATCCAAACTGTTAACAAATTCAGGCTTTTTATTGCTTAAGATCCATAATTTTTCTATAAATTTAACTTTAATTCTGTTGTGTTTTCTGTATGACTTAGTGTTTTATTTATGGAAATCTCTGATATGTCATTTTGTTCTTAAACACAAAACATTTTTCTGCATACTAATCACTGAAGTAGACATGGGGAAATTTGTGTTCTGAACTTCCAGCTACCACAACACATTGTGCTTGAGTCTACTAAGCAATACTGTAGTGAATGAGTAAGATTGCGTCTTCTAATTATGTAGGTGATGCTAATGGCCTGGACCAGTCTGAAGCAGGGTTGTGATTTGATACTTCTGCATAAAAGATATGCCAAAAGGGAAATATTTGTAGACAAATGAAAGAGAAAGTGAAATGCTGTTTTAAAAAACACTCATTCTGCATAAAGTTATTTTAGTAGTGTACCACTTGAATCATGCTAATCGCTTGCGAAAACATGATCATTTTATCTGATGTATATATTTGTTCTTGCTTTCAGAGACACAATGGGGAAATACTTTATTGATTTTCATTAGAACATTTAATCCCAAGTTGATAAAGAAAAGGACAGTAACTAACTGTGCCACTATTAATATCGAGCTCTACTTGGATTTAAAAAAGACGTTCAGCAATGTGTGAATCTGCAATCAGGGAGAATGTTAGAATAGGAAAAAACGCCTGATTTTAAGAAGTGCTATGAGGCCCGAGTTTCTGTTTAAATGGAAAGAGTGTTTGCCTCTGGATGGTCTCAGCCTGAGAATATCAAGCCAACAGCTTTGCAAAATACATACTGTACTTTTGTGAATAAGCTTATTTTTTACTTGCTGGCAGTTTCTTGTTTTGTTTTCCTTCTATGAATGAGTAATTGTTGGCATTCCAATAACCCAGCTCAGGCTTTAAAATAACAAACCACCAAACAGATTTTAGCTCCTTTAACAATCTTCAAGCTTGCACATTCTTGTAAGGCATAATCCTTGATTTGGATTTGTTCTATTTTGCTCCATTTTGTCCTATTCTGTACAGAATTTTCTGATATACTTGTGAAGGTTTTTAACAGACCAAACCTGGAAGAGTCCCCAGTGATCTGTTCAATAGCTTGTGTCCTCTACCTGACTTTCAATCACTTGCTACAAATAACCAAGGGAACATAAACCATTTTAGGGGATAATAATTTATCTTTTGCAGAACAGTTGGTTTCTTTTCTTTCACTGACTCAATGCAGTGACCATACAGAATGCTTAATTCATAGTTCAGACAGCAGTTTCTTGTTCAGCTTTCTTATTAAAGTCACAGTGTCATTTTCTGACAGGGCGGTATTTGCATATATAAGCTTGATGAAAGGCCAGTAACCAACAGGGCTAGGGGAAGGGGTCGTTTTTATCCGTATCTCAATACTGGTTGTTTTTCCTGCTGGAAGTTGGTTCTGAACACTCTCTTTAACAAGATACGCTGCTGAAGGTAATAAATAACTCTGAGAACCTGGGCAGCAGTAGCTTTTCTTAGAAAACCAAAGCTTTCAATGTTGGCTACTTAAAGTTAGGCCCCTAAATTCATTGTTAAGTACTCAAAGCAAATTGCTATGATGATGAAAAATTCCACTTAGCCACAAATCTAATTCTGACAATGTGAGCTGTGAGTACTCAGAGCCTTGTAGAAGCAGACCACTTTGATCTATGTAATCAAATTTGGCATTTTGTCTCTACTTAGATCTATCTGGGAGCGATGTTTCAGGAATATTGTTCAGGCAATATCAAGTGCAGGACACTGTCATTTTCTTGACGATGTTAGAAACTTTCTGTTCTCTTCCCAAGTCAGAGCTTTTGTCACTCATTGAGCCCTAGAGTCAGGAATTTCAGTAGTTTGCTGTATCAAGAGGACAGGTGCAAACTCAGCAATACTCACATGCTTCATGGTACCAGATCTGACCCAATGTTTTGGGGACAGAATTAGGGAACTATGACGGCATTCAAAGTGCACGTAGATGTCTGGTGTGATCTACAGAATTACTTAAGCAAAATGTAAACTGGGGAGTGGGATTCCCCTGCCTTTCAGCACAAGTGAATTGCCTAGTCTGCTCTATCCATTTTGAAAATGCTGTGGGGGCAAGAATCAGAAGAGAATCTGATATTCATACCCTTGATACATCTGATATTGCAGGAGTAATTTTCAAAAACCAATCAAGTTCTCTTGAAAACTAAGTACCAATTTTAACCACTCTACTGTCGGGTACCCACATCAGTTACTTAAATAAATTTCTTCCTGTGGAATTGGCATAATGTTGCTGCTGAATAGAAACTTTCTACCATCCAGCCTAAATTTATTTCTTAGCACGTGAGCAGGGTCTATCTGCATCATTATGTACCTAAATCCTTTAGGAATCTTGACTTTTGTGCTTTCTGTCATAAAAACCCAACAGACTACATACTGGAGTTGCTTTGCCTACTACAGGTGTGGCAGGTCACCGAGGGACAATGTAATCACCTGCATCAGATAAAACTCCAACATGATATGATAAAGGAAAAAAGAAAAACTGTTCATGTGCTGAATGTTACGAACCCAGGGAGAGAATGAAATGGAGAGGGTCCTACTGTTTACCAATCCCACTTCATTTAATAGCAATCTAATGTAGTGACATAATTATACCATACTAATAAGTCTGCAAAGTCATGAGCTCTTTCACAGCTCTGTAGCTACAATAGTCTTCTAAATTTTACTGTTTCCTTCCCGTAACTGGTCATCTGCTGTGTGTTGTCATCTGGTAAGAAGCATAACAAGACAATAAATACGAAGAAGCAAAGAAATTTTAAAAGCTCCAAGCAATACTGTCAAGCACCCTTGCACATTTTCTTTGTCTGACACTTTATATTTAAAAATTAATCCAGAGCACCCCCACAAAAAATCTATTTTACTTGTTTAACAAAATGGAGTATTGATTTGCCAAAGACTAAACAAAGCAGCCTACATGATTCATTGATCAAGAATTTGGGTTCAGTCCATGTGATCATTAACTTTTTTGTCAGATGCATTCATTTATTCATAAGCTTTGTTTGTGGCAGGCCCTTTTCACTGGCTCATTTCAAAATAACAAAAACCAAATGCCGTCTCTACCTTCCATTTCACTGAATACAGAATACAAAACAGAAGGTGCTATCAACTTCAGAGATTTTATGAGCCTTTTGAAGAATCCAGGAACTCTGGAGGCTTTCATATAAGTCCAGGCTTCGGTATTATTTCGGAATGGTACATCATGAGTATAAAATTCTCCAAAGAAAGCAACCCCTTGTGCTGCCATGTGGGGAACATAACCAAATTTGAGAAAGTCAGTAGTTAAACTATTAGGAGCTCGTTATACCTTTGTACCATTGTTCAGGAAATGCTGGTTGCGTGACGTAAAGCCATTCTTTTGATGGACTGTTATTGCAATAAAATACATTGGAAACTTCTGTTACACAGGTAAAGGATTATAAAACAGGATCTGGTTAAAACCCATGGCTTAATCACAAATCAAAACCTTTTAGCTTTTTCTCAGTACATTCTCTGTGGTTTAAAGTAAGCAAAGCAACAAGAAGCAAGAGAGTTCTGAATTCTGGTTTTTTGGACATGGTACTGTTTTGAATTCCAGACTTTACTGTGCTGTGTAGCTTAATAGTAGGCAGGATATACTAACAATGAAAAAATGAGTCCTTATAATCAATATCTGAGTATTTGCTGCACTCCATTAATCCTGTATCAAAAAGTAACATCACAGTCATGAAGAAGTTATTATAGGGTAAGGTAGGGTATGATCTTACATTGAGTTAAACAGCCCGTGATAACAGACAGGGTTCAGCACCTTGGCTGAAACACAGGCACGTTAGGTAACCCCTCAGTGGAAGCTGCATGAGCTCTACTACCTTTCCCTTGAGGTGCTGTGGGCTAAAGGCATACTCAGAGACAGTTACCTCAAAAGAGCTGGCATGTTCACTCACTTACCTTGTTGTAATTCCAGTATAAGCCTATCTCCTTAGCGTGCAGCTGTCAACCTTTTAACATCAAAAATGAAAATAGTGGGAAAAGAAGATGGAACAGTTTGTGATTTTTTTGGTCTTGTTTAAAGAAAGACTATAGTCTCACTCTCGGTAATTTATACAACTGAAGTCTAATTTGCATGCTGGATGGGCTACAATGCAAACTACAGAATACAGTCTGACTTCAGGAGCCTAGGTATCTCTGAGGATATGGAATTACGTCTTTCTGTGAATTCTTGCAAAGACGGTAATGGAAATCCCTCTGTATGATCAGGACGTTACCAAATAAATAGCATAAAGTACTACTGCAGTAGGAAATACAGGCCTCATCCAGAACTGTGAGGAAGATGGAAGTTTTTCCACAAATTGTATGCAGTGGGTTTTGGATTAGACACCAAGTCTGTAATTGGTACATAGTTGTGGTGATATGGACAGAGAATTTAGTAGCTCAATTTTTATACATTTGGTTGGGAGAAATGAACTTTATCCTGACCGAACTTAGTGTGGATAACTTGGTCAAAACTCCTGAACAATAAGAAGTGAGTTGAGTGTACCTCCATGCTGTGTAGCCAATTGAAACCTCAGTGACACATTCTCAGAAAAGTTTGGGGCCCACTCTTAAAAATGGTGAACTCATAAACATCTCATGCTGAACTCAAGAATTCTTTATCAGAGATAGGCTGATTTTAGACTTAACTGTGGTGTAACTGCTGATTTTGTGCCAACAATGGAACAGAAAACAGAATCACACTTTGCCTGAGGCAAAGTTCTCACACAGCCTCTTCTGTTATCAATACAAGTCACAAACCTTTTCTGCAGTGAGATCTCATTACAAATATTTTTATGCTCTGCAACATTCATTTGATTTAACTTTTCTTCTTAAATTTAAGCTATTTACATTTGGACAGAGACAGTCATGTGTTATGAGCAATAAAAAATAAGACATCATCAATATGTACAGTGTATTCTCTGCATATACAAAATGTATACACACACATATGTATTAACTGCTCAAACAGGCTCAGAGAACAGAAAAAAGAAATTAAAACATTTGCCTAATACTAATGTTATATATATATATATACATTTTTCTGTTAGCAACATATTTGCACTATGCTTTCTTTCAGTTAAAGATTGAATATGTGCCTCAAGAAATAGGCTTTAAATGGATGCACAATAGCTGGCTACAATGGGTAATTTCATTTAGGCACAGAATTACAAAGTAGCCATTTTTAACTTCAACTAGATTACACATTTACTAAACCTTCCATAAATTCATCATTTGGCTGAGTCACATTGAAAATTGTTTTAAATAAATCTATGTGAAAATTAAATTTAAGTTGAAAAGCAGCAGGAAAAAGATGTATAGTAAGTACTTCATTTGTTGTAATAGGACTATTTGGAAGGAATACAAATGCACTTCAAATTGTAAAGAGCATAATTATTTTTCTCCAGAAGCTGAATGAAATAGAGCAGCTTCTGCCTATATAATATTTGATATGAATTATCCTCATAAAATTCAAGTTGTATTTTTAAAATTAAGTGTTTTCTTGGTGTATAGGAAATTTCCAAATGAGTTCTCCATTTCTTTGTTCTATTAAAATGGCCAAAAAGAACATAGGAATTGTCTTAGCTGGTTGGACCTGTAGTTCAGCTTCTGCATTATACTACCTTTGGCAGTGGACACTAACAGATGCTTCACAGACATTTCAAAAATCCGTTTGTTATAGAAACTAGGGTGGGGACAATGGGGAAGGATGGGACATGAAGGGCATGGGCAAAACCCTAAACTTGAAAGGACCTTAAAGAGTTCACCTAGTCCATCACCCTGCCCCAATAATCCACTGAGAGGGGAAATCTCATTCTAACCCCTGACAGTGAATATTGGTTTCAGGGTCTCTTTCCCTTTCTCTCATATCTAACAAAACTGCAAATATGCATATTATCCATACAATATCTAATCCTTTTCAAACGTTATATGGGGTTAGTGTATTGTAGATGACTGCAAAAGATCTGGAGTGCCATGTAATAATTTATTGCTAATAGATGACTGCTGGGATTCTGAGACATTTTGTATTGCTTGGGTTTGGTCAGGAATATCAGCAGGAAGGAGGATATCATTCCAGACAGCCATCCATCAAGTGACACTTAGGAGCTGTTAAAAAACGACGTCAGAACTGTTAAGATTTAATGACTCTACCTCCTTTTCCAGACAGCCTACGAAACTTGTTCTGACAAGAAATGATTAAGAACTCCCCCCCAAAAAAAAACCAAACGAAAACCAAAACAAAACCCAGTGGCAAGATTTAAAGTAGGAGTTTTTTAACAAGAGAGAGGGCCAGTCTTTGCTGCACAGTGGAGCACTGAGCAACTATGCAGGAGCTGGTTCCAGAACTTAAAGCAGTATGTTTACATCAACATGGTGCTGGGCTGCCTAATGTGTGCCGCTGAGAGGCAGATGGTCTTAGCTCAGAGCTAGCTCTGCGCTACCACAGCAATAAGCCGTTTGGAGTTTTAACTAGGATCCTCCACAGTGCAACACAGTGCTGTGTGAAAGTACCAGCTCAGGTTAATGTTTCTTCATCTGCCTGTTGGCTCTCCTTGTGAAGTCTGCCGCAGGGGAACCAGGATAATGAACTTAGGGTATCTGCAAAAGCTACCCCTACTTAGTCTACCTATTCCCTGCCAATGCTTAAGCCAGCGTTTAGAAGTCTCCCCTCCAATTTTCTGTCCTTTTTTTTTTTTTCTTTTGTCTTTAAAGATTTATGCCCACAGCCAAATGCCAAATAAAGAATACTTTTCTTCTAAAAATGTTATTCTGGCACTAACCCTCCTCCATGCATAGACTTCTTTGTGGAGTTTAACCTCCAGGATAAGAATGATTGATATCCTGCGTGTCGTAGCCCAGGGCCTGGTCTAAAAATGAAAAAATTGTAAATTCCCCTTGAAGGAGCCCTATGAGCCAGGGATATGCACTGGACAAGGGAGACACAGAGGTAGCTAACTGTTTAACCAAGACACTATATCATGAATGACAATGGACAGTTACATTGTACGTTGATAAACTGTTAGCTTTTGTGGGTTTGAAGTGCACTGCCTTTGTGTCGTGGTTTAACCTCAGTCGGCAACTAAGCACCACGCAGCTGCTCGCTCACTCCCCCCACCCGGTGGGATGGGGGAGAGAATTGGAAGAGCACAAGTGAGAAAAACTCGTGGGTTGAGATAAAAACAGTTTAATAATTGAAATAAAATGATAATAATAATAATATGATACTAATAATATGATAATAATACACAAAGCAAGTGATGCACAGTACAATTGCTCACCACCCGCCGACCAATGCCCAGCCAGTCCCCGAGCAGCAGCCCCCCCGGCCAGCTTTCCTCAGTTTATGTACTGAGCATGACGACACATGGTATGGAATGTCCCTTTGGCCAGTTTGGCTGTGCCCCCTCCCAGCTTCTTGTGCACCTCCAGCCTTCTCAGTCGGTAAAGCATGGAAAACTAAAAAGTCCTTGGCTAGTGTAAGCATTACCTAGCAACAACTAAAACATCGGTGTGTTATCAACTTTGTTCTCATCCTAAATCCAAAACACAGCACTGTACCAGCTACTAGGAAGGAAATTAACTCTATCCCTGCCGAAACCAGGACACTTTGTCACCATTAGAAAGTTTAAACAAGAATTTTTGTTTTACCATGTCTATGTCACCCTTAATTTTGTATTCTTCCATCATCTTTACTTTATCATAATTACGTTTTTTACCCTTTTTGAGACAGTTCTGATCTCTACTGTATGTGTAATTGATGACATTTCTCTGGTTTGATACAGTATTAATTAAATACTATTCAGGTTCTTTTCTTAAGAGAGACAACACTAAACTCTTTAGAGACTTTGGCTAAAAAATAAAATTGTGCCGAAGAAACTGCATGCATTAAATGCCTACTTTATAAAATAAGTAACTGCCTTTGGAAAAGAAACAAAAGCAAATTCTAGTTATTGTGCTTGAAAGAGGTGACAAGAAGAAGTGCCAGCATCTTGGCTCCTGTTGCTGCTTTATTGTCACAAATTGTTAGTTACATTTGAAAATTATGGATCTCTCACATTGTGAAAGTTGTGTCTGCCAGTTGGTGCCTGTACACTAGAGTGGGTTTACCCAATTAGCAGAATTTCCCATGCAGGACCCAGAATAGCTGTGCATGCATCCTAAACGTTACCACAGCTGAGGCTCATCCTGGGACTCTGGTGGTCTGAAAACAACTGATTTACCAGGTGAGCTCAATGCAAAAGAAGCTGTACAAAGCATGTGTCAGTGGAAGTCAGCCTTGGCACATCTAATCTAGCTGTATTTGTCTATAGTTCTCTCTCTCTGACAGATATAGTCTGCCCCAATCACAAACAGTGTGCAGCAGACAGAACAGTATTTTTAACCCCAGTGTACTCATGAAATGAAACAGGTCATGGAAATAATGACATTTAAATGCTACTTGTAATATTCATCATGGGCCATCTCAAGCTATTTGCATTTCTCTTCTGGCACTCAATCAAGTGAAACTCACACTGTGCGGAGCTGTGTACTATTCAAGCCACATCTAAGGCTCATACTAAGATGATGGTAGTGCCATCGGGTAACTGCTTTATGGGAGGAACATCTGAGAGACTTAAGAGATTGGTTTCATGTAAAAGTTCAAAGTAAAAGAGGAGGCATGAGTGGAGAAATAGCAGTCCTGAGAAAACACGAGCTTAACTGCAGATCTTCATCTGCCAGTGGACTGAATTGCATGTTCCCTATTTTGGGTTTCATTAAACAGTGGAAACCTAGTATTGCAAAGTATCCCATCAATAATGCAGGGCTGTGGACCTTTCCCTATCTTTTTGCCTTATTGCTGTGTATAGATTTCTGTACTTTTCTAGTGCAGGTAAGTGGACATGTCACATTTCCAATTGAGTCACAACCTAGAGATTATACTGGACTTCAGCTAAAAGCTTTTATGATAGAACACATTACAGAATAGTATGTGATGATGGACTATAACCAAACCATGAAGTATCTGCCACTTTGATAAGTAGATGGACAAAATGTAACCATTAAAAAATAAAAAAAGAACAAAAGGACTTACCCCTAACTATAGTTAGCAATTCACATCTTTTCCCTTCCTTTAAATAGTAGATAGGGTTTGTAGGTAAATTTTTGGTTCTCTAGTAGGCAGTGGAAATGATCACTTCTTTATACAGAGAAACAAGGTCGCTGTAGCCCTCCTAATCAGTGATCTGATGATACATGGTTTAGTGGGCCTGGTGGTGTTGGGTTGACGGTTGGACTCGATGATCTTAGAGGTCTTTTCCAACCTCAATGATTCTATGATTCTATGATTCTATGATTCTATGATCTACAGATCATGGCAGGTACTGCTTTACTAATTGGTCCCAAGTTAACCAAAACAGCTTTGTTCACAGAGCTATACCAATAATAAGTAAGTTGGAACTTATTATTCCAAGTTAGGAATAGTAAATTGGGAATAAGTAAGTTGGGAAAATGCTAACCTTACCAATAGCCATCACTGTTATTCTAATGGATTGAGGAGCATCCAAATATATCTAGATTACTTTGAAAAAATGTGATTAATTTTATTTTAGTTATCTTAACCACTATAAGGCAGTCATGTTCTAAATATTTAATAACTCTGTTTTTTTAATATTTTCTTTCATTAAAATTAATTTCTAATTTATCAATGGATCTAGTATGATGTAAGTCCTATCCTGTAATGATCATCTTAGTGCTAAGCAGTATAAAATGTTACCATAGTCTACTTAGAAATAATGTATTTTGTGTTGTGCATGTCTCTTCAAAATTCCTTTCTTCTTTCTTCTTTAAAAACATATCTAGCTCCTTCTGATATTTGGGTTCCTATAAAAACTGCTAAGTGCAATTTTTCCTTTAAAATAGACACCATAGAAAAACTGTTTTAATGGGGATAAATATAAAGTAGGATATAAAACATTTTGATTGAACAATATGACATATAATGTAATTATTATGCAATTTATTAAGGTATTCTGGGAGGAAGGGAAAGGTTTTTCTGCTTAAAACTATTCTTTCGTACTTCCCTAAACTGTGTTTTAATTTTTCTCTTGAATGTTTTTGTGGTTAAGATACCAAACAAAGCCGTTCATTATTCATCCACATCTAGATATAGATGCTCTGGATGCAAGCTGGGACCCCCAGTTTAAACAGATCTTAATTGTTCTATACTTTTCGTTATTGATCAGTTGCATTTGTTATGTTTTGAAGAGTCACTGTTAACTTTTACGTGCCCCACATCTCATTTTATGTAGTTAAATGTGAGCTCTAAATGAGCGCTTCCACTTGTGGCATCTGTTGTGTTTCCCTCTCCAGCCACCCTGTATGTCCCTCCTGCTGGGAGAACCTGAGCTGACACAGTTGCTGCTAGCAGTGTCACTGTATGATTTTCATCCAGAAAAATGAGTTCTGTGTCTTAAACACCCTAAAGGAGGCTGAATTGGATGCTTTATGTCATTCTGCATTTTACTCAAGCAGCAAAGCTTACTCCTTCTATATTCCTTTCATACTAGAAAGCATGTTACTCAATAGCAGTATTTATGAAAGGCTTTCATGGGAAACAGGGTGAATGAGATCAATGCAAAATTGCAGAACCCTGGGATCCAGCATTCTAGAAGCATTGGTTTTACTAGGAAATCTGTAAGCTGAGTTACATGTCATTTTCAGCGTCAAGGACCCTCTATTCTGTTGTAAACTTTCTCATTTTCAAGGATGTAAGATAAAAAGGGCTTCTGGATGCCTTTCATTTGGGTATATAAGAAAACAAGACATATTTAAGCATAGATCTCAGCAAAACAATGATTACCTGCATTTCTTGGAGACATGCAAACCTTTATTGTGGTCAGGCACTACTGACAAAAAAACAGAGTATCAGAGGTTTTATGTTGTGCTCCTTCACGCATAGCGTGAATCTGAGGATCCATGGATCCACTTGAGTTTTAAAAGCATCTTTGCTTTATGTAAGAAATCAGTGAGCTGTCTGACCGTGATTTGTTCAACAGTATGTGCTCTGGTTGGGTACACTTCCCACCTTCTTTGAGTCTGTGAAAGGATAGCAGTGATCAGTGTATTAACTACTTGGTAATATAAGCTTAAATTACTTCCCATCAGCTGAGCTGCCATAATGGAACAGTTCATGTGTGTGCTCTCCCCAAGTAAAATGCAACAGCCTGTTACTCTGAGCTTTTCCCTAAGTTGTATTAGCTCACAAGCAGGGAAGGCTTTTAGTGAGCACACGAGCCATTACTAACAGCTACGAGATTCAGTTGGTGCACAGTAACTTCTTAGACCAATGTAGTTCAGCTAAATGTCTGAGCCCCATGTCTCATTTTGGAAATCTGTGTCTCACTTACTTTGGAAACCTGCTCTCCCCTCAACAGAAAAAAAAAACCAACAACCCAAAACAGATTAAAGAAACTTTCAAGTTTCTCAAACCTATTAAATGCCGTTGTTCTCAGTTTATTCAAATTAATGTGAGGCAGCTTGGCACATTTAAAGGGAACAAGGTTGGAGGTTTGAGCTCTGATACACTTGACATATTTTGCTATGATAGGGAGGTTTTGCTTCACAGAAGTTTAATTGCCCCTCATGCAACAGTAAGGATAGACTTTCTAGGTCAAGGTCAAGATTCATAGGTGGCAAATAAAAGAGCCTTTCTCTGAATTAGTTCTTGCCCTAAAGACAATAAAATATATTTCTGGAGCCCACATGGGAATGCTACTTGCAAAGACCAGATTCTATTTTCTCCATTACTACTAAAGAACAAAACTCTTCCAGCACAAAATGCCCATTTTTAATTTCATGAGAACTTTAAAATTTCATGAGAACTTTAAAATGTGGTGTTAGAAGAATACAAGAGTGATAATCGGTGGTAACTCTTTATATGCAGTTCTCAGAACACAGCGGAGTACAGGAGGTCTGTTTTGAATTACTTCCCATGTTTTAGGGAATCTGAACCTACGTTTTTCCTCCCTCCCAGGAAAGTGTCCTAACCATAAGATTAGACTGTAAAGGAGTGCATCTGCTCCCTAATTAGTATGTCATGCAAAATAAACTGCTTCCCTAAAAAACCTGAGAAAAACGCTTTTTTGCATACTTACAGATATACACATGGTGCAACATACAGTGGTGATGAAGCACTCTCCAGCAAGACAGATAAGGATTTAAATTTGAATTTCAATTCCCTGGATAGAAGAAGCTGTGAACTGAAGTACCCTGCTTCTTCAGTGAGTAGTTTAGCTACTGAGATAAATGAGGGTAAAAGAGGAAACATCTACTTTTTAGCCATCTGTCTAAAAGAAGGAAATTTTTCTTATTTCTTCAAAAGAAACCCTGAACGAAGGTTAGCATTTCCCCCTACCTGAAGTCCACAGAAGGAGGTATTATTTAAGACATACCTGATCCTTCAGGTTTCCAAATGGGTACTTCAAATGGCCCTCTGTCCATGCTTGCTTTTGGACTCCAGTTCTCTATTCCCACCATAAAAGCTAGACTGAAAAGCAAAAAGCAAAAGAAAAAAAATCTAAGATTTCTTTGTTCAAAATTCTTCATGAAAAAAGTTTGGTTTTGACTAATACTAATATGGAATATGGTTAGGTGTCTGGAAAGAAGGCGGCTCAAAGTCCTTTGAACATTATGTACTAGCTACCGCCAGTGAAAGTACAGACATGCTGGCTGATTCAGGAGAAAAGTTCATTTTCCATATTAGGGTCTAAATTCTAAAATTGCATAAATTTTGATGTTGGCCTGCACCTGCACAGAGCCCCAGTTCCTATGCATACGGGATTGCCCACGTAAGACTATGCAGTATATTTATTCATCATATTTCCTCTGCACAGGAAATTTGTATGACACTTAAGACCAAATAAAATTTTTTTCCTTCTCTCAATACAATTCCTTAAAATATCAGCATTCACAATATTAATTATTTATTTGTGTAAAATATTGTATCATTATTGTCACAGAACAAAAATATCAACTAAAGTATTTGCATAACCTTTGAATAAACACAAGGCTTGCTGTTTTCTCATATCACTTAGTATTACTAACTGTTCATTCTCCTTAGCTAGAAGCAGAAGGTAAATACTTATGAAGCCCTAATACAATCTTACTGAAAAAAAGCACTTCCTCTCAGTTCATGCAGTGTTAATTTTCCCTAAAAAAGTCATGTAAGTATGTAAAAAGAACTTGTATTTTGGCTGGATTTGCCAAAAGTGTTTTCCTGAAAAATCCAAGAGAATCTCTCCATTCTAAGTACCCTTAGTGCTCACGAAGAGGTGGTGGGGTGTACAGAGCTGGAGCTGGAAGTCATCCATCATGTCTGGAAGGTCACTGCGTTTCTACTGACCTCAGCACTTGTAAGACTCAGTTCCAAACTGAAACCTAAAGGATAAGAGACAAATGCATTCTCGCATTCTCTCACTGGCGGTTGAACTAGTTACTTGCTGGAAAAACCACCCCCACCCCCAAACAAATCACACTACTTTGGGTTTTTTTTCAAAGCACCATATAAATACCATTTAGAAATACTACTAACACTAACCTTATTCCTTTGTTACAGATGGAGAATCTTGGGCACTTTATGGAAATAGCACAGCTGTGACGTGCCATCAGCTCAGCCAGCAGTCAAGCAAGGAATGGAGCTCAGTTCTTCAAAGTTTATCCAGTTTATCCACTAAAATCTGCTAGATTGCTTTACTTCTGAATGAAAAGCCTGTCTTGATTTTCTTACTAATATTTGGTCTGAGACCAACTAGCAACTGCAACAGTTTCCAGCAGGTAATTTTTTGACCAGATTAGAGTCAGTGACTTACAAATGAGGACTTTGTAATTCCATGGTAGAGCAAAAGGCATTATTTCCTGGGAACTGCAATCTGCCCATTTATCTATTTAGTGTGTTTACTTGGATTTTGTATTTCGATAGAAGAGGCATTTCAATTTTATGGCATATCTGTGGCATGTTAGTTGAACTCTCGAAAATTATTTAATCATTTACTAGTCATGCTTTGTGTCTGGTTAAAGATGACAAGTTTTAATAGTTTATAATTAAAGGACAAAAATTACGTTAATATTGATAGTTTTATTGGCACCATAAGGTCTCTATCTACTGAAGAAACATTTTGAATATTTAGTGGAATCTCAATAACTTGCCCTAATGGTTGGAAGATTCACAGAAAATTTGAGTTCTAAATATTACTGAGAAAAAGCTGTTTACTTGGAAAGAAATTTTCAGAGATACAAATTGGGAGACTGGTATCTCTTTTCTTCTTCTCTTTCCCATTGTCTTCATGGACAGATGATCTCAAATGGACTTAGTATGATAGTGTTTCAACTATAGCGATTACCACTTGACATATGCCATGAAAGTAGCTAAGTCTGTACTGGGCTTTTTTATTT
The DNA here is from genome assembly GCF_965638725.1 of Aptenodytes patagonicus. NCBI lineage: Eukaryota > Metazoa > Chordata > Aves > Sphenisciformes > Spheniscidae > Aptenodytes > Aptenodytes patagonicus. The sequence continues at coordinate 8,268,726 of NC_134959.1, forward strand.
TGCTGAGAGATGGGTAAGCACAGACTTTCTATGTGCATGTTCACAGGGATTATGCAAAAATAATATTAGGAGGCTTTGTTTCAGTGTTTTAGTAAATGCAGTACAGCAGCTACTGGAATACTCAAATTAGACCAGATGTCATAATGCCAAACTCTCATCCCAGCAGAGTACAACATTAAAAAAATTGTTACTTTTGTTTTTAATTTACTACTCTATGGATGAGAGAAGTCCCATCTGCTTACTTTATTTTTAAATGAAAACATTAATGTTGTCCTGTGGTGACATTAGGCTAGATATTACATAGAGACAGAGACCCCAAGCAGCTAAAATTTACATCTAACAAATATGTTTTCTTACATACAACCATCTGCATGCTAAAAGCAATGAATAAGTTTGTGAAGCTAGTGTAAACAGGATTCAAAGTGTGACCCATTTTTGTGCCACTGTGGGAATAAGAATTACAGAATTTTAGGAAAGCTGGAACCATAATTTCTCCTATGGGAGAAGTCTGGTCACACAGGATAAAGGGAAAATCAACTGCTGGAAAGATTAGATCTGAAGACAGTAGCAATTCAGCACAGCTAAAAGCATACAGCTTTTGAAGGATTCCTCAGGACTTCAGAACCACCTCTAAAATCTTAAGCCTGTCTCTGATCCTATGTCAGTGGGAGTTCTGGTTTCACAACCCACTGTTGTAAAAGAGTAGCTGAACACAACAGAGAAATGGAGAGATGTACTCTTTTCAGTTTGAAAGGAAAGGGGAAAAGATGATGGGGATATTAGAAAGTTCTTTCCCTCACAAGCACGGTTCTTTGATTGCCAGTGGAAGAAAATAAAAATGAGCATGTCAGAATGGTTTTCTGGGATTACTATTAATGAAAGCATCCATTTTTTTCTGTGGGGACATAGTCCAGCATGGACAGTTTTGATAACTTGCTAATCACTTGTTTAACTTTCCAGAATAATGTGTTCATGACTCAGAGTAAAATTTCAGACAATTTGATTTTTGCTTTTTTTCCCACTGGAGCTACCTTTCTAATGCTGCACTTCATGGCTTCAAGCCTACACCTACCTTCAAATCAAGCCTGATGAGATCTGGTGTAAGAACTGGCATTAGTAGCAAATTCTGCCTGAGTAGGAGCTTCAGGAGTTGAATTGCTCTGTCTCCCCTTACAGAAACGTGGAGAATGTTTCAGTGTTTTATTTGCCAGTGATACTTGATACACTTGCCAGGATGAACAGTGGCTTTTTTATGGTCTAAGATTTTTGGATGTTGATGTTTTCTTCTATTTAGATTAACTGCCAGACTCAACTGAAGGTGTTCAATAATATTCTTTCTTTTCCAACATATAATTAAATTAAAATCAACTCACACTTTCTAAGTATGTTGTGTTGTAGAATCATAGAATCATTTAGGTTGGAAAAGACCTTTAAGATCATCGAGTCCAAACACCTAACACTGCCAAGTCCACCACTAAACCTTGTCCCTAAGCACCATGTCTACATGTCTTTTATATACCTCCAGGGATGGTGTCAGGTCTGTAGAGACCCTGCCTGTCAAATGCTTCTGCTTTTGCATCCATATGCAAACTTCATCATGCATGTAAGTCAAGGGCCTTATTTTATATTCCTCATTGGTTCCAAATTTTCCATCCCAGCTGGCGGGAGCTGTCTGCATTCCAAGCGTTCGGCTCTGGGTCGGCACCTTCAGAGGCTGTGTGCGAGGCCTGAGATACGGGAACTGCAGCAGTTACCTGAACCAGGCTCTGGCAGAAGCCGTCCTGCCTGTGTCAGCCTGCTATACAGCTGCCCACCCAGGGAGACGGATGAAGAGCAGAGTAAGATTCATCACCTGCTGAGCTGATGCTTGGCTATGACGGAAATGTTCAAAAGTAGAAAAAAAAAGACTATAGTATAAACTATTGGATTACACATGACATGGGAGTCTAGTTAACTCAAGTGGATTCTGACACATCTCATTCAGGAGTGCAGACAAGAATTTAGGTATAAATCCCCCTTCTAATTTGCCTTTGGAACCTAGTATTAAATGAATGACTTGAGAAGGGACTGACTGCTGCCATATTTGAAGATATCACACATTTGGGCTGCAAACTAACATCTGATACACTGATCTATTTTGTAAAGTCTTGTATTTAATACGTAAAATGGAAAACAAGGGCAAGATCAACAATCAGATCCAGCAAGAGGAAGGACCTGTTGAAAAAGGAGGATGATCTCCTGAAAGTAGAGCGCTCTAATTATATTCTACTGCTCAGGCATTGTGGCCAGGCTAGAACAAGCCATATAGGAAGACTTAGGAATTCAGGAGACTTCGTGCAATTCCAAAGCATTCAATTAATATCTCACTAAGGAATAAATTAACAAGTCATTTCTTCAACCTCCATCAGTACTTTTACAATCTTCCCCCCATGTATGAAACAGCAACTTAGATAAAGAAGCACAGAAAAGCAAAAAACCATAGCTAATGAACTTACTACTTCTACAGTTTGGGGGAAGAAAAAGAGAATTACTGTCTTTCTTCACATAGTTAAGTAAAAGGAATGGGCTGATGCCTTTACAAGATAAAGATAAATATCATTTAAAATAGAAAGCGCTTGATGGGTCCTAGGTTTCAGCTCTTGGTAAGTGACTGTACTCTTTAAAGCACTTCTGAAATGCGGGTTTCACGTTTGAAAAGGTTCTTCAAGGTTCCTACTGTAGAGAAAAATAAGATAATTATTTACTTCCACTCTGAATTATTTTTAAAGCATTCTGACTTTTCAGAGTGTGAGAGCACAACTGCGAGTCACACTATTTTTATCAGACCCAATCTGAATGGAAGCTTTTTCGTCTTCAGTGATCTTTTAGCAGATGCCCAGAGGTTAGGAATCAGGAGTTTGCAACATATAATCTGGCTGTGACTAGTTCCGGTTGTGGCTTTAGCCGGTCTTGTCGACTTTCTGATTCAGTAAAATCAATAGGGATTCTGCTGTTTACCTTCTGGGCATATTGTAAAAATTAATTCTCTGATGCCCCTTGTAGATGGACAGAACTGTAACTGCTGATTATTAATATCCTTAGATTCAGCAAATATTCAAAGACTGCCTTCCATGGAGCTATAGATTTCAAGGCCAGGAGGGCCTTGATCTTGTGTCTGATTAGCTCAATTAGTCTGCTTCCTTTTATATCATTTTCAGACCTTTTAATTGCAGTTATAAATTGTTGTGAAACACAACAGTTAATAGATGCTTACTGAAACATTGTAAAATAATGTACATTAGCATACATGCATACGTTTTCATATATATGTATGTATATATGGGTAAACAAGTGAAATCACTAGTTTAGCAATTTAGCAATAAATTCGTGAAACCACTAGTGTTTTTTGTGATTGGTAGTCTGCATTGCAAAACAAAGATTAAAGGACTTGGCAGAAGTCTTGCACTCTCATACACTTTCACTTTCCATTTCCTTTGTCCTTGGAGATCGTCATAATGCAGCTCTGTGCATTTTCAGCTAGACTTTGCCAGATGTCTACTTCTTGCATATATTCGGAAGAAGTTAAGCTTAATTTAATTGTGCCCCAATTCAAGAGTATCCCTATGCTGGCAAGTTGATTAAGTATGGTGGTAATTTTAATTATCTTCTTATCTCTCACTGGAGTGCAGTTAGTGGAGCTGATGAAGTTAACTCCATAGATAAATACCCGTTTTAAACTGGGGCCTCAGACAAGAAGGATAAAGCTTTCTTTCCAACATCAAAAATTAGCCTTCACCTGTCTGAAGCCATTTCTTCTCCACTTCTCTATCCATCTGCAGATCACTTCCTTGAGAAAGCCTGACATTACAGTTGAATCGCCTTTATTACTGGCTTTTTTCCCCCTGATAGTTTTGCACTTGCCTGTGATTCATTGCTGTCTTTTACCTGTGACAATGCTAAGTTGGCTGCTCATGCCTTTTTTTTTTTTATTTTGGCCAGCTGTTCCCCTCTCCACATGACTAATTCTATTGAGTGGGTTCAACAGAAGTGACACAAGGCCAGCATTTAAAGGATGCAAGTTAGTGCATTGAAGATTTGAGGAGATGTAGTGTCAGTTTTACATGTCACATTCATGGTAAAATCATAGAGATACACAGGGCTAACATTTCATTTAAGAATCAAACACATTAATATACCATTTTTAAGCGTTGCGTTTAAGTGCCTTGTAACTCATTTAATTTTCTTTCTGAAAATATGCTGTCAGAAGCCTGTAGGAGAAACAGCAGCATAATTTAAATGTCACTTTGCTTCCCAGTGATGAATTTCATATTCAGTCATTCTACTCCAGTGACAAAGCTCACATCTCTGCTAGCATGTTTCTGGTCATTTGGCCCTGTTTTCAGCTGGGTGTGCACAGAAGCTTGAGTGCACTTTTTTATTCTTAATCGCCTGGATTTTAATTAACACAAAAGAACAATAGCTTGGAGAGAAGAACAAAGAGGGACTCCATAAATGAGAAGGTCATTCACAAAACAAAGGCAAAAGGTCCTTACTGTAATAGAATTGTAACATCCCAGTATGCAGCATCCGAACTTTTCTTACGTTTTATGAATATCAAGCCATTTGCAGATTTTCTGTGCATCTCAGATTATTAGTAAATACAACAGGATTCCTGCTTGCCTTATAAATACACACACTCAGCATTCGGCTGCAGAGACATTCAGCTTGCCCTGGATCTCCAACCTGGCAAAACATCTGAGAACAGTTCAATTTAAGGTGGTACAAAAAATGGCCCCTGATATATATATGTGTGTGTGCATATATTTACATAGCCCCTCATGCCCTGAGAGACAGAAAGCTGGCTGTGGTGGTCCAGCAGCATAATCCTGACTCATTTTCTTACAAGGCTATCAAATGGACACAAGAAAGCTCAGCTTGTTCACATCCAAGAACAGTGTGGGAGAGAGCAAAATACTCTGCATACATCAGGCCTGTGAGAGAGTTATTGATTCCTCATTACAATTTCTGCAGCCCCTGAGATATCCTTCGAGGTCTAACATTAGAGTACTGGCCAGGCCAAATCTTGCTTCACTTGTAAGAGCTGATGCGTTTACATCTTAAGGGAATATTGATCTGCTGCAAATAATCTTTTTTTTGTTTCAAGCAAGCTGAAACTCCAGAGGAGAGAGACAGGACAGCAAAACCCTTTGCCAGTGCTTATGAAAAACATTAGAATAGACTAATACTGCTTTGAAAACTTGCAAAGTGAATCCAAAACTTGATGTAATACAGAGGGGAAGCTCACACATGAAGAATGCCATTTGTATATGGCACCTCTTCTTAAGTGAGCTTGAGCAATGTCTGGCACAACAAACCCTTTAAAATATCATTGCTGTTTATTTGTTTACAAAGGACTTAAGAGGCTGGAAAAGAAAGGGGAGATGCTAAAGGATAAACCCACTGAAAAGCGTCTTCCCCTCTTGCTGGTAAAGAATTCAGAACAGGTGTTGTCAGCCTGTTACTGTTGCTATCAGCCAGTATCAAAAGCAGTTGGCAATGCTCTCATCATGCAAATATTCCAATCAGATTTCTCAGTATATTCTAATTACTGTAGTGACACTTGTTGTGGGCCTAAATGACTGCCTTATCACGGCAGACGGGTCTGCCTTCTATTTAGGGTTTATTGGCTCTTAAATTTCTGCTTCCTCTAATTGCACATCTATCTTACCAAACAAATTTAGAAGTCCACATTTATTTTGTGCCACCTCATGCTTTAATCCTCTGCACGTTAAAGGTTATGCTGTCATCTCTCACCTACATTGTCATTATGTCCATCCCAGCTTCACCCCAAGAAAGCAAACTTGCTTTTCCTTTCTGCACCCTTTATCACTTTGCCAAGGGATTCATCCAAATAGTGGCTTGTTCTGCTGGCTATGCTGATGGTACCCATATACAGCTACTTACCAGGAGCTCTAGCACAGAAATGTCACTTCTAAAACCCTGTTTCTTTGCTATTGTGCCCCATATGAAAAATAAGTTTTTTTCATATAAAACAGCTAAGGATTGCTTTTCTACCCTGAAGGTCTTCATTTCATTCATACCTATCAAAAGCAACTGGCAATCACGTTGCAAAGATGCTGCCAAGAACTAACTGTGGCACAGTTAATTGACACGTTACTTCACTCAGAAACACTGAACGTATTACTTATTTTCCTGATCTGGACCTGTTTCAAATAAGCTGGAGAACAATACAAACTTCTCTTTTGATTTCTGCAGATACTGGATCATATCCCTAAAATGCATATTATTACTACTGAGAAACAAGCATTTATATACAGCAAGGTATGCATGAAAGCAAACTACATTTTACTTTCACAAGCACAGTGGTCAAGATGGGTAAACGAATAAATTTAGGAAACTATAAAAAGTGGGAGTGTATTGTTGTAATTTCCGTTCCACATTTTGCTGTGCCCGAGTTGAATTTTAGTCCAAATATTTTAATCTTTTGCTGATCAGGCCATGAATTACCTTTCCAAATTAATCCCCGTGTACCTCTCTGCTCACATGGTCCAATCGAAGCAGAACTGCTCTCTGCAACGCTACCTAACAACACAAACATCCTTTTCACACTATGAACCTGAAATCTCAAAGTTTTTCCCGTTGTATGGTCATGATAGAAATCTGATGCTCTGGTAGACATTGTATCTCAAGCTTTAGCTAATCTCAGTTTCATGAAGTTAACCATGTATATTGATTTTGGCAAGTACAAATTCAGTTAAATTCTGTTAGTGTGAAACTGAGTTTCAGGATGCCTTGAAAGTTACCGTGAAGACACTATGAAATTATGGGAGTTCCAGAACTGCAGTTGTGCATCAAGAAAAAACACACACACAAAAAAAACCTTTTGAAAAAATCTGAGAGCAACAGGATCATTGATTTTTGTCCTCCATAAATAGAGCACTCTTCCAGAGTATGAAACCTCTAGTTGCAAATTCCGATAACTTAAACATGAGATTGACTATAAGCAAACATAAAGGTTGAATCATTGTCATCATCCAAGCTGAGAAGACTGCAAAAACTGAGAAAACAAACAGTATGAGGGGTTCATAAATTTATCTCGCAAATATAATCTATGTTATTATTAAGCTTATAGGGGAAAAAAATTTGCTCCCACTCTGATTTTAAAGTTTACCTTACTCCTGTCAATTTTCTGCTCTATAATTAAACATTTATACTTTTTAAAAAAAGCAACTGATAAGTTGCACATCCTTCCTTGCTCCTGGAAATAAAAGTAAATCTACAATCATAATGAACTTCTGAAGGAGAAGAACTTATGTTTTGGACTACAGATGGAGAAAACATTAATTGCTTAATGATAATTTACACAGTTAGAAGATTGTATCCCTTTTCTCTCTCTTTATTCTCAAAACAAACTGTTCTGTCACAACATTTATTTAAAATATTTTTGGCTTATGATATCCGTTTGTGCCATTGAGTGAAGTCTCTTTGTATGAATGCTTTTCTATATGCTCAGCTACTCTCTTTCATCTCGTGCTGACTTAATGACAGCCCCAACACTAATATTACATTTGAGCTCATTGACCAATGATTTTACTATGAATTGTAAGTTGAAACAAGTAGATGATGCAGGCTGCATCCCGTGTACCACCAGATCTGCACAATAAAATGACAGAAATATGAGGTATCATGTAGCTTCTGTGCTGTGGGATCATGTAACCATGAGTTCAAAAGGGAGTAGTAATTCATATGTTTACTACTACTATTTGAGATAGGTAAGCAGAGGAAAAGAAACTGCAAATTCTTTAAAACACATATTGTAAATTGCCGTTGAGTCACTAAATTTAGGCTTGAGACTTCTTGGTTAGTAATAATATCAGTGCTGATCATCACTCAAGTTGGTATTTTATTTTGGATTGTTATGATTTTTCTCCCGCATCAATTTTTAATTTATTTGTCATGATGGCCAAGCAACTACAGTTCTAGTTGTGGAAGGTGCCATGCATACACTTAAACTGGGGGACCTAAGACTGCTTTCCAGAACAAAGTTAACCAGCCCTGGCTGCATCCTGACTGTATTGAAATCAGCCCCAGGGCACATCACTCTGGCCTAGCTGCCACTGGCAAGAAAGCCTCAGGCAGATGAGGAGGAACTGCAGCAGATCCCTTGGTTTGGATGACTGGTAGCCAGAACCATAACATGCATTTTGGAGCACCCTGTCCTGCAATTTAGGCACAAATACTAAGTGCCAAATAGAATTTTGCTTCAATCCTCTGCCAATGAAGAGTAAGTTCAAAAATGAGTGCTATCAAACATATTACAGTTTGAAGAAAGACAATTTTCCATAGCAGAAGTAAGACTACACTTCTGTCTATTATCAACTTTATTTTTAGATGTCCAGACTGAATTTCATTGAAGCTATCTAAGCTCTCAAAGTAAAGAATTCAGAGGAGGTTTTTTTATAGATTCATACACAAAAGCACAATTGCTCCCCTGGAGCAGGATTTTTTTTATTTTTTATATCTTTAGGCTTACCCAGCTCTTTAAATCATTCCAGGCTGGTTTCTCTTCGATTGTTACTCATTTTGACGTTGCCTCTGAATTGAACACTGGATTCTGGTGATCATCAGCATGGAGTGCTATTGTTATACACTGGGACAGAGACTGGACTTCCTGCTGAAAGAATGGCCGTGGCAGTTACACATGCTGATCCAAAACATATTCACATGCACATAGAACACACAATAGCCTAAGAGAAAAAAAAAAGACCTCTTTAGGCACATAAAGAAATGATGTCTATAAAATTACCATGTTACAAAAGAGGCCAGCTGTTTAAATGATTGCATTATACAAGGAACAAATAGGGGTATCTCTTCTGCACACAAGCACTTTTCATTTGCAGCTTTAGCATTACTTTTTTTTTTTTTTAATGCTGCTTTGGCCACTTAAACAGCTGCTTTTTTCCTTTTTTTTTTAAAGTTGACTACGTTTTATACATGCCACAGCTTTTATATGATTGTATAATACTTTTTCTTTCTGGTTTATTTTGTTACCTATGTGGGTAAAATTAATAGTGAATGCTGACTTATTTCATAAACTTTATTAAGCCTTTGGGGAAACTTCAATGTGCTCATATGGAGAGGCAATATAGAATGTGTCCACTGTATCATGACACAGAAATTACAATTCTAAGCTAGAAATAAATGACATTCCAGAAAAAGCAGAAGGAACAACATTTAAGGAGTTAATAATGAACCACTTGTCTTCATTTTCAGATCCTTTAATCCTGCTATTGTGCAGTTTTCACACAGTGCTAAATTGAATTACTGCATCATTTTTTACAATTTCTTCGTACAGTTGACCCAGTTTATAGCAGGTTTGAAAGCATTATCATTGCTTAAGGTTCAAAGATGGTGCAGTGTATTGCATTACAAGTCAATCAGTGCAGGAGCATTTTGATGTAATTTTGCTTTTGGATATAGAAGAACAGATATCCAAATGAAGGATGGTATTTCATTTTGTCATAACAATGTCTCGTAGTACAGCATACCTTTTTTATACAATATGTATAGTCTCATTTTATTATATTTCTTTCTCTATGTTCCTGGTCCTAATAAAGTGAATCCTCAGTTTATGCCTTCCAATGTTTTTATTAACTTGTGCAAGAAGAAAATTGAAACAAAGTTCTAATGTATAGCTTTTTACTATTGTGTAGCAGATATATTTAGTTGGATACCACTAAAAGAACCTAAAAATGAATGCAGTGTTTCTAAACATTATGCCACTTCTAAAATGCTCCAAGTGCAAAATTCTTTATCTGAAATTTTCCTATTCTGAAGGGCAGTGCTTTCTACAGCTTTTTTAGCACATAAACATGGTGCTCAGTTTAAATACATTTTAAGCAATGTGTTTTAGAGAAAGCATTTCATTCTCTCAAGGTCATTCTTTATGCTTCAGGTGTTAATTTGTGTTGTTCTTGAAGTATTCTTATTATTGATAGTAGAGTCCTTGGTATATGTTATATTGAAATATTGCTAATGTATGAACTGTAACATTAAATTTTTAATCTAATCAATCAAATGGCATGCATATGCAGTAGATGCTTGGCTTTTACTAAGATTAATTACCGTGTGCTGTGAAAACGAACTCCGTAAGGTGAAATATTGCATGCACACAGACACACACAATGAGAAGAAAAGAAAAGAAAGCAAATTGTGCAAAGGGATGGGCACTGTAATAAGTTAATGACTACTTCTGTCATTCAAAACATATGCATAGCCTTTAAGACAACACAAAACAAAGATTAAACGCATGTTAAATCAACTATCTATTAAAGCATTTAGAGCTTTTCTCCAGATTCTACATGAAAATCATGCAATCTGTTGCAAAACTAAACACTTGTCTCCCAGATGGTGCTCAGAGTCTGTCTGAGCAAACACCCCTTCCATGCTCTGTGTAACAAATTGTGCATATTTTTTGTTCACTGTGTTTCATTTTATGCATTTGAGGACATTTACACTGATCACGCTATGTAGAGATGACTAAATTTGCATTGTAAAACCCAGTGATGTATTTATATACCTGATTGCAGTCATGAAGTGGAAGATACTTCATCATGGAAAACGGCAGTATCTCCCTTTTCTCTGGCTGGAAGTTACAAACTTATTATGCTTACTGCTGGTACTGGTCTGGGTTGTAATTCTCACAGGTCATTGATAGTCGTCCATTAAATAATAAGTAGCTAATTGCTTTTTTTGAACTGTACTGCAAAGTTAAGCTTCTACGACAGTGTTTTGAGGGAGTGTTTTACCATGCCAAATAGTAGTTATGATTGAAATAGGAAGAAGATTAAAGCTGCCCTAATACTTTTATAATGTTATTAAAAGGTACATTATTCATGCACTAGAAACATAGGGATTACCCTTCTGGCTGAGATTATGGTCTAGTTAAAAACCTCTGAAAAAATACTAAAGCATGAGAAAGTCGTCTGCAATTGATGAGGCTGCTATTCAGTTTTTTTGTTCTTGCCACACTTCTTTTAGTATTTCCTCTGCCTTGGTTTCTACCTGTAGAATGGAGATAGTAGTAGTTCCCTATTTCACAAGGGTGAAGTGAAGATTAGTACGCTGCTGTTAGTGAATTACTGAAAGATGTGGTAGGGGACTAAATATGTACCTGAGATGAGCAGACATTCCTTTTGTGGAGAAGCCCAGTCAGATTATAATTTCTAAAGAGTTTCTCCAACCTTACCCTGCAGACACAGCAAAGTAGCTCTCCTTCTGAGATTTAGTCAGCTATCTGGTTTACAAAAAAACAAAAATACAGGAATATTTGTTTAGTCTTAGTATCATTAGATGTCAGGTGTAAGTCTCCATGTTTGAAAAGGCAAAGGTATTCACATGCATAAACTGAATGTAAAGCTTAAGCAATGAGGGAATTTGAAATATATTTCCCTGATGAAGTACTCTGCAATATGTCTTTCTTTTGCCTTGTTCATTGTTTTAGCTCCTGTCATAGAAGAAGCACATGTATTGAGTGAAAGGAGAACTAAAAAATTAAAATAATATCTTTTTAGTTCATTTCTGTAACTTTTTAATAGAGAAGTAATTGTCTCCATTAATCAGCATAGTTTTTGTTAAATCCATGGGGCTTTAGAGACACTTTAATATAACTTCCATATTTTGGAAGGATGAAAATAATAATGTTCAAAAGTTGGATGCATGGAAATTAGATAGATAATGCAGCAAAACTGCAGGGGAAGAATTTAGCTGGCAAGTCCTCCAAAGCATAATTTTTCACATCTTCAAAATGCCAAGGGAGACAACCAGCATGCCAGATAGTAAAACTCCATATGATGCATCAGAGCAGTGTCAGCTTCAATGTTAGATCAGGGCTTTGTCCAGTCAGATCCGAGTATCATCAAGGATAGTTATTCCACAGTCTCTGGACAATCTGGTCTATGGCTTTAACCACTTGCACTGTGGGGAAACTTTCCTTGTATCTATGGAATTTCTCTTGCTGCATCTGGTATCTGTTACTTCCTGCCCTTTTGCTGTAGATTTTGAGAAGAATATGGATCCACCTTCCTATAGCTGCCCTTTAGGTAGTTGAAGACAGCAGTTAGATCTGCCCTTAGCCATCTCTTCTCCACAATGAACAAACTACTTCCCTTCAGCCTGTCCTTAAATGTCAGGTGCCCCAGTTCCCAAACCATGTCGTAGCTTTCTCCTAGACTTGCTGCAGTGTTCTCTTTCTTGTCCGTGGGATGCAAGAGTGGACACAGTTCTCCCAGTGATGCTTCTCAGTACTGAGCAGAGAAGAGTAACCACTTCCCTGGCTATGTTCTTAGCAGCAGCACTGTGCTCCTAATTGCAGCCCCATACGCAGTCAGCTGTTGCTGCCACAGCGATGCAGTGCTGACTCATGGTCAGCCTTTTGTCCACCAGGACCGCAATTCCTTTTCTGCAGAGCTGCTTTCTAGCTAGTCAGCCCCTTGCCTCTATCATTGATTGTTCTGTTCCAAGCTCAGAATTACGCTTTTGCTCACTTGTTTTTTTGTCAACTCTCCAGCCTGATAATATCTCTCTGAATGACAGCCCTGCCCCCCAGGGTAGCATATAAACCGGTCTGTCCAGTTTGCTGTTACCCGTAAACTTGCTGAGGATGTATTCCATGCCATAGCCCAGGTTGCTCATAAAAATAGTAAAAGAGTATCAGCCGCAGTATCAACCTCCAGCATACATCAGTTAAAACTGGTTGGTATTTGGACTTCGAACCACTGACACACCCACTTAGAAGCACTGTCTCTTTGCATCCAGCAGTGCGGTCAGCTTTCACCCTTGTAGCTGTCCTATCCAGTTCATACCTTCTCCGTTTGGCTACAAAGATACTAAAGGACACTTCTGAAAACCTGGCTGAAGCCTAGGTTAAGAGTCATCCACTGCTCTACCCTGAGCCACAAAGCCAGTCATTTCATTATGGGAAGCAATCAGGTTGGTCATGCACGTTTTGGCCCTGGTAGATCCCTATGGGCTGATACCAATCACCTTCTTGTCCTTCATGTGCCTGGAAATTCTTAGGAGGCCTTGCTCGGGACTGATTTGAGGCTTTATGGCCAGCAGTTCCTAAGACCCTCCTCATCTTTTTTGAAGATGGGTGTAACATTTGCTTCTTCTAGTCCCTGACTCTCATGACTTTTCAAAGACGACAGCAACCTTCCAATGACATCAGCATCTTTGGATGCATCTTGTCCAGCACCAGGGACTTGGAGGCTTTCAGAACGAGACTGGACAAGGCCCTGAGCAACCTGCTCCTGTTGACCCTGCTTTGAGGGTGAGAGGCCAGACTAGAGGCTCCAGAGGCTCCCTTCAATCTCAACTATTCTATGATTCTGTGTATATGTCCAGCTTATTTAAGTAGTCCCTAACTTTCTATTAAATCCACACTGTGCTTGTATAAGTACATTTTGCATTGCAAAGCAGATTGTCCAGTTTCCTGAATAGAGCAGTCTAACACTTCATAATCTGTGCAATATGATATGCCTGTTTTAAATTTATGAAGCTGTAAACCAATTTCCTGTACTAATAAACACCTCTTTTTTCATTCCTATTTGTCCTCCTTTTAAAATTACTGCACTGCCTTGCTCTCTTTCTCTTGTCCTTGTCTTGTAAGATGGAAAAGAGGGGAGGAGCGGGGGGGAGAGAAAAAAAAGGAAACAAACAAACGGCAGCTTGTAGAAAAAAAATGATACTTGGGGAGAATCCAAGATCAACAGACCAGCAAGCCCACTCATTGTTCTTTATCGTTTTGGCTCTCTTCCAGCCCCTCTAGGTTTCTCTCTCTTTCCAAACTGCTTTCTGCATTCTCACATATGTTATAGAAAGTACTATGATTTCAGAGAAGTGCTTTAATTTTATAACAGCTTGATCTGCAAAAGAAGTTGTCCAGTTTTTAAAGGAGGAGATGAGGGGAGCTTGTTGCTCTGTCTCTCCTTAACGTATGTGTGTAAACTTGATTATTCTTAGCAGAAGATCCATATGTGTATAGTATCACTGAAGGAGAAATGGATGCCTTTTGCATATAATTAGTGGGCATAATTATCTGTAAAACTGTTTGGTTTTGGATTGCTCTGGCAGTACAATAAATATTTCAAATCCAGCGCACATCAGACCTGCCAACATCTTTACAGTGAGAAGCACAATAGTTGAGCTTTGCATTTTGTCACAAAAATTATCCATTTTTCTAATGCAGCAGAAAGATGGTAGGGTGCTGGTATAAAAAGGCATTGATGAGAATGATTTTATCTGTATTTTTAATAGATTCTTTCCAAATGTAATACATTTGGAAAATTACTGATGGGATCTGCATAGTTACTAGAATAATTCAACCCTTCTGATCTATGGGGCTACAGGTTGGAAACAAGTTCATAACTTAAGAGCTTAAGCCGTAAAAGCTTAATTAATGTAATCATTATTGGAATAATACTCCAAGTTTAAAACAAAAAGGCCAAACTCTATCTTTGACACTGTAGCTATCCAAGCAGCTACCTAATGTACCCCTTTGCGCAGCACTACTTGCTGTGTATCCGGTAGAAACAAGAAGCTACATAGCTTGGCACAAACTGCTCTGCCAGGGCTTCCTTTTGTGCCACTGGATGTGGCATGAATGTACAAGGACGTTTTCAAGGGGATGCTGCAGTCAGTCTGCCACCACTCGGGCCCACCAGTCAAGCTGGAGTGATAGCGACGTCACAGGAAACATTAGCACAGTTGTGAGAACAGCATGAGAGCATCCTCATCCCATTTAGAGGGAGCCTGAAAAGGACCGGCTCTTGCTGCTGCTGCTTTACCTGCTCCTGACTGATTCCTACACAATTTCCAGAATTTCAATGAGGTTTTGCAGAAATCACATTTCAGAGCTGGAAAAGGGCCTGGGCATCACAGACTTAGGTGTCTCTCATTATCGGAGGACTGTAAGCAACCGACAAATGCAGGTCAGGACCTCCAGGTGAACTGGGTACCGTTTCATACATGATTTTTTTCTTACAAAATGTGAGAACGACAGCAAACTCAGTGTTGGGGGGGGGGGGGGAGCAGCCTTACAGTAATGTGGCCTGGGAAAGCCTGTTACATTTGGATTATTCAGGGACATTCATTGGACTTTCAGTCTGGGATCAGGCTCTGAGAGAATGCAGACATATACTGTGACATGAATATATAGAATCATGGATTTTTCAACACTAACTGTTCTTTTCCTTTCTGCTTTCATAGTTAAGCTGAAGGAAACTGGTCATTCAAATGAAAACTGCATAGTCCAAGAGATTACTTAAGTGTTTAAAGATAGATGGAAATATGTACGGTCAAAAATATTTGAAAAATCTGAATCTTCAAACTTTTCTGGATATTGTACTTCAAATTATTAAGCATTTTTTTCTTCTTATTGATAACATTGTTCAAACATGTAAATGTGAGAGATAAGCCCTGGTTATTCTTAAATGTGTTGCAAGATGTGCATCTTCAGGTGAAGAGGGAAGGTTGTTAGCAAACCTCAGCTGAGCATATCACTACGACAGCTAAATACATAAGTGATGTTTAAAGCTCCTGTATATCCCAGCTACCTCCATGCTTACTCTTTTACGAGTTTTCCATCTATAGATGCAAGAAGCTTTCATAGAGACATGTATTTAAATTCTCACTTTGACTCCTACTTTTCATTGCTTTTACTGCATCCCTAATAACAACAACAATCAGATAAAGTTGCTCATTTGACTTTCAGAGTCAGTGCTCAGTAGGGCTGGAACTGTGCAGGTTTTGGATGCAGTCTGCCTTTCAGTGCCGGAAAGTGCCTCTCACCATTATTAATTGAGTATGACATTTACTCTCTTCATTGGTTCTAACCATGCCCACCGTGATCTCTGTGGCTTATAAATATTGCAATTTACAGATGGCTGAAGAAGAGATTTACAGTTTTATGTCGGTTGCAGTTACTCAGTGAAAATTCTGGCTTTTGGGTGGTTTGTTTTGGGGTTGCTTATTTGTTCTGTGGAAAAGAAAATCTGCCTGCTGACCGGTTCTGATACACAGTTGCAGAGCTGCGCAAGTCAGTCTAGCAAAGATGAGAGTCAGTTGACCTGGCACATACACAAGCTCTGGTCAGGTGTTTCTGTGGCAGCTGACTAAAGAAAGTTTCCTCCAATATGAGTCTTTGTTTCTTACTAACGTTGTAATAATTTGGTTACACAAATCTATAAACTTATATACATACATATATAAAATACAGTGGAAGGAAGAGATATTTGTAAAAGTAAATCAGCAATATGTTGTCTTGCTAGTTAGCCAAGTGGATCATAATTTGCCATGCCTTTGAATGGTGTGAATTACAAAGTGGCCACAGTGTGCTTGGAATTCTGCTGGCAGTTTGGTAGCTAAAGTCAAAGAGAAAATAAAATGTGAAGCAAGTAGCTTGAGGGACTTTCAAAAGGGAGGGGTTTGTAAAGCCTGATTGCTAGTACAGATAGCTGCATGTGATAAGCCTAGTTTTATATCTCTATTTACATATTAATTGTAATTCATCTATGGCATAATTAAAGAGGCTCAATACAGGGTTTTATCCAAACATCAGCTGCATCAACAATAAGCTGAAGACTTCTGAGGATTGGCACTGGGTTCACTTAAAATGCTGTGACGGCACCGATTGCTTGGGTTTTGTGACAGGTAGCTTTCTTGTCTAAGGACCCCCACTAAAGCTTTTCACAGATTCATTTACAGAGACTTATTAAATAGAAATGCAATTTAAATTAGCATAAAATGAACAACCTAGAATACCACATTATTATTACTATTCTTACTACTTCTGCAATTACTATCAAGCATATGTAATGCCACAAATACGTCTCCTGAAGAGCTAGCTGTATAAAAGAAGACAAGCATATAATGAAAGGAAAGGGTGGCAAAGAGAGACAGATCGTCACTCATAAAAGCTGTTAGGTATATGCTGTATTTCAGGCATGTAAGTAATTTCATTGGCTTCAGTAGATCCACAGAGCAAAACTATATAAATACTATTTCTTACCCCGTCATTAATAGTCGCAGAAGAAATGGCTAAGATTTGAAGGAGAACGAAAGGAAACTATGTAAATAGGACACCACAGAAGGCAAAAAAGGCATTTAAGGGAGAGGTGAATGGCACGGTCAGTGGGGCAGACAAGGTGATATGAGTCGGGCAGAAAGTGCACACTAAGATGCCAGAGAGTACAAAAAAAGGTTGACCTCTACTATAGCAACATCATGCAAATCACAAATGATAGCAATCCTGTCCATAATACAAGGAACCTGTCACACCTGAAGGTGCTGATCCCACACACATTTGCACATGCCCATACCCTTTTACATTTCATACGGAATTTATTCTGGCTATTTCTAATTTGACCCTTAAAAAAATTATGGGTCTGTTCTTAGCCAAATATCTAACCTCTTTCTGTAGTCCATCTGCTTCAGACATTTCTCTTAGAATAGAACAGAACAGAACAGAACAGAACAGAACAGAATAGAATAGAATGATCATTCTATGATCTATGATCTATTTATCTTAGCAATAGATGAAGGCATCTTTTCTTTCCATCTATTTAAGAGGCTGACTATCACGGTTTATGATAGTCAGTATGAATTCCCTTAATTAGTATTCCAAAAATACATTTAGAATCTGTTCCACATGCAAAATCAAACCTGAATGCTCTGGGGAGGGGTAAGGTTAGCACAACTGGAGTATCCATGAACTACTATGCCCTTTTCCCGCTCTCGACTCCATGTTTCAAGAGTATAATCTGGGATATTACACTCCAGACTTTTTTTTCCTCCTGCTCTCATGTCATTATCTTTAGATGTAGACATTTTGATCTCTTTGTTGGTCCTTTAGTCAATGAGACATTAAGTGTTTCTAAACATTAGTCTCTCTCACACTCACATACTGTCACACACTAATCATCCAAATTTTGTTGTCAGTTCCTGGTTCAGCAGTAATAAATTTAAATTAAAAAATTTGTTATTATTTACAAAATCAGCAATATGTAGACAAGACTCTGTGTGTATGAACAGATGGACGCATGTTATATCCAGAGGTGGTATAAATCCCAAGCTTCCTTATCTGTGGGGTTTTTTGTTTGGTTTTTTTTTTAGCAAAAAAGATTGAACTACATGTAATAAAATACTGGTACAGTAACAAAGGTTCAATAATTAATATAAAAAATCTATTCAGAAGAATACAATGATTTACATTCAAACCCTGAATATTTAAAAATTAATAGAAAATATTAGCATGTTAATAATTGAAATCACAGGAATGTATAATGAGATTGCACTTACTACAGTGTATTAACCATTATCTGCAGCTTGATAGGAAGATGTTTAACCTCAGAATAAATAGGATGTGCATTCTATAAGCCCCTAAGGCTTTGTTACTATTAAGCCAATGTGATCCTTGAAAACACGTACATGTGTACATCTTGTGGAATCAGAAGTACAACATGTACTCTCACAGCATTTTTCTTTGTCTGAGAATAGTCCTTTTATCCGTAAATCTGGGAGGGAAAAATGAAAGCACTGAAGAGTGACTTCACTACAAAAGAATGCAATAAAATTAGCACTACATGAATGTCATTTTTCTGAATTTTTCACAGTTTCACATACTGTTTCCTTTATCTTTCAGGAAATTTTGGTGTATCAGCTCAGCAAGCTGGCAGCAGAAACAACATAATGATTTTTTTTGGTCAAATGGTTTATGACTTCACACCTACACTGAGAGTTTTAACCTCCATCCATATTTATATTTGTCCTCTATTTCTTCAATTCAAATGTCCTTTCAGAGAAGATTGGTTTCATGCAGAGAGAAGATAAAAATCAGAACCCTTACCTCACATGCAATAAATTCATCATATTTATTCATCCCCAATACTGGTGAGTTAGAGAAAAAAAATCTCAGATGCTAGTACCTAAGATTTAACTTATATTCTTCTTAGAGCTAAAACTATTAAAAGGAGCTGGGGGGAAGAAGGGGATGCATTTTTTTTTTCTTCCAGTCTGTATGTTATTCAGAGCTACAAACATTGAAATATTCATATTAGAAAGGTTACTAAATTGCTGTGGCCCAGAATCATGAGAAAATGTCTGACAGCATGATTATAAAGGCTCTGTTGCGACTGTGCAGCAGACAGTTGGTGCTACTATTGTTTAAACAGGGAATCTAGCAAAAAAATAAAGTAACCCACATTCTTCGGTATAGACACTGTCCGGTCATGAAGACGATGGGTTTGGAGCTTCTGTTTATTGCTGCAAACTGAGATGAGGCGAGGTGGACTGCAGCAAAGCCTTTTGAACAATTGGTAAAGATGCATAAATTACTGTGAAATGCAAGTCAAAAGAAATTGGCATTCAGGAAGGCCAGACAGCGCAGGCAGTCCATTATCCCTTTAACCACGTAACTGACTCAGACACAACTGCTTGATCAATCTGGAGGCAGATGCTATAGCTGGAAAACTATTTTAACAGCTTGGCATCTGGGTGCTGTGATTGCTCAAAGAAAGAGGACTGGTGCAATCTGATGACATGAACTGCAGCCTGCTGTGGACTTCAGCTTATAATTAAATACGCTTTTTTCACAGGAAAAAGCAGGTAAAGGAACAAATGTGATTAGAAAATGCAACTTACGTTTTTCAATTAAAAATAAGCTATGTGGCATAGAAAGCTAATAGTGTAGTGAGTTTTGCCCATTAACCCCTAGTAGACGTTTTAATAGAAAGGCTGGACTAATAATAGTTTACCAAGACATTTAGCACTAAGCCCTGATTCAGCCAAGAATTTCTCAAGCGCGTGAGCTCAAGGAAGTCCTACAGCCAAAGGCAGCACTCCTATGCCTTGTTGAATCAGAGACTGTAACTGTACCTCACATTAAGAATATTAGGTAATAATAATGTCATGTTATCTGGCTTATTTTAATAATTTGTTCTCATCTTTTCCATGCATAGCAATGTCTGCACATGTTTTTCAAGTTCTGAGCAAACTACCTATGGGAAAATACGGGGTAAAATTGGTCTATAAACCTCAAGTTATATAAATCCTTTATGGGTTCAGTATGGATTTATTCTAGTTGAAGGTCTGACCCTGTTATGAAAGATTTACAGGGAGAAGTAAGTCAAGTATAATCATTTTCAATGATACGGAATTCCACAGCCTACGTAAAATACTTGTTTATTGCTTTGTTGATGTTTATGTGAGAAAATAATAGATTTTTCTTGCAATATTAATGTGGAACAATAGAGAGGGGCGAAAATATACCTGTTTCATGCTGTTACACGTTAAAATTAAATGCTGCATAAAATGCCAGTGTCTTTTGTCAGTGATGGAAACAAAATACCTCTGCCCTTTATTCACACACACACACACACCCCCCCCCATCTCAACAGCACTGTGGGTTTTGGTGTAATGTAAGGTCACTGTTGTATGCAGCTCAGTATCTTGGCTTCTGAAAGGACCGAGGAATTCTTGGTGTTGTAGAGAATCTGATTCCTCTTATATGTGAATCCCTCTTAATTTCTGATAAACATTGCTAAAATTAACATACTCTTCTAAATTATGTTGTATTTCTCTGTTGTGCCCAACTCATTTTTCTGCTTTTAGATGAAAGCAGACTAGATTTTGCCGTCATTAGACATCAATGGCATTACTTAAGACTTAGAGACTTTTCCTTCATCCTGTTACACCTAATGTGCTCCAGCGTGCGTGTGACCAGAGGAAAAACACAAGCTGAAGCTGTCTAAAGAACCTGCCAGTGTAAGAAAAAGAGTAACTGATGTTCTTCAGTCCCTGCACTTCAGTAAAAGTGTATATGCTGTTAAATCATAAAATGGCTGAGCTGGGCCATTTAGTTTACTAAAGGTGCATATGTGTCTTTTCCTTTTCCTCTGTCAATTGGCTAAAGCTACCCACTAGTTGTAAGTACTTTTTCTGACACTAACCTCAGGACTTCCTCTTTTCAATGTTTTTATTTGCTGAGGTGGTTTTCCTGAAAGTTGGAGAGCATAAGGAGTCATGCTCTCCTCTCATTTGCATCCTCACTGTCTGAGGATATATGCTTCCTAGAACCTCTATTCCATCAAAAAAAGGAATCGTTAGCCTAAAAGGGTTTAAAATAAACCCTTAAAGTAAAAGGGTAAAATTAAACCGGTTAGAGGGCAAGATGTAAGGAAAAAAAATGTTAATATAGAGGAGATGCACAATATCCCCTGTACCTACATGAAGGACCAGTCAGTCATGTGAGATGGCTGGAAACCCCCCAGAAGGATGTGGGGGAACAGGGAGAGAGATGTGAATGCTTAGGGTAGTTGAATGTGGAAGCAGGATGCTGCACGGGTAACTGAAGGCAGGTACTAAAGCTTCTCTATACTTAGCTATGTGCTAACCAAAGTGAGGCCTGAAGATAACTGGATGTGTATGACTGTAGTTCATCCGATACAATCAGATCAGAGATATATATCTGAAGTATTTTCAAATGGCACAGCACAAGCACAAGGACATTAGATTCTTAAAAAGCCAGACATTCAAGGAATTAGAACTTAAAGACAATTGACTGGAAACAGCTATTATGCAGGAAAACTATTGTGGAGAAGTAAGTGATATTTAAAGGGCAGGTGGTAAAGAAATATCACTAAAGTGAAATCTGAATTCCAGTAATAAACCTGAAACTAGTGTGATTATTAATAATCAGAAAAATAAGAAAGAGCAGGTATATGAAAACTGGAAAGCTAGATTGGTGGCTATGTGATCTTTTGTAAGTTAAACCACGTAGAAAAAATTATTAGGGAGAATAGCATCAGATAGCGAAGCTGCATCATACATCCATAGCAAGAGTAAAAGAGTTGTATAAAACATTTGCACACAGTAGGACAATACAATGGGAAAAAAGGGCAAGGAAAATCAGTCATGATTCTGTAATACAGAGGGCTAAGTTTTACTGTAAGAACTGGTCTTGAAATTGAAACCTAGATTACATCGCTACCTGAACTTTAAAGCAAAGGTGGTTGTTCAGGTTTTTAGGACAGGGACTGTCATTACAAACACACATGGGCACGATAATGATGCTTTTCTCTTTTACTGAATACAGAAGGCTAAATAAATTAAATGCCAACTCAGATCTACTTCTGAATTTTGCAGGAAAACAAAAATGGAGGATGTAACGATCCAAGTGGTGGTGTTCAAAACTGGGGTCCAAATGCTGCTGCTTTTATTTACTGGTAAGTTAATAACAGAAAAGGGGTTGGTGTACACCAGTCAATTTATATATACTTGTATTTTCAAAACCACAAAACCAGCCTACCCATTGAATTGCACTGTTTTAATTAAAAACAGCGTATAAACATGTACTTCTGTGCAAATCCCTATAAAAAACCCCTTAGATTTAATTGCTTATCTTATATCTGATTATTGCCAGGTTTTGCTAAGTTGGTATAAATGGATCTAGGAGCATTCACAGAGAGATTACAGTGATTCAGTTAACGCAGCCAAGTGTATTTATGAATGTACATGTGTATATATCAATGTGTAGTGACCTTACTGTATGAGACACTTCATAGTGTTAGTTATGATTTTACTATGAAATACTCCCTGTCATAATTTTTCGGTGTTTAGAAATTTTTTCTTTAATAAAAACAGCTGAAAAAGAGACAAAGATTTTTGTCAAAAATTCCTTGTGGTCTTCTATTAGCTATCAAATCATTTTGATCTTCAACCATTTCATCACATTTCTAAATTAGAAAAAGAAACATTAAAATACTCCTTAGCATTTTCCTTATTTTGTTTCTTTCAAGCAGAACTTAACTCCAGGTTTTCAAGGCAAAGATAGCTCACATTTGAGAGAATTACTATTCCAAATGTCTCAGATAGGAACATGACCACCTTTCAGTCTTGTGATTCAGAATCTTTAATTTTATTCCAATCTCATTGTTTTAATTATGTTGAATTAGGGACGTAATGTCCTTAATGCAGATATGCTCCAAGTGTCTTGATCCTCCACCCCTTCTCATCTGGAAAATGACTAGTAATTATAAGCAGCCATGGGCTTAGTTTTAGTCCCTTACATAGATCAACGAAGACCTGAATTATGAAAAATTCCAAACCTCGGTGCTCCAAAAATTAACTTTTCTTCAAGTGCCTACATTAAAATTACAGAAACTGAAGCATCCATGAGAATTAGTTACTTTTGAAATGGCAGCCGCCTTCTTGTGTCTGAAAAGCTGTGACTATTTCTACCGATAATCACAGACATTAGCCAACCAGCACATATGCCAGCAATAACAGTTCAGTATTAATGAAGTGTCTTTTTTTCTGCTGGTAATGAAATTCATTCTTGGCATTAGAACTCTGCCTTACATTGTGAAAGTAAATAGAAGACGAACAGAAATGGCATTTATTCATTAAAATTGCAAAATAGCAATTAAATCTTCTCCTCCTCTCTTTCTGAATAATCTGTTCCAAAGTATCTAACTAACAGGTACTGGGAAACAGTTGTGGGTAAGGCTGATCAGATGATAACAACTCCATTTTGTGTCAGCCGCTGAGTTTTTGAAACTTGTTTATATTTGAGCATGTTCATTTTCAAAAAACAAAACCCTTCAAACAAATCCATACTGAATAATAATCTGGAGAAGGCAGGAAGTCGCACCACGGACAGATGAAGCCTCTGCATCTTAGCAGCCAAATTGGGACCCTTCGGCATTCAACACAAGTTGAAATGGTTATTCTGTCAGAGAGGAAGGGGCTTTTCATCTCAGTCATTACAAGTCAAGACAGATACTGTGCTAGTGATCTACCTACCTAGACGATGGATCTCCGTTCCAAACCCAAACTATTCCTCAATAGAAATTTTAAGGAAACCAGGAGGTCTCCAGGAAACATTTCAACCACTCAGAAGTCAGCATGCGCTCTGAGCAACCGTGGGCTGATAAAGTAGAATAGTTTGCTAACAGTCCTCATCCACCTAATATTTAATGTTACTGTAACACTTCAGCTAAAAGTGCTTGTCAATGGGAGTTAAGTATCATCATCCTCATAACACAATACATAACACGAGCAAAAAAGTAAAGGCATTTTTGAGATCACTCAGCTCCTATAAAGCTCTGCCAGGACACAGGCTCGTTGGAGTGAATGTTTCATTAGCAACATCTGTTCTTTTTGACATGCTATTTTCAACACTTCCTTCCACTTTTCTCATAGTGACGTGGATATGGCACAGCCACTTTGGTCTGCACTTTAGACCTTCCCTGTACTAAGGAATGTCTTTTTTATTCCCTAATAGACGCTCAGATGGTAAAAGGGGCATACAGGACAACAACAACAAATCGGTTCCCATAAGTAACTGCTGGTATCCTGCAGTGATTCTGTCTGAGCTGGATGAATTAAAAAGCCCAGGGTGATATTCCTCTATCTCTTCCCCCACCATCATTTGCTATCATTCCATATGTTCCATCCTCTTCAGAAAAGGTAAATGTCAGCCTAAAATAATTAAGAATTTATCTCCTTTCTGGGAAAGACAAACACATCTGAAGGAGCTCACAATGTGGCAAGAATTATTTATTTCATTACTCATGTATCAATCATACAACAGGTTAAAGCAAAGGCATGAATGACAGATCACAGGTGAGGAGTTAAGCGAGATACTGACAGAATTAAATATATTACCTATTAATACAAAGCTAGCTTCCGGTGCAGTTGCATGGGCAACAGCATTAAAAAACCCCAAACAAACAGCAGAATTGAATGATATTACTGTTGCCCAGTCAATCATTATAAGCTACACTAGTCATAACATCCTGAAGTCTTTCTGCCATGTGATATTTTACCTGAATAATAACTCTGAGATTGGTTTAATAGTTTATTTCTGAAACACTAATTTAATTAAAATATTCTAGGAGCTCTACCGCAGTAATGCAGCGTGGATTTATATCTACATTCTGCCTGGGGTCTGAGTGAAATTGCATCAGACTTACCATGTGTGTGGCAATCTAAATCTACAAATTTAAATGCTGGATAAGAAATGCTGAAGCTACTTGCCTCACCAATTTCTCGTCACATCAATCAAAATATTGCATGATAGCATCAGCCTTTTGAAATGGGAGATCTGAAAACTTCAATTTTGTTTTTTAAACAAGAAATTTGTTAAGAGCCACTGCTCCTCAGATAATGCTTTGATTTTGATTGATTTTGATTTCTTCCTTTTGTTTCTCTCTTTTTCTAGTTAAATAAATTTTACTGAGAAATTCCCAGTCAGGGATAGACCAATGTCTGCTGCCTCTAATGTCCATTTTCTCAGTGTTGATGCATACAGAAAAGCACTGCAGATGTGTATTGAAGATATATGAAGTCAGGGAATTAGCAGTTTCAATGAAGAGCACTGCAACATCAGAGAAAGCCATTATAATGCTTAAATGGGAGCAGGGGCACTTTTTCTAAAGACACAGATGCATGCTGAACATAGAATTCAGAAGACATGCCTATGAGCAGCTACCTGAAAACCCTGACTTTGTGTCATATTTATTAGTAGGTGTTAAATGATGGTAAGGCAAGGAAGAGCTATCTTTGCCTTTCTTGGCACCCATGAAGGCTCAGCAGCAGCACTCATCTGTATTAGGGGCCAATACAAAACCTACTGGACTACC
Source organism: Aptenodytes patagonicus (assembly GCF_965638725.1). Lineage (NCBI taxonomy): Eukaryota > Metazoa > Chordata > Aves > Sphenisciformes > Spheniscidae > Aptenodytes > Aptenodytes patagonicus. Next base: position 8,294,426 of record NC_134959.1, read on the forward strand.
CAGAGGTTTTGGATCAGGCCCTAGTATTAAAAGTGCTTTATATTTTTGAAATCACTAGTTAATAAATAAGGGGCCAGCAGATGCTACAAGAAAACAAAGCAGTATAGTTCCTGGGATTTATGGAGCAATAAAACTTGTTGTTATTGTGAACTGCAAATGGTTTCCTCTGTGCAGCTCTTTACATCAGTTTTTAACAGCTCCTATAGAGAAGAAATCCTTTTTCATTACATTATTAGTGTACCTGGGCCCAGATAAATGGACAGAGAAATGTGGTACAATCAGGGACCATTTAAAACAATAAGCCCCAGAGAGCAAAAGAAAGAGTGCACGAGGAAGTGCAAACAAAGACAGACAGTCAATAGTCTGATCAGAATAGAAAATTTGGCACTTGTTACAGAAACAAACCTCAAAAGCTTTTTCAACCTTATATTTGGCTGCTAGTGAATAAGATAAACAGGCTGGTGGGAGGTGAGCTGAGGGAATACAATGTGAATCAAAGCAGGCGGTGTTATTGCTTTGCAAGGCAATGGTTAGACTTCATGCAGAGTAGTATATCTAGCATTTGTCATTCTTTCTTAGAGAAGATATAATTTCTCTTGAAGGAATGTAGAACTGAGTAACTTAAATGATGCCAAACTTCAAAGATTTAAAATGTGAAGTAGGACTGAGGAAAGTTAATGCATAGCCAGCCTGATAAAAATAAAGATGATAAATTTCTCTTCAGATTGCAAGAGATTTAGGAATTAGAATTATGTCTCTCAGTCATTTTTCCTACTTTGCTTTTCTCATTCCTCTTATTATCACATTAAATAATGCCACTCTGGGCAAATGGCACAGTGGCAAAAGTTCTGGAGGGGCGATCTTGTGTAGTAAAATTGTATGCAAAACAGTCATCACACATTCATGGGCACTTTTGATGTGTAAAATATTCTTACCCAAAATTGGGATTAAAAAGCAAAATTGGGCTCCCAAAAATCTGAAAAAAAGCCAGAAGAGGAAAACTGAAACATTGTTTCAATTATTTCGAGAATGTATTGGGGTTTCTTGTCTTTTAAACATTTCACCTATATGTTATTTATATTTCAAAACAAAGTGCATTTTGTTTTCATTAGAAAAAATTGACACATCAGCAGCTTGAAACTGTTTTTTCAGTATTTTTCCTGAAGCAAGAAGTTCACAAATGCTGTTTTTTCCTAAGCGTTAACATTTTCCAAGGGAGAAAAAAATTCTCAGAAGGTCTATTTCAGAGCCATCCTATGCAGCCTGACACAGCTTGATCCAAAGGCCACTGAAGTTAATGAAATGACTTTTGTTGTTTTCAGTAGGCTTTGGGTCAAGCCATTTAATGACCAGAAAGGGACTGAAAGTCCTAATGTAGTACCCTACACTGAAAACTGACTACTAGCAAAAAAGGAGTAGAAATGCCCCATAACTCAGAACATCACTGATCTGTTAGCACAGTGAAAAAGCAGGTTTGCAAAATTAAAGCATGGATGATGGGAGTTCAGAAATTGCTTCTGAGCTACATGTTCCAATCTAACAAAACCCATATAAGAGGAGAATCATTGCAATTCTGCTGATGTGCAGGGGCAGAGGTTCACAGCCTCTAGGCAGAATATTACTGTGCTGCTGAATGGTACCCAAGCATAAAAAGGGGGGGGGGGGGGGGGAGGGGAGGGAAGGGAGAGGGGGAGAGAGGGCCTAAAGGATGAGGGTTATGATATATGTGGAACAGAAGACCTAGAAATCTTGACTAATTAAGCACTTAGCATCTCTTGAGTGCCACTTTTAAATTATGGCATGGAAATGTTTTGAGCTAGTAACTTATTAACCCATTCTTGCTATGACCACCCCTTCTAAAAGAAATTCCTTTTGTACAGACTGTCACTACCTGCCATCTAGACAGCAATAACAGTATTTTTCCTTGGCAAAAAGCACAAAGTGATTTACAAAGTGGGGAAAGAAAACTATTCTCCCTCCCTTCCTGAAACAGCAGCCAAAGCTGCCCCTCTGAAGCCTGCAGAACATCACAAAACAACGGGCCTTCTGTCCCTGGTGGGTCTGCCTTTGTGCAGAGTTCATTTTGCCAAGGAGACAATTTGTCTCCTCAAACATGGGGAATGCTCAACGCAAGTAGCAGCTAAACATCTGGTTTCACGTTCCTGCATGTCCTGAGACAAAAATCACACTGAATAAGCTCAGCAAATACACAATTCCTAGTCAATTAGCCTAGAACTACGGCCGTGTGAAAATTCACTAGTAAAAATTCAGTATCTGGTGAAAACTGCCTGGTTTCTAATTTTGTCACAAGTCTGACACTTAGGCCAGACCTGTCAGTGAAGCTTAGATCAATTTTCAGCTTTGCATGGAAACCAGATGAAATCAGGAAAAATTACTGTGGTGATTTTCAGGGCTTTATGTTTTGTAATTCCGTGTATTAGATTGTCAGCTTGTAGAAAACTGTATAGCTTCACTGAGCTTGGTGAAGTGATACTAATTTACATCAGGTGAAAACCAGGCCTGGAATGCCTACATGAGCAAAACCAAAAGGGTTTTATAATCCAGAGTTTGCAAAACAAACAGAAGACCTCCTGCCCTGCACAAAGAACTTTAGATTTGAATTATCACATGCAAAGTAAGTGTAGTTGGCTGCGCAGCAACTGAAGCCTGTAATTTTGGCTTGCCAAACTTGGAAGGCTTAAAGACCTGTGAAAGGAATCACTCCTAATAATTCTTAGAACAGGTCCAACTCATATTTAGAATAAAACTAGCACTGGGAGAAAGGCATGCAAAAATCGGCTGTGGCTCATTTATTACTTGTATTCATAGAATTATTAAAGCATAAAAAAGGGAAAAAACCATTCAGCCATCAACAGACCAATGGGGAATTGTTATCATCTTACTAGAGGCCAATACCTCAAGAATAGCAGGATTTAGGGTATAATGAGGGCTTTTTAAAATTGAAAATTGCATGTCTGGGAAGCAGACGGTTTTCAAGACAATAAGTAAAGGCAGCTGGAGGATGTTACAAGACTGTACAAGCTATGCTACAGTGCACAGATCAAACAAAGCAAAAAATAATAAAACAAAAGACGATAGCCAAATTAGCATATGTGAGGGCCAGTTACATCTAGCTGGTGCCTGCACAGGGTCAGAAAAAGGCACAAAGACGTTTCATCCTTTTTGTTCCCTGCATTTTCCAAATCCAATTGATTTCAGAATGCTTTACTGCCAATTTTGCTTGACGTGCCATCTTCCAAAGAGAGAGAGAAGGATCTTTCCAGTCACAAAAAACCAAGAGCCCAGCTATGTCATCCTCAGTGGGAAATTGTAACGCCCACTTTCTCCCCACATGCTCAGTAAGAGGAGACCTCCTGCCTCTCTCAGAGTATCCCTCTGGCTGCTACTGCTCCACATTGTCCCTGGCACAAACTTCACTTCTCGTGGCACAGTATGACTTAAATGAGAATTTCAGAATGTATGATGGAAATTGGCTCTGCTGACTTTTAAGCTTCCATGTTAGCAAAATTGATGCACAAAATTGTTTTGTGTTAGACCCACAGTCACAGACTGCACGAGATGATTTTCATGCGTGTGCCTGCATGAGAAAATGCTTGTATTGTGAAAATCAAAGCCCCGGGTGGCAGATTCTCAAAGGCCTGTGCAATGAGTGAAATGCATAAAAAATACATGTAATAGGGACTATGTATATCGGAGTGATATGCCAAATATATAGGCCTTTTGAAAACTTGGTTTCATGTGTCAAAATTCAATCTCTTTTAATCTACCTTTAAAAAATGGTCGGATTCCTAAAATTAGACTTAGAAGCCTGTGATTTCTGGCTGGAGAGGCAGCAGTATTCTACCAGCAATTGAGACAATTCTCGTTAAGAGTTGCGACTGTTTGCATAAACAGAAATGACAGTTTATAGGTAAATCCTACCCAGTGTGGAGTCCATTCATTTTAAATGTTATGCTCAAAAGGCCACAGCAGCATAATAATGTGAAGGCAGGCATGAAGCCTCCAATAAAACTGCACCCACTGGGTCAGTGCCATTGCATAGCATGCTCTGGATATTTACAGAATGATTATACACTGGGTGGTCAATCAAAGCTCAGTCTGTCTGTCATAAATATTAGACCTAAAGGCCACAGGTGTGGATTTTACAGAACTGTTTCTTGTCTCCACTCTCATAGGATATAATACCTATGTACTTGTATAAAGAATTTGCTCTCATTCACTCAAGTCTTTCTTAAAGTGACTCCTCTGCGCACTGCATCTAGTATGTTAGTTTATTAAGGATACTCCCCTGATGCTCATACCTCCTGGCAGAACTGTACTGTCATTTTTTTCATCTCTCCTGTGGTCATGCAGACAATGAACTAGGAAGTCTGTTGCTTATATTTTTCCACTTACACCGTCTTATCACTTGATGGCAGATGGTTTGGGGGAATCTTAGGGAGAAAAGCGCCACTGCTAATGTCACCGCCATATCTTGAACTTTAGTCTTTCCCACTGCATGTTATTTGTTAGCAAAACATGGACACCAGAGCAACAGAGCAGCCTGTCTGAACAATCAGAGCAGCTTTTCTCACCAAGAGAGACAAATCACAAATAACTCTGTTCTGTATATCAGATGGAAAAAACAAAACAAAACAACCACCCAACAGCCCAGAAACACTCCATTAGAGTAGTTCTGCAAATGTCAGGTGTTAAAGGCTTTGTGGTACACAAAACACAGTAACAGAATTTCAATATAAAATAATGGTTTTACAGCAAGGGGTCAAAAAAACAAAAAGGAAGAAGAGCAGAAAAGTTGTGGGATAAGGAAACAAGGGGAGCAGAGCCTGCACAGATTCTCCACAGAACAGGCAGCATTAAGCACTAAGAGGCATAACTATAACTGTAACACAGTATGGCTGCAAAGATGGCCACTACAGAGAATCATAAGCAAGCATCAACCTGTGCTGGTCCATCGATTCTTTTGCCTCCACAGTAGAACAGTGCACTGAGTCTATCTTGAGCCTTGGAAACCACTCAGCTGTGTTAGTGCAGAGCTCTCCCAGATTGATTAGGAGTTAAGCATCAGATATATTGAACACCACAGGTATGGTATCAGGTGGATGCTGCTGTAGTCTTCCAGGGCATGAGCGGTACCACCGACATATGATGAAGCCCACTGCCATACAGGCATACCAGTTCGGCTCTAGGTAGGGGATTATGGTAATGCGGCTTTGCAGTTTATGGACAAGTCTAGTTTTTTTCTTTGTGGGTAGCCTTTTTTTTTTTTGGATTGGTTGGGTTTTTTACACACAGCGACATCTTAAGCAAAACACATTAATGGCAAGGAACTACCTCAAACAGTGTATCTCATCTATGATACAAAAACTTCTGAACTTAATTACAATATTTTTGCGTTCCCCTGTGATTTAAATTCCATCTTAATAGTTTAAGAATGATGCTGAAGGCTTCACAAACCTAGGGGTTTTGCATAATTCTTGAGCATATTTAGACCACATCTCTAAAGCAAGCAAAGTTATACTTAAATATGTAGGAGTACAACTGAATTGCACTGGTCTCCCAGCAGAGAACTTGAAAGAGACACAAGCAACATTACCATTAAGCTATAGAACTCTGCTATGTGGTCAATGCAGTTTTATAAACTCAGACTGCTCCTCTCAGAATTATTTTAGCCCAGACAAAATCAATGCTATTCACAATAACAACTCATGGTTTCATACGTGCAGAGGACACACTACTTTTGGCATTACTCTACACTATGTAGGGCTTTGAATTCTTTCCTGTGGATCTTGGGAGAATTTCTCCCGACTGGAGTTAAATGAACTGCATTAGCCTCTGTCCTAAGCAGAAAGCAGTTGTGTAGGAAAATAATGAATTTTAGTTTGTAAATTCTCTTGGCCCAGCCACTGCCAAAACCCTGTAGCTTGTGTTTTAGGCAGGACTGGATTTAGCAATGTTTGGACTCACTGAACAGCCTGCCCAAAAAACATGTCCAGGCAATCAAACCATTTTCTAAGTATCACTAGAGGGCTGCAGGGATTCTTTGCAGTGTTGTGGCAGGACACCAGCACCAATCCTATATGCCCATTTTCCTATTTGAGGACTGCAGCTGAATTTTCCCTGTGACATTCAGGAAGCAAATCACAGCCTGCATGGTTTTGTACTGGAACAAAAGACTATTTTCATATAGAATTAGCCAATTGTCAAATTTTAGCTAGAGGCTCAGAGGAGATTTTTTACATGACCAGGAGGAGATTATTATTGCAGTCAATTTTTTCATGACATTGTGAAACATGCATCATCAATATTTAATGTGAATAAAAATAAAGCTGTTTTACACTAAAATTCACATATACAAATTAACACTAAAGGAGACTCTTCTGCTTCCTGGAGGATTTTAAAAACGCAATGTCAGAGTACTAGTCACTTCTGCTAAGAGTTTTAAAATTGGAAGTAAATATTTATTGCAGAATACTAATAATCTGTTTACACATAGTAAATGTTTCAAAGAACTATCAGATACTTCTCTTTCTCTCCAGAAAAGAAGGCATTTTTCATCCATAAATAAAGATGCAAAAGGTATTGCCAAAAATTGGATGTGCATTGCTTAAGATTAGGCATATTACTGTTAAAAATGGGACAAATCTTGCATTCCTTACCGAAGGAAAAAGTCTCACAGAAGTGAATGCATGTTAAGTATTATCCAGGATGCAAGAGGCACTGGAAACAGTACTGGAGACAGCATAAGCTTACAATACTCACTGACAATCAGCTGAGCAGGACACTGACACCTGCATGAAAGACTGCTAAAGCCAGAGATTATACAAGATTAATTCAGAGTATTTGGGATATTCTAGATTCAGAAAATTCACTGTCAGTCAAAACCACAAGGGGTCAACTATTTCATTCCAGAGCAGGAAAGAACGAATGGCATTCTGAAGTTGTTGCTTCTGTGACAGGATCAATGTATGCTCTTCTCTTCCTTCTCCTGCTTTTCCATTAGTTCAGGAAATAGTGAGGAAGATAAAACAAGTCTGGAGCAAAAATGATTTTAATTTTTCTGGTGCAGCCAAGACAACATGGTACAAAGCCCTGCTTCAACTGTCAAAGACAGTGTGTAGGATGTGGCCACTGTTATTAGATCTTTTGCCTCAGCAGCAAGGAAAGGTTCTTTATCCAGCTACTGCCTGACTTCACCTGACAGCATGGATTACAGATTTTCGATAGAAATGGAAAGATCCTATCATGGCCATTCTCCTAGGGAATCTGCCCTAAGAAGTTCCCAAATCTCTAGTTTTTAACTATAAACTTGTGTGCATTGTTGTTTATATCACAGTGAAATAAAACACATATGCAAAAATTGCTTTCTCCTTTTTCATTATATATATTGTAGCCTCTTTCAGTTACCCTCTACATTAAAAGAGTAGTCCCAAAATTAAAAGAATAGTCCACCTTGTCCTATTGATATTCAGCAGCTATTGATATATTTGCAAAGGAAAAATTTTACCAGAAAATGCTACTCTCTTCTGTGGCTGACACTGATGATGAAACTTAGAGCTCAGAAAAGGTTTTTGTCAATGTATTTATGAGCACATAGATAGGCAGAGGAGCTCTCTAATGCTTTACAATGCATTCACTTAATGACAATTTTAGCTTTTATTAGTTAACCTTTAATGCAGTTATTCTTACAACCTATACACAGGAGCAAGGTAAGAATCAGATCCTAAACATCAAACAAATACATTTAAAAATAGGACTCAGTCTTGGCTGGTGACAAGGCTCATAACTGAAGTTTTGCCAGTTAGTCTTTGCCATAGTTTGATGACGATGAATTACAGGTTGAAGGAGGTGATTATTCCCCTCTATTTGGCACTAGTGAGACCACATCTGGAGTGCTATGTCCAGTGCTGGGCTCCCTAGTAAAAGAAAGACATGGACATACTGGAGCGAGTCCAACGAAGGTCCACAAAGATGATTAAGGGCTTGGAGCATCTGACATACAAGGAGAGGCTGGAAGGGCTGGGATTGCTTAGCCTGGAGAAGAGACAGTTCAGGGGGATCTTATCAATGTGTATCTATTTCTGATGGGAGGGAGTAAGGAAGATGGAACCAGACTCTTCCCAGCAGTGTCCAGTGACAGGACAAGAGGCAATGGGCACAAAGTGAAACACAGGAAATGCCATTTCAACAGATGAAAAAAACTGTCCTGTAAGGATGGCCAAACACTGGAACAGGTTGCTCGGGGAGGTTGTAGTGTCTTGGGGCTGTTCAGAATCCGACTGGACATGGCCAGAGCAACCTGCTTTGAACAGAGTTGGGCAAATGATCTCCAGAACTCCAGAACTTCCAACTTCAACTATTCTGTGATTTTGTGATTATGAGGAAAAGAGACTCTCGGAAACCCAAGATATTAATTCTACTCCACATGCTCATAATGTTTGGGGTTTTTTTCATCATCTCAAATCAGAATAAAAACAAAGTTATGAAATATTTCATTTTGATCATCAAAATGTTTCAGACTAACAAAATATGCTGCATTGTACTCTTACAGAACTTGATATATTGGTCTTACTAAATATTTCAATACATTCTCACTGAAAACTCCGATGAAAGTAGCATGTCCCATGCAATATTTTTATTTATTATCTTCCTACATAAACCTTTCAGTTGGAAATTGTTCAGCCTGTTCTTAAAGCCTGGTTCAGGATGCTCGTTTTCAAACCCTAGACTCATGGCATGTCACTGATATTACTGAATATTTTTGTCTATAAATGCCTTACAACTAATGACACATCACTAATATACAAAATACGTACAATATACATAAAAGGCCTGATCTGAAGTGTAGGAAGATTTCTATACACAGCAATGCATTAAAGCTTTAAAACACCTCCACAGTTTGCAAGTAGTTTTATTTGTTTTCTCTTTTTGCCATTGCTTTGGGTTTTTGTGGGGTTTTTTGTTTCCTTTTTTTTTATCTTGGAGATACTTACATACTTCCTCTTTCAAAAAAGAAACAATAAAAGAGAGGCGAAATTGCTAGCAGAAGCAAAATAAAATGGATAGCAGAGCACGTAGCGTAGGTCTCCTAGACAAGTATGCTTTCTTAACTAAATCTTTTTTTCTCTGCAGCTTCCAGTACCAAGGGAAAGAACTCTGGGCCAGTTTTGCAACAGCATTTCTGAGTATTGTCTGCAGCATTATGACAGAGAGGTTTGTTGCAAGCTGCCAAATTAGGACCATGATAATTACCTGAACCAAAGACTAAAGAATAGCTTCTGGGTAATGGAATTTGATAATACATGCTGTTCCTTTCATGCTATGTGATACAGTATTATCCTAGAACTGTTGGAACAGTGGTAACAACTTCATGAAACCTTCCTTCCATGTGCAGATCAGCCATGTCGACATGTAGAGCAATGCCCATTCAGTGCGTACTTTCCTTTCCTTTTCTGTTATAGAATTTCTTGCTTCAAATAGCCTGCAGTAAAGCTTGGTTTTATTTGTCTTTCTCAATTATCATAGCCCACCGCATGCAATAATCCTTTTATACATTCTTTTAATTAGGTTGTAAAATGTGACCGGTTCCTTTCCGAAATATATATTTATCCAATTAAGATATATATAACTACTAGTGTTTATCATTAATTATTATTTCACAGATACAAGGTAGGCATTTGCATTTTATTACATGCCATGAATAAGTCAAGAAAATGCAGTCAAGTTCATCTCCCTGCAATTACTAAAGTTGCACCTAGCCTAAAATTTGACTCATGCTAGGCACCCACAATTAAATAAATGTATGTTAAATTATACTAGGTGAGTGCATGACAAATTCTTCAGCACATGTTTAGATTGCCAGACGGTTACAGGAAAATATCATCAAATGCATCATACATAATGTCATTGGGACACTGGCGACCATGTACAGCAGTGCTCATTTCCCACATCAATCTGTATCTAAAGCGCGATCTCATATTTCTAAGATCATAGTTAGACTAAAGCTAGATTTACACATTTTTCCATTGAACAATGTCAGTTAGGAGTATATTTGTAGTAGCAAAAAGCCCTGGGGTAGACAGTCACACTGAGAAAAAACATAGCTTATTTCATTCGGGGAAGTGGCATAAGCAATTCTGACAAAAGCACTCTTTTACTGTTATAAGTTGCACCCAGACCAGGAGGATTTTCAAGTAGAGTAGCCTGTCTTTTTGGTGAATGTCTGAATGACTGGGATTCAGTGAATTCCGTCTGCTGGTTTAATCATCAATTTTCCCAGTAAAGACCGGGTACTGACAGGGGACATGATAGGAACACTGATTTATTGCTCCCCTCTACAGCTCTACCAATATATATAGCAGCAAACCTTTGCTATAAGGGCTAGCTAAAAGGACTGAATAAACCCAGTGTTACTAAGTTAAGGCCTTGTCTACACACAACAGTTCAATTTCTTTAATTATAGTGTAAACTGTATTGATAAAAATGTTCCTTTGCTGCTATAATATACTCTCAAATATTTAATATGCTCAGCTGGTCTGAGGCACCTTCACAGTGGTATAACTAAAAACATACTAAATGAAAAAATATATGATTACATTATATAAGCGGACCACACTAAATTAAGGTCTTACAGTGAAAGTTTACCAGTTAAAACAAACAGGGAAGAGAAATTCTCCTGCAGCAGACAGTGCAAATAGACAAAAATTAATTTTTGATATCCAAGAGGGAGAGATGGGTGGGAGACCAGGTACAACAACACACAGAGACTAACCTAGTTTTTACTTCCTACACAATGGAGCACCACGCACAAAGCATTCTTTTGTTTGGAAGACGAACAAACCCACAAAAGCACTGGAATATTTGCATCTTGGTCCTTGGAAAGCAAAGAAACCATCCAGCAGTATGCTTTTTGGGCTCAGATCCTAGGCAGTGACAGTCAGAGCTGTCTTAAACTCAGCTTCTTAACAGAGAACAGACAAGAAGAGAAAAAGAGGATTGGCAGGGTAAACTATGGTTGCTGTAGGTTGCAAGACAATACAGTAAAAGATGGAATATGTAACATAACTGTTCTCTCACTGTAATTTAGCAAAACAGGCTATGCAGCTTGCTTGAGAACTCAGTCAAGTGCCAGATGGTAATAATAAATTTGTAACACAGTCATTCAAAATCTTTTTTCAAATTGTTAATTAAAAGTACTTCATTTTAAGAACATGGTTTATCAACCTCTTTCAGAAAAAAATACGGTCAAAACCACAGGGCAAACAGACTGTCATGAAACATGAGGTTGTATATGCCAGTCTGGACACAGTCCTATTGTTAAGTCAAAGAATCACGTGATTTCCCTCCAAGACTCAGTATTGGGGATGCATGGATTCAGGGGAATCAGAAATGGGACCAAGCACTGACCCTTCCTCCCTAATTATGACATTTGCTGTATCATAAATCAAAATGAAATGAATAGAAACAATGTTTGATATCGTGGCTATTTACCACAAGCATTAATCACAGACAACAGGAGCTCTAAAGAGAAGGAATTTAGTTCATGTAAGTGTCCTGATTTATACTGGATAAGAGTCTACACTTATCAGATATTTGCTCTTACAGTGGTATTAACAGTGCTCTTGCAAAATAAAGCAATACACGAGTAAGACTGTATTTGATAATGTGCTCCTAGATAATATAACATGATAAAATTCTGGGATAGCTCCTCAGCTGGCAGAACCCCATTGGAGTCCTGCCATTAACACCAACTGAGGATATGGCTGATTACCAAATTTTTACCCTAGGCAATGAAAAGTGTGTTTTGCAATGTGTCAACTACACTTCACATGCAAGCAGAGATCCATGATCATTAATGAATGGCAGTTAATTATTCCTGTACACAGTAGCAGAAATAATTAGTGGCTGAACTAATGAATGGAGCTCTATACCAGTACTCAGACAAGTGTGGTGGGATCTCGTCAGTCAACTTCAGTGAACTTCTGACTTCAGTGGCAGTTTAGCAATGCTCTTTTAGTAACAACTCTGAGTCACCACAGGATCCCTTTGCACTAGTGAACAATATTCATAGACTATTCAGTATCATGATACTTTCAAATAAATTATTGGACACTTCGTTTTTATTATTTACCCAGTGCTAATAACATTGCCTTGACTTGGCATTAGATCTAATGTTTAACAACAGGGATTCAATAAAAGAATTGTATCCAATTTGGACTCCGAAGTTGACAAGTTAAGTCAATGTAGTTCTAAGAAAATATGTCCCAATGACAATGCAATAAACATACTGAAAAACTTTAGGAAGGGAAATGAATCTTAAAAGGCTACTAAACTAACAGAAGTGAATGGCAGGATTTGGTTAGAGATAAGAAATAGTGCAAATATTTGAAAAATGCCTCAACTAAAAAAAAAATATAATATATTGCCTTAAAACTTCGGAAAACGTTGTTTAGCAGCTAGTGATGATAAATGCAGAGTAGAAGGGTAAAAAGGAGACATTTCCTGTGCTGGCTTATAAGAACAGTAACATCAGAACTTGTAATTTACATCTCAAAGGTGTTTTCCAGCCACTTTCCGCTTAAGCCAGAGTTTCTCCTGGCCTGCAACTTAGACCAAGTTTTAGCCTCTTTGCAAAACTTCTAATTCTCTACTTTGGGTTCATTTCTTATTAAAAGAAACCAAAAACCACACAACTCTTTCTGAGGGCATATTTGGGGAAAATAAATATTGCCATGACTATACCTCCATACCCCTTCCCCCCTCCAGTAAGTCCTGAAAACAAAGTACATCTCAGGAAAGCAAAGGGGATTGATCCCTTCCTCTTTCCTCCCTGAACGTTAAGGAAGTTACTCTCTCCTGAGAGACAGCATCAGGCTTTTAGGTGCTGTGTTTGAGGTTCAGACTCCTACCTTGACTTCTACAATAGGAGATAAGCAGAATTTAGGCACCTATGTTAAAAAAGAATCGGCAGGATTAGCAACAGCCACCTGAACCTAGAGGGTATCTAAAACACAGTAGATAGATAGCTCTCTGGCCCAAAACCTTTGAGCTGGAACATGTACAGACCAAAATGTCCTGATATGGGAAAGAGAGTGCCTATCTCAGCCTAAGCAACTTTGTGAATTAGACATTCATTTCTGCCTGTGTTTTTGGAAACCCCAATTAATTAAGCATAGTATATGTACACTTAACATGCAGAGACTGTGCTTCCTGAAGAAGGGAGCCACCAAGCAGCCAGAACTGAAAAAACACAAGGACTCATTAAAAGCATTACTGTACTGTTTATTGGCCAATGTACTGAAAAATGTTAGTGTTCTGTTTTTCAGACTGTTTTATTCATTATAATAGATTCAAATACTCCATATTACTGACTAACTTAATATCCTTTGACTTCCCGGCTGCACAGTGGTCCAGTTTAAAAAAGAATATTTTAGGTTCTGTTAGTTAGTGTCTCCGAGGTATCTGTTACTTCCTTTATTTCTTTCACTCCCTCCTTCCCCCACCTCCCTATCCCAACCTTTCCCCAATGCTCCTAAGTGCACAACTGAGTCTCAGGACCTGTAGCTTAGAGCTAGATCTTCAAGGAGTAGGAGCAAGGTTTAGAAAGAGTGCACAAGAGAAGCAAGATGAGAGTAATGCCCCTCTCCTCAGCTGTTTCAGCTAATTTTCAGAGCTTTCCCTTGTCTCAGTGTGCAGCGTGTCTGAAACACATCAAACCTTTATCTCCTGATACAGAATTTAATCACCTAATTTATCTGTGGATTCTACTCCTGAATTATAGGTGATCCAGCCTGTGCATTGCAGTGAAGTCTTTTTTTGGTTGGACCATTGTTGCCTAAAACATAAGCCTTACAGTGCATAAGTTGAGGGGTCTATCATCAGATTCATGCAATCCTCAGGTGGCTTGGCATATGGTTGATAATGTTCCTAACGCCAACAAAATAAAAAATAATTAGCAATAAAGGCCTCTAAAGATTTGGACCTTGGACTTTTAAGTAATTACTCACTTAAGTAATTGTGAGTCTCAGTGCCACATTCCACCACTTGTAACACTACCTACCTCATCAGCTATCAGGCATGTGCAAAAAGAAATGGTGAAAGACTGTAAAGTGCTTGGGTACATCTCAAAGCAAACTGTAAGCATATATGCTCTGTGGAGAGATTTATTTTCTCTTTCTCCACTATTTTAAGAAGAAGAATACAGCTGTTAAAATTTGGCTTTCTTCTGTATCTGAGGTAAAAAGTTACCAGTAGCTTTCTACCTTTCATTAAATTTTCAATATTATTTTTTAACTATTATAGCTGTAGCTAGTGACAAAGTTTCCATGAAGAAATGGTAGTGCAGACTGGGATGCTGGCTTATTTCTGATGAGACTAGTGATGACAAACTTACTCTATAAGCAAAATACGTGCAGGGTTTTCTATTCTCAAGTTTATCCCACAACCACTGCTGTGTAGTTGACCATTCACACTGAATTTAATTCTATTCCACTTTGAGCTAAGACTTTTCTTTCAGTTTTAATGCCGCATCAGTATTTATTATCAATGAAGTAAAAATCTTCAAGAAGAGTGGGCACAACAATAAAAATTACACAGAGGAAAGCATGCTAAAACATATCAGTCAAGAGTATTCCTGTATACAATCATCCAAGAACTAAGGACTATGAACCTACTTGTCAAATAAGCATCAGCTTAGGTCTGTACTTAGATGAGAAATCTCTGATATCTCTGATAACACAATCTGAGGTTCTGAAAAGCACAGTGCTGCTGGTACACGAAATGGTGCTCTTCCTTTTCATTCATATCTAAATCAGTGTTACATGGGTCTTAACACGGGTATCAGAAGCAAAGTGGTTTAGTGAAGTGATCCTTTGGCTGAGAGCCAAAAACTTCTAAGTGCTGATCTTAGAAATGCACCATATCAATGTGTGCTTTTAGGCAAATCACTAACCCAAACCACATCACTCTCCTTATTTGCAAAACTGGGAAATAAAGCACTTTCATATTTTTGCAGAGTTCTTTGAAATCCATGCCTTGAAAGGTTTATAAGAGCATTTGATATTAATGATTACTATTGTTACTTAAGTCGTAGGAAAACTGAGAACAGCCACTAGTTAATATTTAAAAGGCAGTATGAATTGTGTTCATCTGCAGGGTGTGAGTTAAAGGATGTCTTTGACTTCCTCTCATCACTTGTTACGGAGGAGAATATTTCAAATAAAATGCGGCAGATAATAGTTGTGTCTTGGCCATTTTCCAGTACAAACACTTGCATTTTGCTTACTTAAAATTCAGTGAATTGTGTATGTTATTCTTCAGTACGTACTCCATATTATTATGGGATGTTACTGAAAAATGCCTACAACTGCTATTCTTAATATCTATTATTTACATTTGATGGTGATGTATGGTCAAATTCTGCTCTCAGTGCCCATGCAAACCCAGGAACGTCATGCAAGCACAGGAAAATCAGTGGAGTTTCCTGGTTGTAATCAAAGTCATAATTTGTTAAATTGAAATTGAACTCTATGATCTTCCCAGATGAAAAAAAGGTATAAAAGGGGGAAGGGAACTCAGTCCTGAAGAGTGACCAACAGCATGTACTGACGGCTAAGCTGTTACCATGAGGCCCCTTGACGTGCCCCTAGTGCAACATTGCAAAACCGAAATGCTTCTGAAAACTTCAGCCAGGCCTTTATCACAAGCCAATACTGGACTTAGCTATGGACAGACAGAGCTTAAAGCAGAAATTCACCGAGTGACCATAAAGTAGTCTTAGGTTTATGACAACAGTCATACATCTAGCATACAACTTCCTACGAGTTCACCACATAGGTGATGGGTGCTAGTTACAAAGCTGCCACAAAGGTATCCTTTTTGTTCTGGCTCGTTGTGACTGGCTTACAGACATTTGTAGTTAACTACTGGACCAGCCTTACTACAGCCTAAGAACCAGCCTTATTAAACTAGCATGCAACACGCTGACAGTTTAGCTTACATTGGCAGGGACAATAGGCAGTACTTGTGTGGATATCATTGTATAATGACTCTTTTTAAAAAAATAAGTATTGTCTGATCATCTTTGAAAACTATGATTTTAGTAATAACAGCATATACTGCCTTTAAAAGGGAATGTTCAGAGATAAGCAGGATTTACCTATTTATTTTGCCTTTGCAGTGTGGAGGATACAATGGAAGCAATATAAGCTGCAGAGAGATGTGTTTTATCACACGGGAAGCCATCAAGACACCTTTCTAGAAGAAGAGACCATATGCGGACTACGACAGCATGATGTATGAGTCACATTGCTGAAATCAGCTCTTGGATTCAACAGTGCCATTTGAAGGGACAAAACCATTATTTTCTTTAGCCATTCAAGCAAGAGAAACATACTAACTCAATTGCCAGCACAGCTACCAGAAGGAAATTGTGTATTCCTTTTAGTATTCAAGACATTGCTCTTATTGCCTTATTCATATGAAATTCAGACTCTCTTTGGAAAACAGCAAAACAATGACTTTGTCTCCATTTTAATTTGGAAGGAGTCCAAATTAAGCTAATATGAGAGATAAATGATATAATGAGAGCTGCATGCAATTTACTGTAAAAAATGAACAAGCAAAATGACCTCTCAAATGTTTGCATTTTTCTTTTTTGAACTTACTGAAATTTTAATGTTCTAGGTAGTGAAGTCAAGTTTCATATTCAGCTTTCCTGTTAATGTCAACATGCACATGACAGGTTCCAACTAAGCAGAAAAATAGAACATTAGGATGCCAACCTAGCGTTCCGCTATTATCAAGAATAAATGAACTCAACATACACAGAGGTTCTATATTAACTGTTTCCAGAATACGCTCCTATGTACAACACTGTCTCATAGGAATTTGTCTGACTGGCAAATATTAAATGTTCTGGCAGTGAAAAGAAACTCTGAGAGCCTTTGTTATTCTGAGGCTACAATTGTGAACAAAAATATACCAGAATCACTGGTGAAAACATGGGCTCCTGGACCCTATGATCACAAACCTTTTGAGGAGTAAAGTCTGCCAGCTCATAGCAAAGGTCATCTTCAGTTTTGCAGCTTCAGGCTTTTAATCCTAAGTAAGCCAATCAGAGCCATATTAAGTGATGAACATATTATGTTAATGAGCATAATTATGCTAATGAACATTCCTTCAAGGAATCTTCATTCTTGATTCATTAGTTAGATATTATCATCTGAAACCAATGGAAAATGTTTTGAAAAACTCAATTAACCCCTTTGGGGCAATCACAAACCTCAGCAGATTGGCTTCCAATACTACCTCTCCTATTTATTCCCAGACTTGCACCTGTCTGTGGTCATCATTTCACTGGGAGTTCTCTGCCTTTTTCAAATTCTTAATTTTCTTCCTGACAGGGACTTCAACCCTGCCTGGAAAAAAAAAAAAAACAACAAACCAACCACCCACAGAAAAACCCTATAATCATGTTTTATTTCTGAAGCCCTCTGTATTTCTTTGCAAGACCTAGTATCTTGATTCAGTGGCTGGTGGTGTTGGTTCTGCAGACTATCCCAGCGGTATCATCTGAACAAGAATGGGAAAAAACTAAAACAGCAGAAAAGTTGTCAGAGTCTGCCTGCACAGGACTGAAGTAGTGTGACTAGCCAGGGACTAGGCTAGGACTGGCACTATCCTGGCCAGTATATATGCTGTATTCTGTAATAAAAGGAGTACTTGCTACAGATGGTACTTACTGTTTTCTATCATACAGCTCCTGTTTCACATTCCTGATCCGACAGGATTACATGCATTTCTAAGGTTATGCTTACACTCCAATGCATTAAGGCACATCCAGTATCATGCACAAAACACAAGTTTTTAAAGGCCAGCAAGCTATTTGGCCAAATGCATTTGAGGCATTTAAATATTATTCCATCCATGTGCTGGTATTAATATTATCTACATGTGTAAGATTTGTATTGGTGAATATAAAACATCATCACTCCAGTAGATTCAAGGCCACATAATTTCAGCTCAGCAGCTGGCAGGATTATTTACAGCATTTAAAAAGACAGACTTAAGATACACTTTTCTAATGATAAAATACAGGAATATGTCTGCTGATGGTTATACATTCTCCACAATAAGCCTCTCTGTGCTGTAAGGTTAGACTAGTTTCCATTCCATAATCAGCAGTGCCCCACCAGTGAGTTTTTAGTATGCTTTATTAGCTTAATATGCCTGAACATTGCACTTGCGTGTAGAAAGGCCAGGGGATTGTCAACCCTGGATTCAGCTGCAGTGAGAACAGAGCTTTGCAGCCCTGCAGCCCCGACTGTATGAGGGAGTGCACACATGGCATCTGGCTGGGCTAGATGGGCCTGAGAAGTTACAGATCTTGTAACTCTCCTCTCGCCGTTGTGTCATTACTTCACTCCATCAAAACTGAAAAATAAAACGTGAAGCACTCTGCAGTGACCTGCGTAATCTCACAGAGGTCACAGCAGAGACTGATTTATGATGATTGACAACTGCCTATGATTATGAAAATTGGTAGCCAGTATAGCATATATTACTCATGCCTGCAGAACAGGGCACAGAGAAATCATTTTCCCTTTTAGTATTCCTAAAGGTTTACTGCTCTTAGCTTTATTCAAAGAAATTTAAAGCCCCGGGAAAATGATGCAGCATATATAAACAGGGCAAACATTATGTCAAGCTATTTTAAAAATGTCAGTCTGTTAGCTGATGTAAGGTTCTGACTTAATATGTAAGAGAAAACGAATGAGTCTGAAAATCTCTGTTTAGTAGTTTAGAAAATGGGATCTGAGATTGCTTTAAACAAGGTCATAAAGACCTCTCAACCTTTCCTTTTATTTATTTTTTTGCAAATATATTGACTGGCTTGATGGTGCACCACAGACAAATATCTACACGCTTCACATAATGAAACAGTGTCATTACTTTATCTGGACAAACTCCCAGTGTAATTGCAACCAAAGTAAAACATCCCCGAGACTGCGAAGAAGTGTCAAAACAAGAAATAGAATAGCATAGACCTGAGATGTTTTCCATTTGCAGACCTTCATATAGGTGTCTTTTTTCATACTTTTAGCTGTATGTTGGAAAGCATAATTTGATGATAGACGTGAAACTGTGTATTAGTTTTTATTTTGACAAATTCATTAAACATCATATAGCTTGAAAAATGAACCAGGAGGCACTAAGCCAGCCTGGGAAGGTTGTACTTCATAAACTGAATTGCTCACATGGGCAACATTTTGGTGGAAGTTATAGATTTTCTAGCATATCCCTGATAGATAGCACTAATATAACTTCAATAAAACCTCCGGATATGTCAATATAAAATTTTTTCTAGCATTGAAAGATGTAAGATACTTCAGCTAATAAATTGGAAGACTCCCTATTCCTCACGGTACGCTAACTTACACATCAGATTAAAACAAGTATTTAAACCATCTAAGGTACAGCAGGCAGCTGTAGGTTTGCTGCTTATAAAAGTTGCACTAAATTAAGTTATCAATGTACTATAGGCAATAATTGGAATTTAAGATCTAGAGCAAGCATTTCTGTAAAATGTTAGCATTATTCTCTTTTTAACTGTTAGATAACATACAATTTTTCAAAATTGACAGATGAATGAAAAAGATAAACAGTATTTGCTGCATACAATTGATGTTCTTTCTCTTTGTTCCCAATATATGACCTTTCACTTACCTGCCTAAGATTTACTGACTTTTTTTAAATTGCTACCAGTTCCAAATTGATTTCGTACAAGAAGTGCAAGCAGGTATCTTGTTCTGAAAGAAAAACAGATGAAGGACTTAGAAGGCTGCCAGTGTATAATGACAGGATAGTGTGTATATACACACACACACGTATATATACACACATATGTGCATATGTGCATGCACACAAACATAAACATACAGCATTAGGTTTTGTCCAAGTTTAAATTATACATCGATTTCTGCATCCTACAAACAATGACCTACCACAATAGGATGCACACTCACAAAACGTGACTGGAAATAGCTGCCTGGTTGTTTTCACATATTCGGTTAGCAGTGACTGTAAATAGAAAGAAGACAGGGAAATGCACAAATGTTTGAATAATGACAATTTTTAAAACTGAGAAAATATACCATGGAAGAAGGTTACCAAGTTTGAAGTAGGATGCTGGCAGGAATTTGAGACACTACTTGGACTTGGCTAAGAAAATTCTTCAACTTTTGATACAAAAATTTGTTGTGGACAAGATGAAATCGGTAGCATGTACCATACTTAGATGGCCATAGATGTCTTCCTCAGGCATACTAACCCATACTTTCGCAAGGTTCAAGAGAGACTTCCTAGCCAATGTCACAACTAGATTGTACAGACTTTGTGATTATACAGTACTTTCAAAATAATTACTGCATTGTAAACTAAAAACTGTGTTCAAATGTGTCTAAATAAATTATGTTAATGCATTTTTAATGCTACAGAGGTAAGTATTCAAAAGTCAGTGCATCTGAACAAGGCATGAGCAGTGTGATGCAGTTCCTTAATTGTATGATCTCAAGTTAATAAAAAGCACTTCAAAGGCCCAAAACACTGCAATGCATCTGACTGAGAGAAAACAGTGTTCATTGCTAGCTTTCATATTCTTGCCTCACAGATTCCTATATTTAAATATTAGCACCAACACAACATAGGGTATTTTTTTTCTATCACAGGCACTTTTTTGTACTTCTACCTGGTATTTGCCTCTACTCCAGGACAGTAACATGATAATATGTCATGAAAGATTTTTTCATTTGAGTTAAAACCAGAGGAAAATACATTAAATCTCTTCAACTGGTGAAATCACCAAATTTTCAGTGATCTGCAGACAGCTGTTCTGCGTTCAGGGAAGGTGGATGCTCCATATTCATATGAGAAATGTTTCTCAGAATACTGTTTATCTCCACTCAGGAGCCTTAATATTCAGGTTTCTGAATACTGACGGATAACATTAAACTGGTCAATAAGATCTGAAGAGGTATCAACACCTAATATGGATATACAGTTCTGCCATACCTGTATGCAACTTCTGGCAGAAAATGCTGTTCTCTAAGAAAGACGTACCATTGGCAGTGTTCAGCTTCAGCTAAGTACTTCCAAGTACGCTGCACTAGGAAGAAGGAGGTGCAGCTTCTGAGTGGTCCGACTGCTGGGGAAAGCAAGATAACGTCTTCAGTACCATTTCTTTAGAAGAATGCACTGTGACTCCCTGTACACTCACACTGCAGCACGAAGGGTTGAAGCTTTCTTTACTGATGTCTTTGGGCCCCTGGCAAAGAAATTGCTTTCCTTCTTCCCCAATTTATGCAGGCCGCGCTGTTTCCAGAGTACCAAAGTGATCCGTTACATAATCCACAGTAGTCTTCCCTAATATCTAATTCCCTAGCAAAAAAAAATCAAGAAAATAAATTTGGATGCTTGTTAAATTATTATTATTATTATTGCCATAATAATGGCAAAATTCAATTTCTTGACTCTCAAAAACTACATTGGATAATTCGGAAAAACTATTTATTCTTTCAGTTAAGACAATGGATGATTTTATTCTTCCTAAAAAAATACCCACAAACTGCCTCTCTTTTTGCTGTCTGAGCCAAAGAAATGAACAGATGTAGAAAACCTTTTGGTTTTATTGTTGGCCAAGTACAACAGAAGAGGAAGAAGGTGTTATATTCACGAGATGGTTGAATACCGTACTGGTAAATACTTGAGTAAGATTTCATCTTCTGTGAACAAATACAATAATTTCCATAATTTATTCATTAAATGTAGAAATGTACAGGGCATAAATTCCTTTATGTTTTCTCTCTTAACAAATACCTAAGTGATTAATCTAATATCCATACTGCATATTCTTCCAGAATGATTATTTCACTTCTGAAAAGTGATGAACTCAGAAGACAAAAATCAGCAGATGATAGCATCACTACACTGGTTTCCAGAAAAATATCTGTCGTTAGAGCAGAATTCCCACACTGTGGATCAAAAGCAGAATTTAAACTGAATTACTGAAGTACCTATAGAAATTTTCTCTGTAAGAAGGTTAGATTGGAGGAAATGCCATCGTGTACAGAAATACTAACTTGCACAGTAAGTTAGTGCTACAGAGTTCTCACCAGAAGTCGGAAAATCAAAACCGTTTTAGTCATAAAATCTTTACTTCATAAAACATGTTTTTACATGCTCTGTATCTTTCCTGTTTGTTTTCAAGAAAAGACTTCATTCTGAAGCTAAAGGCTCTTTTGAAGGTGAAGTATTTGTCAAAATCAGGAGGCTGCAGCCATGAATGTTTAGAAGGAAATTCTGGTAGCAAAGTTGCTAAGGACACACAGCAGTTTGCCTTGGTTTGTCCTCCTGACCGGAGATGAATGCCAGATCCCTCTTTTCTTACATCAGTCTTGTTTTTAACAGCAAAGCCATTTATTGATGGTCCACCCACTTTGCTTGCAAGCCATAATGCACTGGCATACTAAATCAGATAATAGTAGAGGTTAATAAAATTTGAAATGCTTAGAGATTTGACTAGGCAGAGAAAAGCTCTTCAAGTTCATGAATCTCCTTACATTACTGTTACATCCCAGCAGAGCATTCCCCACTTGTTAAGAGGAAGCAATTATGGTGGCTGAACAGACTGCATGGATGACCTGAACCTTGCTCACAACAGATGAAAAAATATGACATATTGCTCAAATGTCTGAAAGATCTTTAAAGCTGGTGGAGAGGAAATATTAATGAAAGTGGGGAGATTGAAGACTGGGCTGGGGGTAGGTCTATAAGACCATAAAAACACTAAGAGTAGGACTTACTGCATAGACATACTTGAAATGGCATTTCATAAAAGCAGCAACTTAAAATGAGATATATGTTCTATAGTAAACATGTGTGTATCTATATATAATACACATATATATCTCATATCACCAGTGATGACAGAAAAAGTAGGTACTCCTGTATGTGAGCATATGCATGCTGGCAAAGCTGCATCTGACAAAAGAGGCACAAGTTTTCTGGGGTACCTTTTAGTAGGCTAAAACTTAGCCTCTTGTAATGTGAAGGAAGTTGGCATCAATTTAAAATTTAATTTCAAATTGATTCAAAGATAGTCCAATTCAGACTTTAAGGGCAGTACTCAGAAATTAAATTTATTGGACTGGCTGGCAAAGCCATATTATGATTGAACATATTTCCTAGCTTTAAAACTTATACAAATTATTTTTGACACCGCAACTGTTAAAAATTTATGCAGACATAGAAAAGGAATAATGTTGCTGAATGTTTAATGCTATTCATTTCCTAGCACTGCCTAGGAGTAAACAGGAATGACGCGTTCCTTTCTGATTATGGGCTGTGAGTAAGATCAGCCGGCTTCGTCATGCTGATTTCTCTGTTCTGTGTGCTTCTCTCATAAACCTTCACAACTGCCTTAGTCTCGCTGCCCGCTAGCATATGGTGCACTTGTGTGTGAATGTACTTGCGCAAAACAATAAAGTGGTTTTTTATTTGATACATTTCTTTTACCAGAAGTGGAAGCTATTCCTTTCATATTGTACTAGACATATAATGATCTCTAAACACACTAATTGCCTTAAAGTTTTTCCTTCTTGATTTTAGCTATGCTGTGATTTCTTTCTTATCATATCTCCTATTCTCATCACAATAAAAATATCTAAGAACAAAACATTAGAAAGGGAGATTTCGGTTTTCGTCTGTACAGAAATGTATTTTTTTGGGCTGTGTGAATCAGTCTTGTGAATATCGTCATAGGATTACTTTACCAGTGTATCTTTACTTACACAGTTAAGTAATTGTTATTCGATTGCCAAATCCAATGCAAAATAGATATATATCTTAAACTTAATTGTATTATTATCTATGTTAGATTCATAGAAAACCAAGGCTGAATATATGAATAGGGCCTTACTGATGTGTTTTAAATGCCCTCTCAAGCATTCCTCAAAATGATGGTCAACATGTTGATTCTGACTAAATGAAGCTGAAAATCAGATTTTCTCAATATATCACATCAGCATACACATCTGCTGATCAGTGTTAATTAGTCCTATATTTTCCAATTTGTAATCTGTGTATGTTTTATGGGGATGCAAGTAGTAACACATTAGCATATGTAATCTCTCTTTGGAAAGCTTCTGCTGAGCAAGTGACCAATAAATTGCTGTTAATGTAAACATTAATCAAATTGAATGCCAGTATGGAAAAAGTCTCAAGTTTAGTGGGAAAATCACCTTTCTACCATGTATCTTACTTGTGAACTGTAATTAACTGGGACCATGATCTTTTCTGAATATTCAATGACAAATAAATATATTTGGTTTGGCATCTTCTATGCTACCCTGAAGAGCTAATCACTTCACCATTAGTGTGAACGCATGCTAGTCAGTCCTCAATGGTGAATTAAATTTCCATCCATCCGATGAAGGAATTAAAAAGAGAGAGAGAGGGAAAAATTGCATAAATTAGTATGAAATTATTTAATCTGAGAAAGAAGAGGTCAGCGTATAATGCCACAAAGTGATGAATACTTCACAGAAATGTAATGACCTATATTTGGCCTAAACAAGCTATTGTATGACCATAAATGTACCATTACTGTGAACGAATGAGGATTGCAGTTATAGTATGTAAACAGTAATAAATATATAAAATATAATCTATTGTCATGAACAGAGAAAGCATTTAAATTACAGTGCTGCTGTGCACTGTAATGACATTCTTGATGTTATTCACCCTTCAAAATTTCTCTTGTTCTTACAGGACTTGTCTTTCCTCAAAAAACTCCAACCACTGAAAGAAGTGAAGCTAAACCTGATTCTTTTTACGAATTTCCAAGGTGTGACTATGCACATATACAAACTGGACTGAACATTTCTACAGAAGGAATGTTAATCTTTAAGTTTGGCCAAGGAAAGGAAGAATTTGTGAATAGTTCACAGGCCAATTGGAACACTGAAACTTCTCAGATTCAGTGCAAATGCAGATAAAATAGGTTATCTAAAATAAGAAAAAGCATTAAGTCAAAGAAGGCCGAAGAAGTGAGATGACTTAAAACTTAGTTATCTATGAATCTTACATACATTCCTTTTTTTAACTACAATGAGGTGTATACAGAAATCTACTCATTCAAAAACATTCTCCTCCTAAAACTAACTGAAATAGAAATACCTTCAGTCGCATGCTTCTACATAATAGTTAGAGGGACACAGACCACAAAATAGAAGTGATCATCCTGAGGAAACCTAGAAGACCGTGATGATGTGCCAAAGGAGATAGGAAGCTAATTGATGAAATGAAGAAAGGCAGGAGGGATTTCTAGACAAGACGTGGTAGGGAGTGCGTTAGTTGTCGAGGGGACAAACCCTGGCGCTCTGCCGCTAAGTGCTGACAACCATCAAGACTCACTCATGTCAACAGAAATTGAAAAGGCAAAATGTTTCATAGCAATGTGACTTAGAAGAACAAGACTGAGAAGGTAAGAAAGGATGGAAATAGCATGTGAATTTATGCAAACTTTAAGCTGAAAGCAAAACAGCAGAGCTGAGGTCTTAAAAAAAAGGTAGGTTATTTGTCAGAGCCTGGAAGTGTCAGTCTACCAGGCCTAAATAGACAACAAGAGGAATATAAAATGCGGTGTCTGGGGTTTGGTTTTCTTCCTTTTCCTTTCTTGTTTGCTTTCTAGGTACAGAAAGCTGGGGAGACTGGTTAGTGAGAATTATTTTGCGGTGTTACATTTCTTTATTAAAAAGTACCATTGTTCAAGCAGATCCTACACTACAAAAAACATGCGAAGTTTTTGCAAGAAAATGTAAACGTATGTGGCAGTTTTTCTCACTGCTAAGGAGTGAGGGAAATACTTTAGGAGGGAAATGAATGCTAAGAAAGAATGGCTGTCTTTTGTAAGAAAAGAGATGGTTCATTTCTTGACTGGGTTTCTAAGCAGCTTGGTCTCCTGATCAGAATAGCCATTTGTTTTTTATACTATTTCTTACTATTTCCTTTTAACCTTTTTCGTGAAGTTTATTTTGACTGGTACTGGTTTAATTGCAGTAATAACCACCAAAAAGCCCTAAAATACAATGATCTTTTAAATTAGCATTATTTACTGTAAAGAAATTTAATAGTGTAAACGCTATTTCTCTCTGCAGTAAAAACAGTAAAAGCTCAGGAGGTTTTGGTACTGCTTTTAGTACAATTGCAAAGATTTCATGGGAAGGTAAGTATAATTACCATCAAGTACAGCTTTGACCTTAACACATACCTCAAAGGACAATTAGGTTCAGCTCTAGAGGGTTTTATCTTTAAGCCTCTTCCTGAATAAAACCACTTACTTTCTATAGTCCAAACTTCATTCCATGCCAAACATAGTATTTGTGGCTGTGATAGAGCACCAGATATTTAATGTTCTGGCTGTTATAGCATATACATAATAATCTACAGATCGTGCAACCTTCTTAAGTTTTCCTCTGCTGACTCCCTTCTAATATATCTTTAAAGACATTTGTGGTCTCATTTTTTATTTCTTTTACATAGTGCTTGCACCCATTGTGGATAAACACGAATAAAACTCAGAACAGTTATCTGTATGGAGATTTGGTTATCTTTCAATAATATACACAATACACATGCTGTCATACCTGCAAGTCATGAAGCTCTGATGAGGTAAAATTAGGCCTGAGGAGCAAATTTCTTTTCTTTCTTTTTTTTTAAGAAACTATTTGATCAAGCTGTGAATTTACATGCAACTTCTGGGAAAAAAAAGAAAAAGAAAAGAAAAAATTTGCAAACTGCAAAGACTGTGCTCTCAAAAGGAGAAAAGGATGAAATGAAAATTGCCCTGTATTCCCTGGTAACAAATTGCTCTCCAGCATATCTTAAGTAAACTAGCCTGAGGTATGTCCTGTGGACACAGCATTGAATACATGCACGCTGCATGTGTTCATAAATAGTAAGCAGGTATGAAATTGTGTGATTAGTAAAGAAGAATCAAATTGCCTCACACAAGTAGGCCTGAAAAAATGAAGAGATCATTGCAATGTGTCCAAGGACCTGTGAGCCCAAGCCAGAGAACAAGGACAAGGTACTGATGAGGTAGATGAGGTGTGTTTGTGCAAGGTTTAACAGTGTTTTTTTTGCTTTTTACAGGTAAAATTATAAGCCTATTAAGAAAAGGG
The DNA here is from genome assembly GCF_965638725.1 of Aptenodytes patagonicus. Taxonomy (NCBI): domain Eukaryota; kingdom Metazoa; phylum Chordata; class Aves; order Sphenisciformes; family Spheniscidae; genus Aptenodytes; species Aptenodytes patagonicus. Next base: position 8,321,686 of record NC_134959.1, read on the forward strand.
TTTTTCAGTAGATGTCAGAAAACATGATATTCATTCTCTTCCTCTCACAGGAAAAGGAGAACTGTAAGAGTCAGAAGAATAACCAGAGCTAGGGGGAAAGTCCATGCTTCCAGTGCCTGAGTTTGACCTCTGAAAAGGCACCGAGCCTCTAAGAATCAAGATTTTTTTGTTTCCTCTATGCCTAACGTTCTTCATTTGTTCAATGGGGCTAATATAACCTTTGTTCTGAGAATAAAAACATTAAAAACTGAATCAGTATTATGGTAGTGATAACATTTTGAAAGCAGGACAGAGGAATCGCTTCTCTAGGCTTGCTACATCAAGGATGAGATAGGCCTAGTTCGAATATAAGAAACACTTTCCAAAACAGATTACTGTTTGGGGACTTCTTTGGGATTTAAAAAAAAAAAAAAAAGAATTTCCCAGTACTTTTTTCCCTCTAAACTTTCACCTCTACCAATGATTAAAGCATATTTCTTTTAAAACATTTATTTCCATTCTTTCCATATTTTCTGTGACCATTATTGTCTACAAAAGACAGCCAGGAGATGGTTATTTTCTCAAAAAAAAAAAAAAAAGTTTTGCTCATTGCACTGAATCAAATACTTGACGCACATAACTTTCTTCATGACTATGAAAAGCTTCAACTCTCCTTACGTGCAAAATGCTCTGGTTTCCTTTTGATGACTTTTGAATCTGCCACAATGCAAGCCTTCATTATTGTGTTCTCACCCTTGATCCATTTGGAAGTTTTTATAGCTACAGAAATTTGGGATCTGCCAAAAAATGAAAAGCAAGAACCTGAAATCTTGATAGAAAGACTTTTCTCAATGGATTTTGTGAAAAATTTGTTGTTTCAGGAGGCTAAAGCACTATTTTGTTAACAAAAAGTCAAGGCATACAGGTACCTAATTCTCTTCTGAAGCAATGAGATTTAAGTGTCTAAATATTTCTGTAAACCTAGGCCTTGGACAAAGATGAATGATCACATAATGTGAATTGAGATGTATTTAAAAGATGTGTAGATGCGGTGCTTAGGGACATGGTTTAGTGGTGACGTGGGACATGGTTTAGACTTGGCAGTGGTAGGTTAACGGTTGGACTCGATGATCTTAAAGGTCTTTTCCAACCTAAATGATTCTATGATTCTATTCTATTTTTTTCCCTATCATTTAATTTTTCCCTCATTATTCCTTATTCTCTCCTCCCCCCATTCCCTTCACTATTTTTACAATTCCTTTACAATTTCCTAAACAAACAGTTTAGTCTTCTAATTCCTTGACTTCAGTGTGCTACAAATCAGCCTAAGGACTATATGGTTTTATAAATGTAAGAGAGAATGAATAGCAGAATAGGTGGCATAAACAAGATGAAGCAAATATCTCCTGACTAGTTCGTGGGTTCAGGAAGCTAACTGCCGCTGTCTGCATGCGTCAACTCAAAAGACACACGTGCACGATGCTATATCTATGTTAGTAGAGGATGGGGTGGCAGAATCAGCTGTTACTGAGGACTTGATGCCCATGCCACACACATTTAGGAGTATTTATTCTGGACTAACTTTAGGCAGGTTCATTAGGGTTTGGAAGAGATCTGCTGGTTTAAGTTAAACTGAATGGAATCCAGTTCATGGGCTCTGAGATTACACATGATGTGAAACAAAGCATAGCAACTGAAAATGATCAGATGAGCTTTAAAGTGCCCTCCTGCTCCAAACCCGAACACTGATGTAGGTGCATCCTATGTCATTTAAAATTCTCTTGATTTCACAAGGATCGTATGTAATTTTCCCACTCAATTTTGGGGAAGCGGACCTAAATGGAAATTGACTTTTAAATAGGAAATGATATTGTCCTGATCAGAGAAAATAGTAATTTGCATTGTAATAGGAAGTTTATGTGTCTTGTTCCAGACTGTATGGATGGACAGGAAGAGTATGTACGGAAGAGATGTTACAGTCTAGAATACCTATAAATGTAAAGGTTAAAAAAGCCTACAAAAATACCTTTTGAAATTTAAAATATTGTTTATGAAAGGAATGTTTTTAAACCTTTTAGAGCAACCACTAGTAACATTTTATCCTTTAAGGATGAGAAAAATAGTCTGAAACATAAAAATAACGTGATGGTTTTTTTTCCTCCAAATGTGGAGCACGCTCAGGTGAAGCTGAAACTGAATTCCCAGCTAGAACTCTGCTGCAGCTTGCAAAGCTACCTAAATCAAAGTGACAGTCCAACCAGAAACTGAGAAATATGTCACAACAAATTCCTTTAAAATATAAAATAATTTCACATGCTCTCCAGACCATTACCATTTTGTAATTGTAAAGAGAGATGAAGATTGCACAAGAATATTTCAGGTGTTCTTTACTCTTATCCATATCCACATTTTAGTGATTGCAACTTTTTTATTCTATTGCTATGTTTATTAAAAAGGTGCTTTATGTAGAACAACTTCTAGGCCTATAATCTTAAGGAAATCTTCCTTTACATTCTGTCATTTGCATTTTTTCATTATTTTTTACTATGAGTAACTTGTGTAATTCATTCCATGAAAAGATTTTTTTTCTTTAAAGAAATTAGACCTACTTTTTGGATCATTAAGTAGTGCATAATCTTCAAATGGGACATTAAAAACCGTAATCAGTGACATCACCATGACAACCGATTAAGAAATGTCTAGAGAAGCTTCTGAAAATGTAATTTTTTAATATAATACGTTTAAACGAGTTCATCAGAACAAAGCACCCTAAGTAGATTTATTGTGAACTGAATATCTAGAAATAATTTGGCTATATAGCTAACACTAAAAATCTTCTCAATGTGACTTCAATAGATTGGGGGGAGCATCAAAATTCTCCCTGTGACTTCAATAGATTAACCGGGGGGAAGCATCAAAAGCAAAGTTTGGTTTTCTTGCACTAACAGACAAACCTTCACTTCAGTGCATGAGTTATGGAAGTATGGGTACTGATCCCGCCACCACTTTGCACAACAGTACTGCTTTTATTCAGATGGCAGCTCTAGCAGCGAAAGGTGCTACCTCTGAGCACAGAAGGCAGATCTGATCTTTATGACAAACATCACCAAAGACATTATCTGATTCCTGGTTTAAGTATGAGAAGGTTCAAAAGCTAATTCTTCAGAACCCCTGCACAGAAGGTACCTGACTTGAAAAAACTCTAAAGTTCCCCAGTACATAGGTTTGTATCCTTAAGGATGAATGTACTTCAGTTGGAGGCATTAAACAAATTAGCTCCTTAAACACCAATGGGATTTACAGACCAAGCCTCTGCCCATCTTTTCTAAGTCCTTTGGTCTCGCTACATCACACATTGCATTTCATTAATTGTTTTTTGGTGCAAACTTCTTCCTATATCATTTACAAAGTCTACTAACTTGTAGCTACATATTACACCAGGTGACGGCCTCTAAGAATTAGGCATTGCTGAAATCCCTGTTGTGCTTTAGCCCCTAGTTATTGCAAGATGCTTTGCCCATTGTCCTGCCTGCTCTAATGAGTGAAATTGGAAGCAGCAGAAACATTGTCACGGCACACAACAACAGTAAAATATAAATAAAACATGCCATAAAATGCCTACCTGCAATATATTGTGTTACAAGGTTATATAAATTATATACTCAGTAGTTGAGGAAAAGGCACTCATGAGAGTAAAAACCAATCAAAATAATATATCTAAATGTATCAACAAAAGCTTAAAAAGAAAAAAAAGAAAAGTACTTTTACACATAATCTGTTTGAAGAGATTAGTTATACTTCACAAGAGTAAACTACCCAGCATGCTTGCTGTAAAACTCCTGGCTCATCCTCAAAATAGCTAAAATAATATCAGAATTTCTTCCTCGCATCTTCCATTTTCCAATCTGTCCAAGTCATGGCTTGTTCTTGTCTTTTATGGTTATGTCTCCTGCTTCTGCCAGCTGTGTTTATTATGCCCTTTTCTAGATTAGAACTTGTTAATTACGTCTGTGGCAAGCAGAATGCATGTTTAAAATAAAGCATTTCCAAAATACTGGATTGTGGTAAGTGTTGTGGTTGCATGATTGTGGGGTGGAGGAGTGGGGGTTAGCTTTCCACATACATACAGCTTTCCCTTAGAATAATGATATATCCATTTCCTACTGCAAGGAATTCATGGTAGGGGCAGTATCCCAAGTACTGTAAACTGGCACTGCTCCATCTACATTGTCTGGGTCTGTGACATTTTAGATCAGCTGCAAATCTGCCTCTTTAAACCGTGCTGTTGCCTCCTAAAATATTGTGAATCTAGGCATTTTTTAGTCAAAAATTTTGTCTATGACTGATAAAACAGTCTACTGACTTTGGGATGCTCACCCTCAAAATGCTTTAAAGGAGTTGCAGGAAAAGGTTTTAAACGCCTTCTGAAAATTGGGTGTTTTGAATTGGTATCAAAACTATAGGCATTCCCAAATCACCAATCCCTTTTGAAAACCCAGGCCATTATACTTACAAAACACTGACTCTCAATTAAACTCCTTGTTATTCTTTTACTAATGAGACACTTTACCAGCCTGTCATCACCCGCTGTGATTAATTCTCTACTTGTAAAATTTTAGCTCTCTCTCTGCTGCTGCTGTTAATGTGCTTTGTACCAAATAAAAATGAAGTTGATGTTTACAAATCCTGTCTGGAGGTTACTTTAAAAAGCTCTTTGGCTTACATTAATGAGGCCAAGTGTACTGATTTTTGTTCAAAATTATTCTGGATAATTAAACACTGTAACAGACTACCATGGAAGGTGTAAGACCTTTATAATATAATATCTTTTAAAATATATGCTTTTTTTATTACCTGCCTATGGTTCACATACACAGGAATTTAGACTTGAAGATCGTATGCATTCTTTTAATCTTAGTAACATTTGTGAATGAAGGAATAAGTGTGAGAAAACATTTCTAAAAACCAGGATCTATGTAGTCATATAGTCATCTTGAATAAAAAGTGATATGAAAAAACTACAGCACAGAATCTTGCACTGTGGAGTGCACATCGCATTACTAAGAACAGTGTGAAATTTATCTCAAGCAGATCAGGAAACAAGAACTATAAGGAACAGAAACCTGCAATTCTGTGCTGTGCCACCCCTTCTCTTTGAGCTGCACAGTTCTCCAGGAAAGGATCTTCCCCAGGATGTTATCTAAAAATGTAAGTCAACATGCAGTTGTTGACTTGCATAATGATGAGTATACCCCCTCTCCCAATTCTGCATATTCTGAACGCAAACCAACTCACAGTCCAAGATCGTGTAATACTTTCCATAATGCATGTGAAATGAAGGTGATGTTACTACTGTTAAGTAGATCTTTGTTGCAGATTTTTTTTTTTAATTGCTAAGGATAACTTCAGGATGGTCTAGGACCATAATAGACAACATGAATGAAAAATAGTTCTGAACTACACTTTCACTGTTACATAGTAATGTACTTGCAATTCAAGACTGGGTGCCTGAGCATCCTCCTGTATTAAAATAACTTCAGAAGCTATTCTGCCTCACAATTTATGAGGAATGAAGGAAGACAATGTCTAATTCATCTAAAAAGCATAGCAGCAGTGTTCAGATTGCAGGCCTCTCAGGAACTAATGTATTTAAAGAGCTTTTATGCTGGAGACAGCTTTCTCTCTTTTTCATACTAAATAAATTTCATTAAATTAAATAGGATGAAGCCATTTGCTTTAAGTCTTCTAATCTTAAAATCTTCTAACGCCTTGCAAATCTCAAATGTCCAAACTTCATACAGTAGACGGGTCTTGCAAGAATGCAGTTTTCTAATCATATTCATTCTTCAGTTGTCCTGGTTTTGGCTGGGATAGAGTTAATTTTCTTCCTAGAGGCTGGTACAGTGCTGTGCTTTGGATTTAGGTGGAGAATAATGTTGGTAACACACTGAAGTTTTAGTTGTTGCTAGGTAATGCTTACACTAGCCAAGGACTTTTCAGCTTCCCATGCTCTGCCGACTGAGAAGGCTGGAGGTGCACAAGAAGCTGGGAGGGGGCACAGCCAGGACAGCTGACCCCAACTGGCCAAAGGGACATTCCATACCATGGGACGTCATGCTCAGTACATAAACTGGGGGGAGCTGGCTGGGGGAGGGGTCACCACTGCTTGGGAACTGGCTGGGTGTCAGTCAGTGGGTGGTGAGCAATTGCATTGTGCATCACATTTTGTATATTCTTTTATCATTATTATTTTACCTTCCTTGTCTCTCCCATTAAACTGTCTTTATCTCATCCCACAAATTTTACTTTTTTTTTTTCCATTCTCTCCCCCATCCCACTGGCGGGGAGGAGTGAGCAAACAGCTGTGTGGTGGTTAGCTGCCTGCCAGGTTAAACCACAACATCAGTTTACTCAGATACACATATTTACCAAAAAAATGCACACAATTTTGTATTTTAGTGCTGTGATTTTATATGTTCGTGTCTACTGTTTTCCCAGAGCCAGAGAAGGATTCCTACTGCCATCCTGGGAAAATGCCTCACTTTCAGAAATTTGAAACACATTAAAAAGGAACAGATAGATGAAATTTCATATTTATTATAAAACTAGAGAAAATGTGGCAGAAAAAACCTCTAGTGTACAATAAACAGGTGTGTATAAATTACTGTCACTTCACTGAAAGAGAGACAGTGGAAGCCAGATTATAATGAAATCTGAGCACACAAAAATTGGAAACCACGATAAGAGAAAAACTGACTATTGAATCTCAAGGCCTGCATTTTTCTTCAAGGCCAGCAAAATCTCAAACCATGTCCTTCCACTTGAAATCTGAAGCAATCCTCAAAAACAGAGAACTGCAAACCAGCATTTTAAGCTATGTTGTTAGAACATTTATTAATCAGAACCATAATGAGAATTAATGGAAAGATTTGCACATTTTTTTTGTCTTTAACAGAGGAGCATGATCTCTTCTGAAAACATTATGGCAACCATAATTTTAAAGTTTTTTCAGGATAGTTTTTTTTATATAGTCTGAAATGTCCGATGAGATTTATATATGGCAGAGAGATACATATTTTAAAAAAAGGATATGTATCATATCTGCTTCATTTTACTGCTGTGTCAGTTTGGGTGCAAGATGTGACAGTTCTGGCACCGGTGGACACCTATCCATGGGAAATTACACTCAGCTCAGCAGGGTATTTCACAGGAACCCATGAATAGTGGGATCCTTCCTTTATTTCTTTCCTAAGATCTAAACTGAAAATCTAGTGTATGTCTACATGGGTGGGTACAGACAAACATGAGTTCTCTCTGCCAGCTCCCAGTTGTATGAATTCAAATAATTTCCACTCAAAATGTCATGTAGGTTTGTTAGTGCTTAGTCAAGCTAATAACACCCTACCATGTGGCACAGGACAGATAAACCTTTGTAAGTGCAAACTCCTGAGTCCCACTGTGCCACCTTGCCACTCATACTTAGTTTAAAAGTACCATTTTAGGATTGCATCATTTGGAGACATATATGGAAAGCATTTAAAAGTGTATCTTCATGTATTATACCTGTTACAATACAGGTAACAGCCTGTACAGATCTACAGCCCAGATCTGAAATGAGTACAGAGAAGCATTATTATGCATCATCACTGAATCCAGTACTGCAAGTCTAGAATACTACTCAATATCAGCCATGGTGCTACCTAAGTTATTTGCAATTGTACTGAGTACCTCAGTAGAAAGCAGTTATTGGACTGACCGTATTCCAGGTGAAGTCAGTTTAAAAGTGCCCATTAACTTCCATGAGAAAAGCCAGCCATTAAAATACCAGTTGTTCAATTCTGTTTGCTTATTTTTCTGTCACTGCATTTTCATTAAAATTATTTATGTTTCCTTACTAGGAACCTGCCACATTGATACTAATGAATAATCAATGTGAATACTCTGCCAGTAGCTTTTTAACGTGCATTTAAAGAAGGAAGCCAAATGCCTCTGTGTTATTTTGATACTTAACAAAACCAAGATTATTATTTACTACAAGGGCATAGCTTAAATAATTTGCTGTACTCAAACTGTTACAAACCTACAACAAATAAGCAAATACTCTGAGAAAGCTTTGAACTCTGACATTTTACTCCTTTTAATGCATTTAGAGCCATGCATTTTATGACCAAAAAAAGAGAAAGGAGCATGGCAATCAGGTTCACAGAACAGTTATCTGTTCAGCTGTGTTCCCTGTGAAATGCTAAAAGTTAAGCTTTGTATTTGAGTCCCTGTTGGATTAGTTACATTACATCTTTTCATTTCTCTACAGGCCAACCTCCAGCAGTGCAATCAGCCCCTGAATGTCTTTCACATCTGTGCACTCCCACTGAACTTGGTGGGAGTCCATATGGGTGCAGGGAGTCCTTCCTACTGTCTGCACTGCAGGATTAGGCCAGAGCCGCTTAGAATTTTTTAAGTCTCTTTCTCTATTACACTGGTCAGGCAGTGATGCAGTAAACAGCATTAATGTTTTAAAAAGGTAAATAGCAAATATCAGTATCACTATAAACTAAGATGACAATTTTGAACAAATGGATAACGAGTCTAGGCAATGCTTTCTTAAATTATTGCAAGTAGCTCCACTGTATAACGTATGAGAGAGACATGTAATATTAAAATACGTTACTACAGGATGCTATCCATTATTTCGTAGCACTTATACATTATAATGTGCATTAGTTCTTACTGTCCTACTCAACACTGCCTAAATAACTAAGGGGGGAAATGTGTATTAATCATTTACTGATTACTAATACATTATTTATAAGTGACCATAAATTAAAAGTGTATTTTTTACAGTAAAAATATGTTCCTTAAGGCACAAACACGATAAGCCTAATGTAGATTCTATATATTGATATGTTTAATAAAATTTATGTATAGTTTAAGGTTAAGAATGCGGGAGAATCATGTAACAGTGAAAATGATATATACTAATGAAGTGCTACTGCCCTAAAAAGATCTATACAACATATTGCGGTATGCAATACTAGAGGTCAAGTTTTATTTTCCTCCCATAGTTTACTCATCTTCAAACTACAGATCCCATTAAAGTCAATGGAAAAAAGTTTCAAATTACTTAAGCCACAGTTGATTGGGCCATTTGATAAATCTGAAATTATATTCAGTGTAGAAATGTCTTCTCCCTTCTTGCTGAAGATATACGCGGGAATAAAATATGTTAGCAAAGAGATAAATGTCAGGAATGTCAATAGGATTTAGAGATAGATTATATATGCTGCAATTTTCAAGATATCCAAAATGGTTTTGGACCATCTTTAATGACAGGCAAAATGCAGAGCTTATCTGAGGATTGACAGGGACATTGGCTCACCTGTGATTTACCTGCATGCTATAAGATGAAAGTTGTATTTCTGCTACTGCAGAATCAAATCAGAAACCTGGTTAAGAGTTGCCCCATAGTCTCCTTGTACTCCTGGTATGGAAGAAGTAATCTAAGCACTTTACTTGGGGCACTCTGCCAATTCTAACTTTTCTTACCAACTCACCTGCACTGAGAGGCACAGTGTGTCGGAGACTCATCCACCGCGTGGCTACCTGGACAGGAAAGGAAGCACTCAGGCCTGTCACCTATCCCGGTAATTCCAACAGTCAGCACAGAGGAAATTGAAATCTTGCCTTCTATCTATGAAACAGATTGCCCATGTGTAACAGGATGCTGACATAAAATAAGATTGAGTTCTGTAAACTTGTAATTTTTGAAAAAACTTTTGTGTTTGCTATAGCAACTGGAGGAAGATGATGCAACCAGCACCAAAATACTATCAGCAGTATTTTTATCAGCTGCAGAACCAGATATCAAATCCTCCCCACACCCCCTATATGCCACTTGATACTATGGATAGCCTGTCTGACGTGTGTGGAGCTACCTTCTAAAGTAAACGAAGCTCCAAAGTATTTCTTCTACAGCCATTTTAGTCATGTGAGTTTGGGGTGTTGATTGAGAATTTTCTCATTCTATTGATTATACAAAGCCTTTCCAGTGAAAAGACTGTGCCTACCATTAACACCCATCTTAGACATGGAACTCCTGGGATGCTAGGAAAAAAGTCTTTTTTTTAGCCAAATATGGGTTTCTTTTTCACAGGTAAGTTTTCTACAATTTTTTCTTCATTTTCTTTTTCTTTATGCTCAAAACGATTTTTAGACAAAAGCACCCTTTGGTGAGAAACATCTGTTCAGCATACTAGTTCAGTTAAATATTGCCTGATAACTAATGAAGCTCATATGTTTTCTACAGGTTTTTCTTGAAGCAAGCTTTGCTGTTACTTGTATTTGAATTTTCTAAGAGTATTTCTCTTCCAGGGAAGCATTCTGAAACAAAAAAGAAGACAGCGAATTGCACCACATTTCAGTGGCCTGAAAGTCTTATTACAACCACAAATCTAAAAGGTATCCCTTTTATTTTTAATTTGCTAATAGATAGCTTAACTAGGTGGCAATAATACTTAGCATTTGACATGCTAGATAAAATACTCAAATATAAACTAATCAGTTTTTAAAATCTTATCTCACTGAGCATTGCTATCCCCAGTTTCTAGTTAGGGAAACTGAGGCAGGAAGCAAGATGACTTTGCTGAGGGCTACCCAATTACACTTTGCTCTCCTTACAGTCCTTTATGCTTTTGCAACCCCCATTGGTGACGTAAGCAGGGTCAGAACTCAGATTAAAGACAGGTACCTGCAGCTCGTTTAACAGCATAAAACAAATACATGCAGCAGTACCAGATGGTATGCAATTTTTTACATTCAAGTAAATCATTAAGTATTCTTATTCACATGTCCCACAGATCCTAGAAACTATTTCCTACTGATAGAAAGCTACTGAAAACAATAATGAATACATGAAAAGGAACCTGTTAAAAAACATGAACAAGTTTTTCAAGTAAGTGAAGGGACTGTGTGGCTCAGGGGAATGGTTATTGAATTTTAGAAAGCTTTAAATCCAAGACACCTTTAGAATCCATCCCAGATTCACTGTGAATGAAAACCATTACCATCATATATGCACTGAGGTATGTGAGATGAATTTGGTGTCTCAATCTAGTGTCTTTTGAGCAGTCATTCGGATCACAAAGTCACTATGACATCTTTCAGTAACTGGCATCCTTATTGATGGAATCAACAGGATTTAATGGCCATGGAGACTGAACTACCTTCGCTCACACTTCAGGCATATTGATGAGGCAGAGGGGATGTTTGTGCTGTCATTGACTATACTATTGCAGCCTGAAGATAAACAGAGGGATTTCAGTTTTTGAGGCTGTCAATCTGACATTTTCCACAGGAAGGAAATGCACTAAAAACAAAGGGGGGAGGAATTCCACTAATAATGATGAATAGCTTGGAAGACCATACTTAATATCATTTATGTTTGTTTAAAATAAAAGGCACGTGCCAAGTTTGCAGCATCCTGACTCTCAGTCCTTTTTAAAAGAACCAGCTGTATGTGGAGAGAGAAGGAAAAGACAGCACAAGTGTATGCTGTAGCACTGCATTGAAATGATACCATACTGAAATGATAGAAACTCTTTGCATATAGCAGTTGGAAACCCAAATGTAACATATTTCTGTATTTCAAGCAGCTCAGGCACAACAAGCATCTAACCAGAATGCAAGAGGAGTAAAAGTGCTTCCATAGAGTGATAGCTTCAGTAAAATTGGGGGATGGGGAGAACACATTAATTTTTTAGTTTTTCTTGACAACAAGATTCCTAAGTGATGACAAGTTTATCAGGAAACTTGGTGAGATTTATTATGACATTTCATAGTAACTCCACTTTATAGGAAAAATTCAAATGGCTGCCAACATTTTGTGGAGGGGAAAAAAAAAAAAAGAGAAGTACTTTTATAGTAACAACTGCTGGGTGAATCTCAAAATTTGGAGACTTGTATTATTCTGTTGAGTAAGCATCTGGAAGTGAGGGCTTTACTTTGAAAGGATAAGAACTTAAGCAGACTGCTTTAATAATTGAAATGGAAATGGAAGATCATTCTTTAAGGGCTTGCTTTTCAGCAAGGAAATACTAAAGTTTTTTCTCTTGAAACAAAGAGGAGATTAACCACTGAAAAAAGTTTTATTTTTTTTTAGATTTGCAAGAAAATCTCCACAGCCCCAGCTATTGAGTTGAAAAACATGCCAGGAATTTCATAGGAAGTTATGAGATGGAAGGGGAAAGAACTACCAACTACTTCATTTTCTTCACAGCTCACTGGGACAGGCAGTCTCAAAATATTTTTCTTTGCAATGCTGGTACAACCATTAAAAACAACCATGCAGTTGTTTTCTAACAGGAATCTTCCCATTATTACTGGCTTACTTACAAAACAACATACCAGAAGTATCAAAGGAGGCCATTTTTCAAGATGATTAATACTACAACCCTATTTTTCAAGCCCAGGAAGTTTATCTCATTTGTATGAGTTTTAAGTAGGCTATACAATTCTATATGGTTAACTGAATGAATTCCTGAACCTTTTAGTATGTTCCCAACATTTCAAACAAAGTCTTACTTCATTCAGTCATTTCATCTCCGGGCTCGCGACACTACAGATAACTGTAATGTGTCACCTGTACCTGACGAATTCATAGCCTGAAGTAAGTAAGAAGACATACGGTTTCTATCACAACTAGTATGTATTCTAGCAGTCAACCAATGTGTTACATATCTGTAAAGGTACATAAGATAGTTTGTCAGTAAGATGACCTTTCTGTCACCCGCTCATTGAGCCGCTGAGTTTATCATTCTGGAGGTACAAACTAGAGACTACAACAATTCTTTCATTGCATGAAAGTAGCCTAAGAGAAGAGGTTGCCTTTCATAAGCTAAGTGATAAAACACTGTTGTAACAGAAGCATATGTGAACACATTTGCTTGCCAGTCTCATCTTTTCAATGCTCAGTTCTTTCTTGCTTTTCCTTGAGTTTATTTTTTGAGTTTTTTTAACCTGCAACACTAATTTCAGACACTAGTTGTGGCTTCTCTGTAGGAAACACTAATTATTTATAAAACAGAATCTTCTAAAATTTATCACATTTTAATCAAAAAGTCAACACAATCAACAAAATCTACTCCCCCTCTGCTTTTTCATTGGTTCCACAATAGTTCCAATGTAGTTTCTGAGTAAGGAAAGACTTAAGTTTTGCCCTTATTAAGCAGGAATTATTAGCACACCTGTGTGAGTTACAGGATTAAATTCTACAGAGATTTCACACTGCTCTGAAGGATAAAAAGACATTAGTAGAAATCAAAGGCTACTACAGCGCCAAATGATGAACCTTTAAAAAGGTCATTTTATGGTAGGGAGTAAAACCTGGATTTCATCACTTAGTTATCCTCTGATATATGTCCTCCTTCTGGAGGAGCTAAGATACACGGGCCTCTTATCAGAGGAAAACGAACAGAAACAAGCTCATAGTTGTCACTGACAGCAAGAAACAGCACAGGTCAAAAGTTCAGATTTTGGTTCAAGTTCAATCCCTAAAGTCAAAGTCAGTCAAAATGTCCCCTGTAACTATGGTCTTAGTTTTTGATCCACACCAGTGAGGAAACGTTCCCCTTTGCTGGAAGTTACTTTATAAGGCATTATATTTACCTGTAGCAAATGTATGTGTTAGGAATACATACATATATATATTCTCACTGCTCCCTTGCTGCTCACTGGTCATTGCTATGGAACAGCCTTCCTCAGAAATCTGTATTTTTAAACATTGCATTATACCAATTAATCTTCTCTCTAATAAACATCATCTCTCAAATGTTCCTTGAATCCAGTATACGGTTTGAAACTGGACTGACCAGTGCATGTTTGATAATACACAACTAAAATACCGACAAAGAGGCTTACAAGTAATCCTTTTTTGTTCTTCAATGACAAATTAGTCATATCTGAAGCAACAATGCAAACCCTGTATTTCAGTTAGCTGCCTTCAGAAACTACTACAGTAAATGCACATAAGTAAATTAGGGCTTCTAATGTAAATATTAATAAAGTCTATACCATATTTGCACTGACAAAGTGCAGTAACAGAGCACAATATCTACCTTTCCAGATTGCAAGTATTAAAAAACTGATAACAATATGTTTCCCTGGTTGGTTGTTTTCTAGAGATAAAGAACTTATTCTTGTAACACTGCAGAGGGTAGAAAATATTTCTGTTTAATGATAAATATCTATACGTTCTTGTCTAAATAAAGTCAAACAACCCAAACCAGCGTACATACATGTACAACTTCTGTGAAAATGAAGTATAGTTGTGTACTTAAACAGAAGGACCACTGTCTAGATCACGATGAGTCGCTGAGGATCTCATTAAAATTTCAGAGGCACTGCTAGACTTTAAATGGGTGTGTAATTAGGAATCACATTTTTTAATGGAGGGCTGGCAACATGGACATGCATAGCAAGATCCAAAGTCTTTGGCCTGTACTCCAAGATGATGAAACACAACACAAAGCAGCCTTGTGTCAAATAAATAAGCCCAAATATGCACTAGGTAGCTGAAAAGCAAGGCATAGTCGTCAAGCAGAACACTACATAAAACCAGATACAAAGTTTCTTTTTTACAGCTACCTTACATACACTACATTGGAAAAAGGGCAAGGCTCTAGAATCTTTTGCACCCATTTTTATGACTACCAGGACTGTAAGCTACCATAACACAGCAACTGAGCACATCTGTCCCACACAAAACATTGCACTCGCATAGAAAACTCTTCAAAAGGATCGTACTGAGAGAAAGAATGGGGCAAAAGAAAAAGAAAAGCAGGCAGACTTACCCTATTTGCTTAACTCTAGTTCTTACTTCAACTCTGTATAAATAGATACACAAGTTTGTGCCAAATCAAGAAAACTGTGCATATAACAATCCAGAAACATTTGCTGTGCCTTGGTAATCTCTGCTCCATGTTTCCTAGTAAAGGATCATGGGATTAATATGGCTTTTATCTCAAGTTTACTGCTCTTGAGTTTAGCATTTTGCCTTATTGGATTATACTTGTATAACGTTTCTACTAAGGCACTATGAGGCTATTAGATATGTGATGCCAAGAAATGGAAGTCATTCACCAACATTAAGAAACACCACATCATTTGGATTTCCTTTTTGCCTAATTTTAGAACACATTATGTGTTAAATCTATGCTCAATATACAGAAGGTATTTCTTCAGTACTTATCTGCCACTGCACTGTGTAAACCAGTTTTCATCCTCAGAACAATAAATAGCTCTTAAGCCTGTCTTTTGCCTCTGCCTTAGGGAAGCCACACCTTTGCCTGAGCTTTCAAGCTGGTTCAACAATATTCGAGCACAGTGCAAAAAAAAAAAAAAAAAAATCAGTCTGTAACATATAGTCTCACTGATATTCTTTACTTCAGTATTTACTCTATATTTTCCTGTAAAGGCATTTGTTCACATATATTCTCTGTCTGTAGCTCTACATGCTCACTTGTAAACTGCACAGCTAAAACCAGTGTTGCACAAGATCTGAGAGTATTCTCTATTTTAGTGCATATTATTAGTGCATTCTGTGTAGCTAGGAAACCTTAGGCAATGAATTGTACCCATGCTGGATTCAATGCTGAATTCTGAATTTAAATGACCAAAACACTATAGGGTGTAGTTTCATATCTATGCTTCCTATGTGGGAATCACAAAGAATAGTCTGTCTGAAAATATCCAGCAGAGATTTTTATTGAAAT
Organism: Aptenodytes patagonicus; assembly: GCF_965638725.1. NCBI lineage: Eukaryota > Metazoa > Chordata > Aves > Sphenisciformes > Spheniscidae > Aptenodytes > Aptenodytes patagonicus. Next base: position 8,337,429 of record NC_134959.1, read on the forward strand.
GAATGTGATCCTTATTGGTACAAGCATTCCAGCCTTGTACTTGTACTTCCTTGCCTTCATACTTCAGCTCATGGATGTGATCAATTAAGCACACATGGCAGAATACCATCCTAATATAGTTATTCTTTTTTGTATAGAGTCCACTAAATACACATACCCTGGTGAAATCAGAGCTGTCTGATATTAAATGAGTTTCTCAAGGACTCTGGGATTACAGATCAAGAACCAGGACCTTCACTAAACTACCTGCTTTGTCATAGTATTGGATCTCTGAGAAAAATCCATTGCGAAGTATTCGATGCAAGCAAACATAACCCAAGGAGTGAAAGGATGACACTGTAGCTGGTTCATTACTATCGTGACCATTGCTTCAGATGTCTTCATTCACAGACCGACCTTCACCTTAAAAGCAAATCAATTTCCTGAGTACATAAAGGAACTTCATTAGTCCACTGTCTGCAGTGTTATCCAATAATAATCTTTTACATCTTTCCCACAAAAAAATTTTAAATATTACTTACTTATATAACCTCATTTAAGCTTCCACTCATCCCATATGCTTTTAACCTGACCACTCCCATCTGTGCACAGGGCAGTTACACAGCCTGAGGAGTAATTGCTTCTTTCTCACTATATATAATTTTACATATACTTGTAACATATATATATACACACACACACACTACATACATACAGAGCATATGGGAGAAAGCTCAGTGGTATGCTGCAGGTTTTAGGTTCATAATCTATGGAACAATGAAGGATAACAGATAGGGAATAAAAACCTACAGTTTTGGAAGGAAAAATAATTGCACAATGACCCTATTGTGTACGAGACTAGATATCTTTTCTTTTCTGTTTTTTAAAATCGCATATTTCTGTTGTACCAACTGAGAATGTGAGTGATATCAATCAGTAAAATAAAGGAGAAATTTTGAAGGTAGTAACATGTTTCACTTGCCACAGAAGCAGCATAACATATATAGGTAATGAGATACATGGTGGAACTGTTATTTGGCTTGCTGAACACAGTGGCACCATCACTCTGCTGGATTCTATAGCTCCCACTTAGCTACTGCTCCTCAATGTTCTCAAATCAGAAATCGGCCTGGCAGAAGGTCTAAATCAACACAACAAAACTGTCCTAAATGGATGTGAAATAACATATAACACCTGAGATCCAACACTGAATCTGGACTGAATTTAGCTACTTGGGAGGACTTACTTATAGCAGTGTCATGCAAAGCCAAGCCCAAAGATATTTTGCAAGATTGTACCTGTTGCCCTGAGTTTGGTGTTAAACACACATCTCAACAAACGCATCCATTTTTGTTTGCCTGTTTTGATGCAGTAAAGCACTGAAAACTGGAATCTTGGGCAAAAGAAAAAAAAATTGCAAGCCTTTCATTTACATAAATTGGAAAATGATCTGAATTAAACAGACATGGTTTTTCTTTATAGTTGCTAACATTCTACATGTCTGAAAACTTCATGCTTGAAGTGATTTATCATAAATAGACATTTCTGAAGGTCCCTCAAGGCAGACAAGTGCACTTCTAGAGAATTAGACACAGCTTTGTTTGAAAGCATCCTAAATTTCTTTAATTTCAATGAGAGAAAAATTGTCAAGTAATATGTAACATCAATTTTGCACTGATCATCTGTGATGGAGTCTGCCAGTAATATCCATTCTTAATTCAAAGTAAAATAATTTTATTTTCCTTTTTCTAAAACAGAATATCCATCTCAATTTTACTGCTTACAGAGATTATAAAATAACTAACAAAGAAAACAGGTAGACTCTGTTTATCCATAGGCAATCACATAGCCTTGCGAAATCATTTTGGTAAGTGTCTCTGTAGACAGCTATCTCCAATATGAACACAAATTACAATCTCTAAGGTTAAAGGTTAGAAGATTTCTTCACCTGCAAGTCCATCTCCTCTGACCTCGTCCCTCACTTTTTCCGGCAGAGTGCAAGTGCTACATTTAAAGCCTTTGTTTAATTAATTACCATTGCAAAGAAACTGATTTAAAGTTTTTAAACTGTTTACGCAGGTACTTGAAGGCAGCTCCCATTGCAATTTCTGCTCTCACACCAGTATATAATGGAGTAGCTGTACTGACATCAGTGAAGATACTCTAGAAATTCATCATTGTAGCATAGGTCAGATGGTGGTCCCTGGGCTCTGTAAGATGTTGACCTATTCAGAGAAAGGTCAGTTTGCTGTAGAAGACAGTTTATAAGTGGAAAAGAACCTAACATATACTGAAGCTAAACACTTTTGATCTGACCAGGAATATTTTGCACACACATGAACTAACAGAAACACAAGTATCTTGAAGTACGTGAAAGCTGACCTTGTGTTGTGTGAGATTTTGCAACCTTAGACATGTATCATTAAAAGAATTTAATTTAGCCTCCTCTTCATAACACTTGAGCAAAAACGTTATCAGTCTTTTAAAGCAGAAATTTCCACTCCCTAACACGTGTATGTTTTTACATACTCACCTCAGTCAGTGGCTTACAGAGTTTCAGTGAATTTTGCAAGCGTGTAAATGGGCTCTTAACATACAGACCTTGATTCTAAAAAAAACCCCACAACACCCAAACGGAAAAGAACTATGATGAGAAACAAGGAAAGCTATGAAGTTTATTAACTTCTCTACACAAAACCCTGTCCACGAAGAATTGTCCAACGTCCTGAGCTCTATTGTTCTCCTCAGCCTTTCACCAATTTCGTATCCAAAATTAGTCGCTGAGATTCTTTCTGCTTCAGATAAACCACTGTGAAATTTGGATATTTATTTCACATTTTTATGAAGCTGGAATGAACAAGCTGCCAGCATAACTCACACTATATTGATTCAATGCCAGTGCTAGTTAATGGAGAAGCCGATTCTCACTGAATGTATGACCTACTGATATCCCAAGACAGTTTTTGTTTCAAATACCTCCAAACACACTGAATTATTTAGAGTGCAAAAACGTTACAAATGCTTGGTACATCTGCAATATCTACACCTATGTATATAGGTATAAATATCTATCAACACCTTTGTAAACATACATATGCACTGAAATTTGGCTGAATGCACCACCGCTACCACCACCACATTGCTTTAATAAATTTATAAATTGAAGCTAGAAATAACTATGTAAGAATGCAGAAATATTGAGATAATTTAGGTATTTAGCAATGTGCAATCTTTAAGGAAGATATGGATATGTAAGCACATCATAAATTTCTGCTGTGCAGGGTCCATTTGATTTCACACAATATAGATTAGAACTCAGAAACTTGTCACAGAACATCAGTGTTAAAATACACAGTAACCATATGTCCTTCAGTCTCTCAGAAGACATTACTTGCAGATTCATTGGGCCAAATAGTTTCAGCTGTAATTTGATTAACTGTAATGGAGTTACACTAGTGACAAATTTGGTCATTGTTCGTCTATTGCCCTAAGGTTGCAATTTACTGACCCTTTTTATGTCATAAACCACTATTTTTGAAGGAGTATACTATGGTATAGACTATTTGTCTGCAGATAAGCGGTCTAATTTTTTCTGTAAAGTATGAAAACTAAGTCTGCCTTAGATATTCAAATAAACCTTTAAAAGCATTGGCCACGACATTTTTTTATAAATATTTTCCAGCTGCCCCATGGATATTGGCACGTATGTGTTACAACATTAAGAAATGATAAGAGACTTAAGAACAGGTATACTGTGAGAAGATATCTTCTTAAATTCTTTATTCAATCAGGTGTGAAACAGTATAATATCTTAAAAGGACACATTTGGTAGCGTGAAAGACAAGTGCAGTGAGGCTTGAGCTTGCTAAATTCATCGCATTCTTCAACCTTAGAGCTGCAAATAGATTATTTTTTAACCTATCAAGAGGATGGCAGGTATTCTGCAAGCAACTGGCATTGTGAGGCAATTTAAATAGTCTATTTGTTAGCTGGTTTAGTGTTTGCTAAACTGTATGGGTTAAGTTTGTCATAGGCTTTTTGCTTTTTTTATTTCACTCAGTAACTTCTAGGCCAATAGCTTGCGTTTCCAAGCCTGACACAGACAATGCATCCACTGTTCAAAATGGATTTGAAGGCACAGCTTTAGGAAAGCTGGAAGTTTGACTTTTGAAGCAGAGTTTGCAGGTGTCCTGGTTTCGGCTGGGATAGAGTTAATTTTCTTCCTAGTAGCTGGTACAGTGCTGTGTTTTGGATTTAGCATGAGAATAATGTGATAACACGCTGATGTTTTAGTTGTTGCTAAGCAGTGTTTATACTAAGTCAGGGACTTTTCAGCTTCCCATGCTCTGCCAGCGAGAAGGTGCACAAGAAGCTGGGAGGGGGCACAGCCAGGACAGCTGACCCAAACTGGCCAAAGGGATATTCCATACCATATGATGTCATGCTCGGTATATGAGCTGGGGGGAGTTGGCTGGGGGGCAGCGATCGCTGCTCGGGGACGGGCTGGGTGTCGGTCAGTGGACAGTGAGCGGTTGCATCACCTCTTGTTTTTTCTTTTCCCTTCCTGGGTTTTGTTCCTCTCTCTCTCTCGTTGTTTTACTTTCCATTACAATTTATTGTTGTTGTTGTTGTTATTATTTCAAGTATTAAACTGTTCTTATCTCAACCCACAAGTTTTCTCACTTTTACTCTTCTGATTCTCTCCTCCGTCCCACTGGGGGTGGGGGAGGGTGAGCGAGTGGCTGTGTGGTGCTCAGTTGCCGACAGGTTAAACTATGACAGCAGGGTAGGTTAAAATGTGTCTATGGTAAAATACAGACATAGCTTTTGCTTTGTGAACTGCAGACCTGCCAAACTACTCTGAAATTATTTGCTTACTCTCCAGGAAATTACTGCAATTATCTAACCAAGTCCATCCTAGACTATTATGACAACAAAATATCTTTTGCCTCTCTCTTGTGTTTTCCTGGTCTCTTGGAACAAGGAGAGCTAGAAGCGTTATTCAGCCTCACAGGTTTTTATTAATTACATCTATGAAATGGATTTCATTTATTTTGAAAACTGTATAAACTTGTTTATCATTTCAATCTGGCAACACCTTACTATTAAAAAGTTATTGAAATTTGCTGAAGTCCTAAACTTTGCTTGCATTTTTAATTGATGTATATCACTTATCTTCCTTTGAAACTTGCACTTAGCACACAGACAGATGGATGCACTGAAGCATGATATTAATCAAAAAGAAATCCAAAAATATGCTGTAGCATACGGGCATCTTAGGCCATCCACATACTTGAGTGCGCATTTCCAATCTGGGCAGAGAGTTAGGAATCCCCCTGGTTTTGCATAGAAAATGACACAAATTTCCATGCAGATAGAACACTTTACATGATATTTATCAACAAGGAAGCATCCTTCATCTAGTCTACTAATGTGGCTTGTTCTGATGCTGCAGCTTCTGATGCCCAAAAGGCTGTTGCCTCCATATGCTCACTTGTAACTGCCATGACAAAATCTCTGCTATAAAGAGACAGAAAGGGAGCACAATCTCAAGCTTCACACAT